>NC_083730.1:72551951-73159342 GCF_028564815.1 Eubalaena glacialis | reverse complement strand
CCTCTGTGGATGGACATTTAGGTTGCTTCCATGTCTTGGCTATTGTAAATAGTGCTGCAATGAACATTGGGGTGTACGTATCTTTTCGAATTATGGTTTTCTCGGGATATAAGCCCAGGAGTGAGATTGCTGGATCATATGGTAGCTCTAGTTTTAGTTGTTTTTTAAAAAAATTTTATTTATTTATGGTTGTGTTGGGTCTTCGTTTCTGTGCGAGGGCTTTCTCTAGTTGCGGCAAGTGGGGGCCACTCTTCATCGCGGTGCGCGGGCCTCTCACTATCGCGGCCTCTCTTGTTGCGGAGCACAGGCTCCAGACGCGCAGGCTCAGCAATTGTGGCTCATGGGCCTAGTCGCTCCGCGGCATGTGGGATCTTCCCAGACCAGAACTCGAACCCATGTCCCCTGCATTGGCAGGCAGATTCTCAACCACTGTGCCACCAGGGAAGCCCCTATTTTTAGTTTTTTAAGGAACCTCCATACTGTTTTCCATAGTGGCTGTACCAGTTTACATTCCAACCAACAGTGTAGAAGGGTTCCCTTTTCTCCACATTTGTTGTTGACCAATGGAACAATCACACGGTTTATAAATGTTAACATAACTCAGGCATTCTTTAAAAAAAATCTTCACTGAACATTATTTTTTTCATTGCAAAAGTAACACCTGTTCATTGTATCACATTCAAATACAGAAGTATTGTTTAGGGTTGAGACCCTGTTGTACTTATCTCCATAGCTCCAGTACCCTACAACGGGGCCTGGACTTCCAGAGGCTTGATAAAGTTTACTAAATGAGTGAATGAATGAATGATTCCTGCTTCCTTTTCCCATCTCCTCACTTACTACCTTCCCACTCACATTTAAAAGAAGGTCAAACCCTAAAAGTTCTAGAATGGTGCTCCAGGAATCGAGTTTCAGCTGCTATGGGGGCCCGGGGAGAATCAGGCTCCATGGGTGGTGGGCTGGCCAGGTCTCAGGCAGAGGGGTACTGGGTTCCCCCTATTCTAAGCCCCTCTCATTAGGGGTGAGGCTGTGGATTACATGAACTGAACTCTGACAATAATCCCGAAGGTAACTGCTTTGGGGATACAACAGCTCAACTACAATGTTATGAGGAGTTTGGAGGGGCAGAAATTTCTGGGTGACAACAGGCTATCTGGCCTCGGGGGTGTCATTCCCTGCCTGGCCTCAGTTTCCTTTATGAGTCTCCTTTGCCAAAGCCCAGCCTGGGAAAAACCTGAGGTCATTAAAATTGGTATCTGGCAACATCCCAAAATGCCAGGAACAAATTCACCCCTCTGATTCTTCAAATTCTTTAGAAAATGTGGTCTGACACTGTGGAAAGGGCAAGTTACAGAACAGTCTGTACAGAGCGTACAGAGCTTTCTCTGTTTGTAACTTTATTCAGTTTCTCTGCATAAAACCATGTTGGGGAAGGCTGTTTGCCAATGTGTTATCTGCGGTTATCTGAGGGGGTGGGAGGAAATTATTCCTGGTAATTTTTATTTTCTTTTTGGTGTGCCTCCAAAATTTCTACAATGAACATCTATTACTTTCCTTTTTTTTTTTTTAAAGTTATTTATTTATTTTTGGCTGCGTTGGGTCTTCGTTGCTGCACGCGGACTTTCTCTAGTTGCAGGGAGCGGGGGTTACCCTCTGTTGCGGTGTGCGGGCTTCTCATTGTGGTGGCTTCTCTTGTTGCGGAGCACGGGCTCTAGGCGCGCAGGCTTCAGTAGTCGTGGCACGCGGGCTCAGTAGTTGTGGCTCGCAGGCTCTAGAGCGCAGGCTCAGTAGTTGTGGTGCACAGGCTTAGTTGATCTGCGTCATGTGGGACCTTCCAGGACCAGGGCTTGAACCCATGTCCCCTGCACTGGCAGGCAGATTCTTAACCGCTGCACCACCAGGGAAGCCCTATTACTTTTCATAATCAAGAAATCTTAAAAAAATTGTTTAAAAACCAGGCAGTTTGATACATGCCCTTTGTCCTGCTTGGTAAGTCCACAACTTGCTTCTAGATAGAATAAAAAGAGGAACCATCCATGCAGCCTTGTTAGTGGAGATTGTCAAGATTGTCTAATGTATTTGTTTTCCATTGCTGTGTAACAAGTGACCACTGGGTTAATGGTTTATAGCAGCACACGTTTATGATCTCACAGTTTCTGTGGGTTGGGAGGCCAGGAGTGGCTTAAATGACTCCTCTTCTCTGGGGCCCACAAGGCAACAATCAAGGTGTTAGCCAGGCCGCATTCTCATCTGGAAGCACGAATGGGGAAAGCCTGTTTCCAAGGTCACTCAGGGTGTTGGCAGACTTTTGTTCCTTGTGGCTATAGGACTGAGGGCCCCAGCTTCTTGCTCTTCCTTTGGTTGGAAGCCGCCCTCAGCTCCTAGAGGCTAACTGTAGTTTCTTTCCCCATGGGCTTTCCCAATATGGCCACTTCCTTCAACAGACCAGCAAGAAGGGCCTCTAGAGCAAGTTTGCTAGTAAGATGATGTCTTATACCATGTAATGTAGTTACAGAATGACATCCTATCACCTTTGCCACATGCCACTGGTTAGCAGCAAATTGCAAGTCCCACCTCAGGGGGATGTCTGACTTGAGGGGAAGGGATTACACAAAGGTGTTGTTATGGACTGAATATTCGCATCCCCCCAGAATTCATGTTGAAGACCTAACCTCCGGTGTGGTTGTATTTGGAGATGGGGCCTCTAAGGAAGTAATTAAAGTTAAACGAGGTTATAAAGGTGGGGGTCCTGATCTGATAGGATCAGTATCCTTATAAGAAGAGGCACCAGAGACTTCTCTCGCCTCACACACACACTGAGAAAAGGCCACAGAAGGACAGAGGGAGAAGGTAGCCGTCTGTAAGCCAGGAAGAGAGCCTCCCTAGAAACCAAATTGGCTGGTCACCCTGATCTGGGGCTTCCAGCCTCCAGAACTTTTTGGGTTTTTTTTGGCTGCGTTGGGTCTTCATTGCTGTGCACAGGCTTTCTGTAGTTGCGGCGAGCGGGGGCTACTCTTCGTTGCAGTGCGTGGGTTTCTCACTGCGGTGGCTTCTCTTATTGCGAAGCATAGGCTCTAGGCGTGCAGGCTTCAGTAGCTGCAGCACGCGGCCTCAATAGTTGCGGCATGCGGGCCCTAGAGTGCGCGGGCTTCAGTAGTTGTGGCACGTGGGCTCAGTAGTTGCGGTGTGCGGGCTCTAGGGTGCACGGGCTTCAGTGGTTGTGGCGCATGGGCTCAGTAGTTGTGGCTCACGGGCTCTAGAGCAGAGGCTCAGTAGTTGTGGCGCATGGGCTTAGTTGCTCTGTGGCATGTGGGATCTTCCTGGACCAGGGATTGAAGCTTTGTCCCCTGCATTGGCAGGTAGATTCTCAACCACTGCACCACCAGGGAAGTCCTAGCCTCCAAAATTTTGAGAGAATACATTTTTGTTGTTTGAGCCATCCAGTCTGTGGCATTCTGTTATGGCAGCCTGAGCTGACTTGGACAAGTGTGAATGTGGGGGGCACTGATCATGGTGGGGGCACCTTAGAGTCTGTCTGCCACACTTAACATTGTGAGGGTGGCTGGAATTCCAAACAGAAATTCCACACAGAAATTCCAGAAGCTTCTAGGTAACATGTGGGATGTTTTTTTTAAATGCAGATTTTCCCCAGAGATCATCAATCTGTAGGCCAGTGTGGGGCCTGAGAAGTTCCAATAGTCCTCCCAAGGTGATTCCAGTGTTGGAGCAGGTCATCCGTGTTTGGGGGGTAGAGTCCAACAGCTTCAAATTCCAGCCCTGCCACTTCCTAGCTATAGGACCTTAGATCAGGCACTTCTCCTTCCAGCTAACGTTTCTTCATCTGCTGAAACATGACAAGTTATTAAAAGAAAATAAAAAACACCCTCTGGGGAATTCCCTCATGGTCCAGTGGTTAGGACCCGGCACTTTCACTGCTGTGGGCCTGGGTTCGATCCCTGGTTGGGGAACTAAGATCCTGTAAGCCGCACAGCACAGCAAAAACAAAAACAAAGGTGGGATGAATTGGGAAGTTGGGATTGACATACATACACTAATATGTATAAAATAGATAACTAATAAAAACCTGCTGTATAAAAAATAAATTAATTTAATTTAATTTAAAAAAATAAATTAAAAACAAAAATAAAACCCAAAAACCCAAAAACCAAAAACCAAACCAACAAACAAAACCACCCTCTGGTATTAGCAGCTCCTCTTTCCAGTCCAGCCCCAGCAAAGGAGCCTGGAATTGCCTCATGTCCCTCTCCCCATTCCCCTAGGTCATGGAAAAGTTTGAAATCAGTAGGGGGACAGGGTTTGGGGGCTGTTCAAACATGGAGGTGATCTGGGTCTTGCTTCTCCTTATGGCTCCTTCTGGAGGATGCTGAAATATACCATGGGGGCCTGGAGAAGGTGAGGGTCCAGGTGTAGATCTGAGGTCAGCTGGGGGATGCAGGTAAGGGCCAGTGTTACTGGACACCAGAAAGAAAAGCAGTCTTCGGCCATGCTGTGCACGAGCGGGTAGAGCAGCCTCTGTGTGGTGACTGCCATGCAGGGGGCTCAGTTTTCTGGCATCACAAAGAGTGCTTGGCTAGGGGGTAGGGCTGTGTGTGGGCAAGTTGACTCAGGACAGTATTAAGTGACCTATAAAGTATGGGAAACTTCTTGCACTAGGTCTATGAAATAAAATTCACACCAGAAACGTGTCAAATGAGAGGATGCATGTAAATTGCAGAGCCCCGTGCCTGGTACATACTAAGCGTTTACTAACCAAAAGTTCTTTTTCTATTATGTCAAAATCTCCTAGTTTGAATGCCTATAATGCCTTTGTTCTTATTTATCCACCATCATGGGTCCTATTGTTTTCTAGGCTGAGAGATCTGTGGTTTGGAGGATGAGGCTTTGCTCTCTACAAACGGAGGGACCCTCGTTTTCCTCCTCTGTGGTGACTGGAGTACTCTGAGTATTAACTGATATAATAAAGACAGAGGGCTTAGCTCCATTCCTAGACCTAGTAAATGTTAGTTATTACCTTGTATTGTAATAATGATATCAAATGCTGGCAGACTAGGTGGCAGGGACATGTTTTTGTCTGTGAACCAAAGGGTATTTGAGCGAAATATACTACCAGGGCCAGATTCCTGGGTATATGGCCTGTGCAGTCACAAGGGCCCCATACTTTGAAGAGCCCCATGCTCAGGAGGGCCTCGCATTTGGTTTAATGCTCCGGTGTCACCATTTTGAAATTCTTCATACTTTTTGAACAAGGCCCCTGCATTTTCATTTTGCACTGGGCCCCGCAATTATGTGGCTGGTCCCATCATACTACATCTTGACTTAAGTTCTTAGGAGCCATCTGCATATGAAGTTTCTAAATTTCTTATAGCTCTTTATCTTGTACGAGTCTTGATATATCTTGAGTGCCTTCCTCTATATGAAATTTCAGAAGGCAGGGGTAGGAGAAGGTGGACACTTGAGGATTAGAAAAAGGGGAAGGAGCCAGAGCTGGGGAGAGTGTTGAGGATCCCCTTTGTATAGACCTGGCACCTGCAGCTGTGTAATAGCATGTGGTTTTCTGTAAGGCCCATGTGTGAGGCACAGGGAGGCTTGACTTGAATTTTCTAAGTGGAAGACAGAGCATGGAATAAGAGAAGCAAGATACTGGGGGAGAAGCAAGGAAGGAGGGGAATGAGCAAGTTCTGCTTCTCCTTCTTAGGCTGTTAGGCCCAACGACAAGTACAGAAAGCGAAGCCAAGGGTATCTAGTTATCATAAAACAGGTCCACACAGGCGAGGCCAGGCTCTGGGGGACAGAATGCTATTAGAGCAGGGCTCTTTGCCTAAAAAGAGGGAACTGGGAGAGGTATCCAGGCAAAGAGCCATAAACACAGCCTGAGCCCTTGTTCCCTTTTTGGGTGCCCCAGGCACAAGGAAAGTGCATTCTATTTGGCAAAGTGCTAAGAACAACTTGGTATCGATTTGCTTTTCGGCTAAAGCCAAGGAGGCCTGTTATTATAGACTTGAGGTTTCCTGAAACTTTTCCACAGTCACTTTTGATTATTGCAAGTTTTCCCATCGTTAGAGATAATGAAACAACCCAAAGTGGCTGAAGGGCTTGTTTTGGGCCAGGAAGTGATGGGAAGAAACTGTGTAACTACGCAGTTCCTCTGTAGGATCCTTGAGGAGGTCTGATCCTCTCCCGCCTTCCTTGGAGACCCCAGCTAGGCCCCCGCTCTGGGGCTGGCTCCCTGGGCTGTCTCAGCTCAGCGGTGGTGTGTGTGTGTGTGTGGCCCTGGACTACTCTGATTTCATGCTTGCTTTGTCATGTACTCTTCAAAACTTGTGGTATAACGCAAACGATCACGCTGTACATTTGCAGCGTAAATTGTAAAATACACAGAATATACTGCAGTATAATTGTGCTGGTCATGAGAGAAGCAGAGTATTCATCTTAAAATGTTAATTCATAGTGCACTACAAACGATGTGTTCTGAAGATGGGACGCAAGTTGAACGCCGTTTTGAGGACTGTTGTCACCGTCTTTTGAGCATGTCAGCAAATCTTTGTGATTGGAGCAAAGTCTGGGCTCACTGGTCATCATGTTCCTCCTTCCCTCCCCCCCATCCTATCCCCACCTCAACTCTGAAGGCTTTGAAGCCCTGATCTGTGTATGTCTCCGAAGACCTAGACCACCTAAAACAGCATCTGGACTTGAATACTTTCTCTGGGCTGTCTTCTCCCCAACTCTAAACAGTCTCCCAGGCATCTTCCAAACTTGAGAAGTCAGAACTCCTGTCCAAAGAGGCCAGGCATTGAGTCAAGCACACATGACTGGTGTGTTTCTGTTCCGCTGCTGTTGCCTCAGCAAATGACAAGGATGAGCCCAGGGCTCCCCAAGGCCCTCAGCGCTTGCCACTTGATGCAGTTGGCTTTGGCCCATTTCTCAGACCTAACAACTAGGTCTGATGTCAGCTACTTTCCCTAAGACTTGAAGGCAGTTCAGGATGGCAACCTGGGATAAAGCCATAAGGTCTTCTGGGATATTCAGAATTAGACTTGAGCAGAAAAATATCTTTTATTTTTGTTTATGACCAGGGTTCTTAACTCTGTATATTAAACCTATTTATATATATATATATATATATATATATATATATATATATATATATATTTTTTTTTTTTTTTAACACAAGGAACAGTGGGGAGTCCTAGGCCTTGATCTGATCAACCCTCTAGAACATGCTCAGGCTCCAGACTGGCTGTCTTCTCTGATACAGATGAAGAAGGACATATTTCTGTTAACAGGAATTGGACCTCCTTAATCCAGGCTTCCTACCGCATTTGCTAACAGGCCAACTGGCACAGGTGGCGTCCAAGGACCTCAGCCCATGAGAGGAATGGAATGTGACATGTTTTGCTGCCACCAGCACTCCCAAGGGTGATGGGACAAATAAGGAATTGATTTTCCTTATAAAAGAGACTGAATAATAGCGTGTGTGTGTTTCATGGACACTGACAAGTTGAGGTTAAAAGGATGGCAAGAGAATGGCTGTCTGGCTGAGCCGAGAGGCTTCCAGGGAATTGTTGCCTTAATAACATTAACATTTACTGAGAACTTACTAGGTACCAGGCACTGTGCTCAGCACTGTGTGTGCATCATCTCTCCTAATCCTCACAATCTTTGAGTTAGGGACTGTTGCTACTCCTCTTTTTATGAATAAAGAAGCAGGCTCAGAGAGGTTAAGTAACTTGCCAGAGTCCTCAGCTTTGCCAGTGCAGAAACTTCTGTAGCTCAGTCTACTGGAGTTAACAGGTTCTAGCCTGCCTCTTACAAAATGATCTCATATTTCCTAAACACTATCTGTCAGGTGGTGGTAATAAGTTGAATTGGAATGGTTTAGTCAGGACTCTGTCTACTTCGTGAAGAGATGACAACTCAAACTGAATAGGCAGAAAGTGGATTTACTGGCTTGCAAAAAATGTTCAGGGTTAGTTTTGCTTCAGGCACGGCTGGATCCAGCAGACAAAAAATGTCTTTGAGATTCTCTTTTTTAGTTCCCTGTGTAGGTTCCATTCTCAGATGGGCAATCCTGTGGTGACAAGATGGTTGCCAACCGTGCCAGCCTTGCAACCTTACAGATCTAAATTCAGAGGATTAAAAACAGAAGGAAATGCCTTTCTCTGTTGTTTAAACACCCTTCGCCCACCAACCTCTCAAAATTAGCTGTTTGTATAAGATTGGTTTGGCTTGGATCATATACTCATTCCTTTCCAAATACCCTGGCCAAGGGGCTACAGGGCTCTGGTAGGTCAATCTGGGTTATGTGCTCACCCTGGAGCCACGGGTAGTTAGCGTATGGACAGGAAGTGGAGGAGGACTGAAAACCCAGAGGGCAATTGATGTGCAGTTATCAAAAAAAGTGGGGATGGATACTGGGGAGACAAAAGCAACAGTGGGGGGTTCTGGGAACATAAAGAAAGGGCACTTAGCTAATAAAGCAAGGGGCTAACTTATTAATTTATGATGGGAAATATATGCCTGGTTCATGACTCAACTGGACACCCACCTAGGGCACTGCCCTCTTGTCAGTAAGTCCAGCTAGGGGCAGGTTGCTTCAGTAGTATAAAATTAGAACAAATGGAATTACATGTTTCCAAGAAATACTTCCATCAAACTATTTGTGGGCAAACAGGTTCAATTGCAAGGAAGAGAAAGCCTTAAATACCAATTATATAAAGAGGATAGAAGTTTATTTATCCTGTAAAGCAAGCCCAGCGGTAAACAGGTCAGGCCTGGTATGGTGGCTCCATGTTTATCACGCACCCAGGCTCCTTCTCACTTGTAGCTCCATCACCATTCACACATAGCTCCTTCTCCTTCACAGTCCAAGTGATGTGTTCAAGTTCCAGCCATTGAGCCCACATTCTAGCCAGCAGAATGGAAGGAGGAGGAGATGGGCACACACTCTTTCAAGGACAATCCCGTAAGTTGCTCATGCCCCATTGGCAAAAATTTAGTCAGCAGGTTATACCTATCTGCAAGGGAGGCTGGGAAATGTGTTTATTCTGGGAAGAACAGATACAGGGAGAGCACAGGTCTTTGTCAGAAGGGTACCCTAACAGACAGCCCCTTCTAGGCTACAGACTGGCCTAACCAATGGTTGAAGACCAGTCACCTGGAACCCAAGCATCTTCCAAAGGCAACCCTAAATATGTAAGACATAAGCAACTGTTAATCTTTGTTGCCCTCTTTTTATTTATTTA
The DNA here is from genome assembly GCF_028564815.1 of Eubalaena glacialis. Taxonomy (NCBI): domain Eukaryota; kingdom Metazoa; phylum Chordata; class Mammalia; order Artiodactyla; family Balaenidae; genus Eubalaena; species Eubalaena glacialis. Next base: position 73,150,079 of record NC_083730.1, on the reverse strand, counting down.
TTTATTTTTGGCTGTGTTGGGTCTTCGTTTCTGTGCGAGGGCTTTCTTTAGTTGCGGCAAGCGGGGGCCACTCTTCATCGTGGTGCGCAGGCCTCTCACTATCGTGGCCTCTCTTGTTGCGGAGCACAGGCCCCAGACGCGCAGGCTCAGTAGTTGTGGCTCACGGGCCCAGTTGCTCCGCGGCATGTGGGATCTTTCCCAGACCAGGGCTCGAACCCGTGTTCCCGGCACCGGCAGGCAGATTCTCAACCACTGCGCCACCAGGGAAGCCCTCGACCATTCCCTTTGATGGGCTCTCAAGTCATTTCCATTTTTCTGTGACCACAGGCCATGTTGCAGTAAACCTCTTGTACTGATGTCCTTATATCTCAGTGCTCTTAGTTCTTTGAGATGGGGTCTTTGAAGTAGGACTGTTGGGTTAAAAGGTACATTTAAAATTTGTAATCAATACGGCCAGATTACCTTCTAAAAAAGATTGGAACAATCCACATTCCCACCCACAATGTATGAAAGTTTTCATTTACCCTAATTCTTGCCAGTACCAAAGGTCATTACTCTTCTGATATGTCATTGCTGTTTGATTGATAGTTGACCAATGGTATCTTGTTGCTTTGATTTACATCTTACTGACCACATGTACACGTGATCTTCTTTCATATGCTTATTGAAAAGCAGAAAACCATAATGGTTTAAAGACTCTGGAGTCATTCCACCTGAGTTTGTGTCCTGGCTCAAGATGTGCGACCACCTATTGTATGACTTGGGCAAGTTACTTCATTCCTCTGAGCCCGTTTCCTTAGCTGAAAAACAGGACATTATCTATTTCATAAGATAAGTAAGTTGTGAGGATTAAAAGACATAATACTTGTAAAGTACCTGAAACTCTATCCAGCACATAGCAAGTACTAAATAAATGGTTAGTGAATATTACTGTTGACCTTTTAGATTTCTTACCTATTGGGTGTTCTCTACTGGTGTGATTGTTTTGTAGTGATCAGTTTGTGGGAACTCTTTGTATATTAGCCATATTAATCTCAATCTGTCACTTACGTTGGAAATATTTCCCCAGTCTATCATGTGTCTTTTACAGATACAAGATTTGTTTTCCCAAAATTTCTGTTTATGTAATCAAATATGTCTGTAATTTCCTTTAGAGTTTATAGGTTTCCTGTTTTGCTTATGATCTCCCATCATAAGATTATAAAAACAGTCTCCTAAAAATTCTTCCAGTATTTCATTTTAACATTTAAATTTGTAGTCCTTTTGGTATTTTGTGTGTGTGTGTGTGTGTGTGTGTATGATGTGAGGTAGGGATTTGATTGTTCTCTATGCACCTTACTGGAGCTCTATTAATGTAGTAGTTACACGTCAGATTTAATTTAGAAACTTCATGAAAAGAGAAATTTGGAAGAAAATATAGTATTTATAGCAGTAAGTAACTGGGTAGTTCTGAATATTAATGAGTTTTGATTTTTTTCTCTTAATGGACTCTTCCCCTTCACTTTTCACATGAAATATTACAGGAAACTCCAACATACAAAATTGGCTATTACTGTTTGACATGGTGAAAGATAACAAAGTTGAGAAGTAAGATAATGAAGAGCCTTGTAAACAAGGATAAAGTTTTATAATAAAAGTTTAGATTTTATTCTGAAATAATGGGGGGAACGATTAAAAGATTTTAGACAGAGGAGTGACACAATCAGCTCTGCAAAGAATGGACTGAAGTATGACAACAGCGGAGGCAGAAACACCACTAGAAGGGCATCACACAAGTCCTAGCAACAGATACTGTTCCCTTGTTCAAGGGTGACGGAAATGGAGATGGTTTTGGGGTATATTTACATGACACACTAAGAGAATTTAATGATTAATAGAGATGTCTGGGGTGAGAAAGAAGAGAGGGAAGTGTCAAGAATAACGCCCATGTTCTGGTTTGAGAAACAGCGTGGAGGATAGTGCCATTTATCAAGAAAAGGAAACAGTGGAAGAAGAGCAGATTTTGAGGGGAAAATGGTGGGGTTAGTGTTAAGTTATCTGTGTGTTAATTAAGTGGGGGAATATCCAGATGACAGGTGGTCATTCAGATCTGTAGCTCAGGATATATGCCTGGGCTTAAGATAGGAATCTGGAAGTTATCAACATACAGTTGGAAACCACAAAGCCATGGAACTGGATGAGATTTTTTAGAGCGTCTATAGGGCAAGAAGGCCTAAGACATAGGAGGGACACCGATTCAGTTGGGGTGCTCTGACTGTAAGCAAAAAAAATCAACTCTGGCTACTGGGCCTCTGCATATGGTTGTACAGGGGATACCTTGTGCAGCCATAAGTAATTTACTGGAAGGATGTGAGGAAGTTCACAAAAATTAGAGAAGCTTAACATTCAAGAAAATCAGGAACCTGGGCAACTGAGGAAATCTCAGTAACAGGAACTTACATGCCTCTTACGTATTACCTTCTGGTAGCATGGGAGAGGGCTAGCTTCCCGAAGGAAAAGGTGAGGTGCTATTCTCAAAAAAGGGGGAAAAATACAGAGTAGGCAAATGCAGCTGTCTGCCGTTCTATCCCTTGGCTGCCCAGTACATGCATTCTTTAGGAACAATTTTATAAATGACTCCATTCAACATACTGTAGAAAATGAATTCTTCTTCTCCCCAGGCGAGATAACCTAAAATAATTTCCAGTTATCACACCCAGTGTCAAGTCTAGATTTCTGGGTGATAGTCATTCTTCTCTAGATCTTAACCCTGTCTTGACAATCTACAACTTATGGATTTACTGTTGGATTTACCAACACACCCATATATATTAGTCTGGGGACACTGCCAGCAGAATAGCTCAGTTCCAATGGAGGGGAAGTCTGACTGGGCTAACTTGGATCATGCTCAAACTTCAGCCAGGAAATATAAGAGGCAAAGTACTGAAATGGACAGAGAGGAGAGGGATAAAAAGGTAAGCTAGGAAATATGGGTAGAGGCTATATAGATCTTATTTCCACAAGTCATGGGGCTGGAGCTGGTAGTTGTCCCTTGGTATGCATGGGGGACTGGCTCTAGGACCCCAGTGGATACCAAAATCTGCGGATGCTGAAGTCCCTTATATAAAATGGCATACTACAGTTGGCCCCCTGTATCTGTGGGTTCCACATCCCCAGATTCAGCTGTGGATTTTGATCCACGTTGGTTGAATCCAGGTGCAGAACCTGTGGTTATGGAGAGCCGACTGTGCTTATCTCTTCCTCCTTCACTATACACTCTATGTTTTCTTTAGCCAAAGGTTTTTGACTAATGGGAACACCCAAACTTTTATTCCTAAGGTATTTGGGGGTTGAAATTTTCCAAGTCTTTTGAATCTTCCCAGATACCAGTACTCCATAAGTCAGTCTCTTTTCTGATTGCCTTAATTTTCACAAAAGATCTTACCAATGCAGCAAATTCAATCAGCATCATAATTCTGCAACTTGTGGAATCAATCTCCAAGTTCTATTGCAATAATTTACAATTATACACTCCTAACTCAATGGTCTTGGCCTTCCTTATCCACTTCAAATTGTCCTATTGTCAACAGCTAACTGGTTATCCAAATGTTGCCTCAATAGGTACGTGATTCCAAATGACAAGGGGGAGCATCTTTACTAGCTGTTTTGCCATTGCAAATTGCTCATTGTCCTCCTACCCCCACTGCAGCACACACAGAGGAAGTGTTCCTGCTGCCTTTCAGTCTCAGTGCAGTAATCAATTCCAGATCCCCCATGTTCCTGAGGGTTTGAAGCCTACTATTTAACTGTTAAAGCAGCAGAAACCAGTCATTTGGTTGCAAGCAAGAGAAACCCACTTTGGCTGATAAATAAAAAGGGAACACAATGAAGATATATGGTGGTCTGAGAAACAAAGGAAAATCTGGATAGCTAGGCCTTGACAACAGAAACTAGGGCACCTTTGGGGATGTCATCGGATGAACTCTTATATGGTTTCCTTGGGACACTACCATCAGAAGGACTCAGCTCCTATAATTTTGTGTCACCTCTCTCAAGACTCAAAGTCCTGGTGAGAGGGGAATTTAGACTGTACAAGCTTGGATCACACAATCCAACCTCAGTCAGCCAGGGAGCATGATGCAAGAATACTGTCATTTACGTATTCCCACAGAATGGGAAGGAGTAGCATTCCAAAGGAAAAGTGAAGATCTATCACTAAAAAAATGGGGAAATGATTTTGGGGGGGAGACAAAAATCAACGGATGTCTGCTATGCCAATATTTAAATGACGAGAAGAACTAAACCTACAATGGAGCAACAGCCAGGAAGGTAGGAAGAAAATGACACTTGAAGAGTATGCCAAGACGCTGGTGGCAGTTGTTTGTGCTGCTGAAAGTTCAGATATGATGTTTATGTAATGGACTTAACAATAAAAGGCCATTATTGACCTTGACTGCAGCGAGATCAGAATACTCAAAGATTTCAAAGAAAATGAGACTTTTTCCTTCTCTCTGCCTAGTGTGAACCTGCAGTAGAGGTCTTAAAGAGATTAATGTTGGTTGAGAACTGGAATAATCTTTCATGAACACTGAAACTATAAAGTTCATAAGCCAAATACGCTCAGACATTAAAAAGTAAGGAAAAATTACTGAGCCCTGAAAGATGCAACAGTCTATCAGTTTGAGTAATGGATGAATATATTTATCTAAATATTCACAAATATAAAGGCAGGTCTTTAAAATTATTTAACAAAACAGGCTCAGTGTTGAGTAACTTGCCAAGGTCAAACAGTAAGCACTAAATTTAACTTTAAAAACTCTTTATTTTAAAATAAAGTTTAAAGTTTAAAATAAAGTTTAATGTGAGTAGTGTAAAATATTCAAATACAGAAATGTATAAAGTTGAAAGTCTCATGTAATCTACACTGTTCAAAGAAAGCCATTAATAGATTTTCCTATGCATTATGAACATAAACACATAAATTTTTTAATGAGTTCATAGTACACATTTTTCTAGCAATGGTTTGTTTCATTTAATAATCATGGCCATTTTTCCACGCCCATACACAATAAATGTATTTTATTCATTTTAACAGACATGTAGATTTTCTTATATGGCTCAACCATGTATTATGTAACCAATTCTTTGCTGATAGATATTTAGGGTTTTTTTGGTATATTTTTCTACCATGTAATTAATTTTTATGCTTCTGTAATAACCTAAACATTGTCAGTTCCTGTTCCATTTTATTTTTTGGACTGGAAAATACTTTCAGTGTGGCCTTGACCTCTAGTTTAGTATTTGGATCTGTCAAGTTTTGCTATTGGTAGATAGTAATATTAGGACTCAATTTCAAGTAATAGAAACCCAACTCAAAGTAACTTAAGCAAAGAAGGGTATTTATTGGTTCACATAACTGAAAAGTCCAGGGGATATACTAGCTTCAGGCACGGTTGGATCCAGGGGCACAAACATTGTCATCAGGACTCAAGTCTCTCCAACATTTGGCTCTGCTTTCCTCTGTACTGGCTTCATTCTTTGACTGGCTCATTTGATATGGTGGGCCCTGTTGGTCTGAGCTTTTCATCCTACAGAGCTAAGCAACCTCAGTAGAGCTTCTGAGCTTCTCCTCCACAGTTCACTAAACTCTTAGGGTTGGGTATCACTGGACCAGCTTGAATCACATGACCATTCCTGAACCAATCACTATGGTCAAGGAGATGGACTGTGCTGATTGATCAGGTCTGAATTACATGTCCACCCATGAAACCTAAGATTAGGTCAGATTGAACCACATGGACTGAAAAGAAGGAGAGGCGGTTCCAAGAAACATCAGGGAGTTGTTGCAAAGGGATGGAACTGATGCTGGTCAATCAAAAACAACTGATGTCAATGGTAAGACCAGATATTGAAAAAGTTTAATCTCTGCTCATAAAGTTGAATGGTAACAACTGGCATTGTTCCTTCCTTGACAATAAATGTATTCTGGAAAAAATCATGAGGAGTAAGTTTGTCTTCTACTCAGGAGGCTTGTAATCCATTTGAATGGAATAATCATGTCCAATAGCATACTCTGGATGATACAACAGAGTTTCAATGTAAGTAAACTCAGTGGTCGTGAGTTTGAGAGCCCAACTGTCTTGCTGACATGAAGCAGGACAACCAGCCTCCCACTGGCAAATAGTTCTGTGACGCTCATCAAGTCAGTGGTAAATTTTAAGCTCAGTGGAAAAGTTTTCTTATGTTCCTTTAAGTCTTTTGCCAGGTTGAACTGGTACATTTCTGTGAGTACTGGCAAATCAGATTCATCTCTGTATTACCGTAGAACAGAGGAATGGACAGTGACTTCAATCTGCTCTGCTCCTTCAGATCTGGTAGAAAGGGTCCCAAGTGCTGAAAATGAGCTAATATACATAGGCATAAAGGCTTACTCTGCAGTTAAAAAAAAAAAAAGCTGCTGGTCAAGGAGTATACAGCACGGTCCTTCCTGTTATGAACATTAAGTCCTGGTGGGTGAGGTGCAGGCTGCTTCTGTTCAAAACCCCTTGGTGGAACTGGGTATAAGATAGACCGAGATCAGCTATAGTCTTCTCAAGGACAGCCAGTCTGATTGCAGCAATATGTCAAAAAAGCAGGCAAGGGCTGTGTCAGGTAAATAGGCAAGTAAGTAAGGTACTTTCAGCAGGGCCAGCCATATCAATAGCCAGGCTATGATCTAGAAGAACAGGCAGTTTAATATCAAAACTCTGTACATTAGTTTTAACCCTGAGTACTCCAGGGTTAATCCACAGCGTTTATTCTGGATAAAATTTTCTGATCTTAAAGGGCCAGTCAGGTACAGCAACTTTCATTTTCCTGCTCATCTGCCCAAGAACCTTCAGCTCAGGAGAAGGCTATCTCCTTAATCCAGACTTGAGGTTCTGTTTAGGAGTCTATGCTACATCTGGGAGTGATAGGGTTGGGAGAGCCAGGTTCATCAAGGTTGGCCCTACTTTCTTTGGTAATCAAGTCTCCATCTTCTGTAACTCAGCCCATCTCTGAGAATCATCTTATCAACAAGTCAAGGCCTCAGATTGGTTGAATGGTACTGCTGAAAGATGAGATCTGAGGCATGGAGATAGTAAGATACTAGGTTTGAGTTTTACGCTTTTTCCACCATCAATTCTTATACACAGTGTACATCAGACTCTTGAACAGATGATCATCTTTACCTTTAGTCCCTCATTTTGACAGGATTAAAGGGAATGACTGCCAGTGTAGATCAATGTCTTTTTCGGTCAAGTACAGGAGAAAAAGAAAATCGAGCTGACATTTTGAAGGCAATAGAAAAACTAAGCTTGTAGATAATTTCTTCTTTACAAATAACAGTTGTACATACAAGCAGGCCAGTCATCAGATTTTATTTGTTGAGGGTGAGCAGTATAGAGTAACCAGACTTAGGCCTTGTTTGATGATTTGTAGACTGACTCATATAATCACAATTAGTCTAGAGGATAAGAGACAAAAGATATAAAGAAACATTTCCAACATTTAACCAGTGCATTCGTTAAAGTAGCTGAGGACAGCGGGCCCTTAAGTTGACTCTGAAGAAATGAGACTTTTCTCATGGCACAAATCAGTCTACTTGTTCTACATGATCTGGTCTGGGGGGAGTTCATGAATCAAATCCCTCCTGAACACGTAAGTTGTCTTAATGCCTGAGAGTATTTCATGACAAGGAATGAAGTCAGCCACTCTGATTCAGTGTAAAACAATAGTACTGAGACAGATGAAATTCCATGAAAACATCCACAAGGACAGGGGACTGTGGTCTTGTGACATTAGGAAGCAGCAGCAGGAAGCTCTTGAGTCTACTGATAAAATCTTTAGCTGCAGGCTTTGTAGATTTCCAGTCAGTCTACATTTCCAGCAAAAAGGTAGATGATATGCAATTTGAGATGCCCACCAAGTAAGCTATCATGGCCTGGTCAAAAGGCCTACCTCCAAACATCATTAACATCAACAGCTGATGGTACCAGACATCAAAACACCCATCTTAAAATCTCTCTTGGCTGGAAGATAATTTTCGAAATGGTCACATTTTAAATCACACAGATGAGAAAGGATGTTCAGAGATTGTCTCTTGTGGATCAGGTATTACATGCAGTTAGAGCTGAGTATTCATAATTTTGGAGACTAGGCAGATGTGCCAGTGACTGAGGAATTGTTTTAGCGATTTTTCAAAGGTTATTAGCTCATTTATCCTGGAAACAGCAGTTAAACTGAATAAAAACCAAGAAGTAGTGTAACTGCCACTGGTTGAGTGATAGTGACATAGTCTGAGAAGATGAATAATAACCAGGTACCCTTTTAGGTAATGTTGCCAGTCTTTGACTTCTGCTTTCAGTTTATAGTTATCCCTTGCACACGAAGTAGAGTACCATGGCTGAGGATGGGCGGTCCAATGTACAGTTGCTCTAATATGGCCTCAATGAGACATCAACGTCAGCATCAGCTTCAATACCTGGCAATTCATGTATCCAAGGAGGATCAAGACTTCAAGGTCATGTATTTCAAGTACCACTAGAGCATCTGGTGTTTGTGAAAGAAGCTGGGTAAGGGGGTTTGTCAGTGTAGAGTATGTATGAATTGCTCTCTGGCTATATCAAATCCAGGAATCACTGGAAGTCCATCTGTAGGTAGAGGGCTATTACTTTAGGTCCATTTGATACCACTTTCGGCCCATATGACTACTCTGGGGGGCAAAGATATGCCCATCTTCTTGTACTTTTCTGAGTTTGCCCACAGTAAGTATTCCTAAGAACATTCGGCATCAACTGAACATGGATGGTGTTGGGTAGAGGTACAGAACAGAATGCCATTCAGGTCGAACATACTGTTGTCTAGGGCAGTGGTTTTCAAACTGTGTTCTGAAGAGTTCTAGTTGTTGTAAAGAAGTCTCCTTAGGTGTCACCATGGTGGTAAAGTAAGATGCTTGTGGCAGGTTTCAGGCCCCCCACTTCTGCTTCCTCCAGAGCAGCTTCACTTTTACTCTGGGCTTCCATAAAGTTTTCATTCAAAGGGCTTCATGGCCACAAAGACTTTGGAAAACCAATGATCTAAGAATAAGTTGTTCACAAAATGCTGAAATACAAAAAATAGGTCACAGAAACCAGAAACTGTGTGAGCAAAGCCTGTGGTAAGCCAAGGTGTTTTCCTATTTATTCTTTCCCTAATGTGGGCCACACTACAAAATGATGAAGTTAACATTCAAGTCTGCTACAAATTCAGATTGCCTGAACTTGGGCTTGTAAGTGACTATCAGAGAACAAGGCTATTGGTTTTAAGTGACAATAGTGCTGGGGTTTTTGCAGTCAGCATACAGCTGCAAAATGCATTCATTTCTTTGTTAATATTATTTCAAAAATTCCCTGGCTGGATGACTTCTCTTCAAGTATTAATAAGATCTCAGTGGGCCACAACTCAAATCCTAAGAAAATATCTCCTTCTCACCCCTCCTCCCCCTTTTCTCTATTCTCCTCCTCCCTTCCCTTCCCAGTCTCCTCACCCGAGATGCAATTCCCTTAAACTAAATTTACAGCACAATTCTACAGACAGAAAAGTATATTGCTAAATGTCATGGAATTCATCTAATTTTATGGCAGAATTAACTCCCCCCATCCCCATCCCATGTATCCCCACAAATCTTCTAGAGGTTTCTTTGACACAAAATAAAGGTAACTGTCAAGATGTGCGGCTCTCAGATGAGGAAGACATACTAATTCAAGTAGTTATTGACAAGGTAAAAAAAGGGGGGGTTTTTCAAAGATGCTGTTTATTCCTGGGTCTCCAGGGTAATCTGCTGGCAATCAGGAAGCACTGGCTATACTGCTTTAGAGCAGTTTTCCCATTCCATTAAAAGGAATGCTGCAAAAATAACTTTCTGTGCTTGATTAAACTTAGGACACACTGGACCAAACAGCTAAATGAGGCTCTTTACCGCAAGCCTTCTGAGATCCTTTAATACACTACACTGCATTATGAATCAGGGAAGGGGACACATTTACAGTATTTTACCACCTTACTGGACTACAGAAGCTCTATGATATATATTATATGTGTATATCAAATATATACATACACACACATATATGTATGAACAGTACTGTTCTAAAAAAATTGATGGCTCATTCTATGTAAATATTAGTTTGGGGATAGAGGACCACAGGTAGATCTTGGTGTCCAGGAATATTAGTAAGAATTAAAAAAAAAAAAAAAAAAAAAAAGACATGATATGAACAGGGATCTCCAATCAACTAGGCCATCTTTGGGAAGACCATGAAGATAGATGAAAGATCTAAAAGCAGCTTTGTGTTTCATAATGGGTGATTTTGCTGTCAAATGAACATTTGTTTTGTTGACTGGACAGTCTACTCCTAAATGTCAGAGATGCTGTAATGGAATTCTGGTCTAGGTACAGCTATCACAAGATTACATGTATGACATCCTGACTGATTGAGGGCACCAGATCAGGAAGTTGGAAACTTTTCTGGGGTTCCCACTCTCCAGTTATTTTAACACTGGGTAAAATAGAGGCTAAGTTAATTCCAAGGAGAGAACTGGACTAGGAGTCAGAAGGCCTGGCCTCTACCACTTTGTAGCTGTGTCACCTTGGATAACCTTTTAAATTTCCATTTCCTCATTTGCAAAAAGGGATTATAATTTGTGTTATTTGATAATTGAGATTAATGCATGTAAAAGTGCTTTGAAACTGTAAAGTGCTATATAAACATAAGGGATTACCATATAGGTTCTACCTGGATGTATCAAGAGGCCGTTTCTGGAATCTGATTGGAGCTTTGTGAGATGCTGTTAGGTAAAGGGATTCCTTGGTAGAATTTCTTACATTTGTGTGAAAAGTTCTGGTTCCTGAGTAATCCCAAAGAAGATGCTGAGAGTTCACTGTGCCTTTGTTTTAATCCCAATGGGTCAGAATATCTGCTTGCTCATTCAGTAGGTTACTACAGATTTGACATGGAAAAAGAATGGGGTCCAGATTAGATACTTCCTGAATTTCAATCATTTAAGATAGTGGGGCATGGTCCAATGTGGTTCTCAAAAAGATGTTGCCATTCTTCAGACAGTGCTGATAACTAAAAATCCCCTGGTCCAAATTTATTATGTGTCTCTGAAGGCTTTAACTGAAGAAACGAAATGCACGCTCATGGAACAAACAGCCTTTGTTGTGATAAAATAGCTTCAGCTATTTGGCTTGAGGAGTTTGACTTCACTACAAAGGGCTGTGTTGAATCTCGGTAGAACAGGACAGGAGTGGAGGTGAAGGCCACATCATGATGATTCGCTGGATGCCTCCTGGGTCACAGTGGTCCACTGGAATGATGTCTTCTTCAGTAGTAAGGTGGTAGAATCACCATGGGCAAAAATCCAGGTACCAGATCTGTAGGCTGATGGAATAGCACAAAGGTGGTCAGATGGTCCAGGTGAACACTTGGCAACCAGGAGGCACAGGACTGGAGGGGAGAGGGACAAAACATATAAGATAACAAATGCTTGGAATTACAAACAAAGGACTCTAACACTGGGGTGGGGCTGCTGCCAGCACATGAGCTGCTTGACGGATACTAATTCTTGACAAGCATGGTTTAGAAGCTGACAGATAATAAATGGGGGAAAAAAGCCTTATGATTAATGATCAGTGATGATAAGAACAGAAAGAGTTCTCTGGTAAAGACTGTTTCCTGACTCTTGAGGACAAACTGTCTTAGGGAAGCAGCAAATAGGAACTGCCCCAAGTCTCATACTTTGGGGGAGTAATTTGATTATATTCAGGTTGCTGGGCAGTGGTTGGCGGAGAAAAAAGTGGCTCCAAAGGTGGTATGAGAACTGGATTTAATTTTATATACCAACACCAAAGCAAAGGAAATACTGTTGTTCTTCCTTTTCCAATGCCTTTCACAAATTGTCTTATGGTCTTGTACTTGTAAAAGCTATCCTTAATTACATTTTCATAAGATTCCATCTTGAGTGCGAGAGAATAAGGTATGCAGGGAATAAGGCCCTGGCCCTTGCACCCCTCTGTAATACCCTATGCAGCAGAGCAGTTTCTCTTTATACTTGAGGGCTCCCTAAATCTTTTTAAAGTTAGAATTAAAAAATAATAAAGCATGAAATAAAGGAAGAGACATGGCCCAAAACTAGTGACTTTTTCCCTAATCAGGAGTAATTAGGTTATCACACAGCAACTAAGCAAACATTTATTGAGTGCTTATTCTGAGATCGCCTGTTCTCTAAATTCCTTCTTTCTACTAATGCTTCATCATATGTGGTAATATGTCTGGGCAAAGATTCCCAAGACAAAGCCCTTGCTTTCATGGGGCTTGCTATCTGGAAAGAGCTAATGCATGCAAAGAAGGACTTTACAAGCTATTTGTATACAAAGATAGATAAAAGATATATAACAACACATTATAAAACTTAAAAAAGATAATTTCTGGCTAAAGTTAGGAAATTCATGAAGGAAAGAGCATCTGAGTTGGATATTGAGTAAATGGCAGTTTTGATAGGTGAAGAAGCAGAGGAAGGCATTCCAGGGTAGAGAAGAGAGCACAAACAAAAGTGCAGAGATGGTAAAGAATAAGGCATTTTGGAAAATGGCAAGTACCGTAGTTCACTGTGGGTGGAGCATCGCCAGAGTTTGCACTGAGAGTGTGGCGAAAATTCAGGTCTCCGAATTCCCAGTAATAGCGCTGGTGGCAGTGTTTGCTCAGTCATTGTCTCTTTTCTCAAAGCGAGGAAAACAGTCCCCAAATTCAAAAATAAAAAAATCCAGCTCCCAAGTTCCTGTCACATCTTGATAATCTCTTCCAGGTCCCAGATCCAGTTCTTGAAAATCTGGAAATCTGGAGTCCACGCCGTGACTACACTGAAGGACATCTGGAGAGCAGAACGCTGTAGTGAAACACTTTCAACCTCCTATCCTGGACAGCTCACGTTCTGTCACAGAATTTCAAGCTTTGAGTTCCAGTTGTTTTTTTCCTCCTTCTCCTGAGGAAAGCATCTTATCACCACAGTCTTAAGATTCTTTTGAGGTACATCCAGATTTAATTACAAAAGAGCTAAAAGACCAACACATCTTTCTCCAAAACAGTCACTTCTCTGGAATTGAGATCCTTTGTCTCTGCCCTCTAGGTAAAGGGAATAGTCAATTGATTTTTCCCAGATGTTTGTATGAAATAGCAGAACTGGCTAACACCTAACAAACAAAACACTTAAGTGGGTTTGTGTTTGCTTGATTAGAACTGTACCACTGGTAAGCACCACTCCACAAATTGAAAATGTTTGAAATCCAAGTGTTCAAACATTTCTATAGTGTTTGCTGGATAATGGCCTGGAATTTGATAAAAGCAGCTGACAATTAACAAAGAAGCAAAAACTGGCATTTTGGCCATTTTAGTAACACACTTGTAAGCAAAAAGAATACAAAGCAGGCCGGTGGGGGGGGGGGTGGAAAGTTAAGGTTTGAAACACTTGCAGTCTACTGATTTTGAGGTTCAGCAGACATTCTAACAAAACTTTGCAGAGAATGTTAACCTTCAACTAATAAAGACAAACCCCCAAACATCTTCAGGAATTCCATGCCTGGTTCAGTTTGTTCCAGTCAGCCAGCTTGCTAAAAATCCACCTGCATCATTAATTAACTGGACTTGGCAGCACCATTTAAAAATAAGCCTGCTCACTACCAATCACAGAAACTAAGAATATAAAATAGAAGCAAGTAACGGATGGCAGCCATGGTCATGGAAAATGGTCAATGAAACAGAAAGGTAGTCAGGCACCAGAAAATAAAAAGTTGTTGGGCCAAAGATTAAACAGGCTTCTTGATACTAGAGAACACATCCACTCTTACTTTTAGCTGCTTTATATTGGGTGCCACTGTACCATATGCGTCAGCCACCTTTCAGGCAACCCATGGTAAAAAGACTCAGAATAGAAGCCAAGCAGTGGAGTGTTGTTACCCCGAATACCCACTATGCATAGAACAGCTCACATATCCCAGGGATTCAACAGGGGCTTCAAATTGGTTGTGACGGGTCCCAAATGACATCTAGGCCTCAGTTTCCTCCTTGTGGCAAAGGAATTGTGGTTCTTAACTCTTCTGGGTCACAGCCCCCTCTGAAAACTTGCTGGCGATGGATACTCATTCCCCTAAAATGCATATTCCCACTAATTTTTGCACACAATTTCAGGGAATTTGGGAATATCCAACTCCAATCCAAGGTTCCCAGGTTCAAAATCCAAGAATTGGACAATTGATAAGTTTTCTTACAACTCAAAAAAAAAAAAAAAAAAGCCAACCATTACGAACAATAATCATCCCTTACATTCACCGACGCTTTATAGTTTACAAAGCGCTTTCAATCCCACAAACGTTGATAGAGGAGGAAACTGAGGCGCAGACAAATTACCAAGTGACTTGCCTAAGGTCACTCGGCCAACTGGTGGCTAGGCCCGGAAGCAAAACCAGCTCTTCCGACTCCGGAGCTTGTCTCTCCACCCCGGAGCTGCCGCCAGAGATCCCGCCCCTCACTAGGGCGGCATAAGAAGAAAAAGGCAAAGTAGGAAGCCCACCACCAACCATCCCCCGGCCCCCTCCTGCCCGCCCAACTGGGTCCTTGCAGGCCCCGAAGGGTGGCGCCAGGCCTCCAGGCCGGCCCCAGCCACCCCAGCTTCCCCGGCCGCGCCAAATCCCGCCGCCTCCCCGGGAGCGGGGCGGAGCAGCTGCCCGCCGCCGCCGACCACCCGGACGACTCCTCGTCGAATCGCAAACGCATAGGCCGCCGCCCGAGTTCTGCGTACGAGAAGAAAGACGCGGCGCGAGCGCCAACGGCCACCGGGCGCGCGCCGCGGCGGCCGGGCCTGCGCCCCAAGAGCTGGATGCCAGAGCAGGAGAAAGAGCCGCCAACCGATCGCTCGATCGACCGCGCGCCCGCTCCTTCGCCCTACCAGACCGGGGAGGGGGGGAGGGCGCGCCAGGGCTTCTTCGAGTTAGGGGCCTGACTCCCCGGCGACGAGACAAGATGGCTCCTCCGGTCCGTGCCGCTGCTGCCGTCCCGGCTGCGTCGCTCGGCCCGCCCCCGGTACTGTTTCTTTAAATGGCGGAGATGGTCAAGAAAGCAGGAAGAGAGGCGCGCGCACTCACGTGACGGGGGGGGGGGGTGCCCGGCTAACAAAATCCGGTCACGTGGAGACACGCTACCCACCAATCAGGAGGCTTCGCATCAGGGCGGGGGCGGGAGGAGGGGCGGCTCTGTGATTGGCCGAGTGCGCCGCGGAGGCCTCGGGGGCTTGGGGCGTCGGGGAGTGCGCGAGGCGGCCTGGCTGGTGTGCACTGGCGGAGACAAAGCGGTGGCTGAGGTGGCAGTGGCGGCAGCGGCAGTGGCGGCGGAGGAGCCCTAAACGCCGAAGTTTGTGGTGCTGAGTCCGGTCACCATCTCATCCAGCGCGGCGCGCGGGCGGCTGGTCTCGCGGCGGCGGCGGCAGCGGCGGAGGCGGAGGCGGCGGCAGCACATGGTTCCAAGAGCGCGCTGCGGTTGTTGGGTTCCAATTCCGTGGGGAGGGACAAAGGCAGCTGTGAGCGCCGGGCAACGCCCGGTCGGGTGGTGCGCTCGCCACTGTCCTCGATCCGGGCCTTGAAAGCTGGGACTAACTCCTGTCCGTGAGGAGGAGACCACGGGACCGAGGCCCAGTCAGGGCCTGAGAGGCTGAGGCCGGTGTCTGAGGGAAGTGGGGGAGGGGCGCGGCCCGCCTGAGTTAATTTGGGCGGGTCAGTTCTGTGGCTACTTAGTGGGTCAGTGTGAGGTAATTTGACCCACTACCCTGACGAAATTGGGGCACACAGCAAGCTAGGTTTGGTCCGGGCTGTGAAAACAGAAATCGGTCTTCAGCGCTTAGGAGATCTTTCAGTTGGGAGGTGGTGAAGCCGGAACTAACGCCATATGCACTTCATCAACATCGTGGTCACCAGTCTGGGGCTAATTTAAGGATCCTGGGATCATTGATGGCGAAGACATGGGTGGTTGTCCAATTTTATGACTGAAGTTGCTAAATTTCCGGATTGGTAAGTTTCCGGATTGGTAAATTTCCTCACAGGAAATTTAGAGGAACAACAACAAAAAAGGCTCGAAGATCATGAAGATGGAGCAGTAATTAAATCGTCAACTCCAGTATCATCTACTCTAGGACCAACCATATTCCACTCCGTGAACTGTCGCAGATTAACGCTGAAGCTCCTTAAGACTACACGTTTATGACGTAGTTCCTTCCAAAATATTACATCATAGTCATTGAGAAGATTTAAAAAAAAATGAAAGGAGAAATTGAGTTTTGTTTTAGACATCTTTTTGAATATATCTTGGTTAGATACTAGATAACCTTGTTTAACTAAGGAGCACAGATTTACCAAACCTTTACTGGAAGGAATCCTGAAAAATCTGTTCCATTGTAAGCTTATAGTTCCCAGTTAGTGGGTAAAGAACTGGAGACCTCACTGCACTCATGGCTTTCACAAATTACAGCAGTCTGAATCGAGCTCAGCTAACCTTTGACTATCTACACACAAATTCGTAAGTATCCTATAGGTGCTACTGAGGTCACTGATAACTCGTTGCTTGATACTAATGTGGAAATCCTTTTCCCAGAAAATTTTGCATTTTTACTTTTTGGGATGTGTCACTGGATGAGTCTTGAGCTCTGTATGGAAGAACTGAGATCAGTGAAATGTTTGTTGCTAATCCCGAAGAATATGATCTTCCTTTATTGGATCAGAATTTATTTGGTCAAATGCAAGCTAGTTCTTTGAAGTCAGTATATTGAGTTGTTTCATTCAAGTGTTTGATAGGAATCCAACAAGTACTGTTCTTTGGATCGCCAAAAGTTGGACTATTCTAGTATCAACTCCTTCTTCTCTTTGCTGACAACAGCCAAAACAGTTGGGTTATAACAAGTCTTTTCTTTCTAAGAAGGAAAAAAGAAAAAAAAAAATGAATGAAGACGTTTAAATGGCAACTTGTGAGAAGAAATTTTTTCCCCAGAAAACAGTTGGTTTTATTTTTCTGGGAAATTTATCCTCATCCAATATAGTTTTTATATACTAAGCAGAAAGTGATAACTTGGTTAAACCCGTGATTTAAATAGCTTTTCCCCAAAATGTATGCAAATCATTGAACACATACTGTGTTCATAGTTCTTGAGTTTGTGAGGAGATTACCATCACTCCACATTGGTCTGGAATGTTTTAGGGTTAAACCTTATGCCCACTCTTTTGGAAGTGATGCAGTGGGGGTATAACTATTTAGTTCTTTAGTACATTCATTTGGCACTTTTGAGATGAAGGTAAGTATTTTCTCATTTTGGTACCTGGAGAGGTGGCGAGCAGCTAAATGAATGGCCCAGAGTTCAGAAGAACCACCTTCAGGGTTGAGAACATAGACTTCAGTTATCTAGTAATAGTGCAATAACTTAGCCTTTTACAGGAAAGAACCACATATTTTTGATAACGTCTGTAATTTTTTTTTTTAATCCAAAATATGTTTATTGGGATGGTTTCCAATTCATCTTGATCTTGGGGGCTTTTAGTGCCGCTTCCGTCTGAAGGAGCATTCTTCCGTAAGCCTTGCTTTTCCTCCTGTAGGCTGGCAGAGGACAGTAGAGCAGCCAACACACAAAACTACTCTTTGTGCATGGCTAAAGATGGTGGTGATTTTATAGCATCCTGGGCATTTCACATCCATGAAATAGGAATTGGGGCTCTGCACCAGGTGCTGCTTCTTGTCTTTCCTCTTTTCTGGAGAGGGATGAAGGAGATCCTTTGTGAGAGGCATGATCTCGTGGGGAGGCCATCACTGTTGGAAAGGACGTCTGTAATTTTTTTGTTTGCTGTTTTTCCTATGAAGGAAATAAAAATTTTCTGAGTAGTGAAGTGAATTGCCAAATGAGAACCTGGTTTTGTTTTGTTTAGGAAGATTCTTACTGAACTAGAGTGTTTAAGTAGGTATTGCAGAGTCACCTAGGTGAATTCTCAAGCTGTGGATAATGAATCTGAAATCCAGCTAGATAAGGTCTCTGATCAAAGGTTATACCCATCTAGCTCATAGCATAGCCAAGGGCGGTAGTATCCTTTAGTATCCTTTTGTATATTTGAACTGCCACATTAAGAACAAGCAGTCGAAGGCCACTTAGATGTTCACAGATGATTGTGTTTGTTAAATTCAGTTCTGAATTTTGGAATGAGGGGCCAAAACAGACTGATATTCTTGGAAGACCATAATGAGAGTTCAGAAACTGGGTTCTTGTTCCAGCTTCCCCAAAGAATTTATTTGATAATGAAATGATAGTAACAACAGTTAATTGCTTCATGCCAGTCACTTTTAAACATGGTCTAAAGTAATCTTTTTAGCAGCCCTACTGGAACAAGGGTTATTCCTATCTTGCATTTGAGGAGACTGAGGCTCAAAGAGGTTAAGTTACGTGCGAAAGGTTACACAGCTGCTAAGTGGCAGATGTAAGGCACCAAGACTGAAGGCAGTAAGATTTATCTGGCCACATGGTTAGTGCTTTTAACCATTAGGCAAGACCTCCTACTGTAGTCAGTTTTACCTTGTTTCCTTGTCTATACAGCAGAGGGTTTACTTACCACTTTAAAAGTCTTCAATTTTAGCTTATCTCGATGAACCTTTTATTTGAGGATTCTGGGATATTTCTATTTCTTTTGCTATTTTATGGTTTTTTAATAGGAGAACAGAGCAAAGGCAAAGAATTGAACCTCAGTTGAGTCACTTGTTTGAAATTGGAGAATTTTCTGGGAATTTGACTTACCGTGTTGAATTGGAACCACTTGCTTGCATAAGCATTTTGAGGGTTGAATGTATCATTTTGGAAGCTCTGGAATTTATTACCTGGATCACACCTTAGAAGTTGTTTACGTCTGAATGTGTCCAGTCCTGCCAGAAGAAAATATGAACCCCAGAACACCTAGATAAGTTTTTGGTTTGTAGCCAATTTCAGGACCTTTCTTTATTGTGACTCGACTGGAAGTTCATTTCTAGAGGAAACAAATTTTTAATTTTCATAAAATGTGACTTGTTAATCGTAATGACGGTAGATACATTTCTTCTGGGTTAAATGGTGCAGTGTTACCTTTGGAGAAGGGAGGATTTGCCTTCTGCTTTGTTCTAATTAAAAAAAAAAAAAAAGACCATTTTAAGGTGTCTGACATCTACAATATTGCCATATTGAATTGTGAAAGAAGTGACCCTTTATCTCCCATTTAGCAGAGTCCAGGATAGAAGAGTAGAAATCGGTGTGGTACAGTAAAGAGCATGGGCTTGGGAGCCAGCCAAGCTTATGTTTGACTGCTTCCTGGCTGTGCCCTTGGGTAGGTCAACTTAGCTGAGCCTCAGTTTTTTCATCTACAAAATGGGGCTAATCTGACAATGTTTATGAGAATTATATAAAATAATGTTTATAAGGTAATTAGATCGCACATGGTTCACAGTAAATATTGAATAGATGGTGACAATTATTTGTTTTATTTATAATATTACCTCATATAAACCAAAAGTTGGTCAGTGTGGTAGCAACTTGCTGTTTGGTGGTAGTCATTAGGCAGATGAATTTTTAATAAATTCTGGAGCATCTGTTGGAGATGATAAACCCCTGCCTTAAATTTTTTATTTTTTTGTGTGTTAGGTCTACAGTAACTGCTGATGGTTTTTCTCTTGATTATATCAGCATTAAGGTTTGAAGCAGGCCTGGGAAATTCTAACATGAAGGTCTTAGGCTAATTTGTTTTAATATTGCATGTTGCTGATATGAAATGGTTGAAGTTAGGATTTTTAAATAAAAGTAGTTTTATGCTCTTACTGCTCTTTGGTGGTGGATTTTGTGACTGGTACTAAAATGTTCACAAGTAGTCAAGGGCCAGATACCAGATGTAGCGATGGTAGTGATGTTCCTTTGGCATAAGGGGCATATCTTAAATCACTCTGTATGCAGTATTGCTAAGTGCTCTGATAGAGCAGGGTGCTTAAGTATAAGGTGCCTGCTTTCTGTGTCTCTTCCTGTCTGCACATTTAATAACTTACTATCTTGGCCATATGATATTTTTGGGTTGTTTTATTGGTATGTGAAGTGAATGTAAAGGAACCTTTCAACTCTAGAAACCGTATATCTTATGATTTATAATCCTGTTGAAATGTGGGTTCACACTCTAACTATATTAAAGCCATTAGAATGTAGAATGGTTGCCCTAGAATTTTTAGCTTTATTTTCTAGCAGTTAAGGCAATTAACTCTTGACAGCATATCCAAGAACTCAGCAGAAGCTATCACTGTGTGATGGGGTTATGGATAATCTATGGCTTTAAATTCAGGCTGAATATAAATAGACCATTTTCCTTACATAATGAGTAGATTTACACTTGAATTTGTCACTGGAAATGCTGAGCTGCAAAGCTATTTTGATCGTAGCACAAATGGTATAAAAGCCACAATCAGTTGAAAGTGAAAGAAGTTGTTAAAAATCTTTGTCTTTTTCCAGATGGTTGGTCTTTCTTGGATCACATGCAAAGAATCTTTAGGTCTGTGAAGAAAATAATTTCCTTTGATATTTATACAGCTATCTCTATCTCAACTGCCAGCTAGCAATGAGTGCACCTCTTTGAACGTTATTTGAAAAAAAGGGGAGAGCTTACACAGTTGGTACGTTTTAGGTTCTTATGAATTTAAGAGATACTTAGAAATTTGGCTTTAGCATTTGTTAGTAGGATCAGTTATTCACTTGGAGGTTTGGAGAAGAATCCGAGTGTTGTCTCTGACCTTACCAACAGTTGTCGCAAAAGGCTCCTTTTATGATGTGTCAGCACACATCACAAAAGCACCCCTTAGCTACATTTTAAAGTATCTGTTAACTTATCTGAAATATGTATTGTGGAACAGCATTGATACTGTGTGGAACAACGAAGACATTTGGAATGTTTTCTTTAGATTCTAAATGTACAAGACACTTTTCTAAACATTGTGTAGAAAGCAGTAAAAACTTAGCCAGAAGTGCTCCTTGTGCTTGCCCTTTTGAGATCTTATTGAATTCTAAATGTCTTTAATTTTCATGTGAAATAATCAGAAATATATATTGGTGAGAAGCAATTGCTGTTTCTGTTTTTGATTTCTTTGCCCTGATGGCAAAGGTATCAGAATTAGTTTTCCAGATTATTGATATTCACCATTGTCACTACCAAAGGCCAGATAATCCCAAAGATTTCTGCATACAAATTGTAGTCTCATTCTTACTAAGATTGTACTCTTGTTTTTTTTTCCAGGAGCTATATTTCTGATATTCCTTGACTTCAAGTACAAATTCTTTTTGAAATGAGAAATATTGCAGTAGAATTTGTTACTTTACATTTTAGCCTTCAAAATTAAAAAGAAAATTTAGAGTATAGAAAACTAATTCACTTTGTAAGTTTCTTAGTCAGACAGGAAAACGATTGGTTGAAACCTTGAGAACAAAGATTTACTTTTAACTTATATTACCATCATCAAATCACTTTAATTTTCCAGCTTATTTTTTCCTATGTAATTAGTTGAAGTAATAAGCAGAATATTTTTTTGTTTCTTCAATTGATAATTTGAAGAATTTAAGGTGATGATTTTGGAGACAAATTTTTTTTAATGAGTTTGGTCTTTTATTTATTTATTTTTGGCTGCATTGGGTCTTCGTTGCTGCGCACAGGCTTTCTCTAGTTGTGGCGAGCGGTGGTTACTCCTTGTTGTGGTGCGCGGGTTTCTCATTGTAGTGGCTTCTCTTGTTGTGGAGCATGGATTCTAGGCACGTGGGTTTCAGTAGTTATGGCTTGCGGGCTCTAGAGTGCAGGCTCAGTAGTTGTGGCGCATGGGCTTATTTGCTCTGCGACATGGGATCTTCCTGGACCAGGGCTCGAACCTGTGTCCCCTGCATTGGCAGGTGGATTCTTTTTTTTTTTTAATATTTTAAAAATTATTTTTAATTTTATTTATTTATTTTTTAACATCTTTATTGGAGTATAATTGCTTTACAATGGTGTGTTAGTTTCTGCTGTATAACAAAGTGAATCAGCTATACATATACATATATCCCCATATCTCTTCCCTCTTGTGTGTCCCTCACTCCCACCCTCCCTATCCCATCCCTCTAGGTGGTCACAAAGCACTGAGCTGATCTCCCTGTGCTATGCGGCTGCTTCCTACCAGCTATTGGTTTTACATTTGGTAGTGTGTATATGTCCATGCCACTCTCTCAGTTTGTCCCAGCTTACCCTTCCCCCTCCCCGTGTTCTCAAGTCCATTCTCTGTAGGTCTGTGTCTTTATTCCCGTCCTGCCCCTAGGTTCTTGATGACCTTTTTTTTTTTTTTTTTTAGATTCCGTATGTATGTGTTAGCATACGGTATTTGTTTTTCTCTTTCTGACTGACTTCACTCTGTATGACAGACTTCAGGTCCCTCCACCTCACTACAAATAACTCAGTTTCATTTCTTTTTATGGCTGAGTAATATTCCACTGTATATATGTGCCACATCTTCTTTATCCATTCATCTGTCGATGGACACTTAGGTTGCTTCCATGTCCTGGCTGTTGTAAATAGAGCTGCAGTGAACATTGTGGTACATGACTCTTTTTGAATTATGGTTTTCTCAGGGTATATGCCCAGTAGTGGGATTGCTGGGTCGTATGGTAGTTCTATTTTTAGTTTTTTAAGGAACCTCCATACTGTTCTCCGTAGTGGCTGTATCAATTTACATTCCCACCAACAGTGCAAGCGGGTTCCCTTTTCTCCACACCCTCTCCAGCATTTATTGTTTGTAGATTTTTGGATGACGGCCATTCTCACTGGTGTGAGGTGATACCTCATTGTAATTGTGATTTGCATTTCTCTAATGATTAATGATGTTGAGCATCCTTTCATGTGTTTGTTGGCAATCTGTATATCTTCTTTGGAGAAATGTCTATGTAGGTCTTCTGCCCATTTTTGGATTGGGTTGTTTGTTTTTTTGATATTGAGCTGCATGAGCTGCTTGTAAATTTTGGAGAGTAATCCTTTGTCAGTTGCTTCATTTGCAAATATTTTCTCCCATTCTGAGGGTTGTTTTTTCGTCTTGTTTATGGTTTCCTTTGCTGTGCAAAAGCTTTTGAGTTTCATTAGGTCCCATTTGTTTATTTTTGTTTTTATTTCCATTTCTCTAGGAGGTGGGTCAAAAAGGATCTTGCTGTGATTTGTGTCATAGAGTGTTCTGGCAGGTGGATTCTTAACCACTGCGCCACCAGAGAAGCCCTTGGAGACAAATTTTTAAAATAAATAAAGATATGGATGTTTCTTGCAGGTGTTTTTCCTTGCAAAATTGTGGGGGGTTTTTTTCATGTAAAATAATTAAGAATTGGATTTTAGTCAGAAGAATTTGAGCTCTGTTAGGGGACTTGGAGATAAAATTTCTACATTTTGTTAATTCATCATGGTACTGCCTTTGGATCAGCAACAGATATATTCACTGATCTCATGGGAAAAAGTTCTTCCTAAAATTCCAAGAACTGGTAGTTTTAATTAAAAATTTGCATTTGTAAAAATTTGAAGATTTACTTGAGAAAAAACCAGTGTTCCTGGACACTTGAAATTTGGGTATTTATTTTATAAACAAGCGTTTTACAATTTGTTTTGAACAATATAGTAAGTGCTCATAGATCCTAGACACTGCTTATTTAGTATTGGTATATTTCATTCTCAATTTTTAGAAATTTTCACTTTATCTATTGGCTGAAACTTTACATACAAAAAAATCAACTGGAATAACATGGTTATTTTTGAAAAATTGATGATGGTAATATGTGGGTTAATGCTTTTATATTTTCTTTAATCAAAAGTCAGAGTTTCAGGACTCCCCTGGCGGTCCAGTGGTTAAGTCTCCGCACTTCCACTGCAGGGGGCACAGGTTCCATCCCTGGTCAAGGAAGTAGGGTCCCACATGCCACAAGGTGCGGCCAAAGAAAAAAAATGTCAGAGTTTCTAGGTGGTTCTAGGTAGACACATCTACTTTTATATCTAACGAGGACTATTATGGGAAATAGCACAAATTAAAGAAGGTGTAAATGGAGGAAGAAATGTAAGGAGACATCTTATACATAAATATCATCTTTATTGAGTTCTGAATAACATGGTAATTGTGAATTTATCCCACTCACATTTTGAGCAGCCTCCTAGAGGAGGAGATGACCATTGGCTACCCTCCTTGAAAGGGCTAACTTGAACAAGGGCCCTAGGAGACCACACCAAGCCCTTATCCTCTTAGGATAAGGAGGAATTGTTTAAGAGGGTCTTGGATTCCTTTCTTTAATGTGGAGAAAGTTTTGTTTTTGGCCAAAATCAGGGAATGTCAAGAAATGGATTATTTTCTTTCTCCCCACTTTCAAATGGAGTATTTTTGCTTATAAATTGCACAAAACTGAATGGGTTTTCACCAGTAAATCACACAAAGGTATTGGTAAAGCTGAATGCTAGCAATTTGTCCATTGAGAATTCTTAAAAGATATGCAGAAACTGACAGCTGGTTAAGGCAATGAAAAATGAAATACAGGCATTTTTCAGGGTAAAATACGAACAGTGAAAAACACTGTTTTAGCAGTAGTACACATAGGAATCTTTGAATGTTTTAGAGTGGGTTCCCCTACTCAAAATAGTAAGAATAAACATTTTTGAGTAGATAGCAGGACTTGACAGGTTAACACTTGAGGACTACTAGTGAGCTCTGGAAAGACTTGAATTGTGGGGAAATTTAAACTTCAATAATGTAAATTGATGATGCAAATGACAATTTTAGGTGTTCTTTTTCCAAAAACTTTAAAATGTTTTATAACCTTGACTTTTTATTAGGAATCATAGTTTAATTCCGTAATTCTTTTCCTGACTCTCAATATTTATCATTTCAGAACCACTCATGAATTCTTGTTTGGTGCTCTTGCTGAACTCGTTGATAATGCAAGGTATGTAGTCTTCAGGCATACAATCTCTGCTTGAAAACTTTTTGGGTCGTGTGACCTTTGCTCTCTGAAGACTTGAGAGAAAGGCAAATTCTGTTGCAAATGCAACTCATTCCTAAGAAGCCTCTTACCCAAAAAGTATTTTTAATAGCACATTAGTTGATACCTTAATTCATTCATTGCTGTGCTCCAGCCTAAAAATAGTGCATTTATGACCTCCAAAGCTACCTTCCCTTGTGTATTAGAGCAAGATAATTATAGTGAAACACAGGGAATTAAGATAAAAAATTAGTTATCTAATTACTAGGACAGACAAGCTCTGTTTTAATTTGTGCTACCAGGACAGTACACTGTCTAATGTCTTTAAAATTATGTCAGAGTCCTGTGTCTTCCCAAAATGTATAATCAGCCCTCTGTATCTGCAAGTTCTGCATCTGTGATTCAATGAACCATGATCGAAAGTATTTGAAAGTTCCAGAAAGTTCCAAAAAAGCAAAACTTGAATTTGTTGCATGCTGGCAACTATTTACATAGCATTTACATTGTATTAGTTATCATAAGTAGCCTAGAGATGATTTTAAGTAGACGTGAGGATGTGCATAGGTTATATGCAAGTACTATACTATTTTATATAAGGGAGTTGAGCATCTGCAGATTTTGGTATTCCTGGGTGGTCCTGGAACCAATCCCCTGCAGATACTGAGGAGTGACTGTATTTTATTGTCAGATGACTCAGGTTGATCAAAGCATCTTCCATTGTTAGCAACTGTGCTTAGAAGAAATCATTCTTTAGCACTGTGTTATACTGAACTCTTAGTGATAGAAGCCTATAAATGTTACTGAGCAAGACTGAAAAGTTTGGGTTGGTTCAGAGATAAATAGCAAAGTCCAAATCAAAAGTCTGTTTATAATTATATCACTAAAATATTATCTCAAATTCAGACACGGCGTTTATTGACCAAGTGTTGATGACTAATGAAGGAAGAAAAGGATAAGAGTGGACAGAAGTACTTTCTAAACAGACCTCCAGTTAATGACGTAATGATAATTATGTCTACCTATGTCCATGCTATAAACCTATATTATTATTACTTTTATTGTTATTATTCACTGGACTGCTCATGGAAGTGTGCTGGTTAACAAGTTGTTTAACTAGAAAGCTCCCATTTTCAGTGTTTTCAATTATTTCAATCCTGGTTGACTTATAATTTTTATATTCAATTAAAAAATGTTGTAGCTTAATGGAACTGTGTTTGAATTTCCCACTTGTTAGTTTAGTGAGACTGTAGTGTGTTTTGTCAGACTGCTTTTTTGTATATCATACGGTGAACTGGAGATTGTCTGGGAGTGTATGTTCCTGCTCATGCACACATTTTGCCAATCTCTTTTATTTTTGAAAATGTTTTTATGTCTTTGAGAATAGGCACATGTAGAGTTACATGGATTTGAGTGGATTTTTCACATTTAAAACCAATGAAACTCTGTGCCTCATTTTCCTTGTCTACAGTTGGCAGAATTGGACTAGATTACTTTCAAGCCTTTATGGAAGACTTCATTGATGACTGAACTTTTATTTCAGCTGATGGCTGGAGTCTAGTGGGCTGTCCCAACTTCCTTTCAAGTTTAGGGAGGATAAGATTATGGGCTCATGAATCAGTCTGCTGACTATAGTGGGTATACCATGAGACCTGATTTTTCTTAGGCTTTGTGGCAGGTTATTGTTTTCTTTTTTCCTCAAATCTTGGTGAGAAGAAAAAATGGACAAGTTATTGGAACATTGTTTATGATTGCAATCAAATGAGTGATTGGAGTCATTTCCTAGTGTGTAAAAGAAATGTTCTTTTTTATCCTCTAAAAAAGGATAAAACATTTTTTAGATGTTTTTAAACATCTAAAAAATGTTCTTTTTAGATGTTTTCACTGTGAAATTTTTATTAAAAAAGTGTGTCTAGGTCCTATGTATCCTGTGATTATTTTAAATAATTTGGAGCTCCAGAAGTGTTTCATAGACATGTAAGGAAAATTGTGTTACCAAATGTAAAAGTATATCTTTAATGTATATAGAATTTCTTTATGACTTCCTGAAGATAGATTCAAAATAGTATGTATCCCCCTCAAAATATTGTGCATCTTGATGGTTGATATTTTCATATTCTCATTTGAATCTTGATTTTTTTTTTCTTTTAACTTTGCAGAGATGCTGATGCCACCAGAATCGATATTTATGCAGGTAAGACAGACATCAGTCCTTTCTTTTAATGCCCAGTTCCCGAAAGCATTTATTGCTGTGCCTAAGAAGAAATGAGTGGGAAAAAACTGGTTTTTGGAGCGTGGGTAGACAGCCTGATTACTCCAGGTCTTAGGGAGAAACAGGGCAGCCCTGGTCAGGCATGTAATAGAAATCAAGAATATTGGTGTAAAGGAACTAACATGGGGTGCCCAGATCTATAGATCTATTTAAATAAATCCACTAGGAGATTTATGGGGGTGATGGGGAGTGAAATGACCAAGTACCACTGATTGTCCTGATTGGAGTTAGCAGGTGACCAGGTTTGTGGTTCCTGCAGCCAAAGAGAGATCTTGTTGAAGGCCGTCTTCTCCCTCTGCAGCCTTGGTGAGGACAAGTCCCAACTTGGAGAGTTGCTGGTGTTAGTTGTATAAAACAGTTGTGTAACCAGGTTGACACTGAGGTCTGCAGAGATGTTCTCAGGCAGAGAAGTCATGTAGGAAGAAGGGCTGCTTTGCTTCGAATTTAAAGATATTGACAGCATCTACTATTTTTGCCTAATTGGCTCTGCTCTTTGGCAGTAAGATCCTTTTTTTTTAATGGAGTGGGTACAACAGTGGAAGAAATCTTAGTCATTATTATTTATATATTTATTATTTGATAAGTAGCTTGCTTTTTGCCTGTTCAGTGTTTGTACCAGCACATTTTTTGGTCATTTGAGTGCTAAAAATTTGGAAGTGGAACAGAGGAAGACGGCTTTTAAATCCAATTTGGGTAGCATTGTCTAGCCTTTGAGAAAACTTGAGTGTTTTTATGGGAATATATGGTTATCAAATAATCCCTCTTTTTCTTCACAGACCTGTTTGATAAATGGGGATAATCACACAATAGGAAGTAATTCTTAGAATTTCCAATGCCATATAATTATAAAGAATCTCCCCAGATAGGAATTTCTTATGCCTTTCTTTGGAGCAAAGAAAATATTCAGAACAGCTAAAAAGTCAGCTATACTGCTTAAATTCTAAAAGCCTTCTGTTCAGAAGGCTCTGCCAAAGTGGTGAAAATAAGACTACTTTTATTTTTAGAAGAAAATAACAGGAAAAGGGGGCATAGCAGCAGAATGTTAGAAGATGGTTACTAAACCCTCAGGCCAGATGGAGGCATCATTCCCAAGCCACAGTATGTCTTACATCCCAATGTGCTTTAGTGAGGAGTAGTAACCACTACCTCTGAAAGAAATGGTGGTGGTTTTAATCATTGCACAGATGGCAAAGCAGAGAATGGGCCTCCACTCCAAGTGATGTTGAAGGGACAAATCATCATAGCCAAATCTATTTGGAAGAAACTTTTTTTTTATTTTGGCCGCGCCACGCAGCCTATGGGAGTTTAGTTCCCAGACCAGGGATTGAATCGGAGGCCCCAGCAGTGAGAGCGCCTAACCACTGGACCACCAGGGAATTACTGGAAGAAGCTTTTTAAAAGAGATCATCCCTGCTCCTTCTTACCACCTTTGGTGGGTGAATTTCAGCAAGGAAATTTAGTGCTTTACACTTAGAATGCAGCAGAACAAACAGTTGGATTTCAATTTAAATGAAAAGGGCCCAGTGTGCATTTATTCTGTGCTCAGTGTTACTGCTGTTGTGTTTTGGGAGGAGTCCAGAGAGCATGAGATGGGGCCTTTGCTAAATTCTCATTAGAGAACTTAGTCGCTAATTGGAGAGGCAGTTAGCACTCTACAGATGATTAGAGAACAATAACTTCATCTTGAGGGAACTGTCAAGGTAGTTAAGGATTAAATGGTGTGATAGAAGCACTAAGCACTATAGCATTTTGGAAAAAGACTTGATTTACTCTCAAGTACCTTGAGATTGGGAATCTTGACTGAGGTGCCCCTAACTTCACACTTTTCTACCTCAGTGCCGTATTAACACATTCAACAGGAGGAATAAAAGCAACCTCATTTTACAAGTAGAATAATAGAATTAGTAATATAAAGTTTTTGTTCTTACTATATCGGGGAAAGTATCTTCCTGTCTCCCATTCTGAAACTAGATTGATAACTGAACTCAGAAATCTCCCCAAACATCAGATGTAGTTTGAATTCGCCACACATTCACACTGTAATTTAAAGAAGGGTGAGAAAGGAACCAGACTCCCGTACCCAAAGCATTCCTGTTAGATGGGGCCAGACCATAATGTGCCTGTCAGAAGTAGACTGTGTTTTTATTGATTTTCTAGACTTCTTGGATAGGGACTGCCATGCCTCAAAGAAAGATCCTTTTTGTGATGCCAGGTCAATGGTTAGTAAATAGAAAATTAGAGCAAATGTAGCTGAAACGAATACTGCTCAAACACATTACAAAGTACGAGGAACTTGAGTGTCGTTCTGTTACAGCCTCTGCTGAGGACAACATCATCTTATCACCTCTGACTTTTGACTTACAGCTCCATCTCACATCTCCTTTCCAGCTTCTTTCTTTTTCCTGTTCTCCCCAATGGGAGTTGGATGGTGGAACGTTGGGCTAACTTGGAGAGGCCAGACTTGGTCATGTTGGGGGAAACTTAGATGTGCAGCCTTCCACACTGGGTCTGTGATTGTGCGTAGCTGCTACCAGGGCCTGAAGCACAACTGCAAAGAAGGTAGTTTGGCTTTGCCCTCCTTGTCTTGCTTCTGAGATGCATGCTGGGACGGGGAGGCAGACAACCTCCAGCTGCCTAGACTCCCCTCTGTCCAGAACTTCCCCATCTTCATAAAAATCCTTTGCTTAGAGGCTTTAGATAGCACTCAATTGACTGACTAAAGTGAATAGAATGTGTTAGGAATGCATCTCTAACTGCTGGAATGTCTGGGGAGATAGGTTCGAGCAGAGAGGCCTTCTCGTTCTTGCTAGCTCTAGCTCTCTGCTTCTAAAAGAGTGGTCCAGTGGTGGACAGTATTGGCATCACCTGGGAGCTTGTTAGAAATGCAAATTCTCAGGTACCACCTCCGACCCACACTACTAGACTCTGCAGGGTGGAGCCCCGAATCTGTATTTTAACAGGCTCTTCAGGTGATCCTTATGCACACTGCCTTTGCTCTAGCTGACACTCAGTCTCCTTCTGCTTAAACCCTCCTGCTTACTGATCTGCTACAGGGAGTAGCATCCTATGGACTGTAAGCTCCCTGAAGGCAGTGATCACATCTGCATTGTTCTTGGCTATTATCTTCATCACAAAGCCAGGCACATCGAATAACTGAGTGATTGGGATAAGCATTTTAGCCAAGTGAAGATGCCATACTGCCTCCTTACAAAGTTGAAGGAGTTACTGCTGTGTCAGCTAGTCTGTTTTGGCCCTGAGGCAGTGCCACACGTGACCGTGGACCTGAGCACTGCTAGCTGCTTACAGGCTGTTGGTCACTGTGTGGCCAGGAGGACCCTCCATAGGTGGGTCTCTTACTCTCATAAACATATGAAAAAGCTTTAAAATGAAGTCCTTGGGCAAGAAAGGGATCTTAGACCCACTGTTAAGTGATGATTGTGTGTTAAAACAGCCTGTGTGGACTTCCCTGGTGGCGCAGTGGTTAAGAATCCGCCTGCCAATGCAGGGCACACGGGTTCAAGCTCTGGTCTGGGAAGATCCCACATGCCGTGGAGCAACTGAGCCCATGCACCACAACTACTGAGCCTGCGCTCTAGAGCCTGCGAGCCACAACTACCGAGCCCGTGTGCCACAACTACTGAAGCCTGTGCACCTTGAGCCCACGCTCCACAACAAGAGAAGCCACTGCAATGAGAAGCCTGCACACCGCAGCGAAGAGTAGCCCCCGCTTGCTGCAACTAGAGAAAGCCCGCGCGCAGCAACGAGGACCCAACGCAGCCAGACATGAATAAATTTTTTAAAAAAAAAGCATCAAAATTAAAAAAAAAGAAAAACAGCCCGTGAGTCCTGTTCTACCAAACATAAGGACCTAGAAGTAATTCCTAGGTAGTGTTCAAGAAATGCCAGTAATCAATCCTTGGAGATTTTTCAGATACACTTGGCTTGAACCAATTTCTAGATTCCAAAGCAGAGTCTTCATGTATGTTTTATGGCTAAAGCATACAGCAAATGGCTCTTGGCTAGATTTAGAACACTTCCTTTACCACGCTCTGTTCCTGACCCAGTTTGAGTCTCCATATGACACTTTGCTTCCTCC
Organism: Eubalaena glacialis; assembly: GCF_028564815.1. Classification (NCBI taxonomy): domain Eukaryota; kingdom Metazoa; phylum Chordata; class Mammalia; order Artiodactyla; family Balaenidae; genus Eubalaena; species Eubalaena glacialis. The sequence goes on along the minus strand of NC_083730.1, from coordinate 73,118,637 downwards.
GGAAGGAAACTTTGAGGAATTTTTGCACCTTTTTTGCACTTGCTTCTGCTTACTAGATCTCATTTGGGTTCTCCAGACTGATAAAAGACACTGCCACGGGAAAAATTTTCTTATCTACCAGTAGTACTTCCAAGAAGGTCCTTATTCTCGAACTTTCAGGAAGCACCTGTGATTAATGTTTCAGCAAAGTTCAGCTTCCTGAACATCGAATGATACTTGAAAATCTCTGTGGCTTATAGTACTTCTGAAATAGCATTTTAAATTACATTAACTAGTCCATTTAACAGAGGTGGTTATGACTTACCTGAATATTTAGCTTGAGAGGAGGACAAAGAGTATTTTAAACTGAGGTTCCACTGCTTAGGTAGTTGGGTGAAGTTGGTGAACTGCAGCTTGGGGGAGACAAAAATGTCCTCAATTAGGGAATAGACTCCAAGGCAGCCTTGGGCTTATCCCTATAGTACCTTAAACTGACCTTCTTCCTTTTTAGTACAAACGCTCTCCTGATTCCAAGGCCTGTGCTCTTCCTCCTTTGCCTGCCTAGTCCTCATCACTGGGGTCAAAAGGCACCTTGGAAACTCTAGTTTGGTCCCCTTCCCTATTAGGGAATCTCTTCTCCAGTGTTTCTGACGTGCTTGGACCCAGACTGCTCTGAGTGACCACTTGCTGCTGTAGAGACAGCTGCTGAAGGAAGGGGTTCTTCTAGCCACTGGAATGGCAGCCTTAGTCTCATGCATTTCCTTCCTGTCGGCCAGGACACCCTGCCACAGCTGCTCTGTCTCTTACTGTCGAAGCACTGTTCCTCCCTCCAGTCGAGCAGGTCCAGTTGGAAACCAGGCAGCTCTCACTACACTCTGTGCCATCTCACTTCTGGGATGGGGAGCTATTTGAAGGACCCATAGCAAGGAGGGGATGTGACGATGAATACTGATGGCCCAGAAACTATGGTTGGCCTGGGGATAGTCACATACTGACTCAGTAATTCACCTTCTAGATAGCAGCTGCCACCACTGTGTCCGTAGCATGTCTGGCTCGATCACTTTATCTGAAGGCTACCCCAAACTTAACCCACGAACGAGGTGCCCTGTTGAATTTGAGCACTGTTGATAAGGTACAGCATGTAGTAGTTGGAGTACTTTAGTGTCCACAGCAGGAGGCAGAGGTGGAAAAAATCCAGGTGCAGAGAGGCAGAAGGATGGTTAAGGTGTGTATGAAATCTGTGCATGTTCAGTGGCCCTGGCTGTGGCTAGATGCTGGACTAGGTATTCTCTGTCCCCTCCTTATAGATTCTCTCATGCTTTGTCGTGAACTAGAATGCATTGGAGAGCCTTTGATGGAAATTCCTACCATCAAGGGCCCTGACATTTAACTCACACTAGCTAGGACTGTTAGAAGGAGAAGGCCTTTTTGGACTAAGCTTCACATTGATCCACCTTCCGATCACACACAAGTTGCCGCCCTCTGGTGGGTAACTGTCCAGTAATGGCAGCTCCTTCTTTTACAGAAAGGCGAGAGGACCTTCGCGGAGGATTTATGCTTTGTTTTTTGGATGATGGAGCAGGAATGGATCCAAGTAAGTGTTGGGCTGATTGCTTCTTTTGGGGAGGATGTAACCATTTTTACAAAATGCTTATTGTGTTAACTTGTTTTTCTGTTTGCTCACTCTTGTGACTAGAAGGGAGAGGGAGGTCTCTTGCAACATCTCAGGCTTAGTTCCACTCACGGATTTGCTGGGTCTTGTTCTAGCATGGGAGATAGGATCTGAATGGCAGCCTGAAGTCCGTCAGATTACCTGTCTCTTGACATTGTATTTATCAGCTTGTGTAACATCCTGGAGCTGGAACTGTGGTGGCCTCCCCCAGCCTTATTACCACGTTCTGGTAACAGAACAAGGGCCTAGTGATGGCGGTACTGACAGGCCAGTCAGAGGTTTCCTCCATTTGCCTCATGGTTGTGAATTTCCTTGGACAGAGGTTTTCAGTAGACAGACAGCCCTGCTTGGATTTAACAAGGCTCAGACCTTTGATTTTTGAGAGTCTGGGAAAGAAAAGCAAACTTTTCACTTTCTCTTGTGTCCGCCACTTCAGGTGATGCTGCCAGTGTGATCCAGTTTGGGAAGTCAGCCAAGCGAACGCCTGAGTCCACCCAGATTGGGCAGTACGGGAATGGGTTAAAATCGTAAGTATACTAGAAGCCTGTCCCAGGACTTGAAACAAAATCGAGCAATTCCCTCCTGCTTCTGTCCAATGAAAATGTTCCTCGTCCTTGTCCCTCCATCACTGTAATTCTGGAACAGGAGGAGAGTCGGGAAGGAGTTATGGTTTGGGGACTTAGCAGCTGATGTCCAGCCTACATCACAGATCAAAGAGTATGAACATCCAAAATCATTGAGGTGGGAGAAGCTGTAGGTTTCTCTTGGCACTGTGCTCTGGAACAGCACCTCTCCTCCTACTGAAAATTCTTATTTTTACCCTGTGGTTGAAGATGCAAGTGGCTGTTTTATGGGCTTGGGTTGCTTATGAGATGGTGAGGGGGTCACTCCGTGGTGCAGCATGTCCCCTGAGCACCTGTCACGCTTTGTGCCAGGCACTGGGGATCCAGGGTGAGTGAGTGAGAGACCCGAAACCCCCACCACCACCAAAGGACCTGGTTGCTACTCACATGTCCTGCCAGACCCTGTAGCAGGGACCTACCTAATGTCTCCCCATCCCTTGGGACTTCTTTCTCAGCCCTTGGCTCCCACTTGTTTGGCATTTGGAATGTGGTGTTCTGGTTTTGAGTGAAGCCCCAAGAGAAAGATTTCTATTTCTGAAATGCTCACTTCCAGCTGTACATACCTTTGGATGGAATAAGATTTAGTGGGATTGGAGTTTGTACAAATGGAATTCTGAGTCACGTTTCTAGTCTTGCTGTGGAAGTGTGGTGTTTTATTTGAGGGTAGTGTTTGGTTGGGCAGCAGCATCAGTTGTCCCTCCACACAGCCGGCTTGGGTGTATGGGGAAGAGAGAGGGTGCTTCCCATGATGGCGAGGACCTGGTACCTGGATCTCCCACTTGTCTCTCAATAACAAGCACTTACCATGTGCTGGCCACTGTGCTAAAAACTTTACTTGGATGATTTCGTTTAATCCTCACCATAGCCCTGTGAGGTATAGGTACTATGATTCTCATCTTCAGATGAGAAAATTGAGGTTTATAGGGGTGAAGTGACTTGCCCAAAGGTGTGAAAATGCCCAGGTGTAGAGCTGAGATATGCACCACGTCTTTCTGACTGCAAGGCCGGAGCTGCTGTCCATCTCACTTCAGTCAAACCAAAGTTCAAATCTGACATCAGCCGCTTAATTGCTTCTGTGAGCCTCAGCCTCCTCCTTTGTAAATTGAGATTGTAACACATATGAGTAGGTTAAGAATTAAATGCTGTCATTACTGTGAGAGCCCTAGCCTAGTTTCTCCCTTCTTACTGTATCTCTCCTTTGATCTTTCCATGGTAGATTTTTGGCCTGATTTGGTGGGTCTGGGGTAGGGCCCAGGTGATTCTGGTGTGGTGATCTAAGTTTCCAACAACTGAGGTCTCCTAGAGTCAGATGTAAGAAACCCTGACTTCCCTTCTGGATTATAGATAAAACCCCCTTCTGGTTTTATCAGCTCTGTGACTTAAGACAAGCTGTTTCACCCTCACTGAGTATCTGTTTCCTACTGTAGAAAATGGGCTTCTAAACTCTGACATTCTTCCTTACTGAGGAAGTTTCAGGAGCAAATGAAATGTGATTCTGGAAGTGCTTAGAAGACCAGGAAGGAAAGCATACCGAAGTTGAGAGTGTTGTCATCAGCGTATTTTGGTAGAACGACTTTTGAGAAGGCGCCATTGAGATGGAGCCATCTAGTGTTCAGAGTGAATTCATTTTGAAACCAGTGTAGAAGTTGAAAGAGTTTCAGGAGGAAGTGATTTGCGGTGAGAATAGGGCTGTGAAGCAGAGAAGCCAGCAGAGAAGTGGCATTTCTGGGTTGTTGCTATTTACCCTCCGAGGTCAGGATCAAAGACAGGGAAGAGGCACAAAGTGAGAGGTTTTGCCAAATTAGGGTAAGAGCAAGCTTTGGCAGAAGGCAAGCTAATGTGCCTCGTTTTGCCACCAGTAAGTTTCAGAGAGGCAGGAGGAGGACTGTGAGATTGTCTGGGGAGGGAGCATTGCCAGCACCTCGGGAACTGGAGGAGGAGAAAAACAACTTGGCAGCCACCAGGGCGTCTCTGGATAGTGTCCTGGAGTTTTCCTGAACATTTGGGGAAATGGGGCATGGCGTTCATTTGCGTACTTGGCACACTGGCCCAGTTTGTATTTGTATTTACATAGAAGGGAGTAATAAGGCTTCCTGCCGCCGTCACCTCCCTGTGGTATTAGGAGGACTAATGAGGTAATAGCCACAAAGCCAGAAGCTGCTCAGAAGACAGGTCAGTGGGTCCTGCTCCCACTGGTGCTTCACGCTTTTGCCCTGTTCAGTGTTTCCCGGAAAGGCCTGTCCTTGCCTGCTCCTCAGAAGGATTAACTCAGCCAAATAGAGGGAGGAGCAGTTGATTCCGTTCAGACTTTTGCCCTGTGGAAGTCAGCCTGGAGGCACATTTTTCAGAAACCAGTTGCTTCCTAAAGCAGGGACCTGTGGCTTAATGAGTTGAGGTGGCAAAACAATTCAAGACACAAGATGGTTGTGGTTACAGGACATGAGCCAATTGTAGGCCTCCTTGGAACTGTGTTCAACAGTGATACTTTGGTTAGCCCTGTGTTTGGCTGAGCCTTGGGGTCATCCTGGTTTTTTGAGGACTTGTGAGCATAGGCAGTGGGCTGTTCCCTTGATGGTGCTGCTGTTTGATGAGTGGATGGGAGGGGAGTTTGTGTCAGTGAAGGAAGGACAGGGTGAGACCTGGATGTGCTCAGTGTGGAAGATGATGTGTGTGTTGGAGGTGTTACTGGAGTGAAACCTGGTGGCTCACAGTCAGGCCACAGCAGCCCTGTGTGGTTGGGAAGAAACCAGAGCACAGGCAGTGACAGGCTGGGGTGAGACTCCCCTGGGGCTGATGCTTGGTGGTGCGAGAACCCTGCGTGCTGGGTAAATGTGGTCGAGAAGGTGATGAGGAGAAACTGAGGCCCACGGAAGAGCAGGAGGAGGAGTGTCGGGAGTGGGGGGCGGGGAGGAGAGGGAGCGAGGGCTGTGGAGCTCAGCTCAGGGTCCTGGGTCCCAGGGAGGCCTTTAGGGGAGCCCTCCGAAGGCAGTTTCATCACGTCCAGAGGGGGGATTTGCTCCTTCTTCAGATGAGCTTTTGAATCCCTAGGAGAATAACCCATTTCTGCTTCCCTTTCAGGGGCTCGATGCGCATTGGGAAGGATTTTATCCTCTTCACCAAGAAGGAAGAGACCATGACCTGCCTCTTCCTGTCGCGTACCTTTCACGAGGAGGAAGGCATTGATGAAGTAGGTCCTATCCTCGTGCTCCCAGTCACTATTCCACTTCCTAGTTCTGCCCAGGCTGTTTTCGTAGGTCATTTGCATGCTGGGCTTATTGGGGTTGCAGGATTGCAGCCACATCCCCTGTTATGGGATTAGCTGGTTGGTTGGATGAATTGGTTGAGGGGTTAAGGCAGGTGTCTTAATGTGAGAGGAAGTAAAATCTCACAGCTTCAGAGAAGAGTTGTCCCGGTTCTGAGAATGAGGCCATCAAGTGTCAGGAACCAAGAGTTGGATTTGTAGGTCTCCTAGATCTGCAGCTTGAATTCAGTCCTGGGGTGGGGGGTGTCACTGGGAGAGCTGTTTTATCAGGGGGAGTATTTGGGGCTTCCCTGACTATGGGTGGAGACCGCAGCTGGTGATAATAATAGGAACAGCACTGTCTTTCCCATACGATGGTGATTTTGTGGAATGCGCTGTGAGAGCATTTTCCTTTCGAGGAAATGTGTTGCTCTAACCATTTATATCAGAAGCTACAAGTCTGATACCTGCAGGGCCTGGGCAGGTAGTGAAGCAGGTGAACACATGGAAAATCATTTAAGTTTTTCAGTAAGTGGCAGCTGACACTCAGCCTCAGCTGATTATTGTTATGCTGGAAGGAAGGCCTAATGACTCTAGAATATTCTGATTTTGAAATCTTTTGGTAATTAACTGTGTAAGTTAAACACATGCACAGCTGATTCTCTTTGGGCCTGGTGGCTCATATCTGCAGAGCTGGTTTGGTGAGGTCTGCGCCCGCTCATGGGAGGATCAGGGAAGGCCTTGGCCTGCCTAGCCTCAGACTGGACTCTTAACTCCTTTCCTGTGTGAGAAATGGAGGCCAGAGCTTGAGAGGGGGCCAAGAGGGTCTGCAGAGAGAAATCCATTCCTGTCACTTAAACAGGTGAAATGCGGTCAAAGTGTCAATCTAACTCATCTGTGTTGGTTGGCTGTGAGTAAATTGGTACTGGCCTTGTTTAGATGTGAGCCTAAATCATAGCAAATCAGTTCATGCTGGGAACGAAAGGCTCTTTTTCTGCCGTCTTTACTTCGTGAGCCACTGGGTTTGTTTGCCTTTTTTTGGTGAGTGAGAGAAGTGCTGCAGCTGGCAAGCACTCCCGGGAAAGGTGGGGCAGGAGGATTTGGCCCCGGCTGGGCTTTTCAGGACTGCTTCCTGCTGGACTGAGGGTGGTGCGAGCAGGGGCTGCACGTCAATAGAAACGGTCTGTTCCTGGCCTGAGAGCTGGTGGGGGCTGTGGGAAGGGCAGAGGGGCCACCTGACGAGAGGTGGTGGCCTCTGGAGAGCAGAGAGGGCAGGTCGGGCCTGACCTCTGGGCCTTGGGGAGTGTGTGGGACTTTATTAAAAGCAGCCACGAAAGGGAATCTAAGCAACGTATTAGATCCTCTTTGAAAAGATCAGTTTGGTTATTGTGTGGTGGCTGGATTGGAAAGATTGGGGTGTTGGTGTCAGAGGCCCTGGCTGTCTATAGGACTCCAGCAGGGAGGTGAGAGAAATAGGAGTGGCCGCAGATTTGGTGTTTAATCAGTTGGAAAGGGGAAATGGGAAGCGGGGGTTGTAGTTGGCTGAGGTCCTGGTGTGGCACTTGGGGGTGGGCTGTCTGGAGCTGGGGAAGGATGGAAGAGGGGCAGTTTGGAGGGAAAACGTGTACATTTTGTCCTGGACACGCAAAGTTAAGTCTGGGTCTGGAGCTCGGGGGAGGTTTAGACTCCCGGGAATCTTCGTAGTGAATGGGCTCACCTAAAAGAGCGTGTGGAGAAGAGGGCCTGGGGTCTTAGGCGTGCCCGCCCACATGTAAAGGCCAGGGAGAAGGGGAAAGCAGCAAAGGAGGCAGGAGCGGCCAGAGGGGTAGGAGGAAAGCCAGGGGAGTGGTGACCCTGAAAGTAAAGGAGGAATATTCCGATGGTGGGTGGGTGTCAAATGAGGTGAGTGCCCAGAGGTTAAAGTAATGCCGTTGTTACCTGGGACTGCTGTGAAGATTGGGAGGTGTAAAGGAGGCACCAATTCACAGAACACAAATGGAACTCAATTCCTCTGGTGAAAAAGCTAGGTTGAAATTTTTTCCTTACTTGGTGCTAGAAGGTCATCACTGTTTTGGATTGTACCCTAGTGTGAACTCAGCCAAGATTTCAAAATAAGATCACTTTTAGCTGGGTGGGAATGTGTCCAGACCAGCCCCAGGGCTGAATACTGTAGCTTCTTAGAAACCAGTAAAGTGCTTCAGAACTCTTAACAGTTTATCACCACAGAGCTAGTTAAAATTCAGAATCCCCTTTTCCGCAGGGTGGGCCATCCGTTTTGAACCTCTGGGGTGCCTGGAGTGGTTTGCTCTGCAGAGGGAATCCCAGGCTACAGGGCTCCCCGGCACCTGGGAGAGGGGTCGGGGGAGGGAGAGGTGCACGTTGATGCCTCTGGGGAAGTGGCGTTTGAGGTAGGGTTTTTGAAGAATGAGTAGGATTTTTCTCCCAGCTTTATTGAGGTATAATTGACAAGGGTAGGATTTTCTAGAAGATTACGTAGATGTAAGATTAAATTTTATACCTATGGAAGACTGTATTAAAATCTATGTATATATTTGTATAACTGAATCACTTTGCTGTACAGCAGAAATTAATACAACATTGTAAATCAACTAGACTTCAATAAAATTTAAAAAAATAACCTACCTACAGTTGAGAGTAATTATAAAGCAAATACCCACGTAGCCACCACCATAGACTGATGCTGGAAGTCCCCATGTGCCCCTCACCAATCATATTCCTTATCGCACCTCTTAAGGAACTGCCTTGGTGATGATCAGTCATTTCCTTGTTTTTCTTTATAATTTTGTCACCTGTGTATGCATTCTTGAATAATAGTTTATTTTTTGCCTATTTATGAATTTTATATAAATGGACTCATACTGTAGGGTTTTGTTTTTATATTTTATTTTTTCTAGGATATATACCTGGGAGTAGAATTGCTGAGTTATAAGTTATGTTTGTGTGTGTCTTTAGATTCACTAGATCATTGCAAATATGTTTTGTTTAGTGGAAATAATACACTTATTACCAAATAGGGAAAATGACCAGGGACATCCCAAGCAGGGAACTGCTCATGCAGAGGCCCCCAGGCCATAAGCCAGCATACCCCAGAGGACCTAGCTGTGTGAGGCAGAGTCTTGGGAAGGGGCAGAAGCTAGAGCCACTGGTGCCAGGCTGGGGGGCTTGGGCCTCACCTTGGGGCAGTGTGGAGCTACTGTGGGGAGGGACAAGATGGACGCACATTTGCGGGGGGAAGGCTGTTCCGGGGCTTCCTTCAAGCGTCTGCTTGTGCTTCCTCCAAAGGTGATAGTCCCATTGCCCACCTGGAATGCTCGGACCCGGGAACCTGTCACAGACAACGTGGAGAAGTTTGCCATCGAGACGGAACTCATCTATAAGTATTCTCCCTTCCGCAATGAAGAGGAAGTGATGACTCAGTTCATGAAGATTCCTGGGGACAGTGGTAAGTAGGCCTGCGGCCTCTAGCATCAGGGAGCTCCAGAGCCAGGAGCAGTATGGGGATTGGCTGGGGGTGCCTGGTAGAACCACAGGATTTCTGTTCCCTAGGAACGCTGGTGATCATCTTCAATCTCAAACTCATGGATAACGGAGAGCCGGAGCTGGACATAATCTCAAATCCAAGAGATATCCAGATGGCAGAGACTTCCCCGGAGGGCACGTGAGTGTGGCTGGGTAGGGAGGAAAAGGGAGGTGACTTGAGGGAGAGAGGGGTGAGCTTGTTCCTTGAATTCCCCAGTTTTAGAGTTGGTAAAGCTGAGAACTCAATGTCTTCCTGCCACAAGGCAGAAGGGATGAATAGAAGGACAGCAGGTCCTCAGCTAATCCAGATCCTTGCCCCAGCTCCTTAACTTGAATGAGGAAGAGACCGAGGCCTAGAGAGGAGAGAGGAATTGCCAGGTCCGTGGTGGGGTGGTGGGGCCAGTTTAGGTGTCTGTGCCAGGGACGTGAGAGGAGGTGGGATGTGGTGCCCACAAGAGGAAGCACCCCTCAGGGCAGCAAGAGAAGCTGAGATGGGAGGTGGAGAGCCTGCAGAGAGGCTGTCCGCCCAGGCCTTCGGTTGGGCTGGTGGTGGGAGGGTGACAGCACCCTCCATTCCGCCGCCTCCAGGAAGCCAGAGCGCCGCTCCTTCCGCGCCTATGCTGCCGTGCTCTACATTGATCCCCGGATGCGGATCTTCATCCACGGGCACAAGGTGCAGACCAAGAGGCTCTCCTGCTGCCTCTACAAGCCCAGGTAGGGGCCTGCCCACCCTGGCCTGCTGTTTCCTTTGGGCCAAGGATGGGGCCTGGCCACGTGTCTCTGGGGCATCTTTGGAGTGATGGTGGATGAGCGGCTCTGACAGTGTTGACTGCGTTTGGGTCTTTAAGCTGCTTGTGATTAACTGCAGACAAACTACTGGGTCCCGAGGGAGGGGCAGAGGTGGCTGGTGAGGCTTGTTGAGTGTGCCTTCTGTGAGGCGGAGGGTGCTCAGCCTGACACGGTGAGCTGTCTGAGCCTCTTGCTTGCAGGGCCGATGGCCCTTTAGACAGTACACAGGGAAGCAGAGGCCCTGCTGGTTGCTGAGGTTGGTTTCTGCTGTGGGATTAATGACACACTCGGAGAGTAGTGAGGTTGCTTTTCAAAGATGGAGCAGGATGGCAAGGGGCAAGTGGAGTAGGGAATTGAGTCTTTTTGCTAAAATAAGCTTGGCTTTGACTCATCAGGGGACCAAGATACTTGCTGCCCTGCACCTCTGGTGCTCAGGCCCTCTGGTTACTCCCCCCCCACCCCCCCAGGATGTACAAGTACACATCAAGCCGGTTCAAGACCCGCGCGGAGCAGGAGGTGAAGAAAGCTGAGCACGTGGCACGGATTGGTAATGACCCCCTGGGCAGGAGGGTCGTCTGGGGGACGTTGCTTGTGGCAAAAGCAGGATCCAGGCAAAAGCTCCATGCAACACCCAGGGGTGGGCTTTCCTGAACCACTGGTCCAGTTTCTCTCCCATCTCTCGCTCAGCAGTTTTTCTTTCCAGGCTACTCCTTCAGCCATTTACAGGCTGTTATCTAATGCTTGCCTGCCCAGAGTGAAGAGTCCCACACTGTCCTCTGGCACAAATACTTGTGAAATTGGTTTTCTTGACTCCAGGGCAAAAATCTCAAGGTCTCTCTTGCTGACAAAGCTTCTTGGCTGCTCAAGGAGAGTGATTGGCTGAGGACTGTTGGTAACTTCCAGCTCCTCCTGAGGGTTTAACTCTGGTTGCCTTGGGCAGTGCTTGACCTGTTCTGATTCATTTGTAAAGTTGGAAAAGGTGTCTGTTTTCCTTGGGGCCTCCTTGACTTTCCAAGCAAGGAGGCTGCTCTCCCAGCTCACCTGTTCCCTGACAGTGTATGAACGTCTCATACGGCGGGGACTGCACTATGGGGTCCAGGAGGGATAGCTAAGAGTTTTGACCTTTTGAATTCTTATCATGGTTTCTTCTGGGTTTCAGCTGAAGAGAAGGCAAGGGAGGCGGAGAGCAAAGCTCGGACATTAGAAGTGCGCCTGGGCGGAGACCTCACTCGGGACTCCAGGGTGAGGCCCCAGACCCAGCAGCTCTTCTCCAGTGTTGCTGCCCTTAGGATCCCAGAGCTGGCCTGGCTCTGTCTCCCGCCAGTCATGAATCCCTTGCCCTAGAGCTGCAAAATGGGATGTGATGATGTTTCCGTAGTCACTACTGAACACACTGTGTGGCAGGATCTTGGCAACCATGTGAGGTGGACACTGTTAGTATCTTCAGTTTATAGAAAGAAATGGAAGAGGGTCACTTGCTGCAGGTCACACACAGCAGTAAGGGTCAGAGCAGTTCTCCACCCCTCCCCTGCGACACATACCTCTGCAGACTGTTGTTTCGGATGGGGGTGTTTCCTCCTCTGTGTCAGCAAGTCTGGTCAAGTGAAGCACAGCTTTTATGTTTGTCCCTAGTGAGGGCCCTTTTCTGTGGAAAGGAAGTAAATTTCCAGGTCTGGTTTTGTGTCCATGTGATTTAAAATGAGAAGTTTCAGATGTGTTGTTAATGATATTACCGGCTGTGGCCCAGAGCACTTCCTCTCCTTACTTGGTGCTGGCGTGTGTTTCCAGGTGATGTTGCGACAGGTCCAGAACATGGCCATTACCCTTCGCAGAGAAGCTGATGTCAAGAAGCGGATCAAGGAGGCCAAGCAGCGGTGAGTGCCCGGCTGGCCTTGGGTCTTTTAAAATTATGTAGCTTTTGTATGGATTATTGACAAAGAAAGAGCTTGAGGAATCCCTCTCCACCCCACAAGGTTGCCATTCTGTCACATGCAGATTGCTTTGAGAAAGCCATTAATGTTGTGATTCCCAGATGTTTGTCACATGGCCACCGCAGGAGAGGTTCCCCAGCTCAGTTCTCCCCTGACCCAGGACAAGGTGGGCAGAGCCAGCACCTTGAGTTGAACACCAGCCTGTCCTCACTGGCAGCTCTCTCACCTTCCCTCCCCGCTCCCTCCCTTCCTTTCTCCCCTTTTCTCTTTCCTCCATTCTCTCCCCACCTTGCCCATCCTTTCCCTCTTCCTTTCCCTTTTCCTCTTTTTTTTCTTTTCATTTAAAGGATGTATAAAATGCTCGTTGTGTACAACTTGTAAAATACAGAATGTTTAAGAAATAAGTTGTGAACTCCCTATACTTCTCCCACCTGGTGATATGTACTCTTAATTTTGTATCCCTGGTTACAAGTGTGGAATAATGCTATAGATTGAGTTTGTTCTTTTTTATCTAGACTGGGCATTTGTCCTGGCTCATTACATGATCTCCGTGTCCCCCTCCACATCTGGAGCCTCTGCAGGCTCTGGGCCTGAGTCCCCGCTTACTTCTTGGCCTCCTCACCACAGGCCTAGGTTTCGGGTATCTGCCCCGTGAGTCTGTCCACTGATCATCCATCTGCTTTTCAGTTTCCACGATTTTGTTGACGTTTATCCCATGATCGTTTCTTCTCGCACATGTTTATTGTTCTTGTGTAATTTTGTCTTTAAAATTAATTACTGTCACATTAGTGGAATGGTTATGCAGATGACCTTGTGTTTATTCCACTAAATAAGCATCTTTGCAGAGATTTGCAACAGCTTCACAGAATCCCATTCATACTTAAATACATCCCTGTTTGATGCCAAAAGCTGAAGTCATGCTTTTAATTGGGGAGCTTAGAGTGACTGCACAGTGAGTATCCTTGTCAAGTCTACAGGTTGCATATTGAATGCAAAGGCAAAACTTAAGTGTCTCAAGTTTCAGCTTAAGCTTAATGCATCTTAAACACCGTGGTGTTTGTGTGTTAATGGGTTGATCTGCTTGAATTTATCTTTTATCTTCTCAGAGCGCTTAAAGAACCCAAGGAACTGAACTTTGTTTTTGGGGTCAATATCGAACACCGGGACCTGGACGGCATGTTCATCTACAACTGTAGCCGCCTGATCAAGATGTATGAGAAAGTGGGCCCACAGCTGGAAGGGGGCATGTGAGTGCTGCCTGAGGAGAGCTTCAGCCCAGGATGGTTGGTGGGAGAAATTTGGTCAGTGGGGTGACAGAACCGTGTCTACCTCCTCCTGCAGGGCATGTGGCGGGGTCGTTGGGGTTGTAGATGTGCCCTACCTGGTCCTGGAGCCTACACACAACAAGCAGGACTTTGCTGATGCCAAGGAGTACCGGCACCTGCTGCGGGCGATGGGGGAGCACTTGGCGCAGTACTGGAAGGACATCGCCATTGGTAATGCCCTTTCGCTTCACCTCCAGCCTTGAGATCCTCTCGCTGCCTCAGGGGGCTGACTCCTCACGCGATGTGTGGGTGCTTGTCTTCCAGCCCAGCGGGGAATCATCAAGTTCTGGGATGAGTTCGGCTACCTCTCTGCCAACTGGAACCAGCCTCCATCCAGTGAGCTGCGTTACAAACGGCGGAGAGCTATGGAAATCCCAACCACCATCCAGTGTGGTGAGTTGGGGGTCGGCACCTCCTCCTGACTCCTTTCCATCATAGTCGCCGTGCTGGCCTCCTGACTTCAGTGACATTCAGGGACGTATGTCCCACTAGGGATACGAGTCTGTTTGGTGATGGCCCTGGGAGCTCAGTCTTGGGGCTGTGCTGTGCCCACCTGTCCCTTCTAAATGAGGCAGGAGGTCATCTACCCTGCCGGGTCTCACAAGGTTTGGTACCACATCGGTAGAAGTGTGAGTGATGACTGAGTCAGGATTCTGCTGGAGGAGGGAGAGGGGTTGGGGCCGCTGAGGGTCTGTGGTATAAAGTTTCCATCCTTGCTGGAATCACTGTCCCTGAGAAGAGTGACTGTTCTGTAAGGAAGGCAGAGTTGGAGCCAGACTGAGGATCTTTGCATGGAAAGTCGGGGGCATCTCTGCCTTGGGCCTGGCTGGGAGGAGCCTGGTTATTGTTGGCGGGCATGGCTGATGTTTTGTGGGGGTGTGTTCTGTGTCACAGATTTGTGTCTGAAGTGGCGGACCCTCCCCTTCCAGCTGAGTTCTGTGGAAAAAGATTACCCTGACACCTGGGTTTGCTCCATGAACCCTGATCCTGAGCAGGACCGGTGAGTACTTTTTCTAACACGGAGTTTGTGGGCATCCCCGCCTCCCCCCGTGCTTTTTCTACTCTTCCACTATGCTTCTTGAGGTCAGTGCTCATATCCTTACATCTCCGTCTTGCTGTGTATAATAAGTGCCTGGAAATAATAGAAGTGTGTCCTGCAATGAGTATTAATTCTGTGCATTTGGGAAGTCTGAGGTTGCTCTGGTGAGAGAGAGCCTGGGTTGGCTGAGGAGGAAGGACCCTGCCCTACCTGGAGCTATCTTGCCACACCCTTCCTAGCACTTTCTCTCTACAGGTGTGAGGCTTCTGAACAGAAGCAGAAGGTTCCCCTGGGGACGTTCAGAAAGGATCTGAAGACACAGGAAGAGAAGCAGAAGCAACTGACAGAGAAAATTCGCCAGCAGCAGGAGAAGCTGGAGGCCCTGCAGGTGTGTGGGTCATGGGCAGTGGGCACATGGGCAGGACCCCTCAGTGGCTCCTCTGTTCCCTCAGGCTCAGTTTCACCCTTCTGTCACCCATGAGTGCTGCCCAAGCTTCCCAACCCCAACCTCCAGGCACACTGGTTCTCCAGTATGCCTTGATCATTCTTTAAAAAAAAAACAATTTTGTTTATATATTACAAAGAGGTCCAATTCATTTAGAATGTTGTGAAACTCCAGAAAGTACATATCCTGTCTTAGAGGTAACCACCATTAACTGCATATCCTTCCAACTTTTTATGACCTCTACATACACATAAATACATATATTTTTTATTAGAAATAGAGATCACAACTTACTTGTGTCATATCACACATGCATACTTCTTTTTATTAGTGTGTAATTATTTTCTTGGGATAGTTTTCCAGAAGTGAATTTGAAAGAGTAAAAGGATTTTTAAAATTCTATGTTTTCTTTAAATAACTATTTCCAAATTATTCTCCAGAAAATGTATTATGTTTTGTTTTTTACCAGCAGTGCGTTTATTTTTAAATATTTTTGCAAATTTGATAAGCGAAGATACACATCTTAAATTTGAATTTCATATTTCTAAAATTGAACAATTTTTTCGTGTGTTTCTTTTAGAACTGCTTATTGTTCTCTTATATTACTGTTGTTTTAAATTTTTTCCTTAATTGACTAGTCAGGTTTTTTTAGATATATGTGTGGTATCAACCGTTTATCGTATTTATTACAAAAGCCTTTCCCTTTCTGACTTCTGCACAGGCAGATGCTCTCATTGTGTGCATACCTCCCTGTCTGCCAAATCCCACCTGTCCTTTCCAGCTTTGGCCTTTAGGGATCTCCAACCTTTTTGGCTTGTTTCAATAGGAATTTAGTCCACTGACGCTTTTCCCCAGTCTCTCAATTGCTGGATTAATCATATGGAATCCTGTAATTTGCTGGTAGTTGAGTGTGAATTTTTGTCTTCTCAGTGAGAATGGGAGGCTTGTAATAGTAGGACTGTGGCCCAGGTATTCTTTTTTATTTGCCCAATGTCCCAGACCGTGGGGCTCCAAAAAGAGTTTGCTTGAATGTACCAGATACGCAAACGACTTCCTCATCATGTTTACCCTGCAGAAAACCACACCCATCCGCTCCCAAGCTGACCTGAAGAAATTGCCCTTGGAAGTGACCACCAGACCTTCCACTGAGGTAAAGCCCAGGGATAGGGGCGGGGCTTTTCCTCAGGTGTCTCGTGCTGGGATCCATGTTGTCACTCTCTCTGGGCCTCTTTCAGGAACCTGCACGTAGACCTCAGCGTCCTCGGTCACCTCCTTTACCTGCTGTGATCAAGAATGCCCCGAGCAGACCCCCTTCCCTGCAGGCTCCCAGACCAGCCAGCCAGCCCCGGAAGGCTCCTGTCATCGGCAGCGTCCCAAAGCCTCCTGCCCCGACAGCGCGGGAGGAGGCCAGTACTTCCAGGCTGCTCCAGCCTCCTGAGGTGCCCCGAAAGCCTGCCAACACTCCAGTCAAGACTGCATCCCGGCCCGCCCCTCCCGTGCAGCCACCGTCACCATCTCTGCTGCCCAACTCCAAGAGCCCTCGGGAGGTCCCCGCCCCCCGAGTCATCAAGACTCCGGTGGTCAAGAAGCCGGAGCCGCCCAGTAAACTCTCCCTGGTGAGATGCTCCTCCTTCTCCAGCCCTGCCTACAGTGGTGTAGGAATGGAGGGGGCAGTGTTGACTGCATGGGGGGCGGTGGGGGGTGGAGAAGCCTCAGTGGAGATCAGCCTTCCGTGCTGCCCCTGCAGAGGAGGAGTCTGATAGCTGAAGGCACTCGTGGGGGGCACAGAGCTTGCTGGTTCCCTGTCCAGGGAGCTCTTTGGTGCCCCCTCCAAGGTTTGGTCCTGCACAGACTTGAGTCGCCTTCACTGGCTTCTCACGTGGTGGGCAGAGGTTGCAGCCTGGTGACAGCCTTGGTGGGCTGCAGCAGTGGTTGGCGTGGCTCAGTGGGGAGTGAACTGAGAGGCTTCCCTGTGACAGCTTTGAGCAAAGGTCTTCGTGGGCGTAGAGGCCGGGGGTTGCTGTGTCCCTAGTACTGTTGGGAGCCCAGCCCTGGCAGGGACTGAGACCCACAGACCCCTCTCTGAATGGCTCCTTTAGGCCAGATGGGATCTTCCAGCACCTGAGGGGCTGCCAGGGTCCCTCATGTTCCCGCTCCTCTTGCTGTAGGCCGTTCCTGGTCGGAAGCGGAGTCTTGGGGTCTCTGATGAGGAAGAAGCCGAGGAAGAGGCTGAGAGGAGGAAAGAGAGATCCAAGCGGGGCAAGTTTGCCGTGAAGGAGGAAAAAAAGGACTTGAATGAGGTAGGTTCTCAGCATTCTCCCTCCCCAGGGTCTCCACCCACCACCTGCAGTCTGTGACACGAGCCTTTCCGAAGCCTAGTCCATCTCTGCAGGACACTCAGTCACACAGACGACTAGAAACACGGTGCCTGGTAGGATCTTGAGTGAGACTGGCTTGTGGCTCTACTCACAGGCTTGAGGTGACACCGACGCAGATCTGCTTCCGTGTCTGTGACATTCTGCCCCTATGCCTGCTCTCTTGTTTACTGACGTTTTTGGAGGCAGGTGTGTAGATACTGAGATAATGGTTGAGAGAGTGGCTCTCAGTGAGGCCTGGGGATTTAAACGGCCGCACGAGACGACATGAGGTGATGGCTTATGACCCTGGGCGGACAGTCTGTTTTTCAGGGGCACTGGCGGTGCC
Source organism: Eubalaena glacialis (assembly GCF_028564815.1). Lineage (NCBI taxonomy): Eukaryota > Metazoa > Chordata > Mammalia > Artiodactyla > Balaenidae > Eubalaena > Eubalaena glacialis. The sequence continues at coordinate 73,101,350 of NC_083730.1, read as the reverse complement.
TCTCACAGACTCTGTTCTTGCAGCTCTCAGACAGTGCTGGGGAAGAGGACCCAGCTGACCTCAAGAGCGCTCAGAAAGGTGAGTTCAGGGAGGTGCCCAGAGCCTGTGGGGAAGTGGGAAGGGGGCCCCTTGCCAGCAGCACCGTATTCCAAAGGCTTATGGAGGCTTTCCTGGCTCCAGGCTCTCAAGCAACAATGGTTTCAAGTCTAATTCCGAGAAGAATGCTGAGGCTGGCACGCCCTCGTGTTTATTTTTAGCATCAGTTCCTTGGTGTTCACCTCTGGCAGTTACCATGCTGCTCTGTGGCACCGTCATGACAGGTGGGGAGGGAGACCAGGGTGGCTGGGCTCCATGTCCCTGGCATAGTGGCGTCAAGCTCCTAGGGGTTCTTGTCCCTGTGAACCTGGGATGACCTTTCTCGAGGTGGCCCTGGCTGGGTGGGGGGCTCTAGTCTAGTTTTCTAACTCCATCCCCACTCTCAGATAAAGGGCTGCACGTGGAGGTGCGTGTGAACAGGGAGTGGTACACAGGCCGTGTCACAGCCGTGGAGTTGGGCAAGAACGTGGTGCGGTGGAAGGTGAAATTTGACTATGTGCCCACGGACACGACACCAAGAGACCGCTGGTAATGCCCCTTCTAGGAGGCTGGGTTGACAGAGTTGGGCAGGGGCAGGCAGCCCATCCTGGGAGCCTGGGACACATGTGACACAAACACTGGGTCCTCCCTAGGGTGGAGAAAGGCAGTGAGGATGTGCGGTTGATGAAGCCCCCTTCCCCGGAGTATCAGAGCCCGGACACGCAGCAGGAGGGCGGGGAGGAGGAGGAGGAGGCGGCGGTGGCTCAGCAGGCTGTAGCCATGGCCAAACCCTCCACCTCGGACTGCATTCGCATTGAGCCCGACACCACCGCCCCGAACACCAACCACGAGACCATTGACCTTCTCGTCCAGATCCTTCGGTGCGTTGTCGTCCTGCTCCGGGGTCAGCGCTGGTTCTCCACTAGCTCTGTGCCATTCTGATTTCCAGTCTCCACCTTCTTTCTTGTTTAGGAATTGTTTACGGTACTTCCTGCCTCCGAGTTTCCCCATCTCTAAGAAGGAGCTGAGTGCTATGAATTCAGATGAGCTAATATCATTTCCTCTGGTGAGTCTGCCCAGCCTTTGGTTTTTGACTGTGCACGCCCCCTTGGTGCTTGTTGTGATTGTCAGCTCTCAGCTGTGTGCCCCCTTCCCCGCTTGGCCAGCTTCCCTTTCATCTGCTGAGGGAAGGGAAGAGGGGACTTTACATTGTGGAAAAAGAAGCTGCTCAGCTGGATAACTGGTGTGCAGCTGATGAGATGCTGGGGTGGAGTGGAATCCTCGCTTAGGGACAGGCCCGGTGTGACTTGTGTGGAGTACGTCCCTTTTCCTCTGCCAAGGCAGGAAACAATAAAGAGCTTAGGTTCAAAGTGCCGAAAACGTGACTCTGGGAGGTATAGGGAAGCTCGTGGTGTGTGGAGATAAGCATGGGATCTTATTTAGCAAATGCAGATGCAGTGCCTCAGTGCTGGAGCCTCCAAGTGGCTTAAGAGTCAGTAGAGACTGAATTTTTAGCAGGTACCTAGACATGAGGCTGAGAGCAGTAAGTGCTCTGCAAGGTGGGTGGGAGGGCTGGGGCAGCCTCTGGGAGGGGGAGAGAGCGACCAGGGCTAAAGAAAACGTGGGTTTGGGCGACTGTTTGTAGAAGTGATGGGAAGTGTTTGAGGCAGAGGGACTATTGTGAACAAAGGCTCAGGGATGCAAGGGCAGGTGGGGGCCAGGGCAGCAGTCTCTGTGGTGAGCATTCAGGGAGAAGGGCCCTCAGAGCCAGGATAGGAGGCATCGGGGGCACCCCTCTGAGGTGCAGTGGCTTAAACTTTGTATGAAATGGAGGCCCAGCTAAAGGTTTGAGTGGATGGAATTGTCGACTTGAACCATGTCCGGGGCAGGGGTCAAGAGGCTTTTTCTGTAGAGGCCAGTTAGCAAATATTTTCAGCTTTATGGGCTATAAGGTCTCTGTGGCAACTATTCAGCTCTGCTGTTACAGTGTGGAAGCTGCCATAAGACCATATGCAAAGGAATGGATGTGGCTGAGATCTAGTAATGCTTTGTTTACAAAAACAGGTGGCAGGCTGATTTGGTCACAGGCAGTGAGTAGTCTGCTGACCCTGCCCCTAAGAGGGTAACTCTGGTTCTGGGTAGGAGGGTGGATGGGAGACGCAGGGACAGGGAAGCTGGTCTAATGGTGATAGGTCAGGGATGGGGGATGGGAGCTCTGACAGGTGAAGGGGCCGTGTCAGGGGTCCTTCTTTGACTGAAGGCAGATGATGGAGAGGAGGCAGAGGTCACGTGCTTCCCTGTCTCTCAGGCCTGTGGGAATTGGAGGTTGATGACAAAGCTGTTAACTGGGAGAAAAACAGGGTGAGGGTGAGGAAGACGAGTTGTGATTTGACTTGGGCTGGAAGTACCAGCACTGCATTTCTGGTGATGTCCAGTGGACAGGACACTGGAGATTGGGGCTGGCACTTGGGAGGGGCGGGAAGGCCAGGGCTGGAGATGGGGATTGGGAGTCATCCACATCAAGAGGATGTTTCTGCTGTAGGAATAACTTAAGTTTTCTAGGGAGGAGTTTCTGGAGAGGACAACTGGAATTGAAACTGCAGGGTTAATATGTTTAAGATGGCAGGCCCTCGTGGGGCAGCTGTGTGCTTGATAAAGTTTGCCAGAGAGGAAAACATGGAGTTTTGTCTCCATTCTACTTTAAAAAAGGGAAATGAGGCTAGGAGCTGAAGAAACTCAGGGGCAGAGAGGTGAACAGTTTGTCTTAATAGAGCCCAGATTTGAACCCAGAACAACTTGTTAGGACAAGGGTCTTGCCTCCCTGCGAGATGAGGGGGCACTGCACGCTGGGGAAGCTAGAAGGTGCAGAACTCATGGTGGCTTCACAGAAAGCTGCTACACCTCAACGCTTACCCTTGTTCAGGCTGCAGGCATTCTCTGCAGATCCCAGGAACAAACAGCTGATAGGCCAGCTGGGTCGGCCTGGCATGTTCGTTGCTTTTGGCTTAAAGTTGTTGCCAAATTCAGAGCAAAGCCTGGGTGCAGTGGGATCTCTGCAGTGGGCCTGACCGCTCAGACCAAAGCATAGTCAATAGGAGCATCTGAGCCTAAAATAGTCTGTTGGCTTATGCTTGTAAAGGGAGGTGTACCACTAATGCATCAATTTAATAGCCACCTAAGTGAAATGCATCAAATAACTCAAACTTTAATTTTTTAAACATTAGGGACACAACAAGAGTCTAATGTTCATTGTATCCTTGTCAGTTTGTAAATGACCATCCTTTTGCTCATCATGCTGGACTAGGAGTTCCAGACCGTCAGGGGTCCTGCAAATACTAGATTCAAATATATATATATATACTTTAAAAGTAACATAACTGCATGTGAATCTTTAATGGAAAAAAAATTAAAATGAATACAAATCATAGTTAGGCTTAAGACATTGTGTATTACATTTTAATACTTTTGGCACCTGCTTGAACATTTATTTTTGCGCTGCCAAGTGATAATTATTTTTTGTGCAGAATTTGAAGTTTCTGTTGCCATCTTGATTTACTGGGATAGTATTTCAGATTGTAAACAATTAAATAGTTCTAACACGTTTTAAAAACAGCAGTTTTTAGCTATTCAGTGCTAGGTAGTTCATACATCTTCACAGAAGTAAATAAATGCTAGAGTTGGCGAGACTGCAGTTGTCAGCCAGGACCTGCTGGTCATGGGTTTGTGTTCATCAGAATGGCCTCATCATTCACGTTGGTGATTTATGAGTAAATCATAATGTTATAACTTTGAAATTAAACATAAAGAGTTATTACCCAAATTGTTTTTTATACTGAGATTCCATGTAACTTTCATTTGAAACAAGTGTTCTGCTACTTTCTAAAAGTTTGATAAAGCCCCATGTCTAGAGAAAGTGCTAGTTAACATTACTGCCCCACCCCCGGGAAGTTTCAGGTACTCAGGGAAGATGGTGAAAAGCTCTGATGCTGTATAAACATACTACACAAACCTGGAGGAATCTGTTGTTGATAGGTGCTTGATAAATACTTGTGGAAGAGAACTTTTGATCTTGACATTGTTGGTTGTGACTTGGAAGTGGTTTGCTCAAAGTGCTGTTGTGCACTTAGAAAGGTGAATGGTGAGAATCATCCCTCACATTTACTCACGGCTGGCAGTCTGTCAGAGCACTTTGGTACGTGCTTCATGTGTGATCCCGTCTTCATCCTCGTGGCAGCCCTGTGAGGTGGATGTCGAGGTCTTTCTTCTCTGGAGCTAGAGAGATCACTTGCTTCTGGGTCCGGCATCCCTTCAGACTGAGCTTCCTTGTGCTGAGCCAGTTGGGGACACGAGTGCCCATCTAGAAGGGCACTGGGGACCCTCGTGAGCTCATGCACTCACCCTCCAGCTCCTCTCCCAACAGAAAGAGTACTTCAAGCAGTATGAAGTGGGGCTCCAGAACCTGTGCCATTCCTACCAGAGCCGCGCCGACTCACGGGCCAAGGCTTCCGAGGAGAGCCTGCGTACCTCCGAGAGAAAGCTCCGCGAGACAGAGGAGAAGCTGCAGAAGCTGAGGACCAACATCGTGGCGCTCCTGCAAAAGGTGCAGGAGGTGAGCCAGGCAGCCCTCTCATTGTAGCGGACCACCTGGTGTCTCAGGGAGGGGGGGCTTGGGCACCTCCTGCTCCCTTCTCCCCACTCACAGGAATCTGTGGTTCCAACCCTGGCTGCACAGCATCCTGACCAGGAGGGCTGGAGGTGGTGCGGCTGCCTGGGCCTCATCCCAGCCAGACCCACGGTATCAGACTTTTGCCCTTGTTTAGACATTCTGATATACAACCTGGTTTGAGAACCCTCCAAGTCATAAAACAGAAAGACATTCTCACTTTTCCAGATGACGCCCAGATGGGATTAGGTAGCCCAGAAGCAGGGAGCGCCCTGTAGGGTCTCAGCCCTTTATCCAGGCAGTAAACATTGAGGACAATTGCTCTGTGCCTGTCCTGTGGACCCTTGGTGAAGCAGACAGGCAAGATAGGGGTCCTGCTGTCATAGCCCAACAAGTGGAGGAGACAGAACTACTGTTGGCGGGAAGTGCTGTGAAGTAAATACGAGAGAGACAGAAAACAGGGATGCCACTTTACTAGGGTGTTCAGGCGAAGCCTCTCTGAGGAGGTACTTGAGCTAAGGGCAGAACCCAGTCACGCAGGAGTGGGATGTGAGAGCTCTGGGGAGAGGGAAGAGCAGGGCCCGAGGCCCAAGACAGGGAGATGTGGGCGATAGAAGAAGCAGGGCCCTGTACCAGGTGGGAAGTCCCTGGAGGGTGTGGCACTAAGACGTTTGCAATCTAAGACATTTACTCTGGTTGGTTGTAGGAGGGCCTGGAGGGGGCGGAGGTTAGAATCCGGGACTCCAGTGAGGAGGTTCCCACAGTTGTCTGGGTGAGAGAGTCTGGCAGCCTGAACCTTGGATGGTGACAGTGAGGAGGGAGAGAAGTGGGCAGATTTGTTGTAATGTCTTGAGGGAAGGGGAGGAAACAAGGGTGATGGTTCTGGTTTGTCTGAGCCCTGGGTGGAGGGGAGGCAGTGGTGGCCTGTACCAAGATGGAGCAACTCGGGATGGGTGGTGCCGTTGAGCTGTTGGATGTTTTGAGTCTGAGAAGCCTGCAGCATGGCTAAGGCAAGCTGGGAACTTGGGGTAGAGGCAGGGCAGGAGCAAGAAATCTGGGCGTCATCTGTGCACAGAGGAGGGAGGGGGCGGATGATCAAGAAGGGACAGGCCTGACAGCCAGGGTGGAGGGGTGAGAGGAAGGGGCATGGGCTGCAAGAAGGGGGGGGAGGCGGGCCCCCCACCACCTTGTGGCCCCCGGCTGACCCTGCCCTGCTCTGTTCCAGGACATAGACATTAACACAGATGACGAGCTGGATGCCTACATCGAGGACCTGATCACCAAGGGGGACTAAGAGGCCTGGAGCCAGAGATCAGCTCCCCTGCCCCTCAAGGCAGAGCTCCTGGGGGTGGAGTTTCATTTATGGGTTGATGGACTTACCTTGGTTTGACTCACATGGGATATTTGTGCTTTTGGAGGGAAAGAGACTCTGATTCTTTGAATCGTCCTCCCTAAGTTTATAAATATTTATTTTTTAAAAGAAACAAGATGCTCTGCCTGCTGTGAGACCATACATTCTTTTGGTGACTCTTGCGCAGAGAACAGAAGCAGGACGCCAAGTCTGAGCTGCTTCTCTTGGCTCCTGGCTCCTCAAGATGTGGTGAATCCAGTGCCATTTGGAAGTTGGGGAGGCTCCAGGGGCAGGGCTGGGGGAGGGACAGGGCCCCCCAGGCTGGTGCTCCCCCAGGAGCTCCAATCCAGGGGATCCCCACGGGGCCACGGTCAGGAGGAGGCTCAGCGCTGAGCAGCTCCCTGTCTCGTGGCTCCTGCCTCAGGTCGGGGATGTGAGTGGTGGCCCAAGTGGTCGGTCTTGGCTGTGGCACCATCCAGACAGCTTGGGGAAGAAAGATCCTCCTGTTCAACTTCCCCATTCACCACCTAAGTTCTCCCTGCTGGAGAACTCACAGTGGACAGTGAGGTTTCCTGCCTCAAAAACTTGAGTCCAGGTTGTGGCGTGGACAGATCCGACTCTGGTCAGACTGCTGACCTGGGTAACACACTGAATGTTTGAATTCCAAAGGATTCCCTTTAGGAAAGGACCATGTGTGTGAAGGAGCCCCTGTGCTGGTTGGTGGCAGCCTCGTCTGTGGGTGTGGCAGGGTCCTAGGGAGCGCACCTTCCTCAATGGTCCCGGCCATCTGGAGAGCCTGGCACTGCTTTTTCTCTTACTGCGTCCCCCCTGCCTGGCCCCACCAGGCCCAGTCAAGGTCCCTGCTTTGGGGCAGATGGGAGGAGGGGGTCACTGAGCCATAGGGACTCCAGAGGTGGCTCTGTAGGAAGCACACCATGCCTTCCTTCCCGCCTGGTCACAGCCTCATACAGCTGTGTCCCTCAACTTCTCAGGGTCAAAGACAAAGGCAAGAGTTGCTGAATTTTCTCTTTAATGGCCATTGGAAAAATTCTGGTTTGATTCTCCCGACTCTCTTCTTCCCCCTTTATTTGGGGACTTTGGGTTTTCTGAAGGCACAAGAACTATGGTCTTGTGCCACTGGTCTGCGATTCAGACCTCTCGGTGTGTTTCCAGCATCTAATCACCTCTGGTCAGCAATGGCCACGTGCTGCCCCGTGAAGACTCCAGTAGGCTGGGAAGCGCTGGCGAGGGAGGCAGGACCCATGGGAATCGGAGGTCTTTACCCACTTGTGCACGTGGCCAGAAGCACCTGTGACTTGTGGGTTTGGGACTTCTCCAAACCACATCCCTGGGCAAGGGCTCTTTGGGGGAAATACCAGTCAGAGAGGCCCTGACCTCTTCCTCTGGAAGATTCGCTAAGAGTCTTAGGGCTTCTTGAGCTGGTGGTTCCTCTCCTGTCCAGCTCGCTCTCTTCATCACAGGCAGCATACGGTCCATTTTTGTCCCCAAACCTGCTGTTTTAATCTAAGTGCAAGCTGGTTCTGCATTTTTACCAGAGGGTAATACTCAAGTTTTTTATTTACATACCTGTAATCAAAATGCAATACTATAAACTTTCACTGGTGAGACTCCTGAACTCAGTCTGTTTTCTTCTCTTAGTAAAATCCAGCACCTTCCTCCTCTTCATTCTTTCCACCACTGTGGCTTTAAACTGTCTTCAGATTCTTCCTCATCTCCACCATCTTGTCTTATGTCTTCACCCTCCTGGACACCCATAGAAACTGAAATACTGAATTTCTTAAACATTTTAGTTTCAACTTCTGGGCGTTCCCACTTTGCTGTTTAAATCCAACCACAGCGGTGCTGAATGCAGCCTGCTTCCAGGCAGAGCTCCTTCCATTCTGGGTGGGAAGATAAGATGCAGAGGTTCCTCCCCCTTCCTTGTCCTGGATAACTAACCTGCTTGGAATTGTCTAAAACTTGGGAGAAGAAGATGGTCTGGCGGGTCTGTGGCAGGAAGGTCCTGAGTTCAAGGCGGCAAGAAGGTGAATGAGTGCAGCGACCCTTGTTTTTAAGGAGTGGGAGGGATGGGGACTTTGGTGTTTTTTGTTTTTTTTCAAGTGACACATGCACATGGTAAAAATTCAAACAGTACGAAAGACTGGACCATGAAAAGCAAGGCTCCCTCCTCCCCACCCCCCCGCCCCTCAATGCTCATTCTCCCTGGAAAGAGTATCCGTCCTGAGCACACAACTACACATCTACTGTTCTGTTTCTGCCTGTTTCTCACTTAGTAGATCTTGGGACTTGTTTCTGAAGAGCTCACATGGATCTACTTTATTCTTCTGAACAACCACATAGCATTTCATCGTCTTGGATGTACTGTCATTTAGTGGTCCCATTTATAGAGATTTTGGTTTTTAATGTTTACGAAAAGTGCTGTGATGAGTGTGTGTGTGTGTATACATGTGTACTTAATCGTTAACTCAGATCTGGGTTTATACAGGGTTAAGTTCCAAAGAGAGAAATGGCTGTCAGACGGTGGATGCATTAAAAATTCTAAGATACATTCCAGAAAATACTTCCCAATTTCAACTCCCACCAACAGTATTTTCCTTGCCCCTCACCCCCACTTCCCTGTCTGTAGTCTCTTCCATCTGAACTGTTTACTAATCTGAAAGGTGAAAAGTGATGGATTTTTGAGTTGGTTTGAGTTAATTTACGTGAGAACATATTTGTTGGCCTGTTGTGTTTCTCTCTGGGACACAGCTGTAGTTCTGAGTCTTGGGGTAGGGACTTTGTAAATCAGATGAAAAACAAGGGGCAAGTCCTCAGGGGAATGTTTACCTTTTATCACCCCTCAGCCCCTAAGTGTCCCATGGATTTAGCATTACAAACCCCACATCAATACTGTATTACTACGTCAGGACAAGGGTTTGACATTGTTTACCAAAGGAAGGCATAGGTTAATAGGCTGAGAGAAACTTCTCTGGTTCCTCCTGTGTGAGTGGCACTGGTTTTTGGCTCCTCTTGTTGGGTCCAGTTCCCCTTGAAAGACATGACTGTCTTTTAGACCTGTGGTTCAAGCAGCACTGGGCAAGCATCCACAGCTCTACAGACCAATCCGTGTTAAGATTGATAGAGCTCAAACTTCTTTCCCTTTTACACAGAACACAAGATTTGGTCTGAGCGGGCCGTGCCTCCACTGGCTACTCGTCCCCGATGTAAGGCTGTCCTGCATCTGGGCCAGGCTGTAAGGGACCCGTTGGCAGTTGCCTAGATGCCTGAAACATCCTCAAAATTCCACTGGAGGATTCTGCCCTTTGCTGGAGATGGAACCTCTGAGGCTTCCTTTGGAACGGCCACATTCCTCTTGGTTCCTGAGCAGGTGGACAGCCAGCTTGGCCACGGGAGGCAGAGCTACAAAAGAACATGCGTTCTCTGCTGCCATGTTTGAGGCCTCCAACTGTCCTCAGCACTGCTGGGGGCACCCTCCATAGTGAGCAAGACACAGACTGGACAGAGGAAGGGCCTGGCGAGGGACAATCCCACTCAGCAATGAGCCCAAATGTTGCCAAGCCTGTTTTTCAGTTTGGCAGTTTTCATGGCAGTAACTTGGAATGTCCCAGGCCCAACTAGGATCCCTGGTGGATCCTGCAGAAATTTCCTTCTTTCAGCTCACAAGGCCTCAGACAAATCACTGCCCATCCTGGGTCCCCTTTTCCTCCTCTAAAATAAAGGCATTGGATGACAGTAGAGGTTTTCTGGCTTAGTAAGTCGTAGTTCTCCACCAGAAATTTATCCAGAGGCCCATACAGACGGTTGGAATGGGGCCCCAAAGCCCTTGCTGCCCTGACCCCTTATCTTTGCTTCCAAGATTCACTGGCCCCACCTGCTACCTGTAGGCATTCCACGGCCTACTCATTGGCCCTCGTGGGGTGTTACCCTATGGCCTTCTGGCCTTCTAACCGTCGGCCCACTTCAGTATTCCGAGGTGAGGAGGGCGGGTCTTCCATCCAGCCGCCTTCGGTCCGCAAAGCAGGTTGCCCCTGCTACTTTCTGGGTCTCGGGCTTTCTCAGCAGCTTCCAGCCAGGGCCTGGAAATAGGGGAGCCCATGCCACTGAGGCCAACCTGGACCAGGGACAGGGGGAGGGTCTGACGGACACATCCCTCCTTTCTTGTCCCCTCTGGACTCTGCTGAGATGCTTCCATGGGACTCTCTGGGGCCACTTCCTGCCCGAGCAACTGCAGTTCTCGGGAAGCTGTGGGCGGCTCTAACCCACAACTTTGAATTTACGGTCCTTTCTTCCCCACTTCTTACTCTGTTGAAGCTCTGGGTTCTCACTCCCCTCCCCAGTTCCCCACCATTTAAGCCAGTCTGGCACTAGCTGGGTTTGGGGGTGCTGCGATGCGAGGAGAACCCCTAATTGTCAGAAGGAAGAGTTTTGAGTTCCTCACGCTAAATCATCAGCTACCATAACACAGCACAAGCCCGGGGAGTGGCTGCAAACTCTCACCTGGCCCAGAGGACACGTCCAGGACCCGGCCCGCGGCCACCTCTCTCCAGAGGCTTTGGTGGGGGCCCAGTGCTCAGTCCCATCCGGGCGCCTGCCTTCTCTCAGGTCGCCCCTCCCAACCTCCTCCTGACCCTCAAGGCAGGCGCGCAACGGCGCCTGCGCAGTGCAGCGGCCTGGCACGTGTTCTGTGCCCAGCGCATGCGCCCTGGGAACGTCGCGAGCCCGCCTACGTGCCCGAGCCCGGGCGGGCGGGCGTCCGAGCCTCACACGGGGTGAGGGTAGGGCGTCGTGAGCAAATCCGGGTGTACAAGGCCCGCCCAGGGCCCAGCTTGGGGGCGGAGGCCTCAAGGGTCCCATATACTAGGGCCAGCGGAAGGAAGGCCTTGGGGATCCAGTGTCCGGCTCAGACCTCAAGCAGAGAAATGGGGAATTTTTTCCGCTGGAGTCTGCGTATTAAGCCCGGGCACAGGTGAAACGTTTTACCCGGTTGTTTTCCAACTTTTTGTGGTCACTACAGAAAACTTTTTGGTATAGATGTCCTTGATGGTGTGGTGCTTTTACGTCTGCAAGACAGAGGACCTGGGAAGGAAGCTGCATGTTTTACATTTTGAAATACCCTTTCCAGGTAATTTCCCCTGAAGGTCCAGCCCGCTGACTCTCGGGACCTGAGGCCTCTTGGGTTTCACGACCTCGGCTCACAACTTTCTTTTCTGCTGGTTTGTCTGTCCTTGGCCTGGTTTATGGTGTTTCTTGAAAGGTTTTGGGATTTCCTATCATGTTTAAGAAAGTCCTTCCCCCTCTACCCACCCGCAAACATTCTCCTACATTTTGTTGCACTGTATTAAAGTTTTTTGTGTCAACCTCCACTCCCTGTGGGAAATATTTTAGTATCTGCGGTTAGGCAGGAGTCAGACTTTGGTTTTGGTTTTTCCAGATGGAAATTCACTTATGCCACCCCCATTTATTAAACGAACCACCTAGGTCATTATTTATATTCATTCTATTTGGTTTTGGACCTGTTGGGCTTGAGATGACCCATACATATGTCAATGGAGACAGCCTGTTACCAGCTGGGCAGGCGATTCCGACGAGAGGGGTGAGGTCCTAGCTGAAACTAGCTTTGGGGGCGTCATTAGCATCTAGATGGATCACTCTCCCTCGCTGTTTTTCTTATTAAAATAGTTTTCCAGGCTATTCTTAGAATTTCTTCTCTCATGAAATTTAAAATCACGTAATCCAGTTCTATCCCGTCCCTGCCCGCCCCCGCAACAAGTTCCATTGGGATTTAAATTATAATTGCATTAAATTTAGATGTAAGTTATGGGAGAGTTGACATTTTTATGATTTTAAATCTCCCTAGACGATACGAAATGGTTTTCCATTTGTTTGACTCCTTTTAGATCTTCCAATAAGATTTTATTTCTTCATATGGGTTGTGTAACTTTCTCATTTTATTCCTGTTTTATGGTATTTGTCACTATTGTGAATGGAATTTTCCCCCCATCTCTATTCCTGATTATTAATATATAGAAAAGCAAATTGTTTAATATAATTTATTTTCTATCTTCTAAGCTCTGGTAGTTTTCAAAATAAACTTGTATTTTTAGATAAAATGTGCAAATTTGCCAGTATGCCAGTTTTAATTGCCGAACCTCTGAAACAGTGTTGAATAATTAATTATCCAGTCTTTTTTCTGATGAGGATGGAAATCCACATGTTAGGGTTGAGCAGAATATTGTCTGTTGGTTTTGGTGACTGGTCTTTAAAGTGTGGAAAGAGTTTTTTCTGTTTTTGTTGATGCTGTTGTCTTGTTTTTTTAAACTTGGGGCTTCTGGGACGAAGCCGTGGCTGCCAATCTTGTCTGAGTTGAGCACCAGGGGGCACCAGTTACACAGAATGAAATGTGGGTTGTGAGGCCCCCATCCCCATCCCCCATTGTCAAATGCCTTTTCAGCATCTATTGATAAAATCGTATGGGGTTTTTCTCCTTTAAGCTACTGTTTTAGCGATTATTCTAATTAGACATTGAGCAGCTACAAAAGAATACTGTATAAAATATTTATAAGGTAAGAAGAATATGCAGTGTACATCCATCACCTGGTTTAAGAAAACACACACTATTATTACTTTATAATCCCTGTGTGCCCCTCCTGGGTCCTTTCCCCTTTCTTCCTTGCTCAGCAGTAACCACAAATCTGAATTCTGTGTTTATCTTTTCTTTGCTCTTCTTATACTTTTACCATGTTGGTTTGTATTTCTAAATAATTGCTTTGTTTTGCCTGTTTTTGAACTTAAATGGACATAACTTTTTTTAAAAAATACATTTATTTATTTAGTTTTGGCTGCGTTGCATCTTTGTTGTTGCACGCGGGCTTTCTCTAGTTGCGGTGAGTGGGCTTCTCATGGCGATGGCTTGTCTTTGTTGTGGAGCACAGGCTCTAGGCACGCAGGCTTCAATAGTTGTGGCACGCGGGGGCTCAGTAGTTGTGGCTCGTGAGCTCTAGAGCACAGGTTCAGAAGTTGTGGCGCACGGGCTTAGTTGCTCCGCGGCATGTGGGATTTTCCCGGACCAGGGCTCCAACCCGTGTCCCCTGCATTGGCAGGCGGATTCGTTACCACTGTGCCACCGGGAAGTCCCGGACATAACATTTTATTTACTATTCTGCAATTTGTTTTCTTTTCAATATTATGTTCCAGAAATTTACACATGTTGTTGAGTGTAGCTGTAATTTATTCATCTTCACTACTGTATCATAGTGCTGAATATTATACAGTAATAAAAACAAATTACACCTACAGTGGAACATACCCAGTTTTAAAAATCCATGTCTCTATGACTGGCATTTGGGTTGTTTCTAGCTTTTTGCTATTACAGTACATCTGTGGACATTCATGTTTATGTCTCCTGTTGCATGCATAATCCTTGGAGACTTGCTGCATCATAGGCCATGCCCATTTCAACTTTACTAGATAATGCCAAATTCTTTTCAGAAGCAGTTGTATCAATTTACATGCCCATTGGCACTAAGTACTTCATTCCTCTACTTCCTCACCTACACTTGATATTGCTAGACTTGATTTGTTTTTTGCCAGTCTGAAGGGTGTGTAGTGTTATCTCATTATGGTTTAATTTGCATTTACCTGATGTCTAATGTGGTTGAGCATCTTTTCATGTCTATTGACTATTTGAATTTCTTCTTTGATAAAGTGTTTGCTCAAGACTTTTTCCCATTTTTCTATTCTTTTGTCTTCTTTTTATTGATTTGTATTTTTGTATATTCTAGATACAGGTTCTTTGTAAGTTATCTGTGTTGCAAAAATCTTCCACTCTTTGGCATACTTTTTTTAAAAATTTTATTTATTTATTTATTTATTTATTTATGGCTGTGTTGGGTCTTCGTTTCTGTGCGAGGGCTTTCTCCAGTTGCGGCAAGCGGGGGCCACTCTTCATCGCGGTGCACGGGCCTCTCACTATCGCGGCCTCTCTTGTTGCGGAGCACAGGCTCCAGACGCGCAGGCTCAGTAATTGTGGCTCACGGGCCTAGTTGCTCCGCGGCATGTGGGATCTTCCCAGACCAGGGCTCGAACCCGTGTCCCCTGCACTGGCAGGCAGATTCTCAACCACTGCGCCACCAGGGAAGCCCTGGCATACTTTTTTTTAACTCTCTTTTTATAGTCTTTTGATGAGACGTTCTTAATTTTTTTTTTTTAATTTTCTTGAATGAGGTCTTAGTTGTGGCAGGTGAGCTCCTTAGTTGCGGCAGGAGGGCTCCTTAGTTGTGGCACATGGGTTCATTAGTTGCAGCTTGTGGGCTCCTTAATTGTAGCATATGGGCTCCTTAGTTGTGACACGTGGGCTCCTTAGTTGAGGCTCGCTGGCTCCTTAGTTGTGGCATGCGAACTCTTAGTTTCAGCATGCATGTGGGATCTAGTTCTCTGAGCAGGGATCGAACCCGGGCCCCCAGAGCACAGAGTCTTACCCACTGTGCCACCAGGGAAGTCCCTCTTAATTTTAATATAGACTAATTTATCAGTCTTTTCTTTTACTGTTTGCATTTTTTGTAACTTATTTAAGAAATCCTTCCCTATCCTGAGGTCATGAAGATACTGTTTTGTATTGTCTTCTAAAGTGTTTATAGTTTTGTCTTTCACATATAGACCTTTAATCCACCTGAAATTGCCTTTTGTGTATGGTATGAGGTAGAGCTCCAGTTCCTTCCTTCTTCCTGATTGTCCTTACACCCCTTATTGAAGAGTCTTACCTTTCTCATTAATCTACAGCGCAACCTCTCTTGTATATCGAATGTTCATATATGTATGAATCTGTTTCTGGATTTTTATTCCGTTACATTTGTTGTTTCTCTATGCCAATACCACACTGATTTATTTATTATAGTTTTACAATAAGTTTTGATGTCTAGTAGAGCTGGTCTTGCCACTTTTTCTGCTTCAAGAGTGTCTTGACTATTCTTGGTCCTTTGCATTTCCATATAAATTTTAGAATCATTTTATCAAGCTCCATGAGAAAAGCTATAGGGGTTTCATTGGAATTGATTGTATGTCATCAGTTTGAGAAGAATTGATATCTTTATAAGCCTTCCAAACCATGAAGATGGTATAACTCTCCATTAATTTAGATCTTTCTTTAGTGTCTTTCAAGAAAGTATTGTGATTTTCCCTTTAGAAGCCTTGTATGTCCTTTGTTACTATGTATGTACCTATGTATCCTAGGTATCTGATGATTTTTGATGCTACTGTAAATAATATTTTTTAAAACTTTATTTCCTGACAGTTTGTTGCTAGTAAATAAAAATGTAATTGATTTTTATATATTGATGATTCTATTTTATCTTTAGATTCTTTTGGATTTTCTATGATACATCATCTGGGAGCAATGATAATTTTGCCAGTTCTCATACCTCATATATTTTTCTTGCCTTGTTGCATTGGCTAGGACTGCCAATACAGTGTTGAATGTAAAGGGTAAAATGGGTATCTTTTGTTCCCCATCTCACAGAGAAAGCTTTTTTCTCCTTTGGTAGATATCATTCATCAGATTAAGGAAGTTTCTTTCTATTCCTATTTTTAAGCGTTTTTTTCCTTTTAAATATCCTTGATGCATGTTGAATTTTTTCTCACATGTTTTGTGCATCCATTGAGATGACCATTCAGTGTTCTCCTTTAATTTGTTAACATGGTGAATTACATTGGTTAGTTTTTCGTAGGCTAAACCTTGCACTTCTGGAGTGATTATAATTTTTCTATATTGCTAGATTTGTTAATATTTTGTTTTGAATTGTACCAGCATGTGAGTGACACTAGTTTGTGATGATTTTCCTTTCTTGTACTGTCCTTGTTAGGTTTTGGTGACCAGGTTATACTAGCCTCAAGAAATGAGTTGGGGAGTATCCCTCTTGGGATAGTTTCTGTAAGGTTGGTTAGTCCTTGGTCAGCTGTGTCTGGAGTTTTGTGTGTATATGTGTGGGGAGATTTTTTAACTGATTGAATTTTTAAAAGGTTATAATACTATTCACGTTTTTCTAATTTTTGAGTCAGTTTTAAGTTTTATTTTTCTAGAATTTTATCTCAGTTTTCAAAGATGTTGTTACAGAGTTATTCACAATACCCTTAAAATATCTGTAGCATCTCTATCTATGTCCTCTTTTCATTCCAAATATTGTTTTTTGGGTTCATCCATTTCCTCCTTCCATTTTCCTTATCATTAAAGTTTGTCAGTTTTAGTTTTTCTAAGAATCAACCTCAGCTTTCTTGGTCCTTTCTTATTATGTTTGTTTTCGCTTTCATTAATTTCTGATCTTCATTTCCTTATGTGTCCTTTGGGTTTATCCTCATGTTCATTTTCCTACTCAAATTGGATGTTTAGCTCATTATTTAGCCTTTATTCTTTTACAACATGAGCTTTTAGGCTATAAATTTCCCTCTAAGTACAGCTTTATGTCCTATAAGTTTAGGTATGTAATATTTTAATTTTTAATCGTATTTTCTGATTTTTGATTTCTTCTTTGATCCATGAGTTATTTTAAAAGCATATTTCTTAATGTTCAAACATGGTTGCTTTTTCTAATTACCTTTTCGATACTGATTTTGAACTGTCTTCATTGTGGTCTGAGAATGTGGTCTGTATGCCAATCCTTTGAAGTTTGCTGAGGCTTGACAACTGGCCCAAGTATGTGGCTAATATTAATAAATGTCCTGTGTGCATTTCAAAAATATGTATTTTGCAGTTATGTGTAATTCCCTGTATGTGCCTGTTACCAGGTGTTAATTGTGTTGTTTGCACCCTTGCTGATATTTTTGGTCTGTCTGAGCTCTCATTACTGGGAGAGAGATGTTAACATCTTCCATTACGATTGTGGATTTATCTATTTCTCCTTCTGATTGTGTCCATTTTACTTTATTTTGAGATATTACTAGGTGCCTGTGAGTTTTAGAACTCTATGAATTTTACTTTTTATCATTATAAAGTGGCTTTTTAAATTTTCTACACTTGATCTTAGCCAAAAGGCCAAGAAGTGATTGCTTTTTTTATTTTCTGAAAGTTGACATCTAGTAATATTTTTTGCCTCAAAGTCTGTCTTGTCTGTGTACTTATGTTTTAGGTGTTTTCTTGTAACTAGCATATAGTGGGATTTTGTTTTTATTTGATATTTTTTGTTCTTACCCAAAGCATTTAATTCATTTAAATTTTGTGTAATTATTGATATATTGGTTATTTCCATCTTATTTTTTAATTTTTATTCCAGCTTATCTGCATTCCTTTTTCCTCTCCTTTCCTGCTTTCTTTTAGATTGACTGAAAATTTCTCCCCCACATACAGTGTTTTTCCTCTGTTTTGGAAATTTAGTATTCCTATTCCTCTATATGTTTTACATAATATTGGGTTGGCCAAAAGGTTCGTTTGGGTTTTTCAGTAAGATGTTGTGGAAAAATCCAAATGAACTTTTTGGCCAGTCCAATACCTAACTCATCAAAGTCTAACTCCATGAGCCATTTAATTTTTTTTTTTTTTAATATTTATTTATTTGTTTGGCTGTGCCAGGTCTTAGTTGCTTCACGTGGGATCTTCGTTGCCGTGTGCAGGATCTTCGTTGCGGCATGTGGGATCTTTTGGTTGCAGCATGTGGTCTCTTAGTTGCGGCCTGTGGACTCTTAGTTGTGGCATGCATGTGGGATCTAGTTCCCTGCCCAGGGATCAAACCCAGGCCCACTGCATTGGGAGCATGGAGTCTTAGCCATTGGACCATCAGGGAAGTCCCAGTATTGTTTTAATAAGACATTTTGTTAATGTATTTTCCTTTGGTTCCTGAAAGATATTTTCACTAGAAACACTAACATTTTCTCTTCTACTTTGGAGATATCGCTTCATTGTCTTCTGACTTTCTTTGGTGGTCAGAAGACAGTGAACTCTCTAATCAATGCTCTTTCAAGGTATCCCCCACCCAAGTTTGGCTCCTTTTAAAATTTTGTTGTTTTAAAGGTCTTGCGATCTCACTATATTGTATTTAGCTGTGGATGTCTTTTCATTTACCCTGACTAGGATTTGTTGGAATTGACTCTGTATATTGGTGTTTCTTGTCAAAAGTTAATTTTTTAGTCATTAACTCGTCAAAGATTGCTTCTGTTCCATTTTGATTAGACACACGTGGGATCTTCTCACTTTATCCTCCATGTCTCTTAATTTCTTTTTTACACTTCTCACCTCTTTGTGTGTCTGTGTTGCTTTCTGGATAATTTCCACAGATCTCACTTCCATGTCACCAATACTCTCTTCACGTGTAATCTGCTATAAAATTATTCATTGTTTTTAGTGACTTTTTTCAATTTCTGCAAGTTCTTTAGTATTTTTGAATGCTTTTTACTCATTTTCAAGCCACCTTTCTGTTTCTAGTAATATATTAAACATGCTTATTTTATATTGTGTCTGTTAATTTTGCTATATTGAGTAGTTTTGTTACGTCTGATTCTGCCGTTATTTCTGTCGGCCATTGCTTATGCCAATGTGTGTTGTATTTCCTTGTGTGTTTGGAGATGTTATACTGTGAGCTGCTCGTTTTCCTTTCACCTTCACATCTGGGGTTCCATAAGGTCTGGAATGAAGGGGAGAACCTCTAGAGAGGATTTGTTTCTCTCATGTGACTGGGGACATTGCCAATTTGGGACCATGCTGTATTCTCTACTAGAGGTTTTATTGGATCATCCTGATAGCATGTATTTGGGCTGTGAAGCCAAGTGAGGGTCTGCTCCTGATAACAGATTCTTAAGGGATTTTTTTTTTTTCTGCTCTGCTTATGACTAACCTTTAAGACAAGCAATTTTCCTTGTATTTTATTATTCTTGATTCACCATTATATTGAAGGTATAGCCCTTTGGGGGCCCAGCTTGAGGGAGATTATCTCAAACTGGATGCCCTATATCAGGCAGGTCATTTGAGGCAGTGAAAACTTAGTTAGGCTCAGTGGGCTCAGTAAATGCCAGTGAGAAGCAGACTTCAGAGCTCTTATCTCCCCAAGTTTCCACACCCACTTAATTTTTGGCCTGAGTATTCCTTATATCCATTCCAGCTCATGGATGCATTTAAGGTGTTTTAAAATTTTATCCAACATGTCTAGTTTTCCACAAAGAAGGATAATCCAGGCATTTAGTCTACCATCCAGAAGCAGAAGTCCCTCTTGAACTAGTTGGTACAATGAATGATTTACAACTAAAAGCTTCCCAATTTTGACCCATTCTTGCATTACTGTGTAAAACCAACTTGGGCATATGTTTACCAATTTGGGGTATCAGTTTTTTGTATGTGGCTGGATTCTATTTGCTGTTGTCATATTTGGATATATGAAAATTCTATTCTTATATTCCATTCCCTCCCCTGGCAGATCCTCCACTGCCTCCTGGGTCAGGGCTATCCTGGGGTTGCCTCACCCCATGCCCTTCTCTCCAGTGAGGGCTGTCCCTCCAGCACCTCGGCAGGGACTCACCGGTGCCTGCCTCCCCACAGATGGGAAAGTTAAGGCCCTGGAAAGGAAGGAGTTGTACGGTACCAGCCTTGGATCCCACAGCATTGAGGTGTTGGGACAGGTGGCTAGAGCCTGGCTCTGATGCCCCTGTGGTGCCCTGCCCCACTCCATCCTGTCACCTGGAAGTGCTGGCAGTGGGAGGAGGACCCACTGGGCCAGACCAGCCACCCTTGTTCGGGTCCCGGGAGCTAGTGATCCAAGTTGCTTGAGGTTAGGTCATGGTCACTGAGCAACCCTAGACCTCAACCAGGGCCAGTGTTCTCTGTGGAGAGTGGTGAGGGCCTTGGCCTGGCCCCAGGCCAAACTGTGACCCTCCAGTAGGTGCCACCTCAGCCCTCTGCAGCCTTCCTGGCCCAGACCCTGTCCCACCAGGTCTTCCATCCCCGGCCCTCCCCATCCAGACCAACCTCCCACTGCCTGCTTCTGGCGCTGAGCAGAACAGAGCCCCACACTCCTCCCCCATGCCACCTGTGGGCTGTCACCTGCTCTCCCGTGTCAGCCCCGCGCCTCCCAGTCACAGACAGACTCAGGGATGGGGCCGTGGAAAACTCCAAGATTTTTATTACTGGTCAGAAGGTGCTCACTCACAGTTCTGAGAAAAAGAACATTGAACAGTTCTGCCGCAGGCCTCATGGGGCTGCCTGCCTGCCCACCCGCCCTCCAGTGGGCACCCTAAGGCATTTCACACATTGGTGTTTTCACTTTTGTTTTTTTAATAAAAACAAAACCAGTCCTGGAGTAGAAAGTAAAACCCTGTGATGAACTTTCAGGACCAAATTGAAGTGTGAAAGGTTGAGTAGGAGTTCTGAGGGGCTGGGACAGTGGCCACAGTGGCCCAGGCCCCCCCACAGTTGGCAGAAGCCACTGGAAGGGAATCTGAGGAGAGGGCAGGGCACAGCTGACAGGAGGGCCAAACTCAGACAGGAGCACCCTGTCGTCATCATTTTCTCACTTCTACATACCATAAAAATTTAAGCAAAATAGCTATTTTATATATATTTATATATCATATATATATATATATCAGGCAAATAAAGAGTTCAGGGATGCTGAGATGGGGCACCCCAGAGACGGGACTCTGGGTTCTCTGGTGCCCAGGATACCAACCCAGGCTGAGCCGAGGGTTGGTTCTTATTGCTGATTTGGGGCCGGGTTCCGTGGCAGGAGCGCCGCAGGCCCGGCCTCTGTGGGGCTGGGGAGCAGCCCCAGCATGGCCAGGGCTAGGCAGGGGCTGTTGCCCTCAAATCCACATGGCGGCCCCTCAGTGCCCCCTTCCCCACCATGCGTGGGGCTCTAGCTCCAGAGACAACTGACTTGTGCTCTCCTGGGCCCGGTGGCCCTTGGTTCCCTTCTCTGGGGGGTCCTGAGCTCCTGGGGGGCGGGCAGCTCACATACAGACGGCCTTGCTGTTTGAGCTACAAAATGCTCCCGACTCAAAGGGGTCCGTCTGGCTTCCCAGTGTCTTAAAAAGAAGGGGCTCTTGCCAGGACACTTCTGTGGCAAGAAAGCACACTTAGAAAGTTGTCCACCAAGTGCTGTACTAAAAATATTTACTAAATATCTTGGCTGGAAAGAAATGGAGATCATTTTTTTTCTAAAAAAGTCAAAAGCGGCTCCCTGGGAGGGGGCCAGTTCCTCCCTGGGGGGCTGGTGACTGGAGCAGCCCAGGGCCCGGGCCAGCCTGCCTGAGGTGTGGAAACTGGAGCTGGGGGTCCTGATGGGGCTCAAGTCCATGATGAAGGGTCATAGGAGACCCGGGGCACCTGGGGGCTGGAGAGAACCTGGGTCAGCACTTCCTCCTTCCAAGGTGGGAGCCCAAAAAAAGTGTTATTAAAAAACAGAAGAAGGAAAAGGTGGGGAGGGCAGTTGAGTACTAAATTGAGTGCATTAAATAGAAGGTGGACCAGGCTGTGCAGCCGCCTGTATTTGCAGGAGGGGGGTGGCGCTCAGAAGATGTTGGGGCACATGTGCCAGTCCTGCTTCTCCTTGGCCTCCCAGTAGCCACCCTTGTACACGCAGGCCATCTCCCCAGTCACCGGGTCCAGCCTCTTCTCAAACCACAGCGGCACGTACACTTCGGCCTCCTTCTCTGCTGGGCGGCACAGTGGGCAGGCGGGCGGGCAGCCTGCCTCCTCCCAGCGCCCCAGGAAACCACTCCCTGTCCCCTCTCCTGCTGGCCCTCCTCCTCGCTCCTGGGGTGCCCGCCTTCTCCAGCACCCCTCCCTGCCCCCAGGGAACCCCCTCTCTCCCCCTCAGCTTCTTCCAGTCCCCTCATCTCCTCCCAGTTCCTGGGAGACCCCCGTGCCCTCTCCCGCTGGCCTGGCTCCCGGGGGTCCCCCTCCCCACCGGCCTCACCTTCCTCTGCACCGCAGCCCCGCGAGCAGGCCTCCAGCCTCCGGCGCCGATTCACGCGCTGCTTCTCCTCCAGCCGCTGCTTCTCCGTGTTGGCCTCATCCCAGTGCCCCTTCTCCATCAGCCGCTGGTCGGGCCGCAAGCGGCTGTCGGTGGGTGCCACGCCCTCCTCGTGCTCGTTGAGGGTCAGGGCCAGCTTCGAGAAGTAGTACATGTTCTCTGCGTTGTCCCTGCGGGGCCCCATGGGGTGAGCTGCCGGGACGCACTCGGCCCCCCCTCCGCTTCCCCTCCTGCATGTCCACCCCATGAACCCCCCCAAACCTGGCCTTGCGTCCACCTCGCCCTTTCCTCCCTGCACCTTGCAGGCCCCACCGACCTGCATCTGTTTTGCCACATTGTACTTCTCTGGGAACTTGCCCATCTTGTCCAATTTTTCGTATATATCAGCCCGAAGTGTTTCATAATGTCCTCATTATTATTCCTTTAATGTGTGTGACAGCAGTGTCCTCTTTCGCATCGGTAATGTTGGTGCTATGCACCTTCTCTCTACCCAGTCATGTCAGAGGTTTGTCCGTTTTCTTCGTTGGTGGAAGATGAAACTTTGTTGATCCTATTTTAGGTTTTTCTGCTTTACTGATTTTGCTTGTATAGTCTTCCTTCTACTTTGTTGGGGTTTCTTTTGCTGCTCCTTTTCTAACTTCCTGGGATGGATGCTTAGCTCGATATTTTCCCATGTCTCTTCTTTTCTAATATGTGCATTTCAAGGCTACACATTTCACTCCAACTATTGCTTTAGCTGCATTCTACCATTTTTGTTATGTATTATTTTCATTATCATGCAGTTATATTTTCTAATTTTCATTATACTTTCTTTGTCCTATGGATTAGTTGGAAGTACATTTCTTAAGTTTATGAATATACGGTAATTTTTCTAGTCATCTTTATTTCTAGCACACTTGCTTTGGAGTCAAACAGTATACTTCGTATAATTTCATCTCTTTGAAATTTGTTTTATGGCCCAGTATATGGTCACTTTTTGCAAACGTTCCACATGTAATCAAAGAGATTGCATTTTCCACAGTTGTTGAGTGCAGTGTTCTACAGCTGTCCTGAAGGTTCTATTGTTCAAACTTGTCCTCCAGACTTTTTCTTCTGCTATCCATTACTAAAAGAAGTATGTTAAAATCTCCCACTTTGGTTGTAAACTAGTCCATTTCTTATATTTCTATCAACTTTTGCTGTATATATTTTGGGGCTGTTATTAGGTACAGGGTATATTCAAATTTAAAATCTTCCTGGCAAATTGAACCTTTATCATTTTGTCACTCTTTGGTCTTTTGTTTTAATGTCTGTATTGTGATATTACTATAGCTGAAGGCAGCTTTTGTTTGGTTAGTATTTCTATGTATACATTTTTTTCCATCCTTTTATTCCAATCTTTATTTTATTTAGATGTATTTTTTGTAAACCACGTAAAGTTTGATTTTTAAAAATTTGTCTGAAAGCTTATGGGAACACTTAATGTAATTACTAATATGTTGGATTTAAATCTATCTTATTTCGTTTTTTCCTTTTTATACTGCTTTGATACTGTGAAAGTTTTGAATTAGTCATAATACTTGGTACGTTGGTCCTTACATGGCCTGCTTGTATTTTTTTTTCAATTAATTAATTAATTAATTATTTTTGGCTGCATTGGGCCTTTGTTGCTACGCACAGGCGTTCCTTAGTTGTGGGAAGCAGGGGCTACTCTTCGTTGCCGTGCGCAGGCTTCTCATTGCGGTGGCTTCTCTTGTTGCGGAGCACTGGCTCTAGGTGCGTGGGCTTCAGTAGTTGTGGCACACAGGCTTCAGTAGTTGTGGCTCGCAGGCTCTAGAGCGCAGGCTCAGTAGTTGTGGTGCATGGGCTTAGTTGCTCCGCGGCATGTGGGATCTTCCTGGACCAGGGCTCGAACCCATGTCCCCTACATTGGCAGGTGGATTCTTAACCACTGCGCCACGAAGGAAGCCTCGGCCTGCTTGTATTAATGCGACCTTGCCACCTAAACAAAAGGTAGAATCCTGACAAAATCTACATCTAACCATAGGGAAAACTCACCAATCCATCCTCCTCTCAGGTAGCCACTGGCAGGACTCCTGGGTTCATCAGTCCTTTGCTTTCCTTTTAATATAATTTTATTGCATCTTTAAGTAGTCTTAAGTGTGTGTGTATGTCTATGTGTGTGTTCATATACATATATTTTAGATACTTGTTTTTAACTGTGTAAAAAGAATGTCATGATGTATGTAACCTCTGGGACTTGCTTTTTTTAAACTTAATATTATATTACTAAGATTTATCTGTATTGTATGTTGCTGTGGTTCATTTGTCTCAACTACTGTAAATATTGCCTTGTGTGAATATACTAGTTATTCATCCAATAAGTTTGAGTTGTTTCCAAGTTTTGCTTTGAGTAATCTTATTCATGTTTCCTGTTGTACATTTATAGGAATTTCTCTTGAGTATACACCTAGAAGTGGGATTACTGGGCTGCAGAGTCTGTGATGTTCTTCTTTAGGAGGTAAGGCCACACTGCTTTCCAGCATGGTCATACCAGCTCACATTCCCACCAGTGATGTATAAGGGATATTGTGGATCCATATCTTCTTCAACACTTGATATTACCAGACTGTTCATTTTTTCAAATCAAATGAAGGTAAAACTGCATCTTATTGTGGTTCTGATTTGCATTTCCCTGATTACCAATGATGTTATCATTTTCATATGGTGATTGGCCATATATTGCTTCTTGTGTGAAATTCTTGTTCATGAATTGCACTTTCCCATTGGATTGTTTTTGCTTTATTTATTCATTAGAAGGTCTGTATGTATTCTTTTTGTTCCTATTTATTTATCTATTTTTGGCTGCGTTGTGTCTTCGTTGCTGTGCACAGGCTTTATCTAGTTGCAGCGAGCAGGGGCTACTCTTCGTTGCAGTGCGTGGGCTTCTCATTCTTCTCATTGTGGTGGCTTCTCTTGTTGCACAGCACGGGCTCTAGGCACCCGGGCTTCAGTAGTTGTGGCATGGGGGCTCAGTAGTTGTGGCGCACGGGCTTAGATGCTCTGCAGCATGTGGGATCTTCCCGGACCAGGGATTGAAGCCATGTCCCCTGCATTGGCAGGTGGATTCTTAACCACTGAGCCATGAGGGAAGCCCCAGCAAAATTTCTTTTAATGAACAGAAGCATTTTAATATAATTGAATACATCAGTGTTTTTGTCTTATTTAAGATATATTTCCTTAAGTTCTAGATGATACTCATCTATATTTTCTATTTAGGGTTTTTTTGGGTTTTTTTAATAGTATGTGGATACAGAAAGACTAGAATTTATTTTTTATTTATTTATTTTTTAAAGGAACATTTATTTATTTATTTATTTTTTGGCTGCATTGGGTCTTTGTTGCTGCGTGTGGGCTTTCTCTAGTAGCGGCAAGTGGGGGCTACTCTTCGTTGCAGTGCACGGGCTTCTCATTGTGGTGGCTTCTCTTGTTGCGGAGCACGGGCTCTAGGCGCACGGGCTTCAGTAGTTGTGGCTCGCGGGCTCTAGAGCACAGGCTCAGTAGTTGTGGTGCACGGGCTTAGTTGCTCCGCGGCATGTGGGATCTTCCCGGACCAGGGCTTGAACCCGTGTCCCCTGCACTGGCAGGTGGATTCTTAACCACTGCGCCACTAGGGAAGTCCCTCTGCTTTTATTTTTAAGGTATATTTTCTTCTTTCTTTCAGTTTGTATGTTGCACTTTCTCTAATTTCTTAGAATGAAAAAGCTTTAATACAAGCTTATATACCTATTTAAGGCAATACATTTCCTTTGAAACTTTGCCTTTGGTATATCCAGCCAGTTTTGATATCTTTTTCTTCTCATTCAGTTCTAGGCATTTTAAAATTTCCATTCTAATTTATTATTTTGTCCATGAATTATTTAGCAACTTAAATTTTTTTCCAAATATGTGGGGACTTTTTGACATCTTGTTCATAACTTCTAATTTGTCTTATCATAGGCTGTGGTCTGTGTGCTACCCTCTGTACATTTGTTGAGGCTTTCTTTGGGGTTTAGTACACGATTGATTTTTGCATAAATTCCACGTATACTTGAGAAAAAGCATGTTCTCTGTTGCAGCCATAAGTATATGTATATCCTGTGTTTTTTCGCTCTCCATCTTGCTGGGTTGCTTTTCCCCATTTGACTCTCAACAAGTGAGAAGGGTGTGTTGAAATCTCTCAGTCTTCCAGTGTGGTGATGGATTTATCCATTTCTCCCTTTACTCTCCATATGTGCTTTGTGTATTTTTGAGGCTCTTTCACTACATGCATAATGTTTGTATCATGCATACTGTTCATATCTTCTCGAAGAACTCAACGTTTTATCATGTAGCAACTCTTCCATCCCTAATAATGCTTTTGTCTTAAAGTCTGTTTTTACCTTATATTAATATAGCTGTTAATAGCTTTTTGGTTAGTATTTTCATGATATGTCTATCTTTTACTTTCAACCTTTGCCCATCTTTAGGCTTTGGATCTTTCTTAGAAGGTGCATGCATCTGGATTTTTAAAAATCCAGTCAGTTAGTATTGGGCTGGCCAAAAAGATTGTTCAGGTTTTTCCATAAATGGTAGGGAAAACCCGAACAAACTTTTGGGCCAACCCAATATTTTGCTTTTTTAACTAGTGAGTTTCATCTATTTATATTATTATGCCTGGACTTATTTCTACTGTGTTAACTTGCTGTTTTTATTTGTCTTTTTAATGTTTTTTACTGATTTAAAAATCTTCTGTTGGTCTCTACCTTCACATCCCTTGGTGTCCTCTGTCTCCCTAGACTCCACTGTGTTAACATCATCTACACTTTTAATTCTGGACTATTGTGGGAACATTTTCTGTTTTTCTTTGGTCTTAGTAATTATTTTAAAAATCCCTCCCGCACACAACCTTTTATTTCATATACCTACTGTAGCACCTTCTGGATTTTTTTCCCTCCCCCTTTTAAACTACTGTTTTCATTGTGGGTTTTTGTGTGGCAAACCTTCTGAGGCTGTTCACCTGAGACCATTTTGTTTTATCACAGCCTCATATTTGAATGATAGCTCAGCTGGACAGAAACTTTTACCTTCTAATTTCATTTTCTTCATTACTTTACTTTGAAATATTACTCCAAAAATCTGATGTCAATCTGATTCTTCATTCTCTACTGAAATCTTTTCTCTCTGGAAGCTATTAGAATTTTCTCCTTGGTGTCCTTAATTTTCAGTATATTGTGGTCTAGGCAGAAGTTTTTCTTTGTTTCTTGTCTCTGGAACTCCAACGGGCCCTTTCAACCCAAGGTCTTTCATCTGTTTATTTTTATTTGGGGAAATTTATTTCCATCATTTCTTTAACTATTTCTCTCTCCTTTCTATTTTTCTTTCTTTCCTTTCCTTTCCTTCTGGGATTCCAATTAAACATATTAATTTAGTAGCTACTCTAGGAATTACAATATGCATAGTTCACATAGTCAGAAATTAGTGTGCATCTTGACCCTCCTCTTGGGTAGCACAAGGGCCTTTGAAAAGTTTCCAGTTTTCTGACTTATCTGATTGTGCAGTTGCACTTAATGTTTAGATTTTAAACCCCACGAGACATTATTGTTCTTATTTATTCACTGTTCACATAGGTTTTGTTCCTCATTTCACACATCTTGGGTCTTCTATCTGGGAGCTCTATCCTTAGTGCTGGTCTGCTGGTGGCAAAATGAGTGGCTTGAAAATGTCTATTTCAACTTTACTCTGTAAAGATGTTCTTGCTGGGTGTGTAATGAATTCTCACCTGGCAGTGAGTCTTTCTGCACGTGTAAGATTTCATTTGACTGTCTTCAGGCTCCCGTTATTGCTGATGAGGAGATGGCTGTCAGTCTGCCATTCCCCAGAAAGTACATCTTTTTAAAAATCTGGCTGCTTAATATTTTCTCTGATCTAGATTCAACAGTTTCACTGTATAGATTTAGATGTGGAAAATCTCTGCTGTTTTCTCCTCAGATAAGACTCCTGAGATGGTCTCTTGCTTCTGGACTCTGACCAGAAGCCTGCTGGACCCTGCTCTCAACGTGCCCTACGCGTCCTGACGCTGCACCCTCCCAGGCTCCGGGGATGCCTGTGGGGCTGCTCCAGGGACTCACCCTGGGTCACCAGGTGGCCAGCCTTCTCTTTCTAGGTGCTTGGCTTTTTCAGGTTTTGTCTATCTGAAGATTTTGATTATTTCTTCTGACCTATATTCAGTCAATGGGTTCTCTCTATTAAACCTTCCCATGGAGTTCTCAACTTCAGTTACTTTATGTTTCCTTTGTAGAATTTCTGTTTCATTCTCTTTGGAATTAGCTGTGCCACTTTTTATAGTTTCCTGCACTTATTTTCATGTTTGGTTTTCATTCCTTGGACTATGGGGACTTGTCCTATCAATCAGCCTGTTTAAAGTCTCTGCATAGGACGTGCTGCCACCTGATGGTGTCACGCTTATTTACAGTCGGGTGTCTGGCTCCCCTCATGCGTGGCCTGAACCCTCCCGTGCCCGCCGCTTGCTTCCTGGCTGGCCGGGCGGGGACGCCTACTTGTCCACTGCCCACTCACCTCCTTGTCCCCTCCCTGCTCCCTGCCTGCTCTTCCCCCCGCAGCCCCACTCACGGCAGCGGGTACTTCTTCCACATCAGCTTGGCCGGTAGCGTCTGGTACACCGTTTTCTGCTTCCCGTCCAAGCTGGGGCTGCTGGGGCTGCTTTGCACGATCTTGGCGCACTCCATCTGTTCATCCCACGAGCCTGACAGCACGTAGTGGGCCTTGCCCTGGCTGTCACTCACCACTCCTGTCACCTGGGGACATTGGCAGGGCCAGCGTAGGCACACGCCCCTCTCTGGGGTTCTCCCCTGACAGGCTCCGAGAGGTGGCCTTGCTTACCTTCCGGGCCACCTCTTTGGAGAAATAGCTGTAGGGTAAAAACTTTAGCTGGCACCGGTCCTTTGTCTTGTGGTTCACAATCTCGACGTCCCCTGTCTGGTAAGGGAGGGGAGTGGTCAGCGGCCGATCCCTGGGCCACACGGCCCCTCCCCGAGGGCATCCCCTGACCTGGTCGATCCAGAGCTTGCCCACGATGATGTTATGCACAGTCGAGGTGCTTTTCCTCCACACATAGTGATTCCCGCTGGCCTGGAATTCTAAGTGGATGGCACCTGGAGGCCAGATATAGGGTCAGAGGTCATGGCCTGCCATGCTGGGTCCCAGCCAGCCTGACCCACCGCCCAAGGTCCCAGGGTCCTGAGAACCAGAAGCAGTATTTGTGCAGACTGGGGATAGGGTACAGGTCAGGGGGGCATCCAGGAAGTCTACGGGGGGACTAACGTCACCCCTGGAGGCACCAAGCTGGCTTCTGGGTTGGCAAACCCTCCCCCTCATCCAGAGTGTCCTTCTGCCCCCGCTCACCTAGCGGCATGATGGAGAGGTATTTCCCCCGGAACTTGCTGGAGATGGTGATCTCCTGCCAGAGGCTCCAGCCGTGTTTGGAGAATACATAGTGTGCGGCCGATGGCGGGTGGTGGCTCACCTGAGACCAGACCCACAGGCCGTGAGCGTCTGCTGGATGTGGCCCGGGCCTGCCCCCAACCGGCCGGGGGACAGCCTGCCCCGTGCCCAGTATGAACGGCTCTGTGGCCCTGGGAACCAGGACACATGGCAGGGCCTAGGCCCCCCAGGAAGGACAGTGCTCCAGTGGGAAAGCAAGGGCATGCCCGAGGGAGCAGCCTGGGTGGCGCTGGAGGGGGGCAGGGCCAGGGCGCCCCAACCACTGTGGGCCTGAGCTGGTGGCCGGGGTGTTTTCACGCCTGACTTGGGCTGTGGAATGAGGGTGATGACATTGTGACAGGCTGTGCTGAGGGTGAATAAAGTGAGGGCGTTAGGCTCTACCAGGGGCTTCAGGCCCACTTTCTAGTTAACCTGCCCATCGCCTGCAGAGGCTGCGTCTGCTGTGCTGTATTGCACTGAGGAGGCCCAGGATGGGAAGCTTCCCGGCCAGCCCGGCTCCAGAGCTGGAGTCCAGCTGGTGTCCTGTCCCAGCCCGGACGGCAGTGCAGCCTGCTCTGCCCACCCGGTGCCTCCACCCCATCCTCTCCAGCACTGGGCACCCTGACTACGGTCTCACCACCAGGACACTGCCATCAACTTTTCCTCATCTGTCCCTCCTCATTTCTGTGGCTCCTTTGGTCACAGGATTAGGGCAAAGCCTCTCCCAGCCTCCCGTCTCCCAGGCTCGCCCCGGAACTGCAGCCGTGGGCTCCAGCCTCCCTGCACCCCTCCGTGCAGACGGCCCAGAGCTCCTGACAGTCCCCATAGGAGGCACCCCCATCCTTCCTACGTCTCAGAAGCACTGGCCAAACCTGCCAGCAACTGGGTGATGAGTGAGCCGTCCCCGAGCCTGCCCGATGCCTGTGGCCAGGGCCCCCACTGAAGCCCCCCCACCAGCAAATTCAGGGACGTGACCCCAGCGACCTGGCCCTGGAGCTCAGTGTCAGCACCACCTTCTCGGGCAGACGATCCAGTCGGTCTAGCTGCTCACACCAAATGTTCTGGAGTCGTGGCTGGCCCCATTTTCTCATGCTCCCCATCTAAATCCTTAGCAAATCCTGGCTGTTCTTTCTTCAAAACAGCATCCAGAATCTGCCCTTCCCCCACCCCACCTCCAGCCTCCCCAGCCTCCCTGCTCCACCCTTATCCCTGCGCTGTACTCTCCCCACAGCAGCCGGTGAGGGGGGCGGTTCCTCATAAAACTGCCTCCTCTGCCCTCCCCGTGACTCTTCCCACACAAAGAGCCTTCTGCCGCCTGCCCCCTTCTCTCTGACCTCGGCTCCTTCTCTCTCCCTCACTCTGTGTTGCCAAACCGCTCTCGGGCCTTCCTAAAAGAGCCAGAACCATCCACATCCACAGTACCTGCTCCCCACCCCCTGGCCCACGAGAACAGGCCACTTCCCAGCTGGCTGCACCCTCAACTCCTGAGGGTGTTACTTGATCAGCAATGTTCAGCGAAGAAATGTACTCAGCAGTAGTTCAGGCCAGGAACCCTGGGTCATCCTTGCCGCCTTCCCCAGCCTCCCTACCCATATCCAAGGCAAATCCCTAGCTCTTCTTTTTAAAGGTGCCTGTGCTCAACCTCCTACCTCCCCTGGTCTGGCCTCCTACAGGCCCGCACAGCAGGCAGAGCACGCCTTTGAAACCAGCCACCGGATTGCGAACTGTCTGCTTTCTGAGCTCAACCCCTGGGCCCACAGCAGCGGCTGGCGCATGGTAGACACTCAGTGGCAGCCCGACCCGAATCTATCCTGGGCGCCTTCATGTAGCCCCTGCCTGGGTCCTCCCGGCACCCACTGAAGCACCAACAGAATTGGCCCCCTTCAGACAAGGATGCCAGAGCTGGGCTGAGGTGCCCGAGGGGCCCAGTTTTGGTTCCGCCCCTTGGGGACACCAGTACCTGCGAGGAAGGCCTGGAGAAGGGATGGAGAGGATGGAGGCGAGCTGAGCCCTGGCCCAGGACAGGTCCTGGGCTCCTCACACTCACGGCCTCCACCATCACTGACTGCGGCCCCGTGGGGCGCAGGCTGCTCCCTTTCAGCTCAGTGGTGACCCCATGCTCTAGCCCACCCGAATCCCTGATGGCGTCCAGCAAACACCCCTCCCCCACTGCTCCATGCCTTCTGGCCGAGAGAGGCGTCCTCCCCTCCCCCACCAGACCCGGCTGTCCTCACCCAGCTCTTCTCCCACACGGCCCACACTGTCCCCAGGAGGCCTGCTCCGTGGGGCGCCCCTGACCTGCCCCCGCTGCGTGAGGCCCAGCTGCCTGACCGGACCTTGGCTTGATGGCCCCTTCGGTCAGAGGCCGCGTCCCGTTTGTCTGGCTCTGACCCCCAGGCCTGGCTGAAGCGTGCGCGGGCCTCACCTGCTCGCAGAGGGAGCGCAGGCCCATGTCATCGAGACGGTCCAGCTCGAAGGTCTCGCCCAGCATGGGGTTGAAGGGCTTGGCGATGCGGTGCACGGTGGTGGAGTAGGAGGACACGGAGAAGGCCGCCACCAGGCACATCTGCTCCACGGAGCTGGTGCAGTGCACTGCCTTGTCCAGCAGGTGGTGGTACTCCAGGTCCTCCGTCAGCCGCTGGAGCATGGACAGGGGCTCGTTAAAGTTGACCTGCGGGCGGGGTGTCAGGTCGGGGGTCTGCACAGACCGTCCACCGCTCCCAGCACAGACCTGGGGTTGTCGGCACAGCAGCCTTGCTTTTCTCAGATGTTCAGGGACATCACTGCTCAGACCACCTTCACAGAGAGGCTCATCTGAGGACCTGTCTAAAGCCACAGCCCCACTCACTGGCCTGCCTCCCCACCCCTCCTGCCTCAGTTTTCTCCACAGCCCTCACCACGTTCTGACCTGCTGCATCTGGCAGAATTCTGTTACATTTACTGTCAGTCTCCCCTCCTAGGATGTAAATGCCAGGGCAGTGAATCATAGGAATCAGTGAATGAGTGAATGAATGAATAGGTGAATGAATGGATGAAGTGGGTCTACCTCGTATTCTGAGCTATTATGCAAGTCTTTTGTCCTGGGTCACACAGTGAAACCAAGTCTGGCCTGGAGCCCCCAGCTCCCGCTCCATGGAGATGCCACTGTGGTCTGGCAGCACGAGGACGCCAGCCCTGCCCTTGGCCTGCTGGTGACCTCGCTGGGGTGGGGACCAGGGGCAGCCCAGCATGGAGGAGGAGGGTCCACCCAGCCCCATACACAGCCCAATGTTGCCACTCCCCATCCGCCAGGGTGGGAGGCACTTTGAGGGCCCCCTGTCTGATCAATGCAGAGCCCCTTCCTGGCTCCTTACCTCCAAGCGTGAGACCTCTGCCCTGGGGGAATTTCAGCAGTGCGGATGGAACACGATTCGATAACACGTTACATGCTCCTCAAGTTTCATTAAGAAAATGACACCCAGGGCTGCGTATACTTCCAAAGGCCATCACTTCCCGTCCACGCACAAGAAAACAGCCCCCAGGGCCCCCCTGGCCGCCCTGCCCGGCCCCTACCGGCATGGGGATCTTGGAGAGCTCCCGGCCGATGCAGTTCTTCATGATGCTCCAAAGATTAAGGCTGTAGTTGGGCTTGTCGGGGATGCGGACACGCCTCTTGACTTTGGGGGGGCCCTGGGGCACAAGTGAGGTGCTGTCTAGCACCTACCAGAGAAGCAGAGTGCGCCCGTCAGCAGAGGCCAGGTTGCCTCCTCGGCCCCCAGGCCTCGCCCTCGCTTCTGGCCCAGGGCGGTCTGAGGACCAGGCCCGCACTGGGACGTTGCTGGCGGGAGGGTAAGGCTCTGCCTGAGCTCAGATGAAGGCACCAGGCACAGGGCCCGCCCCTGGGGGGGGCCCGAGTTCAAAGTGCTGGCCTCCCCACTTCACCCCCCCTTCGGGGTCCCACCTCACTCACATTGTCTGAGGTCCATTCCACGGAGCCTGTAGTCCCACTCTCAGCTTTTCTGCAGGAAACACAAAAGGGAAGGCAAGTTATTTACAAATCCTGAGGCCTCCTGGGGACCCGGCCCCCTTCTATCCAGTCCCCTCAGTGAGGTCCGAGGGGCAGCCTGCATCTCCAATGGGAGTGTCTCCAGTTCAGGACTCAGGTGGGGCTGAGGGACCTGGGGCAGCAGTTTGGAGGGGCTCCCACCCACTGGTGCCCTGTGGCAGTAGCCGCCCAGCCAAGTTCTCACCAGGGGTCCCTGCACACAGGCCCCTCTTGGGGACTGGCTGACCAGGACCTAGAGAAGCCAAGGGGTGGGCACCTCTGGGAGAGCCCCCGGGAGCCCCGTGGGTCCCCTCTGGCATGGACAGACTGCACTGTGTCCTCACTGTGCTGGTCTGATTCCCGCATTCGACTTGGGTTCAGGAAGGGAAGGAAGTGGGTCGGATGGATCTCTGTGCCCAGGAATACTTGTGGTGAGATGGTGGCCAGAGCAGCAGGGGGCACTCTGGCTGAGGGGCCCAGGCTCTGAGGGAGCTCCCAGGAGAGGTGACCTAGGCCAGCCCTGTCAGGGGACGGGCACTAGGCAGTTAGGGCCTCGGATGGAAAGAACCCACCCAGGTCCCTGGGGAGAGGGGGAAAAGCACTGCAGACACGGGGGCACCCGGCAGAGGATCTGCCCACTGCCCCGTGCAGCTGCAGCACGAGTTGGGGGGCTGCGTGAGCACTGGGGGCTGTGCCAGGAGCCAGGGGAGCCGATGAAGAGTACTGAGCACAGGGTCACCTGCTTGCCGGTCGGGTGGGAGCAGAGGGGCCTGGGCTGTTGCTGAGGTATGGAAGGAGGCCAGGGCGGGGCATGCAAGAGGCAAGCCCAGGCCCTGGGGGCTCCAGGTATAATAGGGGAGTGGACTGGGAGCCAGAGGGAACCTGAGCAGGACCCCCCTGGCCTCACAGCCCAAAGGGTGACACTACCAGGCGATAATGGAATTTCAGAACAGCTAAGCTGTGCTAATTTTGAGAGCAATATAAGCGATTTTTAAATATTATTGGGAAATGCAGCGTTCATAGCAGCACTATTTACAATAGCCAAGACATGGAAGCAACCTAAGTGTCCACTGACAGAGGAATGGATAAAGAAGATGTGGTACATATATACAATGGAATATTACTCAGCCATGAAAAAGAATGAAATATTGCCATTTGCAGCAATGTGGATGGACCTAGAGATTATCATACTAAGTGAAGTAAGTCAGACAGAGAAAGACAAGTATCATGATATCACTTATATGTGGAATCTAAAATATGACACAAATGAACTTGTTTATGAAACAGACTCACAGACATAGAAGACAAACTTATGGTTACGAAAGGGGGAAGAGGGATAAATTAGCAGTTTTGGATTAGCAGATAGAAACTACTATATATAAAACAGATAAACAACAAGGTCCTACTGTATAGCACAGGGAACTATATTCAATATCCTGTAGTAAACTATAATGGAAAAGAATATATGTATTGGGTTGGCCAAAAAGATGTTACAGAAAAACCTGAACGAACCTTTTGGCCAACCCAGTAACTTCAATTAAAAAATTTTTTTAAATATTATTGGGGGGACTTCCCTGGTGGCGCAGTGGTTAAGAATCCGCCTGCGAGTGCAGGGGACATGGGTTCGATCCCTAGTCTGGGAAGATCCCACATGCCGCGGAGCAGCTAAGCCCATGCGCCACAACTACTGAGCCTGTGCCCTAGAGCCTGCAAGCGACAACTACTGAGCCCGCGTGCCACAACTACTGAAGCCCGCACGCCTAGAGCCCGTGCTCCGCAACAAGAAGCCACCGCTATGAGAAGCCTGTGCTCCACAACAAAGAGTAGCCCCCGCTCAACACAACGCAGCCAAAAATGATGATGATAATAAATAAATAAAATAAATAAATATATGTATAAAAAGTATGATTGGGAAATGGAAATATACCACTGATAGGACCAGAAACTCCCTGAGGGGTAAGAGGAATCCAAACCATGCCTTTTCCCTGGAAGAAACCAGGACAGGGAAGTGGTGAAACACGCTGGTCCACAGAGGCAAAAAAGGAGCAGCCACAGGTTTTCACCGGCCTCCTCCCGGCCGGGCTGGGCTTCAGGGGGGTCAGGGAAGGCAGCATGGGGTGGGCAGGCAACAGCACATATGTAGGAGTGAGGCTGCTGGGAAGTCTGCAGTTCCTGAGGGCGAGCAGCAGAGCACGTGGTCCTGACACACCTGTGGTGAGGGTGTCAGTGGGCAGCACGGGCTGCAGTCAGTTCTTTCCCCTGTGGGGCTCGTCGGCCACTTCTATGTCCCCGAACGCTGCCATACCCACCAACCCTTCTAGGGTCAGGACCTAAGGCAACCTGACGAGAATGAGCAACCCTGGTGAGGACTGAACCCCAAATCATATTAAAATCTGTGCCCAAGCCCCGCATGCTCCCCTGACCACAGCCCTGCCTCCCACCCAGCTCACGCGCTTCCCTCCGCACGTGTCCTGCCAGCTCGGTCCACAAGCACAGGCGCTTCCCGAGGGTCCCAGGGAGTGTGGCAACATGGCTTTCAGTGCTAGTAACTGTCTCATTTACTATTAATGTGTATTTAGAAAGATCCTGAAAGAGCAAGCTCTTATGAAAAATGAAACAAAAGGCTTTGAAATAGAAAATAAAAGAGGCTTTCTGTGTCTCCAGTCTGCTCTGGAATGCTGACACAGTGGGTGGAGTGGCTGGGACCTTGTGCGGCTCTGGGGCAGGAACTGGATGCAGCCAATACCCTGTTGTCCATTTAAAATGAAATCCCAATACACACTCTATTTGGGTATTTTTGATTTAAGGAGGAACAGAACCAATCTAAGCAAAAATACCATCTGGAGCAAGACTTAAAGAAAACCCCAAGTGCGAAGAACAGGTGGAGCACGAGAACAGGCCGGCGCGGCTGAGCCGGGAGAGGTTCCTTCCAGGTGGCCGCCCAGCCCCGGGCCCACCTGTCCTCCTTGGGCTCAGTGATCACTGTGATGAAGGACGTGGAGTCTTCCATGGCGTCGAAGTACTCGGTATCTTCATCTTCTTCACTGTCCTCGCCTTTGGTGGTTAAGAGGCTTCCTAGAGACACACAGAGCCACTGCCTCAGTTTGCGACTTCAACAGTCGCGCCTGCCCAGGGAGGTCTAGAGCCCTCGGCCCCTCCCCACCTCTGTCACCCGGCTGTGGTGCCCGCGCTCCCTTTCCTGGAACGCACTTTCACCTTCTTGCTCAGAGCCTCCCTCCTTCCGGAAGCTCTCCCTGATCTCTAAACATGCTGGTCAGTCTCTCTGTGGCCCAGCTTCCCTTTCTGATGGACCCCCTTCCCAGGGCACCCGTGACCCTGAGCCCCAGGTTAGGTGGGCAGCCACCTGGCACCCGGGCAGCCCTGCCACAGAGGGGACAGTTGGGCTCACTGAGCTCTTCTCTGGAGATTGGGAGGCTAGACATGGGGAGACTGTGCCCACTGTGAGGGCGTGGGGGATACAGAGGCACACGGGCACGTCGGCCAAGCGGGCCCAGACATAGGCACGTTGAGGGGTACGTGTGCTGGGAGGGCTGTGTAAGCCGAGCCAGCTGGCAGAGGGGACACTGAGGGTGGACCGGATGGATGGACAGACGCCCGCTCACCCTCGCTGAAGCTCTTGGTGGGGCTGGCGGCCCGGCCGGGGGCGCTGCGGAGAGCGCGCTCGAGGCTGTTGTGCTGCTTGGCCAGCTGCTCGATGGTCTCCTCCAGCCGGACGCGCTGCTCCTGCTCATACTGCAGAGCCCGCTGCCATTTCCGGCTGTGCGTCTCCGCTAGTTCCAGGAAGTCCCTGCAGGCCTGCGAGGGGGCGTGGCCTGTGAGCCAGGCAGGGCAGAGAGGAAGACCCGGGGGTGGCGTGGCCCCTCCCCCTCCCTTCGCAGGTGGCTTCCGTGGGGTCATGGGGACCCCGGCTTTCTCAGAACCAGCCTGGCAACTGCCCTGGTCGGTGCCCCACAGTCAAGATGCCATTAGAGAGCACTAAACCCGGTGTTGCTGGTCATGCTGCCTCGCCAGTATCAGCTGGGGTGCTGGGTGTTCCTGGTGGCAGGGGCCCCAGCTCTCAGCTGCTGCATCCTCACTGTGGGCTGGGCCTAGGTTTGTCACAATCCCTGTCCCCACTGGAACCAACACAGCAGCTCAGGCCAGACCCTGGCTTTGGCACAGAAGGAAGGAAAGCCACCTTTCTGCTACACCGCCTGGCTCAGAGCTAAAGGGTCTTGTCTGACAGAGGAACTGGGACTCAAACTTTCTACCAAGTTACCTCAAAGTCTGTATCACATAAACTCTGCTTTTAAGGTTCCCCCTTCAAACTTGTGGTTGGGCTTCCCTGGTGGCGCAGTGGTTGAGAGTCTGCCTGCCAGTGCAGGGGACACGGGTTCGAGCCCTGGTCTGGGAGGATCCCACATGCCGCGGAGCAACTGGGCCCGTGAGCCACAATTGCTGAGCCTGCGCGTCTGGAGCCTGTGCTCCGCAACAAGAGAGGCCGCGATGGTGAGAGGCCCGCGCACCGCGATGAAGAGTGGCCCCCGCTTGCCACAACTAGAGAAAGCCCTTGCACAGAAACGAAGACCCAACACAGCCATAAATAAATAAATAAATAAAATTTAAAAACTTGTGGTCTACTATGACATCCAGATTCTTTTCAGCTTCCCGGGTCCATAGGTGGTTCCAGCACACTCTTAGGAAACAGGATGGTTGTTCTGCCCCTGTCATTACAGTAGAGAAGAGGGTCTGGGCCTCAGCTGTCCCTGGAGGGCACCGCTGGACTTGCCCTTTCTGGACTCCTCTAATGTGGTCGGAAGGGACATGGTTCCCGGCCCAACCTGCGTCAGTGATCTCAGGCCGCCACTCCCCACCACCCCCTTCCCACCGGCCACTGGGCTCCACGCACATCACATGAGGTCTGACGCTGAGGGTTAGAGACTTGATTCCTGGAGGGAGAGAGACATGGTGCCCCTCCTGTGTGACAGGGACCGCACAGCACTACCTGAAGGGCTGTCGGGAGGAGCCAGGGAGGTGACGCGGAGCTCGGGGCCAAGGGGCACTCAGTGGACACCCCCTTCATCACGGCTGGCGCCCAAGCACATGCCTTCACCCTGCCTGGGCTCGGCTGGCTCTCGCGCCCCATAGGGAGCCAAGCCCCAGTGGCGGCCTGGCTGGTGGAAAGGGCCCCAGCCTGGGGCTCCAGAAGGCTGGCCACTCATCTGGCCCCGCACGTCACTCCTTAACAAGCCCTCCCCGGGCACCTTCCTTCCGTCATCCCATCTCACCTCACCCCCAGCACCATGCAGAGTGGGCAGGGCACGGGCTCCCCCACCCCGCCTTTCTGAAGATGTGGAAACGGAGGCCCAAGGCAACCAGCAAAGTGTAGTGGAAAAGGTCTCATGATCAGAACTGGGAAGGCCCAGTTCCCGCATGGGTCACTCAGCCCCACTGAGCCCATGTCCTGTCCATGAGCCACAATGGTAAAGCCCCACAGACCCTGTATTCACAGCACCCTCCCCCCCCCCAGTCTCAGCTCACCCAGCAAAATCCTTGAGGTGGGAGGAGAGGGATCGTCCCTATTTGACAGATGAGGAAACTGAGGCTCAGTTCCCAGGAGCTCCCCAGCAAGGCTCTGGGGAGGGGGCACTTCAAGGGCCTCCCGCCCTCCCTGGCAGGTCTGATCCCTGCCCAGCCACATGCCACTGTAACCCGCTTCTCCAGAAGGGGCAGCGATTTGTGCTGACAGGTGTCCTGGCACAGGTTAGGGGGAGGGAGAGACTTTAGTGGGGAAGGAAAGAAATCTCCTTATGCACTTAGCAGGCTCTGGAGGTGAGAGAGCTGCATCCAGGGCTGTTGCAGGTCTGGGGCTATTCTGGGTCTATAAGGCTTGCCCACTGGTGCAGAGCTGCAGTCACTGACTACCATGCAATTTGGGGACCCCCAAGCTGGGCTCCTGAGTGGCCTGTGTCCGCTTCATCCTTGCTTCCCCTGACCCTAAGCTCGGCCCCACTGCCCAGTCAGGTTAGTCTGGGCTCCAGCCACCCGTTTGCTAACCAAGGAAGGAGTCCTAACTGCAGGGGCGCCGTCACTCTGCCGCTGCCCCGGCAGCTCTCACACCACCGAGCCAGGTGTGCGGTGCTGTCAGAAACGCACCCCAGAGACCTGGCTCTGGCGGGGGTGCCCTTGTCTCCCCGGGCAGTGCCGGGCCCACCGCTAAGCCCCCTGCTGGATCCTCCTGTCCCCCTGAGACTGAGGCCCAGGGAGGAGGGGCTGCCCAGGTCAACAATGGGTGAACAGGACAGGACCCCAGGCCACACGAGGCACGGTCCCCTTGCCTGGCTGGCTTGGGGAGAAGGTGCAGGGGCCCGGGCTGTGTCATGCACGGAGCCTTGTTGGAGGTGAGACACACGATGGGTGCTTCAAGTTTTCTGGTTCTTAGGGTCTGTGGATGCCCTGCCCGGTGGCAGGTTGCCTGCCCCATCAGACTAGCTTGGCAGCTGCACAAGGGCCTCTGGACTCTGCCCTCGCCTTTCCTTAGCGCTGCTTCGTCGTACCTGCCGCTGTCACTCCCCGCCAACCCTCTACAGCTCCTGCAATCATCTCTCTGAGTTTTAACACGGACACTTTCCTTTCATATAATTCACAGCATTTAAAACAACGCTTATTGGACTTCCCTGTTGGCACAGTGGTTAAGAATCCGCCTGCCAATGCAGGGGACACAGGTTCAATCCCTGGTCTGGGAAGATCTCACATTCTGTGGAACAACTAAACCCGTGAGCCACAACTACTGAGCCTGCGCTCTACAGCCCGTGAGCCGCAACTACTGAAGCTCACGCGCCTAGAGCCCATGCTCTGCAACAAGAGAAGCCACCGCAATGAGAAGCCCGCGCACCGCAATGAAGAGTAGTCCCCGCTCGCCGCAACTAGAGAAAGCCCGCACGCAGCAACAAAGACCAATGCAGCCAAAAATAAATAAATTAGTTTATAAAAAAAAAATAAAACAAGGCTTATAAAAGAGCCACAAATAACAGTATAAAATAGCCAAATGTCATGGTAAATAATTCCTACAAACTCATGTCAGAGAGCTCTACATGGCCTCTGACCTTCCTAGCAGCAAAAGCAAAGAAGGAAAGATAACCAACAAGTTTATAGTTCCCTGTATAGCACAGGGAACTATACTCAGTATCTTGTAATAACCTATAAGGAAAAAGAATCTGAAGAATAAATAAATAACTGAATCACTTTGCTGTACACCTGAATCTAACACAACGTTGTATATCAACTTCAATAAAAAATAAAATTAAGTTTAAAAAAGCAAAGAGGGAAAGATGATTGTGCTGCAAAGATGAATTAGGCTCCCTTCCTCCTGCCCTTGATGTTCGTGAAGCTCTCAATACTATAGGAATGATATGGAAGGGAAAACAGAGTGTCGGTTTCATTTTCTGAGACAGCCAACAGCCTCTCACAGACCTGGTCCCAGACCCTCTCCACACTCAGCTCCTGGGGCCCCGTCCTGCCCCACGCGCTCCCTCCTGTGTGACCACGTGCCTTCCTCCCCTTCTCCGGCCCCACCTCCCTCAGAGCCCCCACCCGCTGTGGGTCAGGGCTGTCGGTGCCCGGAGGGGTGGCGCACTCTCACAAGCACTGAGGTGGCCGTTTTAATAGCGTGACCGAGGAAGACATAGAGGCTCAGGGAGACCAAGGGACTTGCTCAAGGCCACAGGCCCTGCGTGTAGGACCAGGGTCCAAGTCTCCCAGGGCGTGGAACCAGCGCTGTCGCTATTTTGTCAAGCTGGATCCTTACCCCCATCTGGATGCCCCTTGAGGCGATGTGGGGTCCCAGGGCCTTCCCGGAGTGGGGTTGGGCTCCTGAAGATGCTCGCTAACAAGGATGTCGGGGAATAACCCTGTTCAAGCAACAGGACCCAGCCCTGCCTGGTCCCTGCAGCGGAGGCTGCTGCCCACACAGCCAGGGCTGCCGGCTGATAACCGGGGTGCCCTCCACCTTGCTGCCCCTGCAGGACAGGCTGATGTGGAGCAGCAGAGGGACAGGAAGTCAGATCCCCAGGACAGCGGGGGCCTCATGGGGGCCACATGCAGCTGGGCTGGGCAATGAAGATCAGAGCATGTCAGGGTTGCCCGAAGAGGGGGGCACGGCGGAGGCTGCTGTACCCCAATATCGAGGGGCTCATGTGGCTGGACCAGGGCCTTTTCCACTGACTCCGGGGTGCGGGGGTCATCTGCAGCTGACGAGCTGCCCTGGTCACCCTGCGGGCTGTGGAGAGCCCGCCTGCCCCCTCTGCCCTGAGGTGCCTACCTGGTGTCCATCCCCAACTGCGCCGGTTTCCTCTGATGCTGCTGACCTTCACCAGGCCCCATCCCAGCCAGCCGCGAACGGAGGCAGGTGCTGGTCTGGCCCCGCCGCCCTGGAATGCTGAGCTGGGCCGTGCACCGTGTGCTCGCTAAGCTGGATTAGGCCTGGGGCCCGGCGATGGGCGGGCGGCTGGGGGTGGCTCCCAGGGGCCCAGGAAGGGCCTGGCTGACCCTGGCCCTGAACACGGTCACACTTCCCCTGAGGCCCCGCCACAACTCTCAGAGCTCTCAGAGCTCACGCGCCGCCCTGACCAGGAGCAGAGCCACAGGCCACCCCAAAGCCCCTCACGGCATCGCCTCAGCCACACACCGGGCCAGCATCCAGGCCCCTCACGGCATCACCTTGCTGCCTACTCTGGGGCAGGCCCATAACCTCCTGGACCTCAGTGATCTCTTGAACAGAGGGCTGAACCCCAGGACTCCTGCAGAGTCCCCGATTCTGTGACCCACTGGGGTGATCGTCCTCTGGACGGGAACTGGGTTCCAGTCTCCCAGGCCTGCCCCTTCCTCCCACCCCCACGGCCGTCGAG
Source organism: Eubalaena glacialis (assembly GCF_028564815.1). Classification (NCBI taxonomy): domain Eukaryota; kingdom Metazoa; phylum Chordata; class Mammalia; order Artiodactyla; family Balaenidae; genus Eubalaena; species Eubalaena glacialis. The sequence goes on along the minus strand of NC_083730.1, from coordinate 73,058,866 downwards.
AGGGTCCCTGAGATGAAGAGGTGCAGGGTCCTGTGGGCAGTGTGATTCTACCTCTGTGGGGAGGGCAGGGGGCCTGTTGACATGCCCAAAGCAGAGTGAGAACCAAAAGCCCAGAAAGGAAATGGCGGCACCTCCCCCATGTCCCTGCACGGAGGCACCCACCGGGGACTCTCCCTTCCCAGAAGCCGGGCCCGTGAAGGGGGCTGTGAGGGCTGCCTGCCCAGGGAAGCGTGTCGGGGCCCAAGGGGAGTGGCTACCGGTCACCCCGACAGGTGTTGCACAGGACAGATGCAGAGTGTCTGAGCCGGAAACCTTGCCCAGCTGTGCCCAGGAGCAAGAAGGACGAACACTAATCGCTTTTGCTGTTCCTAATCCTAATCCCGACCACAACCTCGCTGCTCCTCAAATGCAGGCGGGCGAGCAGGGCATGTGGGCAGTGGCCTGGGTCTCATGCCCACCCTGTGTATGGCCCGGGGAGCCTCTCAAGCTCTAGGAGGGTCTGCAGAGTCGGGACCCCGCTCGGGCCCAGCCTTCAGTGGCCGCGTGGAAACCATCAGTCTCCTGCACGGTCACTGCCGTCCTAGCCGGGCCATGAGGAGGGTGCCGGAGAGTCGCTGGATGTCGGGTGGGCGGCCCTTGGAGCCACAGAGGAGGTGGGGACAAGGGCCAAATGCCTGGTGGTTCCAGGCTGGGCGGGTGCCCTGGGCCGACAGGGCCAGCTCGGTGACTGTCCCCAGCTGTCGGTACACAGCAGGTTCCGGTCACCCTGCTCGCAGGGAGGAAGGGAGAAAGGGCCACGTTTCCACCTGCAGCCAGCCAGGACCTGCCCTGTGGCTGACAGCCGCGTGACTGGCCTGCCGTGGCTCTCAGGCGCAGGGCTCCCAGGTCAGTGGGTGGCCAGGGCCGAGGCTGCCCCACCATCTACCCCACCACATCGATCCTCACACGGCCAGTGTCACTATGGACCCGCCTCTCAATGGTCTGTAGTAATAATAAAGGTGGCGAACAGGAGAAAAATGTGCAGAATCACGGGTTCCCTGAGCTCCTCTGCATGGCCAGCAGCTCACACTAGGGACACATCATGGCCAGCAGCTCACACTAGGGACACATCAGGGTCAACAGAGTCTCTCCTTCCCCTCCCACTGAGGAACAACAGGCTGGCCTCAGCACATTACCTCCCGACGGTGGGAAAGGGCTGAGATTCAGGCTGGGACTGTCTGGCTCAGAGGCAGCCCTGCCGGACGAAGCACAGCCATTTCAGGCTCCAAGACCAAGAGCGGGTCCCCCAGGAGCTGCGATGGGGGTGCCAGGCTCTCCCGGAGGTCTCTCTGGCTCAGGCTCAGCCACGCCGCCATGCTCCGCATCCACCACCCTCCCGGCCCCTGGAGGCTGGGCAGCTCCCAGGGCCGGACCCCCTTCTCACGTGGCCCTCGGCTCGGGCTGCCCCGCATACAGGGGCCAGCCCTTCTCGGACGCGGAGGGGATGGTCACGGCTTCTCCTTAATGTGACTCACTCACAGCACTGGGGAGTTCAAACTTTAAAATAGCCCTTTCCACATTCAAAACAGTTTACCCCTCGTGCACAGGAACCAGCACGATCTGGCTACCAGTTTGCCGGCCGATTTTAGACCGTCCTGGAATCTATTTTTACTCATCTCCCCAAGCCCCAAGTGAGCAAGCTGTCAGGAGCAGAACAGAGGTCCGCTGGACGGGAACCTGCCCATGGGCCCCGGAAGGACGAGGAGGGCGGCTCTGAGGCCTCTCACCACCACTCTGCTTGGGTGGGTGCGAGGAGCCCCTCGTGATCTCCAAACAGGGCTCAGCGAAGCCTCAGAGCATTTCCAGCGGTAAACAGCCCCTTCTGATCTGGTCGGTTTCTATGATGCCCCAAATCCAAGGTCCTGGCCAAGTGCCCTGAGTTGCTGCCTTTGCGTCTATGTACGCCCCACCTCCCCCACCTATCCTCATCTGCGTCCCTGTTCCCACTCCCGCCGGCCACCTCCCCCAGCCCCCAGTGCCTCTGCTCCCCCTTCATCGTGCTCTCACAGCTCCTCCAACTGGAGCTGAAGCCCCCTCCCTCCAGGCCCAGCTGTGCTGGGCATGCGTCCTCCACCACTTCCCCGTGCCCCTGCCATCAGGATCTGCGCCCCATCCCACCCGGCTGGCTCTACTGCGGGCACCAGGGTGCGTCCCTCGTGGGCCACTACCTTCCTTGGTAAAAGCATGCCGGGTCCGTCCCATTGGGCCCTTGGAGGGGGGCCTGGTGGGCACCACCCTCTGTTGGCCAGCGCCCGCCCCCTGGCTTTCTGCCCCTCGACTGTCCTTGGTCTTCTGTGGGGCTCGCCTACCATCCAGCTCTGCTCACCCATTGGCTGCCCAAAACCTGTTCCTGAGGTCAAGGGCCCCCCAACTCTGAGGGGCCTCTCACAACTCAGGTGTGGGGGCCATGTCAGGAGGGGGCCTGCAGGAGCAGAAGTGGGGAGCAAGCCCCGAGGCTGCCAGCCGACGGAGGGGCTCAGCGCCTTCACGCTGGGACTGTGGCTGCCTCCGGGCCTGCCTGAGAGTCACAGAAGCGGCTCTCTCCCTGCCAGGCTCCACTGCCCTGGCCTGCGGACAGACCCTGCTTCCACCGCAGGGAGGGGAGCGTGCACCCCACCAGCCCAGGGCAGGCTCGCCCCAGAATGACCGTGGCACCACTGTGGGGCTCTTCTGCCCAGGGCAGGGGCCCAAGGCCAACCCACAGGGGAGCCCAGGTGTGCTGGTCCTAGTGACAGGTGACACAGCCCTGGCCCTCTGCAAAGAGCCCCGCGGCCAGCAGTGGGGACAGCCCAGGGCCAACAGCTGTGACCCTCTCTGCTCATGCAGCCGCCGGGCCCGCTACCCTTGGGCAAAATGACCGCTCTGGGCCTCGGAGGTGGCATGTGAATAATACAAACGACAACGATGACAAAGAAGCTGTAATGACACCAACCTCACGTGGCCGTTGTGAGGAGCAAACAAAGTAACGGGAGGAAACTGGGGCGGGCGCCTGCTATCACACTGCCACCATCCCAGAGGCCTGCCTCCACACCAGGGCGCTCTGCTTTCCCACAAAGACAAACTTGCGGGAAAAAAGAAGAAAATGGGAGTTCGTTCTTTTCACGTTATGGAAACAAATACCCAAAGCCTGAGCTGGTAACATGTATTAATTCTGCCATTCTCTACCTCAAACCTCGTGATGGAGCCAATGCTGTAACACCGCATGCATCCTGGTTCTCGGGGAGGGAGGTACCGCTTGCGGTCCCCACACCCAGGCCGGGGGAGCCCTGCACACGTGCAGCGCTTCAAGGCTCAGTCTCTGAACCATGGCTGTTCACTGTGCTGTGAAGTTCCTTCTAAATGGCAGCAAACGCAGTTACCCAGACGGTGATCCAAGCATGGACCTGCTGCACTGCCTTTGATCAGACTCACAAAATCACCCACTAGGGAATTTTGCCAGACACTAAGCAATTCACTCAGTCACTCCCACATTCTTTCACAACCAACTCTCTCTCTCTCATTCACTGAGGCTCCCATATGCTGGACACTGTGCCAGGCATGGAAGCTCCAGGGCTCCCAGCATCACCAGGGAGACCGTGTCCTGTCTCTGCACACTGCTGCGGTAGAAAAGCCCATGAAACAACAAGGTCCTACTGTATAGCACAGGGAACTATATTCAACATCCTGGGATAAACCATAATGGAAAAGAATATAAAAAGTAATGTATACATGTGTATAACTGAGTCACTCTGCTGTACAGCAGAAATTAACACAACATTGTAAGTCGACTATACTTCAATTAAACAAATAAGTTATTTAAAAAAGAAAGAAAGAAAGAAAAGCCCACGAGACTCGTGGACCCGCAGACAGGGCGACAGTCAGCAGAGTGGGGCGGGGATGCGGAGCTGGGAGCGGGGTAAAGGTGGGCAGAGGAGGGGTTCCTGACCCTCCTGCCCCCGCTCAAGGGAGGGATGGGTTTATTTCCCTCCTACGAGGCGGAAGGCTCTGGAGCCTGAAGACCTGGGCTCTTATCCTTAGCAGCTGCCTCAGTTTCCCCACTATAAGCGGCTGAGTGGGTGGGGGGAGATTGTGCATGCAGAACGCCTTGCAGGCGACGTGACCATGGGTAGTTGACTCTCTCTCCTGTCCTGGCTCCCTACTGGCCAGGGCCCCACCAGCCCCTGGCACCCAGGGCCGACCCAGCCAGGTGGACTGTGAGATGGGCCCTGGGAGTAGCCGTGGGCTTGCGGGTGGGCTTCCCAGGAGAGGTAATGTACTTCTGAGGGGCGATAGGTGGGGAGGGGCTGAGAGGCTGTGGCCTCCTCAGGTTAGGTGAGTGGCCAACGCTGGCAGGGGACGGGAGGCAGACGGGGAACAGGTGGGAGAGGAGGCTGGGAGGGGCTGCTGGGCCCCCGGGGACAGTCAGGGGTCATGTGAACCCCACACCTGTTCCTCCCAGGTGGGAAGGAGATGTGTCTGCTCTCATTTCCAGGGCAGCGGGTGGTAAGGCCGTCATCCACACAGCCAGCGAGCTTCACCCAAAGACTAGGTCCTGCCCAAGGGGCCACCACGACTGGGGAACGGTCTGCAGAGGCCCAGGAAGGGTAAAAGGGTGGGGGAGCTTTAGAGCCTGATGGCGTGGGTGCCGTCCCAGTGCAACGCTTACAGGGAACCATGTGTAAAAAGCTCGGCACCCCCTGTGCACAGCAAGTGGCCACTGCTAGTGTTTTCCTTCCCTGCCTGGGAGAAATCCTCCTGACCCTTTCTGGCCCCACTCTGTGGCCACTACCTCTCCCTCTGCAGGCCCTGCCCTGGCACTGAGGGTCGCTCCCCAGCCCTTCCATGGCCCTCTACACACTTGGCCTTCACCAGTGGGTGTGTGAGCTGCTGCCCTGCTTAGCTACTCCTCCCAAAGGCTGTACTGCTGAGCCCACGTGAGACTCAGCATCACAAGGAAGATCCCTGGACCATGGGCTCAGGGGCTGGACGGGTCTGCCTGGTCCTCGCCAAGTCCCTACCTGGCACAGGCCCGGGGCAGGCTCAGTGGGAAGCCACTCAGGTCTGGGTTCAAATCCCATCAGGCAGGACTTTCCTAACTGCATGAGCCCCAAGTTCACTATGGGGCCGCTGACCTGCTCAGCTGCTGCCCCCCGAGGCCTCCTGAAGGTCCACCAGGCACCACCCTCCCAGGCCTGCTAGAAAGAACCCTGCCAACCAAAACCACAAAAGGAGGGAAGGAGGCCGGGGCTCAGTACGACGTTCCCGTGGAAAAAAACATGTTTATGACTTGATTTCATAAAGTTCTGTTCCTATGTCTCAGCAACCAGGCTGGGTCATTTCTCTGCAAGGCCAGGTGACCAGGGTGGCGAGGGGTGGTGACCAGCAGCTCTGCACCCTGCTCAGAGCCTGCACTTTCTCACTGACCTTGTCCAGGTGAGCAAACGGGGCTAGAATGGCTTTGTAAATGGTCACTTAGCAGGTAAGTGAGATGTGGGCCACTTAGAACTTTTTTCCCTGAGATACAAGACCCACTTTGATTGAGACAGAGTGCATCGGGCACTCCCACTGGGCTACTGTTGGGGCCACAGGTGAGTAAGACCTGAGCTTGACCTCAAGGGGCACAAAGCCTGGTGGGGGATCAGACATTGAAAAAATAGGCCAAACACTGCTCAGTGGGCTGGGACCACTGGGGGATCTAACCAGGAGGAACGGCTTCCTGATGGGGAACTCGGAGAGCCTCCCGGCCGTGGTGACGTCCATGTGGGGTTCTGAAGGATAAAAAGGGATCTGCCAGGCATCTGAAGGGTGGGGAAGGGGTATTCTAAAGGGTACAGCGCAGGCAAGGGCAATACAGTTCAATATTCCTGATCCAGAACCTCCCCCAGACATCCTGGTCCCTCGAACACGCACAAAAGGGGCCATCCTCAAGGTGAGGGCCAGATGCCCCCTTGGGGAGCAGGGCCACAGGGACAGGCCTGCCTCAGTAGCCACGGTTCCTGGGATCTTGGAAACTGTCCAGAGGAGCCTCCCTCCCTGCCCTGCTGGGAGCTCAGGATCTAAAGGCTAATGATAGTGATGTCTTCTCCTGAATCTGAAGGAGGTTTAGAAATCTCCCTCTACTTCTCTCCTGAAGGCTGAACAACCCCGGACTCTTGGCCGTCTTGGGGAAAAGTGAAGAAGCAGCAGTCCATCTCCCTGTGTGGGGAGAGTGCAGCCTGCCCAGGGCCCTCCGCAGGATGTGTTTGCCTGCGGGCTTTGTGTGGCCTGCCGTCCCCCATTTTCTGCTCCACTTCCATGACCCAGGCTTAATCGGAGCCCACGAGGTGGAAAACCCAGAGCCATTCACCATCCACAGGAGGGGGCTGCCCTGGCTGTGCGGCGGGTGGGAGGAGAGATTCCCTGAGTTCCCCAGGAGGGGCTCCCGTCAGTCAGGGCGGGGGGCAGAGAGGGGATGGTGGATAGGCAGTAGGAAGCCAGTGTTGGGGAAGCAGCTTCCTCTTCCTACAGTGAGATCTGGGGGGATCTGAGGGATGAGGATTTGTGCCTTCTGGGGACAGCTGGGGGTGGCTTCCACCCATCCTGCATCCCCACCTTCCCAGGAAAGACCCTGGTAGGGCTGCAGCCTAAAGGTAAAAGGCACACCAGGGACTCAAGTCCCTGAGAATGGGGGTTTGCCCCAGGTGGATGCGAGGCCACCCTCCATGTGCTGACCTCAGAGTGGAAGGGGGCCTCTGCAGCCCTTGAGGGTCTTACCCTCAACGTCATGAGGGCCGTGACTCCAGCAGCACGCTACACAGACTTGGGTTTGCGTCCAGTTTGGCCACTTAGCAGCTGGTGACCCTGGGCAGCTCAGGGAGTTCTCTGCGCCTCTGTCTCCACGTGGATATTAGCGGTACTAGCGAGGCTGTGGGGAGGGGTAAGTGGTCCTGGGCGGGAGTGGGCTCCCCTCGGGGCTCAGGGGTGGGAGCCACATGGATGCCTTAGTTACAGCTCCCTGGTCCAAACCCCTCCTAGTAACAGGGGTGGAGGCCAAGGCCTGGCCAGGAGTGGGGACGCTTTACCGAGGTGGCCCCTCCGCACACAGCGGGGGTTTGGGCGTTCAGGGTCTGACAGCCTCCCAGAACTGAGCCGGCTCTTGCCGGGTGAGGAGCAGCTGTCAGGAAGCGTCCCTGGAAGAAACGCGGGACTCTGCACTAGCCTGGGCTCCCAGCACCTCACTTCTGTGCCCCCACAGTGGAGGTGGATGGGGAGAGGCCCTCACGTCAGGTTCATGTTTGCGGGGGGCGCAGATCCCGGCCCAGGGTGCAGGCTCCGTCACTTGGGTCTGGCTCTCCTGGTGCCAGAACTGCTAACAGGCTTCCTAATCAACCCCAGGGGCCTGAGCTTCCCATCAAACAATTCATTACACACTTAGGTGGCGAGCTGTTTTTATGGCTTCGTAAACACAGATGAGCCTCTGATGCCTGATAAAATACTTTCGCTAGAGACGCCAGCTGAGCAGCGCATTATCTGGGAAAAACCAAAACCGCTTACTCAAGACAATGTGGCTTTAGTCTCCGCATGTGGGGAGGCCATGCCAGGGAAACCGCGGGGAAACACAAATGCATCATTATGCCTTAAATGCTCGATATCGGTGCCTGTCACCGGAAGAAGTACAGTGACCCAGGCCCCTAGAGTCTGGGGGCTGTAAGGAGGCCAGAGGGCCGAGAGGGTGGACATGGGAAAAGGAGAGACAAGACCAGCGACAGGGCCAAACAGCAGGGCAGCCACAGAGCTGCGGTCCAGCAGCCTCTCGGCACATGGGCGCCACTGCACCCCTGAGTGCCATGGACAAAGTCCACACCTGCGGGCACCTGTGCATGTTTCCCTGGAGTCTGGGAAGAGGGGACAGGATCTTGGCCTGCAGTGGGCTCCAGCCTCCACCTTCCCACCCTGCCCTCAGGTTTCCTGGTGTTGGATGGAAAGCCTAGTCTCCGCTCTGACCCCCATGCTTTGGAGGCTGAGTCCCCCACCTGGGGCTCACCTGGGCACTGGTACTGCCCACTGTCTCTGCAGCCAGCCTGACCGGCTTGCCTGAACCGCGTTCTCTGGACCCACCTCCTCTGCGGTGGCCTCCATCTCCCCACACCTCTGTGCTCTGGCCCCCAGCTCCCACGGTGCCATCCTGGCTGGGATGTGCTCATCTTGGGGGCTGTCCTTGGGAGGAGGCTGTGGCCATCAGACCTGTGTCCAGAGGGAGCACATGCACCTCTGGGGAACACTCATCAGGCAGAAAGAGGAAGGGCCCAGAAGCTCGGTTCAGCCTTGTACTCTCTGCCACCACGGAGAGACCCTCCTGGTTCGCGGTCACAGCTGTGTGGCTCCCAGAACCCGTGGAAAAGGAGAAACTCCTGGGGCTGAACCCCTCAGTCCACAGACATGGGTCCTCATTCAGCTACTTACTATCAGGTTGGCACGACTGCGGTGGCCTCAACTCGAAAGCTCTTCTGACTGAGGGACCCCCACCACACGTGCAAGCCCCCCATGGTTACAGGTGCCAATCCTGCTGCATCTGGGCCACGTACTGGGGGAAAGAGCAGCAGCAGCTGTTGCGGAAAAATGCGGCAGCCGCATCCCTACTGTGTGTGCTGAGCTGGCTGCTCAGGTTGGGCGCTGCCTTCCTCGCCCAGGCCTGAACCACCTGCGGGCTCAGCCGGATCTCACACCCAACCCCGAGCTCCACCCAACAATGAAAACCAGTGTCCTCACCCCGTGACGGCGCGTGGATGAGATGACACGGAGGATGACGGGAGCAAGAGGGAGCCCTGGCCTGTCCCTCACCCTGGCCACCCACCCGGGGACCGGGGAGCCACCTCCCCCTTGGGGCCCTGGACTGCGCCGGCGGGCAGGCGGGCACTCACGTTGATCATAGCATTTGAAGTGATGCGAAAGAGGGTGGCCCGCTCGTTGACCGCCTTCAGCTTCTCGCCGCTCTCGCAGGGGATCCTGAGGCCGTCCAGCTCGCTCAGGGAGCGCTGCAGTGCCACGCCGTGCTTGGCCACGAGCTCATTGCACGTGCTGAGGTCGTCCAGCTTCAGGGAGAGCTTCTTGATGGTGTCGTGTAGCTCGCTCTTGTCAGCTGGGGAGGCAGTCCCGTCCTCGTCGTCCCCAGAGTCATCTGTGGAGACATGCGGGGTCGCCGTGGTTCTTACGGAGCAACACACACCCAGAGGCCTGGGCAGTGCCGGCTCCTGCTCCCGGCTCCTGGCCAGGGTGAGGTGTCTGCACAGCCCCTCTGGAGTCGGGGGGGGGGATGGAAGAGGGGACTAGCTTGAATGACAGGGCCTGGGCTGTGCTTTGCAGGGGGCACCAGCACCCCCTAAGCTGATGTGCAGGCAGAGGTGGGCTGTCTGCGTGAAGAGGTGGAGATGGCTGTGTGGGAGCGGCTCCCATCCCAGACCCCGCAGACCCTGAATGAAGCCCGGGCACTGTCCCCGCGTCACAGGCCCAGCCCGGGCTGACCCATGCTTCCCCCGCCAACCTGACCTTGCCCTCCGCTGTCCGCCCACCCCCGGTCCCTGCAAACAACGAGCGCTCGTGCTTCGGGCCTTTCCCTCTGTGTCCCCACTGTGTCCCCACTGCCTGGAACCTCCTCACCACCCCCAGCCCCTCAGAGGTCTCACCCCTACCCAGCCCAATGCCGCCCCATCTTCAGAGCCGGCCTGAAGATCCCCCCAGGCCGCAGTCACAGCTCCCTCCCCGCTGCTGACCGGTGACCCCCTCCTGCAGGTCTCCCCTGAGGAGCAAGGCCACGCTCACCTATGGGTGTCTTTTGTGTGGAGACACTGGCTGTGGCCTCTCAATGGCCTTGTCAGGGTAGGGACTGTACCACTCCCATGGGACAGACAGGTGATGAGGCTCAGGTAGGTGAAGCCCTGGCCCAGGCCCCCTGGCTACTCTGCCTCCAGAGCCACCCTCTTCACGCCTGGGGGCCTCCATGAGGGGCCAGGCAGGTGCTCACGCCCCACCCCCTCCCTGCTTACTCGACCCCAGGTGCCCTCGGCACCCCTTCCTGGGAGTCTGAGGTACCTTGGAGCCTGGCCCGCTGCCAGCCCAGCTTGTGTCCAAAGGGGCGCGGGGCTGTGGGAGCCTCCGGGGTGCTCTGCGCGAGTGGGGTGGGGTGGGGAGCTGGCCTGGGCCCTGCTGCTACTTTGACACTGGCCTGTGAGTACCAGAGGCTGTAATTGCCGAGCGGTGTCTGAGATGCCTTGATTCAGAAATAATCAGCAAGAAACTTTTTTTTTTTTTTGGTGAAGGAAATCTGTAACCCAAGATAGAAATTTTTGAAAAAAGGACACATTATGAGAGAACAGATTTCCTCCCATGGCAGACAGGGTACATGGGGGTGGCCACAGCTGAGACACTGCTCTGCACACGCCCTGAGCTGGGGGCAGGGCCTGGCCAGCCTCGGAGGGGTGCCCGGAGTGAGGAGGCGGCAGGGGGCAGCATCCAGGCTGGGGGCAGGGCTCGCCCACCCCATCCAGCCCAACTGCAGCCCCGAAATGACCCAGTGTCTGGAGACCACACGTGCTGGGCCAGGCCCTGGGCCACTCGCTTGACCAGCGTGAACGCTGAGCCTCAGTGGCCAGCAGACAGCAGCTGTTCCCACTCTGCAGGCGCGAAAACGCAGCTTCTGGGACACCAAGCCACCGATTTAGGGCCCTGCTATCAAGGGGGCAGTGCTGGATCTGAATCCAGGGGGGTCTGCACAGAGGTGTTTCCTCTCTCTGGATCACCTTAGAAAGGCTCCGATGGCTGATGCGTATCTTGCCTTCCTGGGTGCCAGGCACTGGGCAAGGCGCTGCCTTGGTTAATGCACGTTGATGACCCAGTGAGGTAGGTTTGAGGGGCAGAAAGGTGCTTTGAAATTGCCCAGGGCCACAGGCGGGGAAATTCTGGAGCCTCCAGGCCTGTCCGGCTTCAGAGCCTAGGCTCTTAGTTACAACGCAACCTCCTCTCACTTTCCAGGTTCAATGTGTCAAACAACCAGAATGGCCACCAACCAGTCAGCACGGCTGCCGCTGGGCACTGGGAGGGGCGCACGGGGGCATGCTGACTGCGGGTCAGCCTGAAAGTGAACCCCTGTGCTCTGAGAAAGAACTGACCAACCTAACTCGGAGCATCTTCCTGCGGGACGGGCAGAGGGTGGGTAATTGCACCTTAGCAAGCAGCTCTTAGGGTCCGAGTTCAGGTCCAGCTGCCAGGGACACAGGAAAGTGCTTGTTCTGCTCCCAAGTTGCTGGCTGTGTTGCTGGGGGAGGGATGGGAAGACACCTGACCAGCAAAGTCTGTTCTATGGGGATGCGCAGGCAGAGTACCGCTCAGAGGGACAGTGAGATCAGAATGAGGGAGGGTGGGGGGGAGGGGCGAGAGGAGGAGTGACTGGATGAACGATCTTGGGTGCATCCCAGGAGGCCTGCATGGAAGCAGCAGGTCACACACAGAAGGGCAGGGTCTGGAGAAGGATGTGAGCAGTAGGGTTGGGGCACAGAGGAGCTAGCTGGAGAGGGTAGAGGGCACAGCTAAGGAGCCTAGGCCTTCATCCCTCGGCAAAACGGAGTATGTGGGCATTTGAGCAGAGGTCCATGGATAAGAGGAGGCTGGTGACAGACTGAAGGGCAGAGCTGAACAATGAAGGGGACCCTGGCCCCCAAATGGTGAACTGTGGCCAGGCTGAGTCCCAGGTCTCAGTTCAGGGTCAGGGGTCTTTGCAAGGAGTGAATCCATGTGGGACACACACATGAAGCTCAACATCAGAGATGCAAATGAAACCGCTCAATGTGACATTCCTCAAAGTAGCAAAAAGAATAGATGGCATTAACTCATCTTGTGCTTTCTGAAGGATGAACTGGCAGTTACCCATCAAGAGCCATGAAAAGGGCTCCTTGGCTTCCACTGCCCCCAACACCCCCACCTGCCCCCCGGACGGGAGCTCTGCTGGTGGGGCATGTCGTCCAAGGAAGGAAAACACTCATACGTGCAAAGTCGCTTAGGCTGTGGTTCTCAAGCTTGTGGCCTTGGGGGTTCTCAGGCTTTTCTGACCCCACGCATCTTCACTGTCCCCACTCCCACTGGGAATAAAACTCAGGCACAGTGAGCATCTGAGAGGAACAAAGTAACAATCCACATCTCAACAACACAGCAGACACTGAACTATCCACGGACTTAAAATCCTACAGGAATTCTGCAACTATATAAATACAAGAATAGCAGCAACTGGAATCTAGGACCACATCGAAGCCACACATCCACCCACGGGGGAACCCTGGCCTGCCTCAAAGCTCATGTGAAGGCCAGGACTCAGCACAGAGCAGCTATGCGGAGGAGCTTCCAGGCTGCCCCTGGTGTAGGAAAAATGAGGTGGTCGGAGAGCAGAGGCTTGAGCTCCGGGGCACCTCCCCGGGGCGGGGTGGGGGGGCACTCACATGTCTGCCCCAGCCACTGACATGAGGAGCCTGCTGTCCCTGCGCGGTGGGGAGGGACACTCAGTTCTGCTCAGGCGCCAGCACGGGGCCGAGGGTGGAGGAGGCAGGACTGGACAGGAGACCCCCTTCACCGGGCAGTGGGTGTGAGCAAGGGGCCGGTTAGGGGAGCCCAAAGTGCACATGGCACCTGCCCTCTGCCTGGCGAGGATCGTTTGCCATCCTCCATGCCGAATCTCAACCCCTGCGCCCGAGGCCCGTCTCTCCCGCTCTCCCCGGGACACGCTGGCCTGCAGGGCCCCTCACCCGCCCCCAACGAGCTCTCTGCGGTCAGTTGCCTTGCTCCACTCATGCTGGCCTCTGGCTGGCTCTGCACCAGCTGGTGTGCCCCGGGAAATGCTGCATGGGTTGCACTCAGACCCAGCCCAGTCTCGGCAGCTCGGGAAGCAAGCTCTGGAAGAGGCAGCTTCCTACTGCTCAGCCATGAAGGGCTGGGTGGGAAGGCGGCGTCCGGCAGCAAACAGCCACAGCAATGGACGGTGGCAGCAATGGACAGTGGCAGTAGTGGCCAGGGCACACACAAGGTGCCGGCACTTCTTAAAGCACTGGACAAATAACTCACTTAATCTTTGCACCCTTAGCATCCTCATTTTACAGGTGAGAAAGCAGAGGCTCAGAGCAGGACGGGTCCTACGGAGAGTAAGTGGTGGGGCTGGGGTCCCTCCCCCGGTCTCTCAGCACAGGCCACACTGAGGGGGTCACTAACGGGAGCATCTCACCCTGCCCTCTCCCTGCTAGCCTACATCATCTCACCCTCCTCCCCCACCCCTCCCGAGACTGTCAGCCTCACCAGGAAGAGGACAGAGCCAGAATGTCTGCCCTGGGGGTGGCGGGGGGACTGCAGACCCTGCCACCCACACCCTCATCTCAGCGGGAGGGCTGAGGTTCAGGGCAGGAAGCATCTGGCCAAGACCACCAGCAGCCAGAGAACAGGAGCCCACATCCCTGCACGGCCAGCCTCCAAGGACAGTGACCCCGGGGAGCCAAACTGGAGGGTCTGTGACAGAGGAAGGACTGGAGAGCTGGAGGGGGCAAAGGGGAGGCCCAGGCAGGGGGCAGGCGGCAGGGGCTTCTGCCCTCCCATCCTCCTGGCCCCAGCTGCCAGGGCCATCGTGCTGAACCCCTGCTTCCCAGGCCTTGCTCTGCCTGCCTGTCTTGCGCTGCTGCTCCAGGTGTGCTTCTAACGTTCAGATCAAACCTTCACAGAAAAGCGACTCAGCAGGAGCCCAGTGAGTTACTCCACCAGCTGCAAAGGCTGTGGATTCTGAGACCAGGAAGCGGGCCTGGCAGATGGGGAAGGTGACTCTGCTCTTCTTCCCCAGGCAACTCTGCGCCAACGAGCCTGCACCTTCTAATGAGAAAGACTTCCTGGGGAACTCAGGCCTGACATTCCTCAGCCAGTGGCACCCCGAGCCTCCCTGGCTAAAGTGACAAAAGCAAACAGCAGCTCCAGACTGTGGAACATGGAAAGAACCAATCCAGCCTCCAAGCCAGGGGCGGGGTTCGAGGTAAGGTGCAGGCAGCTCTGGGGATGGCGGGATCACATGCAGCAAATGACCGTGGAATAAAGGGCTCCAGCCTGTTCTCAGACACGACCATTTCTAGAAAAGCACCGACTCCTGAAATACCCACTGATTTTCACCAGCTAAATGCAAGAATGAATTCTCCTTTTTGTTAGATGAGAATAAATCCATAAAACTCGGGTTACCAACGTGTTTACAAGGCAGCAGTCACAACTTCTCAGTCCATCCCGGCCAGGCCAGCAGAGTACGGCAGTGGCCTCCCATCCATGGCAAGCTTCCCAAGTGCACGAGCTTCCAACCCTTAGGGGCTATCCTGGGTTGGCTAGTGTCCCCCCAAAATCATGGCCTTCCTGGAACTTCAGAATGTGACCTTATTTGGGCTGATGCAGGTATAATTAGTTAAGATGAGGTCATATTGGAATAGGGCGGGTCCTTAATCTAATATGACTGACCTCCTTATAGGAAGAGGAGCAAAGACACAGAAACACGCGTGATGACACAGAGACTGGAGTGAAGCATCTGCAAGCCAAGGATTGCCAGCAACACCAGAAGCTGATCAGTACTCTGACTTACTGCCCTGAGGGGTGGTCCTTGGATGCTCCCTAGATAAGCACTGAGACTCCCACCTGGGCACAGAGACCTCACAGGTCTCTCTGTTCTCCCCTCAAGCCTGGCACACATGCCTCCCTGACTGCTCAGGGAGGTGGCCTGGGACAGTGGAGGAGCCCGGTTCTGAGGCAAGCAGTCCTGCTTCAGCCCCACGTGGCCTTGGCTAAGGGTGCTCGTCCATACTCTGGGGATATTCATACCTCCTGTGGAAAAGGATTTAAGTCCCCAGCGTGCAGCCAGGGCAGAGCTGGGACTTCCTGGCCCCCCAACCACCAATATCCCTGTCACCCTCATCAGCACAGCTCACTTTTTGCACATAACCAGTCTTGAGTTTACTTCAAATCATAGAGGCTTGGAGCCAGAGGGAGCCCCGGTGTTTCTGCTGTGCCCCTACCCCTACTCGGGGGTCTCCTTGAACCCTTCAGTAGCCGGCTGCAGCTGAGGAGCCACTGGGCACCCGCACCAGGGCCGGGACCCTCTTTCACCTGGAACTCCTGGGAAGGAGTGGGTTGCCATGGAAACAGCCAGCAGAGCAGAGCCAGGTGGGCTATTTTTAGAAGTGGAGCTTTTTTTCCCCATCTTTGAGGAAAATGGATCAAGTTTCTGGGTGGGGAGGCAGCTTTTTGAAACCAAGAAACAAAAAGGCTGCACAGATTGGTCTGGAAGGTGGGGGAGGTGACATGGTGGGGACGTGGGAGCCAGGGGCCCTGTGGCTGCCCCATTTTGCACTGTCTCTTGCTTGTTTCTCTGGGGAATCTGGCTTTGCCCTTGCCTGCCCACAAGCTCCTCGGGGTCAAGGCACAGGATGACCAGGGCCCCCTCCCCTCACACACTGTGGCTGGAGATGAGTGACAGCAGCACTGGCTGAGGAGGGGCCTCAGGACAGGTGAGGTGAAGGCTGGGGAAGCCCAGCACTCACGCCTCCCTCTGCACCTCCACCCAGCGCTGGGCAGGACAAGGTTCGGGGGGAGGTGGTGCTTAGATGGGTCCTGGCAGAGGGACAGGACTGCAGCAGAAGGGGACAGGCCTATGGAGGTGGGGAGACAAGTCCAGGGACACCAGCAGGGTTCTGAACAGGGAGGGACATTCAGATGGCTTATCCACCTCTAGGTGCCAGGAAGCCAGGGACCCCCGCCCTCGCCCAGCCAGGCCATGCTCTGCCTGCGCTCCACGCCCTTGCTTCCTCTTGTCTCTTCAGCCCATCCAGTGCCAGGGAGACCCCGTGGCTTTCCCACCTCCTTGCCACTCCCCGGATTTCTTTCCTCCTCTCCTCCGTCTGCAGATGGCTGCTCCCGGGGCTTCCCTGGTGGCCCAGTGGTTAAGAATCCGCCTGCCAATGCAGGGGACACGGTTTCGAGCCCTGATCCGGGAAGATCCCACATGCCGCGGAGCAACTAAGCCCATGCACCACAACTACCGAGCCTGCGCTCTAGAGCCCGCGCGCCACAACTACTGAAGCCCGCGCACCTAGAGCCTGTGCTCCACAACAAGAGAAACCACTGCAATGAGAAGCCCGCGCACTGCAACGAAGAGTAGCTCCCGCTCGCCGTAACTAGAGAAAGCTCGCACGCAGCAACGAAGACCCAACACAGCCAAAAATAATAAATAAATAAAATTAATTTATTTTAAAAAACAAGATGGCTTCTCCCCAAGGCCCAGTACCCATCGCTTCACCTGAGCACTGCCCTGAGCCCTCGGCCTCCCTCCCTCGGGCTCCCCAGCACTTGCCCCTGGACCTGCCTCCGGCTGATGGGAGTAACATCCAAAAATGTAAAAAGAAGGTGATGGCTTCTTGGATGACAAGGTACAAAACTTGCTAGCCAGGCACTAGGCCACTGACCGGGCAGGGCCCAGAGGGGTCAGGGAGATAAGAGAGAAGCCTTGTCCCATTGGCCAGGAGTCACGGGAGGAGGCAGCCACACAAGGGGACCCACAGCCATCCATGGGTGGGTGGCGCAAGGCAGGTGGAGGCCAGCAGACAGCCAAGGAGTGCCACTGGCTGGTGTGGGGAAGGGGCGGGGGGACAGGACACATGCTGTCTGAGTGCCTGCTCACCCCAGGCTGGCCTCGTCCCAGCCCCCTGCCACTCCACAGAAGAGAGGGCACAGGGAGGGTGGGGAAGGATCCCTGCTCCCTGCTCCACCGTGGCAGGGAGCCTGCATCAGTGCAGCGTGGGCCCCGCTGTGCTCGTGGCCTGAGACCCAACTTAGAACGGCAGCTGACGATGCTGACATCATGCCCTAACCCAGCGGTGCTCCCTGACCCAGCAGCATGGTTAATGGATTAATGGGGACAGGCGCTGCTCCCCTCCCTCTCCGCACGACAGGGAGGGGACAAGGCCTAACCCCCGAGCCCTGCAGCCTTCCAGCCATGGTCTGGGACCCTGAGTGGCCACACCTACCTGGGGCCCCCAGGACCCCATGGGGGGCTTTCATCTCGCCTGAACACTAAGAACTTTCCTGCAGTCTGGCTGTGCAGAGACCCCACCGCAGGGCCTCTGAGGAGACAAGCACAGCCAGCGGACGTTGGTTTCAAGTGAGAACCGCGGGGCCCTGCACTCTCACCAGAGAATAGCCATTTCCAATTTGCAGTGTTAGCATCTCAAAAATTCAATTACAGCAGGTTTGCTGACGGTTATTTAGATTTCCGGAGGTTTAAGCTGCCCAAATTCAATTGCAGAATCCAATCAACTGGATGCTGACAACAGAAACAGGCCTTGAGGCAGGTCCACGAGGTCAAGTGACTTTGGTGGGTCTGAGACCCTACACCCCTGTTGCTCAGTGACAGCCTATCCTGTGCTTCCTTGGGTCATGACTTCGCCACGTTATGACACAGTTTGCTGCACGAACCACACCCAGGAGAGGAATGGGTGGCGTGGAGAGTTATGGACTGTGCCCAAGACCCTAAGGCTCCTGAGTGGTGGAGCTGGGATTGGCAGAGTGGTCTTTACAAAGAGTCTGATGGCACCTGCCACCCCCATGGCCCTGAGGCTGAGAGACTGCAGCAGCTCACTCCATCCAGCCCGAGGTGAAGCCTGCGCTGGCCAGTGACCTCCACCTGGCCTGGACAGGGCGAGTGGGGAGGTGAGCCCTGCCTGGGGTGACGCTGCTCCTGTGGTCCTTTGCCCTGGAGGAGGGCCCCACTCAGGCAATGGGGAGAGGGAGGCTGAGAGGTCTCCTAGTCTTGACAGAGAAGGGCTCAGACAGGAGCCCCGGGGTGGGGTCCCAAGAGGCCGTGGGAGGAGGCGGCTGCCTTACAGGCGCACCCTGCAGGAGGGTGACACAGGAGGGTGCTGCTCCAGGGAGATGAGGGAGCAGGGGCACCGGGCTGGTGGTGGGACGGGCCGGAGCCCTGAGGATGAGCACCTCTGAGGTGCAGTCCCTGAGGCAGGTCGGAGGCCTCCGCGCTGCAGAGTGAGGCACGGGAACCAGGTCAGACGAGACAGGGAGCCACCGGGGGCCCCTGGGAACGGGAGTGCCCCCCCCCACCAAGGTACTGCCAGTCCTTCCTGACTGGGAAATCCAGAAGGAAAGCAGGTCTGTCTTTCCCAAAGTAGATTCTGTGGGACACTAGTCCTGCAGGGGCTTCTGCAGAAAAAGGAACCAGTGATTTAAAAAAAAAAAAAAAAAAAAAACTTCCAAAAATAGGATGAATGACGTCCCTCCCAGCCAAGGAGGTAGGTGACTGAAAGCTCTGAGAAGCTTGGCCTTGAGGATACCGGAAGGCATGTAGGGATCTAATCTGATGGAAAAATCAGCTAATAATAAATAATAAATCGTGAAACCCTGGTAGGCAGATGGAAAACACAAGCCAGAGCACCGGCATCGTATGACCTTTGTGGGCCCTCTGTGGCCCATCTCCCCCCCCCGCCCCGGTGATCAGCATGGGGTGTGTTGAGGGCACCAGGAACAGGGTGAGACCACATTCAGGCTCTCCAGCAGCTTCCGCTGGAGAGGGGTGCAGGGGTGGCACCCCAACCTGGACAGCTATCAACAAGGCTAGGGTGGGGCCCCAGGGATGGGTGCCCCGGGCTGGCACAAAAGTCAGGCTTTGCTTCCAGTGCACCGGGGATGCAGGGGCAGGAACCTCACCCACAAACACGAAGCTGCAGGCCAGTATCTGTGGTGACTGAATCTCTGATCTTCCCAGGGGAAAACACCCCCAGGGACCCCTGGGCTGGCTGTAGAGGCCAGCAAGCAGCGGAAGCCTGGGCAAAAATCTCAGAGAGCAAAGAAACAAACCCCCTTTCCTCTCACTGGAGGGGGCTAGGGCACAGGGTCAGAGCCACGAGCCACGAGCCACGAGCCACGAGCCACAACGATGGGTGAAAAATAAGTGTATGCAAGTGACGGCTAGGACGCCCACAGAACCAGGTGCCTTCCTCCTCAGCAGAGGGCTGTGACCTGGGGCCACACAGCATCCTCAGGATGATGGACGGCTCTGGGAGCAGGGCCCACCTCCAGGGAAATAAACACTGGTGCAGAGATGGAGGCTAAAAACAGAGGCACAGGCTCCAATTATGGCATCTTCTGAGATGCTGAAGCCAACCTGCCACCCACAGCCCCCTCCAGCCCGCAAAGCGCCCAGCCCACCCAGAGCTTCCACCCTAACCAGGGTTTCCACGGGGTCTCCTAAAGGAACGGGGGGCCGTCCCAGATCCAGCACTGCAGAGAGCTGGTGTCCTACCCACCACCCCCCTCCCACCCTCCAGACTCACTCATCTGCCCCGTCCTGGTTTGAGTCTCACCCCAAGGTCCCAAGGTGCAGAGGTGGGCTGCCCCTCAGCCAACCTGAGGCAGGTGCGTGAGGGCCGGACCCCACGCCAGCTGGGTTTGGGCGGAGACACTGCAGCCCACCCCCTGCCGGTGCCAGCTGACTGGGGACGAGGCGCTGCTGCTCTCACCTGAGCCCTTGTTTAAGGGGCAAGAGAGGGGCAGCTGGAGCACGGACGCTCCTCTTCCTCCAACCTGCTGATGTCGAGACAGGAACCCACCTGCGTCTCAGCACGGTGGATCCTCCCCGAGGCGCCCGCCCCACCCAGACAGTGAGCCTCCTCAGGGGGCTGCCGTGCTCCCCCTAGCCTCCACTGCAAGCCTCTAAACTCCATCCCACCTGTCTGCTCACTCGTGGCTCACAGAAAGCCCCCTGCAGGCCCGGCCTCCAGGTCAGGGGGACCGCCTGGTGCCTTGGTGGCGGGAAGGGCATCAGTTTTTTTTAAAAGTTTCTCCAGGAGATTTCACACCGCAGCCGGGTGAGAACTGCTGGGTTAGATGCTGGCGAGGCCTCACCAGCTTTAACACCTCATAATCCGAGGCTCCAGCCACACGTTTCCTCAGTGCTCCATTATCTGTCCCCCGCACCCTGCACCCCACCTCCAGGTGCTGCCTCCCAGCTCTGCAGACCGGGGAACCAAGGCCGAGGGGCTCACGTGGCCTCCAGGCATCTGGCTCCTGGGGCTCCCCTCTCTCCAGGGCCCTACACTGCCTTCTGGGTAACCAAAGAAAAGGAAAAAAGTCCTCTTGGCTTGCCAGCTCAGGAAATTAAACAACGTCCTTGTTTCCCTGTTGAAATCCAGCCTTTGTCCACATAACACAATTTCAGTTTGGGTGTTGCTGTCTCACCTCTGGTCCTGTTTCTCCACGACGTCGTTACTTGTTAGCAGCTGCCCCAGATCCCATCAGGTTACGAGCCGTGGCCTCCCCGTGGCGCCAGCTGCTGGGGCCGTGGCGGGAACACCACGGAACGGCTTCTTTCTGCCCTCGCGGGCAGGGGGGAAGCACTGCCCTTGACCCAACCGTGAGCACAACTCCCCAGAGGCCACTGAGCCCACCTCACACTTCTCCCCACCAGAGAAGGGCGCCCCCCCCCCCCCGGGTCCCACCCCCTCCGCTTCCTGTTGTGGGTCCAGCGATCCCTGACCAATGAGAAGGATCCTTTAATGAACAACAAGGAGCCCCACCTGTGAGAGTGTTTAATCTTGCTCAGCACAAACACCTGTCTCACAGCCAAAGCAAGTGGGACTGAACTGAAGCAAGGTCTGCCGACCCACACGAGAACCCACTGATCCACCCCCAACGGCGCCAGCATAGTTGAGCCGCTCACTGGAAACTGCCAGATTACATTTTCCTGGCCCGAAGACAGCCACAGCTGCTTATCCTTGGAAATCATCGGACGCGCACGTAATCACACTAAAGAGCTTTCCATGTGCGGCCCCCTCTAGGCGTCAATGACAGAGAGTGACTGGGTTGGGGAGGAGGCGGGGGGGGGGGGTTGGCCAGGGCTGGGAGAGGGGTCCTGCCACCTAGGAGCCCGACGGGCCCTGGAGGGGCAGGGGCTGTGTCTGCCTGGTTGATCTCCACCTCCTGGGCCTGCATGCAGGAGGTGCCAAACAGAAACCTGTTGAATGAACGGATGCCACAAGGGATGATGGTGGGAAGCGTTTTGTGAACCCCAGGGCAGTG
The DNA here is from genome assembly GCF_028564815.1 of Eubalaena glacialis. Lineage (NCBI taxonomy): Eukaryota > Metazoa > Chordata > Mammalia > Artiodactyla > Balaenidae > Eubalaena > Eubalaena glacialis. Next base: position 73,037,734 of record NC_083730.1, on the reverse strand, counting down.
TGCAGGTGAGCGGTGACGGGTTCAGGGTTTTCCCCTGGCTCTTGAGAGAACGCAGCAATCACAACCCGCTCACCCTATGACCCACCCCCCTTAGCTGCCCAGTCCCTGCAAAGTTCCTCTTTCCCGCCCTGCAGACCTCAGAGTGTCCTCCTGCTTCTTCTGGCTGTGGGTGGTGAGTGGGGGCCTGGCCCTGGGCCAAGCTCTGTGGGGAGGGTGAGGAGGAGACCCACAGGCCCTGCCTAGGTGGTGGAGTCTCATAGTCCACTCTATGCAGGGTGGACAGGCCAAGTTGTGTCTTAAACAGAAAGGGGACAGAGCCACCCCTTTCATTTAAATGCCCACGTAAGACGCTCTCCCCTTTAGGAGTCAAGCAGACCTGCAAGTCCCAGTTTGCTGTTTATCACCCCTGAGACCTTGCAGCTACTTAACTTCTTTACCTTCAGTTCCTCATCTGTAAAATGGGTCAATGCCCGTAACGTGCTTAACACAGTGTCTGCCACAGTGAGGCCACGAACATCAGCCATTATTACCTGGCTATAAAAAAGAGCCACGCTGAAGGTAGAAAAGTCAAAAAGCCCTGTAGAGAAAAGCATAAAGTAGCAAAGAAACAATCATCAGCAATCCCCCTCAAGATAACCTCATCAACCTGTCTGATGCCAGTGGCATCTCTTCCCGCCAGCTCCCACATGCTACCCATAACGGGGACTGTCCCTTGTTCCAATTCCATGACTGCCGGCGACCGAGAACACCCAAGCAAGGGACCTCTCAGGGGCCAGGAGGGTGGATGGGAACTCTCGTCACTTGAAAGGCATGTGCCCCGCGATCCAGGCACACCTGGAGCCAGGTTACCATGACTGCCTTCTCCCTGCCGGGCTGAGGTCCAGGTGGGCAGAGGCGGTCACCTGAAGGGTCACCTGAAGGGAAGGCCGCCAGTCTCTGATGGCAACACCAGAAGAGTACACTTGGCAGAATGTGTTTAAAGTGACCCGGCTCAGAGTGGGGCCGAGAGAAAGGGGCAGGAGGTAGGGATATTTTTGGAGGCTGTCTGGCTCCTCCAAAGGCCCTTTTGTTCCTCTCCTAGTTCTGGGTCACTGTCCATGCAGCTAGGAGCCTGGCACAGGCCCTGTGTTCGCAGGCATCTGAACACTCCTCCTGGAGGACACGGAGGGCAGTGGACAGTCCTCTTCGTGACCCACATCCTTGGGAGCCCCGACCCAGAACTGACAGGGGGAGGCTGGGGATGAGGGTCAGTGCGGCCGAAGAAGGCATTCCTGCACCCGGAAGACATCAAGGCTTTCCAGTTCCCAGTCTAGCCTTCTGTTTTGTGTTTCCTATGTTCCCAGGTCGCTAGGGAGACTGCTGGGTGGGCACGTCCTCAGCTTGAGTGTTGGTTCGGCCATCAACAGACTGTGTGACTTTGAGCAGGTCTCTCCCTTCTCTGGGCCCCAGTGTTTGCTCCTGAAAGGAAGGGCCTCTACTGGGCAGACCCACTGCTCTGCGGAGAAGGTCCACCAGCTACGGTTAATGCAGGCCTTAATGCGGACGTGCATTTGACCCTGGACCCTGGGCCTGGGGGCTTCTCTGCTAGTTGTGCTCTGGGAGGGGGAGGGGGAAGAAACAACCCTGTGACCAAGCAAGCTACCCCAACCCCACCCCAGATTTGATGATTCAGCAGAACTGGTCATTTATGAAGAAGCCTTGGGAGCCAGGCCAGAGGCCAGGATCCATGGAGGCCCTGCCACCGTGAGATGGAGCAGAATGCTGATTGTGAGAGTAACTGCATCCCAGCCAGGCAGGCAGAGCCCAGATCTGGGAGTCAGAAGCGGGGCTCAGACCCAGAGGTGGGGGAAGGAAACAGGGCTGAGGAAAGGCCTGCAGTGGAAAAGGCTCGAGGGCGTCGGTCACCAGCGCCCCTGCCCTCTGCACGGCTCGTTCCTCCATTAGTCAGCTGTGCCCCTGCCCATGTCTACCGTCGCCTCCCCAGCCCCGTCCCCGCACCTGCTGGACGAGGAGGGCAGCCACCCCTCACAGCTCTGAAGGGCCCTACCAGCAGGACCGTGCAGACACCACTGTGGGAAGGTGGCTTCCAAGGCTTGGCTCAGGGGGAAAAGCTACTTGAGCAGTGATTGCTAAGGAGGAAAATCAATCTGAAAATAGTGAGGCCGCAGAAAAGTCCACATTCGGGAAGGAACCTGCTTGCAAGGAGCTTGGCCAAAGATGAACGAGGTGGGATTTCGCTGGCCGTTTGCTCCCGAGGGCAGGGATGAAGGCATGGCCCCCGCCTCCCCAACGGCCCCTGGCTCTGACCATCTGCTCACCCAGCCTCTGTCAGGGGAGAACTATTTTCTTCTCAGGCTCTTGGCTGATACATTGCTTACTGTAAATCAAGAAATTGGTTTTCTGTTTTCTAAAAGAAATGGAAATTAGAAATTCCAACATGTGATGGTATTTGCGAAGAAAACTGCAAGTGATTGTCCCTAAAAATAGAAGGGGGCTGTTGCCAACTGCCAAGTCTTAGTGACGAGGAGCTGGTGCCTGGGCAGGGAATACTGCCACAGGGAACCGCGGGGAGGGTGACATGGTGGAAGTGACAGCCACTGTGAGGCCAGGCGAGGAGAAAGCCAGCAGAGACAAGGGAAGAGGGGGAGGGAGCGGGGAAGGAAGAACCTTGTCTCAGAGCAAAGCCCTAGAGGAGGGCCACCTGCCCACCTGGGGCTGTGCCGGCGGGCTGTCTACCTGAGTCCTGGGGACCCCTGCTCAGCAGCTGCTGCCTGAGCCTGCAGGGAGGCTCCTCACAGCCCGGGCAACGCAAGGTCCCCAGAGCCTGGCGGAGACCTTCCCCTCAACTGCAGAGCCCAGGGGCTTCTCACTTAGGCCACGGGGCTGAGGGAGAAACCTGGACCCACCCAAAGGTACTATGCAGTCTGCAAGGGCATCAGAACACAGTCCTTCACAATCTGAAACCCCACAGCCAGGCGGGCTTGAATTACAACCAGACGGTCTGCAGAGATCCAACATCTTTGGGCCAAGTTTCCACCCGAGACCCATTTCCATTGGCTCCACGTTGGCCTGGCAGGGCTCCCCTTAAATAGGTCACTGTGGCTGACAACTTTCTGGTGTCCTTGTCCTAGGCCCACCCTGGCTGGAAGGGGGAGGGACTGATGGAACAGGTAGTGGGGGGCCGTGAGGCCTTTGGGCTATGCTGAGCTGAGGAATATTCAGGCCGTTTAGGGCCAGAGGACTTGGGGCCATGGAATGGCTGTGTCCTACAAAAGGCCCCTTTTCTGGAGCAGGTGAGCCTGAGGCAGAGACCCAGGCAACAACAGAGGGTCACTGCTTGCTGGCAACACAAAGTCACTCCGCAGTGCATGACCTTCTTCGGATTGGTTGGTGGTGAGGTAACAAGGTGATGTTTCCAGACATGCACTTCCAGACATGCACATCCAGATGTTTCCAAGGTCATGCACTTCGCAGTTCATGAAGTACTCTGCCGGGCAGTCCCAACTCGGGTCACCACACCCCTGTGCTGTGGGCTCCACTTCTGGCCTCCTTAAGTGCCAGGGGTGCTGGGGATCTGTGAGGTGAGGTGCTGCCCCCGGTCATCTGAGGGGCAGCTTGATTCTGGGATTTGGATGCTGGGGCCATGAACGGGGATGTGCCAGGGCAGTGGGCACATGAGCCAGAAGACAAAGAAGGAACAGCTTCCTTACAGAGCTGAGAGAGGAAAAAAAACCCCTAGAATTTTATAGTTCATAAAAATGTCCTCCAAAAATAAAGATGAAGTAAAGATATGTTCAGACAAATAAAACCTGAGAGAATTTGTGGCTCCCTGACCTACAATAAATGTTAAAGGAAGTTCTTCAAGCTGAGAGGAAACGATACCAAATGGAAACTCAGATCCAGACAAGGGAGTGAAGACGGCTAGAAATGACACCGGGCAGGACCCTGCAGGGACTTCCAGGTACAAAAGCCCCTCCGAGTCTTGTTTGTAGGAAAAAGGCTTTAGTCCCCCAGACCTTCCCTAAGTTCCAAAGAGCAGGCACAAGCATTTACTAGTTAGGGAGGTGGGGGAATGTAAAAACAAAGGAAAAGCAGTTAAGCAAGAAAAGTAATGACAATATTCAGCATAAAACAGAGCCCTGGGACTTCCCTGGTGGTGCAGTGGTTAAGAATCTGTCTGCCAATGCAGGGGACCTGGGTTCGAGCCCTGGTCCGGGAAGATCCCACATGCCGTGGAGCAACTAAGCCCATGCGCCACAACTACTGAGCCTGCGCTCTAGAGCCCATGAGCCACAACTACTGAGCCCACGTGCCACAACTACTGAAGCCTGTGCACCTAGAGCCCATGCTCCGCAACAAGAGAAGCCACCGCAATGAGAAGCCCGAGCACCACAGCAAGGAGCGGCCCCCACTCACTGCAACTAGAGAAAGCCCGCGTGCAGCAACGAAGACCCAATGCAGCCAAATATAAAAATAAATAAATAAATAAATTTAAGGAAAAAGAAAAAAAAAACAGAGTCCTAGTTCCTCCTCAAGGGATATACATAACAATCTGACACATATCTTTGAGTTCTGCAGGATGGTGACCCTCACCCAGGTGGAGGATGGTAGCTATATGGTGAGTATAAGGATGCAGATCCCAGAATGGTTGGAACCAGGAGGTTGATGATTAAGATACTGGAAACATCACCTTGTTACCTCACCACCAACCAATCCGAAGAAGGTCATGCACCCTGCAGCCCTCACCCCAAATGTTGCATTTAAATTAAAACCATTCCCTGAAAGCCATCTGTCTCTTGTTTGGGTCTTTGAGCATAAGCCACTGTTCTCCTTGCTTGGTGCCCTGCAAATAAGCACCAAACTTTCCTTCACCACAAACCAGTGTCAGTAGATTGGCTTTGCTGTGCGGTGGGTGAGCGGACCCAAGTTCGGTTTGGTAACAGAAAAAATAAATATGTGAGTGAACATAAAAGATGTTGGTTTTCTCATTTTTAAATTTCATTTAAAGATAACTGTATAGAGCAAGTAAAAAAAGTGTATCTTCAAAAGTAAAATAGGACACAGCAGAAAGGGTGGGGCCCATGGAAGTAAATATATTGTTGCAAGGTTCTTACTTATAGCTGAAATGGTATATGATTTGAAGGAAGACTGTGATAAGTTAAAGATGCACAATGTAAACCCTAGAGCGGCCACTGAGAAGAGAGATGTACAGTTGTGAGCTAATAAAAGGAAAAAAATGAATACTAAAAATAATACCACAGATGGCAGGAAAAGAGAAAAAAAGAACAAAATAGATGAGACCAAACAAACCGCAAAATAGTAGATTTAAGCCCAACCATATCAATAACTACATTAAATTAAAACGGTCTTAACACTCTAAAAGTCAGAGGCTTTATCAGACTGGATAAAAAAGCAAGACTCATTATATGCTATCTATATAAAACCCCTTTAAATATAAAACCATAGATAAAATAACCAACCATATGCTTTCTATAAGAAACGCACTTTAAATATAAAGACATTGATGGGCTAAAAGTAAGACACTAGAAAAAGAAACACCAGGCAAACAGCAATTACAAGAAAACTGTATGGCCTTAAAAACATCTGAAAAGAGGCTTGAGGACAGAGATAAAGAGGGAAATTTCGTAACAACAAAAGAAGTCAATTCATTAAGAAGATACAAACTCCTGATTGTGCATGTACCTCATGAGAGAGCTTGAAAGTATATGAAGCAAAGCCAGAAATGGAATGTACAATTATAGTTAGAGATTTCAATACTACTCTCTTAGCAATTGCTAGAAGGTAGAGACAAAACAAAGATTTAGAAGATGTGAATCTTCAAGTACCCCTTATCAATCAACTTGACCTAAATGACATTTATAGAACACCACATCCTACAATGGTAGAATATGCATTCTTTAAAACAGTACCTGAAGTATTCACCAAGACAGAGCAATGCTAAGCCATAAAACAAGTCTCAAATTTAAAATGATAAAGCATATGTTCTCTGGCTACTACAGAATTAAATTAGAAAGCAATAACAAAAAGGTACCTGGAAAATACCCAAATACATGAAAATTAAACTACACACTTTAAAATAACTAATGGGTCAAATAAAAACCACAAGGAAAATTAGAAAATATTTTTAAATGAATGATAAAGTACAACATATCAAAAATTTATAGGATGCAGCTAAAGCAGTGCTTGGAGGGAAATGCATAGCTTTAAAGCTTATTATGAAAAAGAAGAGAGGTTTAAAATGAGTGATCTAAGCTTCCACATTAAGAAAATAGAAAAAGAAGAGCAAATTATAATCAAAGTGAGTAGAAGGAATAAAATGGTTTAAAAAAAGAGCAAAAAACCAATGAAATAGAGAACAGTAACAATGGGAAAATTAAACTAAAAGCTTTGAAAAGATTTTCTTTGAAAAGATCAATGAAATTGATAAGCCTCTAGCTAGAATAATCAAGAAATAAAGAAAATACAAATTACCAATAATAGGAATGAAAGGAACATCATACGGCTCTATTGACATTAAAGGGATATTTAAAAAATATTATGTACAATGTTATGCCAATAAGTTTGACAACTTTGATGAACTGGAACACTCCTTGAAAGAACAAATGACCAAAAATTACACAAGAAAAAAAAAAAAGTCCTTTATAATGAAAGTGAATTTAAAATTAAAGACCTTTTCCTCAAAGAAAATGGTCAGGTCAAAATGTCTGCACTGGTGAATTCTACCAAATATTTAGGGAAGAAATAACACAATTCTTATACAAACTTTGTCAAAAAATAGAAGAAGGGGAAACAATTCACAATCATCTTATGAGGCAGTATTATCTCATCATAAGAGGTACCAGTATTACACTGATAACAAAAGCAGGCAAAGACATTACAAGAAAACAAAACTATAGTCCAAGATCACTCATAAATATAGATGCAAAATTCCTTGACAAAATATTAGCCAATAAAATTCAGCTAAAAAGGATAATACATCATGAACAAGTGGGGTTTATCTCAGGAATACAAGGTTTAACATTTGAAATTAATACAATTCATATTAACAGTATAAAGAAAAAACATAATCAACTCAATAAGTACTGAAAAAGCATTTGACAAAACACCCATTCAAGATAAAAACTCAGAAAACGTGGAAGAAAAGGAACTTTCTTGTTATTATAAAATGCATCTATAAAAATCCTAGGGACTTCCCTGGTGGTTCAGTGGCTAAGAATCTGCCTGCCAATGCAGGGGACACAGGTTCAATCCCTGGTCCAGGAAGATCCCACATTTTGCAGAGCAACTAAGCCCATGCACCACAACTACTGAGCCTGCGCTCTAGAGCCTGCATGCCACAACTATTGAAGCCCACGCACTCTAGGGCCCACATGCCGCAACTACTGACCCCGCGTGCTGCAACTACTGAAGCCCGCGCGCCTAGAGCCTGTGCTCCACAACAAGAGAAGCCACCGCAATGAGAAGCCCACTCACCGCAACAAAGAGTAGCCCCTGCTCGCTGCAACTAGAGAAAGCCCGCGCACAGCAACAAAGACCCAACGCAGCCAAAAAAAAAAAAAAAAAAATCCTACAGCTATCTTCATACTTAACAATGAAAAGTTGAACTTTTTGCCCTAATATCAGGAAGAAGGCATGTCTGCTCTCACCACTTCTACTCATTATTATACTGGAGGTCCTAGCCAGTGCAACAAGGCAAGAAAAAGAAATCAAAAGCACACAAGTTAAAAGGAAGAAGGAAAAAGCCTTTATTTATAGACAACATGATAGCAAACACAGAAAATCCTAAGGAATCTAAAGAAAAGCCACTAGAACTAGCAAGTGAATATATCAAGATAAAAGGTTGTATACAACAATCAACTGTATTTCTATAATATTAGCAATGAACAACTAAAAAATAAAAATTTTAAAAAATAATACCATTTAAAATAGCATCAAAACCAGTAAATATTGTCAGGTAAATTTAGTAAAATATGTGCATGAAAACACATAGCTAAGAGAAATTAAAGAAAACAAAAACAAATAACCATATTCATGGATTGGAAACTTCAATACTGTTAAGCTATCAATTCTCCACAAATCGATCTATAGATTCAATGCAATCCTGCCAATATCCCTGTAGACATTTTTGTAGGAACTGACAAACCAATTCTAAATTTTATATGGAAAAGCAAGCCAAACAGTTCTGGAAAAGAAGAATGAAGCCGGAGGACTTATACAACCTGTTATCATGATCTACCATATAGCTATAATAATCAAGAAAGTATAGTGTTGGCATAAGTATAGATTTATAATGAAACATAATAGAGAGTTCAGAAACAGACCTGACATGTATGAACAACTGATTTTCAACAAAGGTGTCAAGGTAAGTCAATAAGGGAAAAACTTTATTTTTTTAAGAAAATGGTGCTTAAACAACTGAAGATCCACATGGAGGAAAAAAATAACCTTGACAACTACCTCACACCATACACAAAATTAACTGAAAATGGATCTTAAATCTAAATGTAAAAGCTAAAACTATAAAACATCTAGAAGAAATCAGCACTATCCTGAGGTGGCCAAAAATGTCTTAGAACACAGAAAACACTAATCATAGAAGAACTTAATAAGAGATCTAATCAAAATTAAAATTATATGCTCTTAAAAAGATACCATTAAAAATGAAAAGGTAAACCACAGATTAGGAGAATTTTTTCTCAATACGTATTCTTGAAAAAGAACTTGTATTCAGAATATATAAAGAACACTTGAAACTCATTAATAAGGTAAACAATACACCTCCTACCCCTACACCAAATAGGACAAGGATTTGAAAAGGCACTTTACAAAAGAATATATACAAATGCCTAATAAGTACATGAAAAGATGCTCAACATCATTAGTATTTAGAAAAGTATAAATTAAAACTACAGTGAGATACTATTACATGCCCAGAAGAATAGGGGAATTTTAAAAGGCTAACAATAGCAAGGGTTGACAGGATGTGGGGCAATGAACTCTCAAACATTGCTGGTGGGACGTAATATGGTAAAGCCACTCTGGAAAACAGTTTGGCAGTTTCTTATAAAGATAAACATACACTTACAACACGACACGACCTACAATTCCACTTCTAGTTATACCTAAGAGAAATAAAAACTTATGTCCACAAAAATACATTAATTTTAAATGCTCATAGCATTTAAATGCATTAATTTTAAATGCTCATAGCAGCTTCACAGCTCATAGTAGCCCCAAACTGGAAACTGCCCAAATGTCCATTAACAAGTGAATGAATACTTGTGGCATATTCACACTATGGAAAAAAGTCAGCAATAAAAAGGAACAAATTATGTATTCACACAGAAGGAACCTTGAAAACATTATACTGAATGAAAAAGCCACACATACTACTGTTTGATTCCATTATATGAAATTCTAGAACAATTAAAACTATAGTGCCAAAAGGAGATCAGTGGTTGTCTGGGGCTAGGTATGGGGGGCAGTGACTGAAAAGGGGCATGATGAAACTTTTGGGGATGATAAAAATGTTCTATATCTTATTTGGATTGGTGGATATACAGGTGTATACATTTGTAAAAACTCACAGAACAGTTAAAATCAGTTCATTTTATCAAATTAAAATTATACATAAAGTTGATTTAAAAGAAAAAAGAGGATAACCATCTACTGATTCAGTTCTAGTAATGTATCCTACTGACACGCAGATATGTGACTTCTGTGTGATATGAAAAAAAATTTAAGACATAGTCAATGAAGAAGATCGAGGTGTAGACAGTATGTACAGTATGATTCAATTTGCCTTTTGAAGGATATCTATATTGCATATGTTTTTAAAGAGCAGATAAGAAAAACAGTAGATAAAACCAATAAAACCAAAATCTTATTCTTTGAAAATATCAATATGATCAATAGCCAATAACATCAATGAAAGAGGGGACATCACTACAGATCTTACAGACATTAAAGGATAATAAGAAAATATCACTAAAAACTTTGTGCTCACAAATTTGATAACTTAGATGAAATAAATTCTTGAAATACAAAACTACCACAACTCATTCAGTGAACAAAAATAACCTGAGTAGTCTATTAAAAAATTGATTTTTTTAGTTAAAAATCTCACAAAGAAGAAAACTTAGGGCTCAGAAGCTCTGCTGACAACTATTTACAACAGCCAAGACATGGAAGCAACCTAAATGTCCATTGACAGATAAATCGATAAAGATGTGGTATATGTATACAATGGAATATTACCATAAAAATACAGCCATAAAAATGAATGAAATAATGCCATTTGCAGCAATATGGATGGATTTAGAGATTATCATATTAAGTGAAGTAAGTCAGACAGAGAAAGACAATTATCATATGATATCACTTATATGTGGAATCTAAAATATGATACAAATGAACTTATTCACAAAACAGAAACAGACTCACAGATGTAGAAAACAAACTTATGGTTACCAAAGGGGGAAGTGGCGGGGGGAGGATAAATTAGCAGTTTGGGATTAGCAGATACAAACTACTATATATAAAATAAACAACAAGGTCCTACTGCATAGCGCAGGGAACTATATTCAGTATCTTATAATAACCTATAATGGAAAAGAAAATGAAAAAGAATATACGTGTGTGTGTATAACTGAATCACTTTGCTGTACACCAGAAACTAATACAACATTGTAAATCAGCTATACTTCAATTAAAAAAAAAAAGCAGCTCTGCTGACAAATTCTACCGAACATTTAAAGAAGAAGCAATACCGATCCTACATAGACTCTGTCAGAAAATTAAAGGAGGGAATACTTTCCAATTCATTTTATGAGGCCAGTATTATTTGATAACAGAACCAGACAAGGATATTACAAAAAAACAAAAACTAAACAACAACAACAAAAACTATAGACCAATATCCTTCATGAACAGAGACATAAAAATCCTCAGAAAAGTATTAATATAATCCAGCAGTACATAAAAAGGGTAATACATCTTGATTAAGTGAAGTTTATCCCAGAAATGCAAGGTTGGCTCAACATTTAAATATCAATCAATGAAAGACAACCCAATTAAAAAATGGGATTTGAATAGACATTCCTCCAAAGAAGATATACACATGGCCAATAAGCACATGAAAAAATGCTTAGTATAATTAGTCATTAAAAAGCAGAAAATAGGGACTTCCCCGGTGATCCAGTGATAAAGAATCCACCTTCCAACACAGAGGACGCAGGTTCGATCCCTGGTAGAGGAACTAAGATTCCACATGCCGCAGGGCAACTAAGCCCACACACCACAACTACTGAGCCTGCGCACCACAACTACTGAGACTGCGCCTCAACTAGAGAGCCCACGTGCCGCAAACTACAGAGCCCACACGCTCTGGAGCCTGCATGCCGCAACTAGAGAGAGAAAAACCCTCATGCCACAACTAAAGAGAAGCCCGCGCGCTGCAACGAAGATCCTGCGTGCTGCAACTAAGACCCAATGCAGCCAAAAAAAAAAAAGCAGAAAATAATATGTTGGTAAGGATGCAGAAAAACTGGAACCTTCCTACTGATGGTAATAAAAAATGATACAGCTGCTTTAGAAAACAGTTTGGCAGTTATTATATAACCCAGCAATCCCATCCTGGGTATATACCCAAGAAAAATGAAAACATATGTCCATACAAAAACTTGCACATGAATGTTCATGTGCAAGCATTATTCCTAGTGGCCCCAAAGTGAAAATAACCCAAATGTCCATATATGCATGCAATGGAATTATTATTTGGCAACAAAAAGGAATAAAGTACTGATACATGCTACAACATCTGAGAACTTGTTAGAAATGCAAATCTTCAAGCCCTACCCCGGACCTACTGAATCAGAAGAATCTGGGGGGAGGGCCAAAATATAAAAGACCAATATAATTCATCATATTAACAGACTGAAAAAAAATCCATGTGATAATAATTTCAACAGATGCAGGAAAAGTATTTGACAGAACTCAACATCCATTCATCATAAAATTTCTCAGCAAACTAGGAATAAAAGGGAATTTCCCCAACATGATACGAGATCTGCAAAAAACTTACACTTAATGTACATCAAAATGTATATTTGTGGGTTTATGCATTTTTATTTCCTCATGTTTTGCTGTATTTTTCAATTATTCTGTAGATGTGAGTCAGACCTAATTCTTATTCTCAGGGAATTCAGTGTTTTATGATCACACCCCCAAGGACCCCTAACACTGGAATACAAGTTGGAAGAGAGGCACGTTTAACCTTTCAGTCCCCTTGTGCCACAACCGAGGACCACACTGAGTGCTCTGGCTCTGCATGAGGCTGTTCCTGGGACTGTCTAAACTGGACAGCTTGGTGTCACATGAGGGATGGTGACAAGTTCTAGTGTTAAGAGATGTTTGTAACAGCTCACAAACTGGAAAGGGCTCAAGTGGCCATCAACGGGAGTATGGATCAACTATGGTATATTCATACAGTAAAATAAATACTAAGCAATGAAAAAGAGCAAACTTATGATGCACATGACAACATGGATGAACCTCAAAAACATTAAGCTGAGTGAAAGAAGCCTTGCATAGAAGAGTACATATTGCATAATTCAATGTATGTGAAGTTCTAAGACAGGCCAAATGAATCCGTGGTAAAATAAATCAGAGCAGCAGTACTTCTGGGAGTGGGGTGTGGACTGCCTGGGAAGGGGCCTGAGGAAACCCTGGGGTGACGGACATGTCCTGTATCTTGACAGGGTCTGGGTTGCAAAGGTGCGTGCACACACTTATCAGAACTCAAACGATGATTAGTGAAATCCACGATATGAAATATTGAACTCTGGTTAATGATATACATGCTGAAGTGTTTGGGAGGGGAAAGAGTACTGATGTCTGCAATTTACTTTGAAAAGCATTTAAAAAATTAAGATGGGCTGATGGATAGAGGGATGGACAGAAGGATACATAGGTGATAAAGTAAATATAATAGAATGTTAATGGTAGAATCTAGGTAGTGGGAATATAGGTGTTGACTACACAGTTCTTTCAACCTTCCTCTATGTTTGCCATTTTTCATAATAAAGTATTGGTGGGGGGAAACACTGATAAGGGAAGACTCGACCTACCACAGGAAACATACTTTCCAACTACAATAATCATATCAATGTGGTTCAGATGCAACACTAGACAAAAACTAGCACATGACAAAGAAGTCACTGACTTGCAAGAGGCTAATAAATTGATGAAAAAGATTCAACCCCCTTAGAAATGAAAGAGATGCCCATTAAAGAATGAGATGCCATTTCCAACTCTCAGCAGGTTTCAAAATGCTATTAAATGCTGATGCGGGTGTGTGGTGGGACTAGCGCTGGGTTTGAGTATTTACTAAGGCTGTGTGACCAGGCAAATTCTGTCTGTCTCTGTGTCTCAGCTCTCACACTTGCGAAACTGGGGTGGGGGGGATCTCAAGCCACCTGGGGCTCTGGGTGAAAGAGACCAAAGAGACTGACAGAGAAGATCACCCAGACACGTGGGCGTATGGCACAGGTTCTCAATGCGCCGTGGTTGTCATTTGGGGTTATTTTTGTGCAATGGAATTACAGGCACTTTTAATTTTCTTCTAAATGCTTTTTCTTTACTAAATTTTCTGCAATGAGGATGAATTATCTTTGTAATCTGGAAAAAATGTCAAAAATTATTTTAACCACCAAATGGCAATAATCTCATCCAACTGTGACAGTCGGGGATTCTATGGCTACATGATTTTCCTTTGTGTGGGTAACTGAATGTTTCTCAGCTCAATGTGAGAACTCTCACATCGACACCTTCCTGATTCAGTCATTGAAAAATGTGGAAAAACCCCACAAGTATAAGGCCACATTTCCCACAAGAGTAAGAGCTAAATCAAGCCAAGGGCCATTTAAGAAAGCTCCAAACTCTATGCAATTCATGGCGGAGTAACTCCTGGAGTGATACTTCTGCTGCTGCAGCCGGCTGGGCAGCCAGCCCCAGGTGCCCATCGCCCAAGGAATGCCACTTCCCAGATGACCCACAGGATCATTTCCCCTCCTATGGAGACCCAGCGTCCCCTGCAGAGTTAACACCCACCGAGGAACTGCTGCTCTTTGGGCGGGAGCATGAGGACTGTGACCTGGGGGACAGCCTGGCATTTCCAATTAACAGCAAGTGCAACCAGCCTCACTGATTATCAGCAGTTATCTGCAGCCACAGGGATTACCAGTTTCTCACTATATAAGCAGCAGCTCCTCCTAGCCCCAGGCTGGCAAGGAGAAGGCTCCGGAGGTAAGGTAAGAGAGAAGTGGGTAAGGCAGAAGTGAAAGCTCTAGCTGGGAAAACAGCACGAAATGTTAAATATTCAGGGCAGTGAGATGACCAAAGCAGGCAAAGATGAGCAAAAGGGCCAGCTCTCCACCAGAAAGAGCCACCAGGGGTCAGGGTGAGGTGAAAGTGGGCACAAAAATGACCACAGGGGGCTTTCCTGGTGGCACAGTGGCTGGGAATCTGCCTACCAATGCGGGGGACACAGGTTCGAGCCCTGGTACGGGAAGATCCCACATGCCGCGGATCAACTAAGCCCATGCACCACAACTACCGAGCCTGCGCTCTAGAGCCCACGAGCCACAACTACTGAAGCCCGTGCGCCTAGAGCCCGTGCTCCGCAACAAGAGAAGCCACCGCAATGAGAAGCCCACGCACTGCAACGAAGAGTAGCTCCCGCTCGCCGCAACTAGAGAAAGCCCGCGCACAGCAATGAAGACCCAATGCAGCCAAATAAATTAATTAATTAAAAAAAAAAATGACCACTGAGAAAAGGACAACTAACTCCAGGGCTAAGTAGACCAGGATGGGGCCAGGGGGTGGAGGGGGTGCATGGCCAGTGTCGGTCAGGAGCAGGGGCTGCAGGTGGCCACAAGTGGCCCCATGTCAGAAGCCCACCCATACCTGGATCTGCGTCTGGAATGGCCCTTGGGAAACCTAACAGGTGGATTCAGCTCAGTCAAGCAAGCCACTTCCAAACTCTGTCCACTTCCAACTAGATGACTCCAGAGCATGGGGCAGGGTAGCCGTCACAGGCATATGACCTATGCAGTCACAATAAGGCCCCAAGTCAGAAGGGTCCCTCCCTTGGTTTAATGCTCAGCTGTCTCTGTCTTGAAACTTAATAATTTTTGAACAGGGGGCCCCATTGCTTACACAGCAGAGCCTGCTAGGGGATGACAGTTCCAGGGACCATTTTTCTGAATCCCACCCATCAAAGAAAGCAGAGCAGTGCCAGGGTCCCAAGAAGTCCTGTCTGGCTTGGGTTCCAGCCATATCCGACATAAACCAACAAGATTTACAATGCTTCCCTTTGGGTTTCCACACAAGGGCAGGAGAAGATGCAGCTGGCAAGCCGCAGAGGGGTAGACACAAATAATAACCAAACTTATGGGGAAAATTCATCCTTTTTTGGTTAGTCCATTGCAAGTTGAAAGACTAACAAGGCACAATTTTATGCCTGGTCAAAAAATACTCTCAGAAAAATACGAATGCAGGGGAGGTGGAGAGAAGCAGATCTCCACACCCAGCCCTGAGAACATCATGGACCAGAACACTTTGGCCGAGGGTGATGGGGTGCCAGAGGGAAGCAGTCACACCCCTTGACTCAGCGATCGCACTCCTGGGTGTGTGTCCCGGAAAGCAACAGCAGAGAAAATTTTTACATGCCGCAAGACGCTCAGGTGGCAGTTTGGCTCTGGTGACAATCTGGGAAGAACCGAAATGTCTAACAGAAGGAAAAGGCTTTCCACAGCCATTCAGCGGATACACATTAAGTCTGTGATAACATGGGAAAGAGCTTATGATGTACAGCCATGTGGCAACGGTGATGTTTTTTTATCTCAGTGATGTAAAAAGGATGTTCACATAAAGGAAAAACACTGACTAAAAATAGAGACCTAAAAACAGTGACGTGAGGGGTAATGAAGTTATGGAAACACCATGATCTTGAACATCTGGAGTTGCTGCCTTAACGGTAAATAACCCTTAAAAACACTGAATGTACAGGATGCAGAGGACTGGCCCAGATGAAACTCAGAGTTTGGCCAAGAACAAAGTGTGTGTGTGTTGGGGGCGGGGGAGGCGAGGTTGGGGAGGGGATTTCATGAAGCAGCTGAGCAGCTGCCAAATGGTTAACGAGCTAAGAGCGGAGCTCCAGGGACCCCACCCCGTAGGAACTGTGCTGCTTCTAATGTAAAAATATCCCAGGCAGAAGAATGTACCCGGGGGCTTGGCCGGCTGTTAGTTCTACCCTCTCAGGAAAAACATTTGTCCTCTAACCAGCTCCCTCCTATGGCCACAAGGATGCAGGGCACGCCAGGCCAGGACGCAGAGGGCTGCCCAGGTGGGGTTCCATCCTCTGGCCTTGCCACACCGCCTAGCCAGAGCAACTACTATTCCTGAAGATGTGCGTCAGGCGTAAATCAACACACACGTCAGAGGGAAACAGGACAAAAAAGGAAATTTATCTTTGGCAGCCCGAGGCCCATAACTTCCTCTTTATTCATACTGCTCATCTATTTGATCAGATGCAGCTGCCGGTCTAAGCTGACTGGCACTTTACAGGAAAACCAGGTGTCGGGAGACTGACTCGTGTCCACAGAGGGCAGTGCTGCAAGATTTAGGACGCTCCCGGATGAGGTCAGAGGACGATGTACCCACAGCAGACCTCTCAGTCTTGGGCAGGAGGGGCCTTGGGGCTCAAGCCTGACCCCGTGCGGCCAGTCTCAGGCTGCCCCTCTCTCCACAGTGGCTTGGAGGCCCCTCTGGCCATTTTGCTCCCCACTCAGCTTCCGAGGGCCACTGTGAGTCTGGCTCCCACTTTGGCCTCCTCCAGGCCTCATGCAGGGTCACCTGGCTTGGCCTGGCACCCGGGCAGCCCATTCATTCTCTCTTCGCCTGGAGGCGACAAAGGTCACTGTTTTATCCTCAGAACCAGCCAAACATTGCTCCTAATACATGTTTATATAAACAGAGCTGTTGCATATGGTTGAGCAGGTTGTGCCCTGCACAACTCTAGGAGGCACCATTCACCACAGACACTGGGAATTTGTTTTTATTATAACACACACCCAGCAAATTAAAGAAAAGAGTATTGCTCTGACAAATCAGAATATGACAACATACTCTGATTCTTCCACATATCTCAGGATACATGGAAGCAAAGGGTCTTGAGGAAAAAAGGGTGCCTTCTTCTAAAGATGGGCGCCAAGTGGGCCATCACAGCCCTGCACACCCACCCATGAATGACAAATGAACCAGCTCCCCGGAGAGACAACGTCATCCCCCAGATTCCATGGGGCCACCGATGGCAACAGAACCCTGGCCGGGGCAGCCTGGGGCCTGTCACAGCCTCGTCACCCCCACGCTGTCAATGTCCTCCTCGCTGGCAGCCTGCTACCCGAGGGAACGGCCGCAAGTGGACGACCAGCTCCTACTCTCTGCCTCCCCAAGGCAGAGGTCACTCCTGATCGTGGCCCTCTTTCCTCTAGAGCACTCACAGCCCGGCATAGCCTTCCCTACCCTTCCCTCCTCTCCTCCCCTCCCCCTGCCCGTAGCTCTCCACCCTCCGTACCTGTCGGCCTGCCCCCGCAACACAGTGACACCCACATGCACAAGTGTTTGATTCTCCCCCAAACAGGAGAGAATCAAACACTTATGCTCCCTCCACCCGGGGCCAGCCTGCATGCAGCCCACCCCTTAGCTACCTGCTCACAGAGGGCCTTCTGTGCTGGGTGCCCTGCCCACCTCTCTGCCCCCAACAGCACCTTCCCTCGGAGCCCAAGGACTCCTGTGTGCCTCAGCCTGTGTGAATATGCTCAGATCTCCTCTACACGGCATTCCGGCTCCTCCTGTGCTGAGTTTGGCCAGCCAGGGCTGTCCCCCACCGTCTGTCTCTTCCCGGGGGGGTCACGGGTGTGAGGGATCAGAAGGATGCTGGCTGGGTTCCAGCATGCCCGGCCCCTCCGGGCTCAACTCCTGTCGCCTGGCTGTGGACACTGTGGGTCCTGCACAGCTGCTGGGCCATTTCTTCGCACAGAGTGAAAGACTGGCCAGATTTTCTGCTAAATAGAAAAGACAAATGCTTCTGTCTTCTCTTACCATTTACTGCTCTTCACTCTGACTCAAAAGCAACCACACATTTGGAACTTCCCCCTGGCATTTAGCCTCTTTCAAGAAGGAATCCCCCCAAATCACCACATTCTACAATCACCGGGTTCTGCCCCAGAAATTGAGCCCCCAGCCCCACCCGCTGCAGCCTCCACTCAGGCCAGGTTCCTGGGAGTCCAGATTCTCCATCTAGTATCTGGCACTCATCCCCGATCCCTTCCTGTTTCCCTGACACATCAGCCAGTCTTTGCCAAGCTCAGTTCAGCTTCCTGCAAAAAGTGCGGCCGATCAGAAGATGGAGGCTGGCTGGTGGGCACCCAGGGGCTCCCTGAGGTCCCAAATGAGAAAGTGGGGCCCCCTCAGCAGTGTCATGAGCAGGGCCGCACAAGGCCACCTGGCCCTGACCTCTGCTAAGTCTACCTTGCCAGGGCGAGGGGTCTCTGTTTTCTGCAATGTCAGAGCTTTGCGTTCTGACCAGAAGAGATGCAGAAATCCTACACACATCTGCACACACACACGTACACACACAAAGGTGAAGGAGTAAGCTGCCAAGGGCTGAATTCAGAGGTTACGAGAGATCCTGAAAGGGCATTTCCGCATTTGAGGCACCTGGCTCTGTTTGAAGCACAGAGAGAGGGACACAGATAGATAGACAGACTGACCGATTAGTAGGTATAGACACATATTATCTCATTTCAACCTCCCGGCCACCTTGCCAGGTAAGTCGGTTGAATGCCATCCTTTAGATGAAGAAATTGAGAATCAAAATGGCTCAGAAGCTAGTTGAAGGTCAGGCAAGTGGTGGGGTTTGAACACGACACTGCCTGCTGATGAGCAGCCTCCTGTCAATGGACTCTCGGGCTCCTCCTCCCACGCCCAGGTCCTTGTCAACCCACTCCTGCTGTCATTGATAGGGGTGGGGACAACTGAGGCTCACAGAGGGGCAGGCACTTGCCTGTGGTCACAAAGCCCAGCAGCAGAGTCAGGCCAATAACCCAGGTCCCCTGGGCCCCCGGCTACACTGTGGGACCCCTAGAACAACAACCCATGTGAAAAACCTCCATGAGCCCAGATGCTGTCCTGCCACTGAAATGATCATTGCCTGGACCTCAGTCCCTAGTTCCCCGGGGCAGGCAGCAAGCCCAGCTCCCCTTCAGCTTGCACAAAGATGGGCTCAGGGGAGGGATGCAATTTCACTGGAACCCTTTTCTAGCGGAAATTTGTCTGAAGCGACCTCTCATTTCAGTATCCTTCAATGTGTCTGAAAGGAGGCGCGAGACCAGTCTCACCCTGTCTGCAAGCTGGGGACGAGGGGCCTCTGCCCATGTTTGCCATGCCCACGGTGTGAGGGGCCAGGAGGCTCCCACCTCCCAGGGCTGACAGCTAAGCAGGCCTCCCAATGCCCCCATCTCTGCCTCTCTTGCTCCTCTCTCTTTAGCCAGCAAGGTTCATAGGCATTTTCCTGCCTACAGAAATACTGTTTGGCTTTGAAGAGTATGTAAAAAATGTTTTTTGGCCAACATTTAAAAACTGAGAGGTATCCAGTTTCTCCTGAAAACTCCATTCTGGCCTTCCTAGGCCCACCTTCACACAGGGCGCCCAAGGGAGACACTCTGCAGTCTGCCCATGGGGCCTCTGACGCTGAGCTGAGTCCTGGCTGCTCTTGCATGCTGTGCGGGCTCCTGGGCCTTCTCTGGCCAGCACAGCGAGTCCCGCTCCAGGCTCTGTTCTAAGCACTGTACCAGACTGTACCACACTGTACCTGCTGAGTTCCTCATCCCCAGACCCACCGTGCAGAGTGGATCACTGACAGGAGGAGTAGGAAGGCCTGGCCTGCAGGGCTCTGGCAACCAAAGAGGCTACCTTGTCACCACTCTCGAAGTACAGCTGCTCTGGTCACCTGAGCTTCCAGACAAAGGTGAACATCCCTTCTACAACCAAGCAAAAAGCAAGTGGATACCAGGCCCAGGGTTCCTGTTAGCAGCAAATCTTCTGGAGAACAGCAACCAAGAAGGTCATCAGGCAGGCCGGTAGACGAAATACAATTTTAACACCTAACTTTTCTTTTTTTTTCCTAACTCCAAAATTCACCCTCAGAATAAATCCATCCAAATTGATAACAGGAACATCACTTAAACTTTGCATAAAGAACATAACTGCATTAGAAATGACACTATATCCAAAATAAAAACTGGAAATTAAGACCAATCTTCTAAAACCAGAAGACATATTTTGGACAAAATTCACTTGCAAGTGTCTTTAAAGGATTCTTAAGACAGAACTGTAGTATCAGTTCCCCATGAAATAAATTTAAAACGTGTACAAAGACTCTGATGCTGTTTTCAGGTGAGCCTGCAATGTTAAATGTGGCTCGGGCACTGAGACTTGGAGTCGGTGCTGGGCCAGGGCCTTCGGAAGCCATTAGTGGGACCAGTCAGCAGGCAAAGTTAATGACAAGGTTTATTACAGATCAGAGGGTGTTAATTCCTAAAAGGAGCCAGTTTCTAATAAATTGGTGTTAAGTGAAATTAACTCCCTCTGTGTCTTTCAGGTCTACAGGGACAAAAAATCCTAATTTTTCTCCAGTTTCAAATTATAACATAAACATTCATTAAGGAAAACGCAGCAAGTTTCACTCATGCAAAATCTCCAAAAATGATGTTCAAGCATCAGAAATTGCACAAAGGAGCTTAAAGAGTTTGCAAGGCTTTAGCCTATAAGACAGCTAAGATTTTTCCCCCACTGCTGACAAAGGGCTCTCAGGCGGTTGCGCCTGCACAGCCTGGAGCTGTCATTCAGGACCACCATCCCTGGAGGCAGCAGCTTCAGGGCTGGTGCTTGCTCAAATCCAGGCGGCCACTTACAGTGACTCTCCTGATTTGTTGCAGCTTGCTCAAAGGGCAAAGGGGAGGGGGTTGGGTCATGCACTGAGCATAGCCACACCCAGGGTGGCCCCGGGAAGGGAAGAAGCCCTTGCGGGCAAAGCAGCAATTCTACCTAGGCGCCAGGGCATGCGGGCCCCAAGCCGACCCTGGAGCAGGAGAGGTAGGTGGGTGGATTAAACAAGGCCGCCACTTCCCCCTTCTTTCCAGAAAGCTCTGGATTATATTTTGGTTCGTTTTAGCAGAGGTTAATCAGACGGATAGGTCTCTAGCCGAAGCCCCGTCTCCAAAATACCCCGCGCGTAAAGCGAGTTCGGAGCTCACGCTGGCGGGGTACGGGGACTGGGGTTCCCCGAAGTTCCCCGCGCTCCCCACGCCGCGAGGGAGTGACATCAGAGGCTCGCGTGGACTGATCATGCAGCAAGCCGGGCGCCCGGCGGGCGTGAGTGGGGAGCCGGGCCTCCGGGCGGAAGCCGGGCAGCACTAACCCTTCTTAAGTTTATTCAGGCAGCCGGAGCTGCAGAAGGAGCGCACGGAGGCCGTCTCCCAGCAGCCGCGTCCCTTCATCCCCGCGGCAGGGCGGCCTCCGAGCAGCCGGGCGCTACATGGCGCCGCGCCCTGGGGGCTCGCAGGGACGCGCGCACAGCTCGGCGGGCCGCCCGGCGGAGGCGGCGGGCGCTCGCGGGTCCCGGCTCCGCGTCACCACAATGCACCACTGCCGCCCGACCGCCGCCCGGTGCACGAGCCCGTTGAGCCCGTTAACCCCGTCGGCGCCGCGGGAGCCGGGCACAGCGCGAGCAGTGCGGGGGCCGCCCCCTCTCCTCCCCCGGGAGCGCGGTCTCCGCCCGCACGCCGCCTGCTCGCCCGTGCGACCGTCCCAGGACACCTGGGACCTAGGCGCCAGGGCAGGCCCCCCATTTAAACGTCTAATACAAAAACCCGAGCGAAGGTGCCGCCCCCTGCAGCAGCGGGCTCGGCGTTGCTTTATTTCAAAGGTAAAGATGCCCTTGAGACACAAGGGGCAAGTGGGAAATGGGGATGACCCGCCCAGGGCCTGATGGTGATTCCAGGAAATCGGGGTCACCTCTAAGACCTGCTGTGGAGGCTGGCGCACCTGTATCCCGCCACCTGCAGCCACCTGTCTAGTGTGGGAGGGAGGAACACAACAGGCTGGGCCCCAGGGAGCCCGGCCCCCTTGGCGCTACTACCACAGGGCTGTGGGTATCTGGGGACAAATGTCTGTCTCCACCCAGACCTCTCTGAACACAACTCGCCTGTCCATCTGCCTGCAGGACCTCTCCATGGGATGTCTGATGGGCATCATAAACCTAATTGTCCAAATCTGAGCTCCCCATGGCACCCCTAGACCTGTGCCCCCACCCTTCCCCATCTCCCCACCTCAGCTAGTGGCAGCACCATCCTCCTAGTTGCTCTGGACAGACACCCTGGAGTCATCCTTGACCCTTCTGTACCTTAGACCCACCTCCACGTGGTCAGCACATCCCCACAACTCTGCCCTTAGATTACAGCCAGGATCCTGTCCCTTCTCACCACCGCGCTGCTGCCACCTGGGCCTAACTTACCCTCATCCTGCCTGTGAACTCTTCCAGAGCCTCCCAGAGGGTCTCCCACTTCCACTCTGGCCTCCACCGTCTATGCTCAGCGTAACATCCCAAGAACACCTGTTCCAATATATGTCAGACTCTGTCACTCTTCCTCTCAGAGGTCTCCAAGTCCCCAAGCAGGCCCATCCTGTTCCCCTCCCTCCCTCTGCTCTGGCCACACTGACATCTTGGCTTGAACACACAGTAAAGCAGTCCAAGCTGGGACCAGCCCCACTCGTTGGCCTCTGCCCCAACCTCACTGTGCCCTATGTCTTGTTTCTCCCACTGGACTGAGCCCTAGGACTGCGTTCTAACCATTTTCCCCCGCCCCCAACCAAGCCCTCCTCAACACTGCCACCTCTTGGGAACTCAGTCCATGGAATTTATCAAGTGTAATTTACTGAAACCAAATCAATCAATTTTCACCAATTTAAAGGTTTTCAAATATACAACAAAGTTCCTGTTATAACATGTAATAGACTCAGGGAAGGTGGTGCGGGGTCATTACACTTCCCTTCTGGACCTTTGAAGCAACTGGTACTTCTTCCACCTAAAGAATGAATCCTGAGCGATTGTGTCAGATTCACTGGCCTGGGGAGGATAAGGCCTGGGGAGTGGCTAAATCACTCTGGGCCTTGGTTTTTTGGCTACAAAATGAAGAGCATAACAATGGTGCAAATGGCCACCTGTGACGGAGTACTGACCAGTGCCAAGCGCTGGGCTGTGAGCTTTACCTGCATTCCCTGAGTTTCTGCATTTAAGCCCCAAGGATAGGTTCCTCAAACACCCTTTTTACAGATGCGGAAACTAAGGCTCTGACGTACCATGACTTGTGCAGGATCAACATGCTTGGAGCCGACCTGTTCTGGCTGACCTTGGAGGCCACACCCTGAACTGTGCTCTGCGGGGTCCCTTAAGCAGAATGCTGCTCCTGGTCCCCAGGGGCCTCATGAGGAAAGATGAGGTGAGACAGGAGCATCATGAACATACAGGTGACTTTTACAGGATGGGCATGTGCAGTAAACCCAGGATATTGAACCAGACACAGTGTCATGGACTCTGGAAGCTGGAAGAATCTTTCGAATGCAGAGCCGTGCCCTCTGTCTCAGAGCTGAGAAAGGGGGAGGCAGAGGGGCTGAGGGCCTCGCGTTGCCTTCACAGCGAGTGAGCACTGGGGTCAGTGACCATGTTTTCTTTGTCCGCCCATCCTCACCTAAAGCCACGCCTGGCCGACAGGAGAAGACAGGGAACAAAGCATACCCAGGGAGGAAACTAAAATAGTAAAGGAAAATACAGAAGAAAATCATGCACTCCTACTAAGGCAAACACACGCGCTATTTCTCCTTTCTACATAGTTCTTTTACACTATAAGTCACATCAAACAATGACCAGACTCTGCTCATGTGAAATACTTAAAAATCTACAGCCTAGCTTCACAAGTACTCAGAGGGTGCCAATTTGTCCTTAAAGAAGGAAATACATGAGCTGAAAAGTCTTAGTTGACCCAGGAGTGAGAAGGCCAAGAGACCAAGCAAACGATGACCGGTGGGTAATTCCATACATTCTGCTGGCTGCCCTGGGCCCCATACAAGTTTCCCTCCTGACCACGTGCAGGTGAGGCTGAATCCCAGCTCTGCACTTCACCCATTGAGGGCATCTCCTGAACAGCTCCAGGTGTATGGTCCCCAACACTCTAAATGTGACCTTCTAAAACCAAGCCACTAACTCTGTGACCTTCCTGAGGTCCGCTCACCCCAAATACCCTGTTCTGGCAACCCTTGGAGGCAGCTGCAACCTTCCCTCTAAGCTCTATCTGACCCCACATCAAGACCAGTTGATTTGGTCACTTTAAAGACTTTGGTTTGGGACTTCCCTGGTGATCCAGTGGTTAAAACTCCACGCTCCCAGTGCAGGGGGCCCGGGTTCTATCCCTGGCCAGGGAACTAGATCCCACATGCTGCAACTAAAAGATCCCGCATGCTGCAACGAAGATCCTGCGTGCCGCAACTAAGACCCGGTGCAGCCAAATAAATAAATATTTAAAAAATAAATAAATAAAGTGTTTGGTTTGCTCTCACGTTGATGGTGACCACTTACCTCGTCACGTCCCGCCTGGGTGGCAGCTGCAGCAAGTCTCCCTGTAGAAGCCGGCCTCCCCTCTTCCACTTGCTACCAGAACACTGTTCATCAGACTCTAGTTCCAACATGTTTCCTCCTTTGCTCAATGATATGGTGCGCACACCCACTCAACTAAAATCCGTACACACGTATCCGTGTGTGTTGGTGGGTGGGTGCAACTGTTGCTCATCCCAGTACTGGAGGCAATAGAGGAACAGGCGCCCAGAAACTGGCGTGAGGCACTGGAGGGGAGGGGCACGTGGCCGTGGTCTATAAGAACCACAAGCACGTCTACACCTCCCACCCAGTGTGAACAGAACAAGGGGAAAGGAGTACAAGGCTCTGCATCCAATGCCATTTGTTGCAAAACCCTAGAAGCAGCCAAGGAGCCTAACGGCAGGTGAATGCTTAATTCATCAACTTCATGGAATATCACGGAACCATTTGGAACCACATAGTATGTATGTGATGACTTTGCAGAAATAAGAAACTGTGCTCAAACACAAAATGCTGAGAGGAAAAAGGCAAACCATGCAATATAGTTAATAATTGTGTGAAAGCTAGGCATATACGGAAACGTTAAAATAATATGATCACAGGGAATTTTCTCAAGTCTGGGCTCCCAGAATGCCCAGGGCTGCTTCTTTCCTTCCCAGGACCTAGCATGCTCTGCTGTGGGTTCCTGTTTATTTGTCTATTTCCCACACCAGACTGTGAACTCCTGAGGGCAAAGACTGTGGTCTTTTCTCACTATTCTCAGCCTCCAGCGGGGCTCAGCACATAGTAGTTGTGCCCTGAATGAGTGAGCCCAGGAATAAACAGATCCATCAACTGATCAATGAATCAATCGATGAAAGCAACTTTATCACTCATAGGAAGCCCTATTTGGCTCAATCTACACACCCACACAGTCTTCTGGCCTCCCAAGCCTTCCACCGCTGACCCCGCTCCCTGACCCCACACAGGGCATTTCTAATGCACAACACCATGCAGCCCCTTCCCCTCTGCACCTCTGCCCTTGTCTGGACCTTGAATGGACCTCGCAGAGGTGAGCACAGGCTTGGGAGTCCTGCAGGGGCAAAATCTGACCTGACATGAGTTGGCCACTGCTTTAAACCAACGTGGACCTCTGGTTCCCCTTCTGGGCCTCAGGCTCACCACTGATGAGGGGCTCGGGCCCACAGAAGAGAGGTGCTGACCTTCTCTGTGTTGTCTGGAGGATCAAGTTCTCCAAGGGTCAGTCTAGCACACACATTCCTTGCGGGGATGTCTTATGAATGAAGCCCTTTAAGACAGCAGTGTTCTAAGAATAGCCATGCATAGATGCTGACTGCCATCATCATTAATAAATGATCCTGCAATGAAGCCAAACAACTAATTTGAGAGAAATTTATGATAATGTGTTGCTAGGCAATTAAAATAAACTTTCGAGGGGAAAAAATTTTTCAATTTATCACTGATTATTTTAGATCAGAAAAAGGGAATGGGGGAGAGTGCAACACTCAAGTCAGTTTGAAAGAAGGTAAAGATGAGACAGATTCCACCAGGGACGTTGCCTCGGCCTGACTCTGCCCACACGTGCCCTCTGCTGCGAGGGGCAGCCGAAGAGATGGGGGCCCTCTCTGGGAGCTGAGCCTGCCGGGCTTTGCCCTGGGGCAAGCGAGGGGCTATGCTGCATCCTTGCACATGTGCTACGAAGGGGTGGCCTGCCCTCGGACCAGCCAGGGGATTAGGGTCAGGTCCCACCAGGTCGCTCTGAGGACGTGGCCTCTTCTCAGACCCTTCTGCTCCCCGGAGTGGCCGGCCCATCTGGCCCCGCTCCATTGCTTATGTCCGTTATTGACCAAAAGGCCTTTTGCTTGTCAAAGTCTAAATACTACTTTTACCAACAAATCCCTCAAGACAACCACAGAAGAGCTGGGATTCCCAAGGGATTAATATCCATTTGTCTAGTCTCCAATTATTCCTTTAAAAAAAAAAAAGAAAAAGAAAGTGACAACAAAAAGAATTGAAAATACAAATCCATTGCAGAATGTTCCTCCTTCTTTGTTGATTATTTAAGGAGTACAAATTAAAGCCGCCTTGAGATAGGTACTCTTTTAAGTATATTAAAATGGTCAGAAATGAATTTAATTAACACCTAATGCCGGCGAGAGTACAGTGAAGCTGGCGTGCTCACTCATTGTTGGTGGCGTGGAGCATCGTAGGCTCCTTGCAGAAAGAGACATTCTAGCTCATCAACGCGCCATGATGATACCGCCGCCCTTAACTCGGTAATCCAACTCCTGGGAATTTTCCCTCAGGAAACAATTCAAGAGAAGCAAAAAGCTTTCAGTACAAAGACATTCATTGCATTGTTATCTATAATAGTGCAAATGGGAAACTCAAACGCTCAACAATTGGAGGATGATTCAAATCATTAGAGTACCTCAACTCAATGGAATATTACACAGCCATTAAAGTGATCGCTTTAGACAGGGAAACTGTTAGCGATAATGTGGGGTGAAAAGAGCAGAGCATGAAGGGCCCTCTTTAATGTGATACCAAAGCTGTGAAATACAACTGTATGTGCAGAGGGGGGAAGGGAAGGGAAAGTGCAAAAATCAAAAACAGTTTTGTGAGGGTGTGAGGTTACTGGGGAGTTTCCTGTATTCCAAATGCTCTTTATCTCACTGTGCGATCTCTCCCACAACAACAACAAAAACTGAACAAGCTATATTCAAAAATTTTAATTATTATTTGAAACCCTTTCCTGAGGTGACAATGGCGGTGCAGAAGAGTCGGCTGGGAGTAGGTGCCCTGCCCAGGGAGCATGAGTTTTGAGGCCACAGGATGGCGGGGACACAGGCCAGTGACCAGTGGGCAGGAAGTCAAGGCAGTAGAAGCCAAAACAGTCCTAACATCAGTCAAGCTGCCTGGGGAGGCGTGGGCTTAGGGGTCTAATTCATGGGCCTGAGTTCGGATCTGCAACTGGCTCACTGGGTGACTGGAAACAAGTACAGGAGCCTCACCGAGCCTCACCTCCACGATTCTCATCCAGACACGGGGCTGTCTTCCTGTTAGGGGCTGAATTGTGCCCCCAGATTCATACGTTGAAGCTCAAACCTTCAGTACCTCAGAATGTGAGTATGTTTGGAGACAGGGCCTTTAAAGAGGTGATTAAGGTACAATAAGGTCACACATTGGGCCCTGATCCAATATGACCAGTGTCCTTAAAAGAAGAAGAGATTAGGACACAGATCAAGGGATGACCACGTGAGGAGACAATGAGAAGACAGCCAAGGAGAGAGGCCTCAGGATGAAACCAACCCTGCTGACACCCTGACCTTGGACTCTGGCCTACAGAATGGTGAGAAAATTCATTTCTGTGGTTTAAGCCCCCCAGTCTGTGGTATTTGGTTATGGCAGCCTGAGCAAACTAATACACTTCCCTCTGCAGAGTCATGAGGGTGACATCACCAACGTAGGGCAGGCACTCTAAAAACACCTGGGAAAAGTCAGAGGCAGGGTCCTGGCACCCTGAAAACCTCTGACCCAGATGAGGCCTGTGTCAGAAGACTGGCTCTCAGTGTCCATCAATGAATTGGTTTAACTGAAGTTCAGAATGGCTGTGAAGCCCTGAAGACAGCTTCTCCCATGATCCTCACAACAGCTGGGGTGAGGTCGGGCAGGACAGACAGCACTGGGACACAGCTGGCAAAATGGAAGTTTAGTGAAGTTAAGGGGTTTTGTTCAAAGTCAAAGAGCAAGCACAGACCAGAGAAGGGTCAAGAATGCAACATTTTAAACCTCCAAGCTCCTTTTTCCCCACTACTAAAAAACAAGCCTCTGATTGACAGATGTTACAACATAAACGTTTAGAAATTCCATAGCACCACAGGCACCATAAACAGATAAGCAACAAAGAGAAAATACTTGCAAAATATATAACCAACAAAGGAGAGATAACCATAACTTAAAATGAGCTCCTACATATCAGCATAAAAAAATACACACATCAAAACAGTAAAATGGCAAAGAATATGAATATACAAGTCACAAAATGTGTATGATTGGTCAATAAACAGAAAAAAGTATACTCAGTCTCATAGGTAATAAGGGAAATGCAAAACAGAGCAAGGAAATGCCTTTTCATTCACCCATCAGAGTAACAAAGAGTAAAAAGAATGATAGGGTAGCCTTTGTTGACAACCCACACTGTTGGGAGATGTAAATCTATGCATTTTTTTGGGCTGACAATTTGATACTGTCTGTTGATATTTATCATGGTCATGCCCTTGTAACTTAGCAATTCCACTCCTAGCAATCTATGCTTTGGAAAAATTTACACACATTCACAAAGATGCATATACCAAAAGGTTCACTACAGCATCCCTGAAATAGTAATAAAAGGTAAAGAAACTATCCATGAAGAGGAAAATGATTGAACATAGTATGATACACTACAGAATTCCATGCTGTTATTTTAGAAATGAGATACACTTATTTGTACTGACATGTAAAGATCTCCAAAATATGTTGGTAAGGGAAAAAGCAAGCTGCTTATCAATATGCATGAAATGATCTCACATATACATGTAAGTATGTATGCATGGGTGCCTGTGGACTTACATGGCTTTGTAAATGCGTGGGGAAATCTGGCAAAGAACCACTGTTAACAAATGGGTGTGTGTGTCTCTAGCAGGGCGTGAGATGGAGGGAGGTAATGAAAGATGACTACATTTTGTCATATATCTTAGAATCATTTAAATGTTTTACAATTTTATGTTTCCTAACCTAAAGTAATCTCTCAACAAATTACCATTGGAAACAGTACACCAGAATCAACTCCTGCTCATGTCGAAACTTATGGGACCCTACAGAAGACTCTCTAATGGTGGAAGGTCAGGCACGAAGGAGGTACCTCCTGGGGGCAGGAGGGCCCAGAAGTCACATCAGAGAAACCACCACATCAGTGCACACAGACCAACCTGGCAGGCAGCAATCAGAGAGGGGCTGGAGCATTTGCCGCACCCGTGGCACAATCCCCATGAGGCGGAGGAGCAGAGCCGCCCATGGTGACGGGCCCTGCAAAGAACGGACACAGCTGCAACCAGGCGTGGGGGGGCAGGGGGCTCAGGCACCCATCATCCAGCCAGGCTGCAGGCCTCGCCCCCCCACCCCAGCTACCAGGCTGCCACAGACACCAGCTGTGTCTCAGGGATGAGGCCCAGAAGAGGCCACCAGGTAGGTGTCCAGGCACCCACCTGCGCTCACCTCGCCAGGCCTGCTCTGGGAGAGGGATGTGGTAGGCAGTGTAGACAGAAGATGCAGGGAAGGCAAGAAGTGACGGATGCACTGCTGCTCAGAAGAGTCATCCCTGAACACAGCAGCCCTGTCTGAGGCCTTCCTGGGGCCCTTACTGCGGCAGGTCCCAGTCACACCAACCGCCCCCTGCTTCCTGGTCCTGCTGCCACACACCCGTTATCCTCCAGCCTCCTCTGTCCCAGCTCCCAGGCAGGAGTCAGTCCTCACCCCTATCTTCTTCCCGCTCCATGCTGGGGCCCAGGTGATGGTGTCCATGGCCAGGGTGCCGTGTCCCATCTCCCTGTTCATGTTTCCCCATCTGTACCATCAGAATAGGCCTCCCCTCCAAGCTCCAGACCTCCATGGCCACCTGTATGTCCCCCACACTCAACCTGTCCCCAGCTGAGCCCAGCATCTCTCCTTTGCTCCCTCATGACAACCTTTCCCTCTCCAGACATTTCTTTGTGCCCTCAGGCACCAGGCTAGAGACCTGAGGGTCAGCTCCTGGGGTCTCTCCCTCTCCCTGAGTCCCTACATTCAAAGGGGCCCCAGGTCCTGATGATGTTAAATTCAGCTTAATTTGCAAATCCATACCCTCTTCTCCACGCCTTGGCTCACTTCCAAGGTCTCAGCTTTTTCTTTTACCCCTTCTGATCCATCCTTCGTGCCGCCATGAAACCATTTACTGAAAACACCATCTGCTCCCTGTCACCTCCTTTCCATGGCTCCCTGATACCCACAGCAGCAAGTTTAAGTTCAAACTCCTTGGCAAACCACAGCCCACCAGGAGTGAAGCCTTGCGGGCCTCAGCAGCCCCCTACTTCCCACTCCTCGGCTCCACCAGCTGCTCTTCCCTCCCATGCTTTTGCTCGCCTGGCCCGGGATGCCCTGCCTGTCCCCCACCTTGGCTGGCTCCCGTCATCTCTGGACACTGGGGTGTGGGCCCCCCTAAGGGAACCTTACTGACTACTGTCACCCCAGAGAGGAGATGGAAGGCTGCTTGGGGGAGGGCCCTTCCTCAGGGTTCCCATCACATCCGCGCACCTCTCTTGGGCACTCATCACACTGACTCAGAAGGATCTTGTCTGTCTCCCTGCAGATGGTCAGCACCTCTAGGGCCAGGAAGGGCTTATTCTCACTGTATTATTTTTCTACTGGGAGGCTTCAAATAACAGAAATGTATTGTCTCACAATTCTGGAGGCTAGAAGTCCACAACCAAGGTGTTGGTAGAGCCATGTCCCTCTGAAGGCTGTAGGGAAGGTTCCTTCCTTGTCTCTTCTGGCTTCTGGGAGCCCCTTGTCTCTTCGGGTGTTCTTTGGCTTGTGGCAGCATAACTCTATCTTTACATGGCCTTTCCCTGTGTGTCTGCCTTCACATGACCTTCTCTGTGTGTGTGTGTGTGTGTGTGTGTGTGTGTGTCCACATTTTCCTCTTTTTGTAAGGACACTAGTCACATTGGATTAGGGACCACCCTCTTGACCTCATCTTGATGACATCTGCAAAGACCCTATTTCCAAATACAGTCACATTCACAGGTATTGGGGGTTAGGACTTCAACATATCTTTTGGGGCGGTGGGACACAATACAACCCACAACCCACTCACTTTGGCATTCCTGGTGCCCAGCACTGAACCTCACCTGTGGCAAGGCTCTTCTGACCCCTGTGAATGGATGACTGAGCCAGTGTGCTCTGGGTCCAGGCAGGGGAGGAAAAGTCTGAGCGGGAGGGCATCTTGGAGGAGGGCAGCTCTGAAGCTGGGCCTGGAGGAGGTGGGAGAGTGAAGGGACATGTCCAGGCGTTGGGAGGAGCACTGCCCGGGAGAGGAAGGAGGGCCGGGCTGCACAAGAGGCCTTGGCTCTGCGCTCGCAGTGCAGGGAGCTGGGCCAGCCTGAGGCCGAGCTGAGGCATCTGCCCTCATGCCGGAGGCAGGAAGTGGCCAAGGCAAGTTTGTCAGGAGAGCAGTGACAAGAGCAGAACCAGTTCCTGAAAGGTTAATCTGCCTGAAGCACACTGGGGCAAGTCTAAAAGGGGCTGCCTGAAGCAGGGAAGCAACTGGTCAAAGGACCTGGCAAAAAGTCAGCGGATAATGAGGAACTGAATCAGAGCAGTGGCAGCATGGCCGGAGGGAAGGGACAGAATCCAGAGAAAGTGTGGTAGAAGAACAGACAGAGAATGGCCTGAGATGGCAAGGAGAGGAAGGAGTCGAAGCTCATGGGGGCTGAGGTTCAAGGTGGAAGACTTAAGAGGTTGGGGGCCAGTGACTGCAAATGGCAGCCTAGGAAGAGCAGCGTGCTCGCAGGGGCCGCGATCGGTTTAGCCTCATGAAGTGCCATTCAATTAAAAAAGCAAGCTCACAGGTACACTCATTAAGAAACCACTGAGACGGGGCATGTGTGCAAAGCAGCTATAAGAGACCCACGCGCTTCGTTAAATAATTCAAGTTTATGGGCGACAAGCATGTCTTTTTATATCAATGCCTGGGGCCCAGGCTGTTAGCAGCAGGTGTTTTTAGAGAAAGGCCTCAAGCCAAGGGAACTAGAAACTCAACTGAATAACCTTTAAATTACCTCATCACCCGAGGAAATGGAAATCAGTGCAGTCTGCAAATGCACCCATGTGCCAGCAGAGGCCAGATGGAGCTGCTTCCCGGTCAGGGGAGCCAGGGGCCAAGGGAGCTGCCCACTTCAGGGTCATCTCTGGGATCGGAGAGGTCCCTGGTCTTAGGAAGCCCTTTCTGACAGAGCTACCAGCAAATCTCAGGCTCCCCAGAGAGGCAGTGCTGGAGCGGTCCATTAGTGGGGGCCCTTGCCCTGGGAAATGGAATAAAGACACACACACACACACACACACACACACACACCCACACCCCATGGATGAGTCATTCCCTCTCAGGGCCTCAGGCTCTTCATAACCTAACAGGTCGGCCTCAGCCTTGTTGATTTCCAAGGACCCTTCACCTTCCAGCTCTGCTCACAGCCGAGGTCTGCTGCTGTCCCTGTTGCCAGATCCCAAGCCCCGCCTCCGTGTGAGGATGAGCCAACCTGGCAGGCCTGGAAGGGAAGTCTCGGACACTAACCCCTCCCTGCTGGGACTCTGTCCGGCTGACCCTAACCCCTGCTCATCATTCCTCCTCCTGCTGCCCAGCAATGGGTGCTGTCGCCACAGTGTGAGGAGGGAGCACTGGATTGTGAGCCTGGAGATCAGGGTGACTGCCCTTTCTGTGCCATCAGCTCACCCGTGGCCCTCTCCTCCTGCTGGAGAGACAGGGGCCACACAGTCAGACCCTGGGCACCTGTGATCTAACCTTTCCTGGCCTCGGTTTCCTCATCTGTATCACAGGCGTGGTAATGGTTCATACCTCACAGGGCTGTCATGAGGATGGAGGATGGACAGGAAAGCCTGGCCTGGAGTGAGCTCCCACCCAGTGTTAGCTGCTATAACCACGGGGCCTGGGGCACAGACGCAGGAGGAGAAGACACACGTTGTTGGAGGAAAACCGCGTCTCAGAGAGAGAGAACCTCGGGGGGAACAGCAGCAACCACAAACCCTTTCCTGGAAGGGGTTTCTCTGAACAGAGAGCCCTCACGGCCTTTGGCATTTAGGCTCCATTCCTCCAGGAGAGAACACTCCTTTTGCCCAAGCTCCACCACTGCCCAGCCAATGTCCCTGGATGACAGCAGACCCAGGGACAGTCCCCACCTTGGGAACACCACCTCCAGCAGGACCAGGCTACCCCAAGGCAAACTACTGAGTCCTTTCATGGCCCTCATGGTTTGAGACTGAACACCACTGTGTGGAGATTTTGTCTCAACACACTCACATTCTCCTAATAACTGGTGGTGGCAGACTACGGCAAGATATGTTCAGGATAACATGGAGCACCTATAGTCCCGTGCTAAGTTTACATACCAGGGAGCTGTTACTTTCTCTATTTCACAAATAATAGAACTGAGGCTCAGAGAGACCACATCATGGCATACAGTTAATAAGAGGGAAAATGGGAATTTGAACCCAGGTCTCTTAATCTACAAAGCTGGGCCTCTTTTCACTTCTTTACACAACACAGCTCTTACACCATCCCTAACACCATTTTACCTGGAAACTGAGATCAACTGCTTTCACCAAAATAAAATTTGATCTATTGCTAAATATTCATCACTATATCTTTACTTTCTGCCTTGACCTTGAGAAATCCAGTCAGAAAGGTTTGATTCCTACTTTTCATGCCCATTTTACAATTGTGCATAGATGCAGGCTTGCACGTGTTCAACCAAGTGCAGGACTTCTGAGCAGAGACTGTGAGCTGAATCTAGGACTGTGCGTCATCCAGTCAACCCTCAAATGTTATCTTCTTCAGTTACAGAGAACTTGAGCCCACCTTAATTATTGAAGAGGTTTTAAGTTGTTCAGACTATGAATAAAAATAAGTAGCCTGATTGCATTACAGGTGTGGAGCATGCTAAAAATATACATATACCCCAACTTGATCTAGTTACGGAAAACTTTGGGGCTATAACTGTATTTTCAAAACAAACAACATGCAAAGCTCAAATACACTGTTTTCCCAAAACAGAAGCAATGGTCTGCTGCTTAGCTGGCCTGCCATTATATGTTTTGGACTTCATATTTTAATGAAACAAGGATGTCAACAAGGATGTCAAAGTACAGTTATGAGTCAGCCATCCTTCCAGACAATTACACTCTACCAAGGTTTATTCATCTGGCCAAAATACAAAGTGTTTACATGATAGGAAAAAACCTAGCTACCCAAAACAAAAATGCTTCTGGGTGGAAAAAAGCGATCAAGAATAATGTAAGTCGAGTATATGTCAGATGTGCAGTTACCATACTTTCCCCCTTATGACCTTTCCTCTCTACAGAACACTGGCCAGAGACAAATGGTACTTGGGTGGTCAGCCTTATGCAAGTAATGCTAGCACCTCCTTGGCATGCATTTCCATCAGCACTGCAGCACCACTGCAGCTCACAGTGACCCTAAAATCAGCACATCATCTCACACATCTTTTTCACCTCTCTTTCATTTCATCGGCACTGTGAGGCACCCGATGATCCAAGGAAGCTGCCCACCAGAGTCATTTCTGATGCCCACAGCTTAGGCTAGACAGTCGGAACAAAACACAGACCTCAGTCCTCCAGCATGAGTCTGTCGAGATTTAGAAGCTTCATTTACACCCACCAGGTTAGAACAGGCACCTCACACAG
Organism: Eubalaena glacialis; assembly: GCF_028564815.1. Lineage (NCBI taxonomy): Eukaryota > Metazoa > Chordata > Mammalia > Artiodactyla > Balaenidae > Eubalaena > Eubalaena glacialis. Next base: position 73,002,426 of record NC_083730.1, on the reverse strand, counting down.
CTTGGAATCCAGCACAACTAGACTTCTACATGGTCCCCTTCCTTCCAGCCCCTCACCTCCCCAACACACCAAAAGTCCTTTGTTGAGGCCATGAAGCCGCCCAACAGCCCGCCCATCAGGTTTTAGGAATCAAGAGGTCTATCTGTCTGACCTTGCCAGGTGATGGAGATGGGAACCGAATGCTGGTGGGATCGAAGGCAGAGGTGACCCATCAAGTTTAAGCACATCTCTCCCTTCAGCAGATGGCTGAGGCAGGAGGGGGGCAGCTTTAGCGACGGAGGAAGCCCAGGGCTCCTCTGACTAGGTAGTTGCCCAGCGTGACCTCAGACTGCTTACTCAGAGGCACAGGCCAGCTGGAGAAGGGCTTTTCCTGTGACGGGCACCACCAGAGTTTAAAATCCCCTTCGTGTGCTGGGAAAACACACACACACACACACACACACACACACACACACACACACTCTAGCAGGAAGTGCTGCCCAGTATCCACTCCAGAGCGCCTCTGCCTGAGTCCAGTTCACTCACAACAGCCAGGTGCACTGTGACACTGGCCCCTGAAGCCCTGGTCATGGCACCTCAGGTGCCTAAGGAGACTGGAGGAAGGCAGGGAAAGGACTTTACCTCTCACTTGTAGCCCCAGTGAAGGCTCAAGCCTGTCTTCCCTGCTAAAAGATGGCTGGCCTCTGTCTGGGCTGAATTCCAGTGGCCAGGCTGCCCAGACCCAGCCCCCTGCACAGAGAGGGAGGGGAAGGTGTTGTTCCTCTGACAATAGCCTGGACAAACAGCCCTTCCCAGTGCCATGCAGTGAGCTGCACCCAGGGCTGGGAGGAGGACATGCCTTGTGACTGTCCTTAGACTTCTGGATGAACCCTTTGTCCCCTGGCTTGTGAGGGCAGACGTCCCTGCCCTCTATCCCAGGACTGGGGGAGTACCAGGGCAGAGATCTGAGCCCTCAGCCCTGTAGCTACTCAAGATCAGGGCTGGAAGAAATTTACAGTGGGGAAGGAAAATTTTAAAGCCCAAGAGATTCCCATGCCCCCAGGACCCATCCGCCCCATCCCTGCTCTGTCTGCCCCAACTCACCCCAGGGAGGGGCTCCTGGGTGTGGAAGTGGGTCTGGCCCCGAGGCTGCGGGGGCTCTTGCAGCTGCCGCCGCCGCCGCCGCTTTTCCGTTGCCGCGCTCTCAGTCCATCTCGGTGCAGTGCCGGCTTCCACCGCCGCGCCAAGAACGGGAGAAGGAGGGCGGTCCCCGGATTGGGTGTACGCTGCCCGGCGGCCCCGGGCCCGCCTCCCCGCCGCGGCCGCCTCTTCAGCACCGCGGACAGCGGCCAGCCCGCGCGCTCCGAGCGCAGTCAAGCCGAGACCCCGCTCCGCCCGCCGGTCGGTCAGCCTGAGCGCAGCAGGGGAGCGGCGCGGCGCGTCCTCATTCCTCCAGCCTCCTCCCACCAGCCTTAGGAGGCCACCTCTGCCCCCCCAGGCCCCGCTCCAAGAGCGAAGGGCGCCCCGCGAGGCCACCCGCCAGTTCCCGGAGGACTGGACGCGCCTCTTCCAGCCCCGTCCCGAGCAGGGATTAGCTCTCCTCCAGCCCAGCAGTCTGGACAAAGGCTAGCTCTCCGTGGCGGGACGCGGGCGGGCGGCGGAAAGCGCAGCTCAGCCTCTTAAAATGCGCGAGCACATGGCCCGGAACCCGAGCCGGCACTGAGGGCGCTATCTGGGCCCGATCGAGGCCAAAGAAGGCTGGCCCTTCACCGGGCCCGGGGGGTGGGGCGGGGGAGCCTTGGCTCAAGCCCTCATTTCTCCACTGTCATATACCCTGGGGTTGCAAGGAGTTAACCAATTAGAGCCTGTTTCAGAACCTGGGGAGGGAGGGCTGTTGGGGTCCCATCCCACCTGGAATTCAATTCCCTCCCCCACATCCTTGGTGCCAGAATGTCAATCAACCAACAGATGGGGCTGCTTGGAGCCTGGTGACATCACACAGAGCCGCTTCCACGTTTTTTCATTTCTGTTCAAATCCCTCCCACTGCTCCTCGCCCCCAGCCAGGGAAGTTCCAGACTTCGATGGAGGAGCCCTGGTTCTGACTTTGCCTCTGCCGCAGACCAGAAACATCACCACCATGCAGCCACCCTCCCCTCTGCCCTCAGTGAGCCTCAGCTTCCCTATGGGACGTGGGGGTGGGGTGGGGTTCCTTCTGGTTCCAAGTCTGAGATAACTGCGCCTGTCTGGCCAAGCAGAGGGGACGCCACAGATTGGACAGTCACCCCAGGCCCTGCCCACTTCATGGCCTCCCTCAGGCCTTTCTGGAGTCCAAGATGAGGCGACCCTTTTCTTCACTGGACGAAACTGGCAACTCCTGCCTTAATTCTTTTTATTTTATTATTATTTTGCTAGGGCTTTCTTTTTTTTAATATATAAATTTATTTATTTTATTATTTATTTTGGCTGTGTTGGGTCTTTTGTTGCGTACGGGCTTTCTCTAGTTGCGGTGAGCAGGGACTACTCTTCATTGCAGTGGGCGGGCTTCTCATTGTGGTGGCTTCTCTTGTTGCGGAGCACAGGCTCTAGGCACGCGGGCTTCAGTAGTTGTGGCACATGGGCTCAGTAGTTGTGGGTCACAGGTTCTAGAGCACAGGCTCAGTAGTTGTGGCACACGGGCTTAGTTGCTCCACGGCATGTGGGATCTTCCCAGACCAGGGCTCGAACTCGTGTCCCCTGCATTGGCAGGCAGATTCTTAACCACTGTGCCACCAGGGAAGCCCCTTAATTCTTTTTAGAACAACAACTTTTTGTGTCGCATTAATTCAAGTCCAAAGACAACTTCATTTTTACTATTTGGTTGAGACCCCAGTTTAAAGGGGGAAAACCAAATGGAATGAGTTCAAGTCACGGTTAATAAATGCTGTCCAAGCAGGCATGAGAGACTTTGCTCAAACATACATGGACCATGGCTGCTACACAGACAGCACGGAGCTGACACATTCACAAAGGGCACGGTGGGAACAGGTGTGGACATCCGCCATTCAGGAAAGGGGGGGAGGGCGGAGAGGGGCTCCTTCCGTTTTCACATCAAGGAAGAAGAATCACAATCCACATGTGGTGCCTTAAAAAAATAAGCAAAACCACTACCTATACAGTCTTTTAACTTAACATCTTTTTTTCTCCTTTGAAAATTACTTCCAAGAGCTTTTTTTTGTTTGTTGTTTTCTTAAGGTAGCATACCATCAGAATCCAAACATAAGAAACAGGTCAGGCTACAGGAGCTCTGGGTTGTGTGGGCTTCCTGCTGCGATGGTCACAGGCAACAGATGAGGGGGATGGGGTGCCCAGCTGCCTTCCAAACACCCAACATTTGCCGAGTGGACATGTTGACACTTATGAGGAGAGTCTCAAGTCTTTGTACATTTCCTTGTTTGGAATGGAATTTCTTGAGCAATTTGTGACAAATGATTCCTTCCATTTAATTCCTTTGTCTAACTTATGGCACATTCAGCAATCACCAGCATGTCTGCGTCCTCACCTTCTGGGAGGCCAGTGAAGGATACCTAGGGAAGGCCATTTCTACACACACACACACACACACACACACACACACACTAGCACAAAGTCCAGAATTTCTACTGACATGACATGCCCACATTTATTTATACTGAAGACCCCAAAAGATTCAGGATTTGTAACTAACAGAAACAATCCAAGCCATACAGCAAGATTTTAACTTTCTATTCAGATTCTGGAAAAGCCTAAAAACTGGAACACATTCCATTGATGCTCATCCACAAAGGCAGGAAGACACTTCTGCCCCAGATCTTCTTCCTCCCTCTGCCCCATGGCTCAGGCCTCGCTCTTTGACCTTCTCACTACACACTCTCATCCTGGTGGGCAAACTATGACTGCCACTGTTGCTTGTGACTAGTAAACCACCCCTGACCTGCCTGGAATGCCACCGTTACTACTGATGTTGCTGTTAAATCCCAACCAAAGCCACCCTCTGCCCTCCCAGCCCAGCTGTGCTCTGCTCCCTCTGTTGTGCGTTGAAAACACAAGCACTTCCATGGTGCATCCCCTCCTCCTCGCCCACGACCAGCCTGCCCCAGCTCCTCCAGCCCCTGACCCATTCCTTCCTTCTGACCCTACGAGGGACCCGGTCCTAGCCCTCCTCCTCTGTCCCCAGTCCACCACAGCAGCCTCCTGCCCGGGCCTTGCCTCCTCTCTGGCCACATGACTCTTCCAAAGACACCCAGTACGGACTGTCACTGCCCCTGTTATGAACCTGAAATGCCACTGCCCTGCTTCTGACCAAGTAAGGTTCAACTTCCAAGCCTAACCCTGTAGGTCCCAGGCAGATACCCCCTCTTTATCTCAACTCCCAGGCCCCTCTAGTGATAGCTCTGCTCTCTGGCCATGATATCCCAAGTCTTTGCCTCATGACCTTGACTGTTCCTTGTCAACTCTGAGCCTCTGCTCCACTATCCCTCACCTGGAATCCAGGTTCCCTGCCCACCCACTGCAGCTGCAGAGCCCTTAATCCAGAAGTGCTCCCAAGTGCTTCAGTGGCCAGTGCTGGATCTGGTGCATGAGAAGCAGAAGTCCACTGTCCTGGGGCATGGCTCCGCACCGTGGCCTCTGCCGCCACCTCCTTGAGCCTCCAGAGCACTCCCTACCAGTACCATGCACCAGACACTTAATCATTCCAACCACCTACACTGCCACCTCCTGCTCCAAGCCCAGGTATCCTTCCTCTCCAGGCAGCCTACAAGAGTCTTTGTCTTCTGTTTTTGTGGGAGCCTGTCAGTTTCTAGCACAATGTTCATATACTCTTGAGAGGTGCTCAATAGTTCTTGAATGAGCAAACCCATCACAGGTAATACCAAGAATGGCATAATTTTACATGTGCTTTAGAAGTTGAGCTAATACATATACATTTTCCCTCCCTCTCTCCCCCACTCCGCCGCCACCTCCCTCTTCACCCCCAAGCCACATCCTGTCAAGACGACCTTGGGATGGCAGGCAGGGGAGAAAGAGGCTCTAGGCTGCCAGAGAATCCACAGAACAATTTTTAGCACTAGAAACCCAATGGCTTTTCAGAAATAAATCCTTGCATGTATAGTCAAAGGTATTTTGATAAGGGTGCCAAGACCACTCAAAAAATCCTGATTTAAAAATTGACAGTAGGGACTTCCCTGGTGGCCCAGTGGGTAAGACTCCGAGCTCCCAATGCAAGAGGCCTGGGTTCGATCCCTGGTCAGGGAACTAGATCTGGCATGCATGTCACAACTAAGAAGTCCACATGCTGCAACAAAGATCTTGTGCGCTGCAACTAAGACCCGGCACAGCCTAAATAAAATTTTTTTTTTTAAATAAAAAATTTTTTAAAATTGACAATAGACTTGAGTAGACATCTCTCCAAAGGAGATATACAAATGGCCAATAACAACATAAAAAGATGCTCAATATCTCTAATCATCAGAGAAATGCAAATCAACATGTGAGAAATCACCTCCAACCCATTAGGATGGCTACTATTTTAAAAAAAAAACAACAGACAATAACAAGTGTTGGGGGAGATGTGGAAAAACTGTTGGTGGGAATGTAATATGGTGCAGTCGCTATGGAAAACAGTATGGAAGTTCTTCAAAAAATTAAAAACAGAATTATCATATGGTCCAGCAATTCCACTTCTGGGTATACACTTAAAAGAATGTAAAGTGGGGTCTCAAAGAGATATTTGTATACCCATGTTCATAGCAGCATTATTTACAATAGCCCAAAGGTGGAAGCAACCCAAGTGTGCATTGACAGATGAATGGAGAATTAAATGTGGTTTATACAGACAATGGACTATTATTCAGCCTTAAAAAGGAAGGAAATTCTGACACATGCTACAATATGGATGAACCTTGAGGGCATATGCTAAGTGAACTAAGCCAGTCACAAAAGGACATACACTGTATGATTCCACTTATACGAGGTACTTAGAGCAGTCAAAATCATAGAAAGTATTTGGTGATTATCAGGGGCTGAGGCGAGGGGCGAATAGAGTTATTGTTTAATGGGTATAGCATTTCAGTTTTGCAAGACGGAGTTGTAAAATGGATGGCATTGATGGTTGCACAACAATATGAATGTACTTCATATCCCTGAACTGTACACTTAAAAATGGTTAAGGCTGCAAATTTTGTTATGGATATTTTTACCACAATAAACAATTTTAACCCCCAAATATATATGTGGGTATATATCGGGTTGGCCAAAAAGCTTGTTCGGTTTTAAGTAACAATGAAAGACATTTTTCATGCTCACGAAGAACTTTATTGAACAATGTATTCATTAACCGAATGAACATTTTGGCCAACCTAATATGTGTATATGTGTGTGTGTGTATGTTTTGGGTGTGTGTATATCTTATCTGAAGTATATATATTAACAAAGAATGGAAGAGAATTTTAAAAAATATCAGTAGGTAGTTGAGCTTAATATCAGTTATTTCCCTTGTAAATATGTTTATAATGTTTAAAAACGTGTGATATACAAGGAGTAAAACAGGAACAACAAATAAATTCAACCCTGAATACCATCCTTGTAGCCTTGACTGACCAACAGGCTCTCAGTTAGGTGGCTCCAAGCCCAGGGGACCAGCATTTCCCTCAGCCGTCACCAAGCAGCTAACCTCCATAAATGTGGGGATTTGTGTCCTCACAACCCCTGGGAAGTTCTCAAAGACGTAATGTTCTCCCTGTATGAAGCCCATGGGCAGTTAGGGAAACCAACGAAAATGCTACAGAAGAGAAATGTAGACTTTCAAAAATACAAATGGCTGAAATGTCAAGAGCCAGTGAGAAGAGCCACTTGGCATGTCTACTGTGCCCTAATAAGCAGCTTGACTGGCGAGAAGCTAACTTCAAAATAACTATGATTAATAAGTCAAAAAAAGAGAAAAGGACAAGACAGATACATAGATGGAGAATTTCAACAGAATTGGAAATCTATAAAAATAATCTAATGGATATTCTAGGATTTAAAAATATAATACCTGAAATTAAGAATTCATTGACTAGGTTCCACAGCAGAATGGGTAAAGCAGAAAGTAAAATTAATGAACCCAAAGCCTGGTTAATCGAAAATATCCAGAGAGAATAAAGATGGAAAAGACAGAACAGAGCATAAAAGACATGTGGGAGATGGCCAAAAGGTCTAAAATATTGGGTTGGCCAAAAAGTTCGTTTGGGTTTTTCTGTACGAACTTTTTGGCCAACCCAATACACGTAATTCAAGTCCCACAAAAGGAAGAGAAGAGAGAATAGGTCAGAAGCAGTCAGGGAAGAAATACTGGCCATGAATTTTCCCAAATCTGGCGAAAGACCCACAGATTCAAGAAGCTCAGTGAGCCCCAAGAAGGAGAAATAATCTAAACCAAACCTTACCCAGGCACATCATAGGCAGTTCTGAAAATCAGATACAGAGAAAAACCTTAAAAGCAGCTACAGAAGGGACTTCCCTGGTGGTCCAGTGGTTAAGACTCTGCGCTTCCAGTGCAGGGGACGTGAGTTTGATCCCTGGTCTTGGAACTAAGATCCCACGTGCTGCGCTGTGTGGCCAAAAAATAAAAAACGCACCAAAAAAAAAAAGCAGCTAGAGGAAAAAAAGATATATTATTTTCAAAGGAGCAATAAGACTGATTGTTGTCTTTTTACTCTAAAATATAGAAGAAAGAAGACAATAGGATCTTTAAAGCTTAAAAAAAGTGGGAGGGAGGGAGAAGGGAGGGAAGGATGGAAGGAAGCAAGGAAGGAAGGAGGGAAGGAAGGAATCTAGAATTCTATGCCCAGTGAAAAGATCCTTCAAAAATTAAGATGAGATAAAGATGTTTTCAGGGAAAATAAAAAACAAAAAGCAAAGAATTCTCCACCAGCCGACATTCATCACAAGAAATACTAAAGGAGTTCTTTAGATTGAAGAAAATGGTCCCAGATGGAAGCAAATAAATGCAGAAAGGCATAAAGAACATCAGAACTGTTTTTTAAAATGTACTTATTTATGAATAAATATTGTTTAAAACAACAATAACAGGACTTCCCTCGCGGCGCAGTGGTTAAGAATCCGCCTGCCAATGCAGGGGACACAGGTTCGAGTCTTGGTCCGGGAAGATCCCACATGCCTCGGAGCAACTAAGCCCGTGCGCCACAACTACTGAGCCCGTGTGCCACAACTACTGAAGCCCGCGCGCTCTAGGGCCTGTGTGCTGCAACTACTGAGCCTGAGTGCTGCAACTACCGAAGCCCATGTGCCTAGAGCCCGTGCTCTGCAACAAGAGAAGCCACCGCAATGAGAAGCCCGCGCACCGCAACAAAGAGTAGCCCCCGCTTGCTGCAACTAGAGAGAGCCCGCGCGCAGCAACAAAAACCCAACGCAGCCAAAAGTAAATTAATTAATTAAAAAAACAATAATAACAATTACAATGCTCTGTGGAATTTATAACGTATGTGAGTAAAATATATAAACAATAATATGAGGCGGGTGCTACCTGATGGGGCTCCCTCCCCGGCGCGAGCCCACGCGTCCTTCCCGGCGAGGTCCCTGAGCGGTGCGGCCAGGCCCAGTGTTGTATCTCCTTTCCCTTACCTGCTATTTGCCTGCCCTCACAGAAGTGCCCTGGGCTTCTAATGTGAGGAAAAACATGGAATGACAAGTGTGGGAAAGAGCAAACACTAAATTACTGTCAGAAAAATAAACGGAGTAGCACAGTGGTGTGGTGACTTACAGGGGCAATTAGTCACCACCCCATGGTGTTGCTGGGGGCAGATGGCAGCCGACTTGTCAGGCCCGAGAGGAAGAAGAGGCTTTGCACTGCTTTCCAGACAACTTTTCAAACAATAAGAGAGGATATTTGAGCCCATTAGGTTCCATGTCTTCCTTCTGGGTGCCCACCCTTCACATTATTCAACCAACCTAACACACAAACATAATTTTAGCACAATAGTAACCTGTTCTGTGTGTGTTAAAAAGACCAATTGCAGCTTTTTTCTCTCCCACTGTCCAAAGTAGGTGTTTCCCTATCCCACAAAAAGCAAAACAAACAAAAAAAAACCCTTTCCCCACTCACAAATTGTTCCTCTGATGTGTGCCTTTGGTCTGTCTCATTACTTTTGCATCTTGCTACTATATTCTATGTTTGCTCAGAGCCACTGGGTGCTAAGGAATTTGGTCTGCAGCTCCTCCAGGGAAGTTTGGTGAGCTGGTACAAGGAGGTGATAAACAAGGCCATAAAACACAGGGTAAATGAAAAAGATACATAAACTTCCAGATATTTCTTAACATGTTCTTTAACATACTGTATGTAGCGTCAATGTATATGTGCATAGCAAAATAAGCCTGGTAAAATATAATTAATTGGTGTACATGCTTTAATAGGAATTCTTCTCCATCAGAAGAAACCTAGAATGGAAGGCTAGAAAGAACCCAGGAGAGACAAAAGACTTTATTGACTAAATGCCATGTCTGTGTAGGGGCAACAGCAAGGTCAATGAGGTGAACAAACGGAGCTTCATCAGGAGTTTAGTATCCTTCTGTAGTATTACCTAAGACTGCTGCCATCTTATATTTCTTTTATTATTATTTTTAAATTTTCTTTTACTTATTTTTTTATACAGCAGGTGTTTATTAGTTATCCATTTTATACATATTAGTGTATATATGTCAATCCCAATCTCCCAATTCATCACACCACCACCACCCCCCACCCCGTGCAACCTTCCCCCCTTGGTGTCCATACGTTTGTTCTCTACATCTGTGTCTCTATTTCTGCCCTGCAAACCGGTTCATCTGAACTGTTTTTCTAGGTTCCACATATATGCGTTAATATACGATATTTTTTTTTCTCTGTCTGACTTACTTCACTCTGTATGACAGTCTCTAGATCCATCCACGTCTCTACAAATGACCCAATTCCGTTCCTTTTTATGGCTGAGTAATATTCCACTGTATATATGTACCACATCTTCTTTATCCATTCATCTGTTGATGGGCATTTAGGTTGCTTCCATGTCTTGGCTATTGTAAATAGTGCTGCAAGAACATTGGGGTGCATGTGTCTTTTTGAATTATGGTTTTCTTTGGGTATATGCCCAGTAGTGGGATTGCTGGGTCATATGGTAATTCTATTTTTAGGTTTTTAAGGAACCTCCATACTGTTCTCCATAGTGGCTGTATCAATTTACATTCCCACCAACAGTGCAAGAGGGTTTCCTTTTCTCCACACCCTCTCCAGCATTTGTTGTTTGTAGATTTTCTGATGATGCCCATTCTAACTGGTGTGAGGTGATACCTCATTGTAGTTTTGATTTGCATTTCTCTAATAATTAGTGATGTTGAGCAGGTTTTCATGTGCTTCTTGGCCGTCTGTATGTCTTCTTTGGAGAAATGTCTATTTAGGTCTTCTGCCCATTTTTGCATTGGGTTGTTTGTTTTTTTAATATTGAGCTGCATGAGCTGTTTATATATTTTGGAGATTAATCCTTTGTCCGTTGATTCATTTGCAAATATTTTCTCCCATTCTGAGGTTGTCTTTTCGTCTTATTTGTAGTTTCCTTTGCTGTGCAAAAGCTTTTAAGTTTCATTAGGTCCCATTTGTTTATTTTTGTTTTTATTTCCATTACTCTAGGAGGTGGATCAAAAAAAAAGATCTTGCTGTGATTTATGTCAAAGAGTACTCTTCCTATGTTTTCCTCTAAGAGGTTTATAGTGTCTGGTCTTACATTTAGGTCTCTAATCCATTTTGAGTTTATTTTTGTGTATGGTGTTAGGGAGTGTTCTAATTTCATTCTTTTACATGTAGCTGTCCAGTTTTCCCAGCACCACTTATTGAAGAGACTGTCTTTTCTCCATTGTATATTCTTGCCTCCTTTGTCATAGATTAGTTGACCATAGGTGCGTGGGTTTATCTCTGGGCTTTCTATCCTGTTCCATTGATCTATATTTCTGTTTTTGTGCCAGTACCATATTGTCTTGATTACTGTAGCTTTGTGGTATAGTCTGGAGTCAGGGAGTCTGATTCCTCCAGCTCCGTTTTTTTCCCTCAAGACCACTTTGGCTATTCAGGGTCTTTTGGGTCTCCTTACAAAGTTTAAGATTTTTTGTTCTAGTTCTGTAAAAAATGGCATTGGTAATTTGATAGGGATTGCATTGAATCTGTAGATTGCTTTGGGTAATATAGTCATTTTCACAATATTGATTCTTCTAGTCCAAGAACATGGTATATCTCTCCATCTGTTGGTATCATCTTTAATTTCTTTCATCAATGTCTTATAGTTTTCTGCATACAGGTCTTTTGTCTCCCTAGGTAGGTTTATTCCTAGGCATTTAATTCTTTTTGTTGCAGTGGTAAATGGGAGTGTTTCCTTAATTTCTCTTTCAGATCTTTCATCATTAGCGTATAGGAATGTAAGAGATTTCTGTGCATTAATTTTGTATCCTGCAACTTTACCAAATTCATTGATTAGCTCTAGTAGTTTTCTGGTGGCATCTTTAGGATTCTCTATGTATAGTATCATGTCATCTGCAAACAGTGACAGTTTTACTTCTTCTTTTCCAATTTGTATTCCTTTTATTTCTTTTTCTTCTCTGATTGCCATGGCTAGGACTTCCAAAACTATGTTGAATAATAGTGGCAAAAGTGGACATCCTTGTCTTGTTCCTGATCTTAGAGGAAAATGCTTTCAGTTTTTCACCACTGAGAATGATGTTTGCTGTGGGTTTGTCGTATATGGCCTTTATTACGTTGAGGTAGGTTCCCTCTATGCCCACTTTCTAGAGAGTTTTTATCATAAATGGGTGTTGAATTTTGTCAAAAGCTTTTTCTGCATCTATTGAGATGATCATATGGTTTTTCTTCTTCAGTTTGTTAATAGGGTGTATCACATTGATTGATTTGCGTATATGGAAGAATCCTTGCATCCCTGGGAGAAATCCCACTTGATCATGGTGTATGATCCTTTTAATGTGTTGTTGGATTCTGTCTGCTAGTATTTTGTTGAGGATTTTTGCATCTATATTCATCAGTGATATTGGTCTGTAATTTTCTTTTTTGGTAGTATCTTTGTCTGGTTTTGGTATCAGGGTGATGGTGGCCTCACAGAATGAGTTTGGGAGTGTTCCTTCCTCTGCAATTTTTTGGAAGAGTTTGAGAAGGATGGGTGTTAGCTCTTCTCTACATGTTTGATAGAATTCACCTGTGAAGCCATCTGATCCTGGACTTTTGTTTGTTGGAAGATTTTTAATCACAGTTTCAATTTCATTACTGTAACCTTCATTACAGGTTTTGGATCGTCGTGTTTTCATTGTCATTTGTCTCTAGGTATTTTTGGATTTCCTCTTTGATTTCTTCAGTGATCTCTTGGTTATTTAGTAATGTATTGTTTAGCCTCCATGTGTTTGTGGTTTTTTACGTTTTTTTCCCTGTAATTCATTTCTAATCTCATAGTGTTGTGGTCAGAAAAGATGCTTGATATGATTTCAATTTTCTTAAATTTACTGAGGCTTGATTTGTGACCCAAGATGTGATCTATCCTGGAGAATGTTCCGTGCGCACTTGAGAAGAAAGTGTAATCTGCTGTTTTTGGATGGAATGTCCTATAAATATCAATTAAATCTATCCGGTCTATTGTGTCATTTAAAGCTTCTGTTTCCTTATATATTTTCATTTTGGATGATCTGTCCATTGGTGTAAGTGAGGTGTTAAAGTCCCCCACTATTACTGTGTTACTGTCGATTTCCTCTTTTATAGCTGTTAGCAGTTGCCTTATGTATTGAGGTGCTCCTATGTTGGGTGCATGTAAATTTATAATTGTTATATCTTCTTCTTGGATTGATCCCTTGATTATTATGTAGTGTCCTTCCTTGTCTCTTGTAACATTCTTTATTTTAAAGTCTATTTTATCTGATATGAGTATTGTTACTCCAGCTTTCTTTTGTTTTCCATTTGCATGGAATATCTTTTTCCATCCCCTCACTTTCAGTCTGTATGTGTCCCTAGGACTGAAGTAGGTCTCTTGTAGACAGCATATATATGGGTCTTGTTTTTGTATCCATTCAGCAAGCCTGTGTCTTTTGGTTGGAGCATTTAATCCAGTCATGTTTAAGGTAATTATCGATATGTATGTTCCTATTACCATTTTCTTAATTGTTTGGGGTTTGTTTTTGTAGGTCCTTTTCTTCTCTTGTGTTTCCCACTTAGAGAAGTTCCTTTAGCATTTGTTGTAGAGCTGGTTTGGTGGTGCTGTATTCTCTTAGCTTTTGCTTGTCTGTAAAGCTTTTGATTTCTCCAACGAATCTGAATGAGATCCTTGCCGGGTAGAGTAATCTTGGTTGTAGGTTCTTCCCTTTCATCACTTTAAATATGTCATGCCACTCCCTTCTGGCTTGTAGAGCTTCTGCTAAGAAATCAGCTGTTAACCTTATGGGAGTTCCCTTGTATGTTATTTGTCTTTTTTCCCTTGTTTCTTTCAATAATTTTTCTTTGTCTTTAATTTTTGCCAATTTGATTACTATGTGTCTCGGCATGTTTCTCCTTGGGTTTATCCTGTACGGGACTCTCTGTGCTTCCTGGACTTGGGTGGCTATTTCCTTTCCCATGTTAGGGAAGTTTTTGACTATAATCTCTTCAAATATTTTCTCGGGTCCTTTCTCTCTCTCTTCTCCTTCTGGGACCCCTATAATGCGAATGTTGTTGCATTTAGTGTTGTCCCAGAGGTCTCTTAGGCTGTCTTCATTTCTTTTCATTCTTTTTTCTTTATTCTGTTCCGCAGCAGTGAATTCCACCATTCTGTCTTCCAGGTCACGTACCCGTTCTTCTGCCTCAGTTATTCTGCTATTGATTCCTTCTAGCGTATTTTTCATTTCAGTTACTGTATTGTTCATCTCTGTTTGTTTGTTCTTTAATTCTTCTAGGTCTCTGTTAAACATTTCTTGCATCTTCTCGATCTTTGCTTCCATTCTTTTTCCGAGGTCCTGGATCATCTTCACTATCATTATTCTGAATTCTTTTTCTGGAAGGTTGCCTGTCTCCACTTCGTTTAGTTGTTTTTCTGGGGCTTTATCTTGTTCCTTCATCTGGTACCTAGCCCTCTGCCTTTTCATCTTGTCTATCTTTCTGTGAATGTGGTTTTTGTTCCACAGGCTGCAGGATTGTAGTTCTTGCTTCTGCTGTCTGCCCTCTGGTGGATGAGGCTATCTAAGAGGTTTGTGCAAGTTTCCTGATGAGAGGGACTCTGCCATCTTATATTTCTGAAGCACTTTATAGTTTACAAAGGACGTTTGGAATTCCTTTTCTCATTTGATCTTGCCTTGGCTTTAGTCAAGAATGCCTGCTCAAGCTCATGCAACTCAATAACAAAAAAACAAACAACCCAATCCAAAAATGGGCAGAAGACCTAATTAGACATTTCTCCAAAGAAGATATACAGATTGCCAACAGACACATGAAAGAATGCTCAACAACATTAATCATTAGAGAAATGCAAATCAAAACTACAATGCGGTATCATCTCACACCGGTCAGAATGGCCATCATCAAAAAATCTAGAAACAATAAATGCTGGAGAGGATGTGGAGAAAAGGGAACACTCTTGCACTGTTGGTGGGAATGTAAATTGATACAGCCACTATGGAGAACAGTATGGAGGTTCCTTAAAAAACTAAAAATAGAACTACCATACGACCCAGCAATCCCACTACTGGGCATATACCCTGAGAAAACCATAATTCAGAAAGAGTCATGTACCAAAATATTCATTGCAGCTCTGTTTACAATAGCCAGGACATGGAAGCAACCTAGGTGTCCATCATCAGATGAATGGATAAAGAAGATGTGGCACATATATACAATGGAATATTACTCAGCCATAAAAAGAAATGAAACGGAGGTATTTGTAATGAGGTGGATGGAGTTAGAGTCTGTCATACAGAGTGAAGTAAGTCAGAAAGAGAAAAAGAAATACAGTATGCTAACACATATATATATGGAATCTAAGGGAAAAAAAAAAAAAAAGGTCACGAAGAACCTAGTGGCAAGACGGGAATAAAGACACAGACGTACTAGAGAATGGACTTGAGGATATGGGGAGGGGGAGGGGTGAGATGTGACAGGGTGAGAGAGTCTCATGGACATATATACACTACCAAATGTAAAATAGATAGCTAGTGGGAAGCAGTTGCATAGCACAGGGAGATCAGCTCGGTGCTTTGTGACCACCTAGAGGGGTGGGATAGGGAGGGTGGGAGGGAGGGAGATGCAAGAGGGAAGAGATA
Source organism: Eubalaena glacialis (assembly GCF_028564815.1). Taxonomy (NCBI): domain Eukaryota; kingdom Metazoa; phylum Chordata; class Mammalia; order Artiodactyla; family Balaenidae; genus Eubalaena; species Eubalaena glacialis. The sequence goes on along the minus strand of NC_083730.1, from coordinate 72,987,125 downwards.
TGGGAACACATGTATATGTATAACTGATTCACTTTGTTATAAAGCAGAAACTAACACACCATTGTAAAGCAATTATACTTCAATAAAGATGTTTAAAAAAAAAAAAAGAATGCCTGCTCAGTTAGAAATGTGTTCAGTGAGTATGTACACAGCTGGAGAATGTGACCCAACACATGCCACCTTGGCCTGTAAACGGGAGTTTTAAAGAGGCAGAATCATATTGATGAGCTGGTGCCAGTATGATGCACCATTCAACTGGACATTAATTTCTGATAAAGAGGATCATAACTGGGAAAAACTGCAGATTTTACTGGCTACTCTTTTTTATGTTATTAGGGTTTTTTCTCTCTTGAATTTTATAAGCACAATGTGTCTTTTAAAACAATTAAAAAATAATAGAGAGCCCTGGGATTTGATGTAAAATTGCATATTTGTGACTGCAGTGGCACTGGTTTTCAACTACCCTGTAACAAGGAAAGCAAACCCAACCCGAAAGGAGGCAGAGGTGTTTCTTTGCAACATCGCAGGCATATGAAATGAGGCTCTTAATTGAATACCAGGAATGATGTAACTTGGAAATGTAACCAAAGATATTTTCCGTCAGTGAAAAAAGACCATTTTAAAACACTTTATTCATTTTTCAGATCTCTTTCTTCCTTTTCCCAACATCACATTTATAGTCTGATAGAGGGACACAACTGGAAAATCATCTACATATAAAAAATGAAATTTAAGGTATAAAAATTCTGCAATTCTGATAAATTTTATGTTCACTCTTTCCTTGATCTAAATAGAGTATTCTAAAAATATTACCCATATAGGGGACACATTTTTATATACATGTTATTTGTGTTTAGAAATTGTGAGCTAGTGAAAAGTGAAAATGACCTTGACTATTGTACTTATTTGATAGAAATAACAGCCTTTTAATATCTGTATTCAAATATCTTCTCTACTAATCACAACTTTCATAAATTTCAAAACAAGGATTTGGATTGAATGAAAACAGGATGCTGGTGCTTCCTATGTGCCCCCTGTATCTGTGTCCATATGGAATATTTATGCAATATTCTGACTTGGCTATAATCTATAATTCCTGGCTACTATTTCAGTTGCAACTATAATTTTTAGGTTAATGGTTATAATTTTGTTAAGGTATACATGAAAAGTTTTATGTTCATGCCTGAAAGGAGGATCATTAAACATTCATTATTACCACTCAAATTAGTTGTCATGTGCCATATAACAGTTACCCATTATCATTTCACTAGTTTAGGTTTAGCAGTAAGTGAACAGCAATATCATATCAGTAGAGTAATTCTTGTTGGGGAACAGAGACAGAAATGATTTTAAAACCCATTTGACATATTTATGTTGACAAATTATTTAAAGGAATTACTGCTTTGTCAATAAACATGTCTGTATATTAAAAAAAAACAAGAATATGAAGCGTGGGAGTGGATAAATGGAATTTAACTTGTGAGGTTCTTAAATTGTTTGGGAAGTGGTAAATGTACTAATTTAAAGTAGACTATAATACATCAAAGATTCATATTATAATCTCTTTTATTAAAAGAATGAAAAAAGGTACAAATAAGAATGAGAGGAAAGAACGAAATCATAAAAAATGCTTGATTAAGAATTTTTAAATGAGAGAGAAGGACCATCTGTGTTGTAGCATGTGTCCTTCCTTTTGGGACTTCCCTGGTGGTCCAGTGGTTAAAGACTCTGCACTCCCAATGCAGGGGGCAGGGGTTTGATCCCTGGTTGGGGAACTAAGATCCTGCATGCCATGTGGCTCAGCCAAAAAAAAAAAAAAGAATTTCTTTCTTTTTTAAGACTGAATAATATTCCATTGTGTGACTATATCACATTTTGTTTATCCACTCATCGTTGATGGACACTAGGATTGCTTCCACCTTTTGGTGATTGTGAATAACGCTTCTGCGAATACTGGTGTACAACTTTAATCACTTTTTAAATCATCCTTTTAGCTGAAATACAATCTCAATCACTCTTACCTTCAGCTTTCAGACAACATGGTAGACAGGACGGAGCAGAAAGTCTGCAGTCAGCTAGACCTGGGTCCAAAAGCCAGGCTCTGTCACATACTAGCTCAGTGCCCACTAGTGTGGGCAAGTTACTTGGAGGATTACACATAAAGGATGTAGAAATGCCAGGCACACAGCAGGCGAACGTGGCAGCGATTATTAACGTTACTCTCACGAGCTCGGGGTGTCTCTCTGATGTCAGGCGGGCTGGGGAGCATTAGAGACTCTGGGTCCTCAAAGTGCCATGAAGAAGATCCTTGAGGTTTATGTATTGGTTTTCTCCCCAACAGACAAGAAGACAAACCAAAACTTATAACAGCTACCAATCAACTTTTATCTCTATAAAACATGTTGTCAACCAATCATAATTGGCCAAAGAGTATTTTACATTTTGCTTGAAAATACTGTTTCTATTCATCTGACTTTAACTGCATGTGCTAGTGACAAACCCAGATTATGAATGATTCATGCATAGACACAATGACTAATTAAATCCCAGAGAGACTATTCATTAAAAAACACAAATGCAAACTTTTTTATCCCTGGGCTTGCAAGTAGATGTCTGCAGGAAGCAATTGCAGGTAGGTTTATAACCTCAGTTTCTTCAGTAAACGATACTGCAGATGGTGGATGAAAAAAATACTTGTATTCATAAACTATTTCTTATCATGCAAACCATGGTGATTGAAGCTTCTGTACATGGTTCTTAAACACTTAATTTCTTGCTGTTTTGATAAATGCTTATGGATTTTTTTTAATCGTCAGCCCTCTGACTCTTTTGCTGTACTTTGGCGATATCTATCTATATACCCATTGACTTGGGGACAGAGTAGGAGGCTAGCTGGGTTCTGAATTGAACCATTTACTGCAAAGGCTCCTGAAATCCCCACTGACCTGCAACCAGCCCTGGGAGATGACTGTGACCCTCTCCGTCTCGCTCTTCTGGGCTAGCTAAGGCCCTCTGCCATTCCATACATTTTTCTCTATCCACAAAGTAGAATTAAAATTGACAACATATTTCACAAGACTTTGGAACAGATATCGTAAAGACACAGGACTGATTGTATGTAGAATCCCCCAATATATGTAAGCTCTCGCAACATGGGTAAGGGCAGTATTTGGAACAGGGATCATACTGGCCTTGACTGTCAAAGTCCTTCCAAGCAATGGAATTTAAAAACCAATTATCAGATCCTATTCCCTTTAGTTTCAGGGTAGCCATGTGATGCAATGAGGCAAGCACAGAGATAACAGAAGAAACACCCCTTAACTGATTTTTAAATGGCTTATCCAAAAGTTCATCGGTCTTGAAAAGACCCTTAACCGCATTTGCCAGTGGATTCTCAGAAAATTACTACATCTCAAACAAAAAAAAACAAAAACAAAAAAAGTTTAACCTATCAAGTCTTCCCCCAATTCTCTCCCTCTCTCTTTGGTAACAATGCACTTTGCTGTATCCCTTCAGGGTTGCTTTTTGCATTTCGCCTGGAATCTTGCTATTTTATATTGCCTGAAAGCTACAGGCACACAGGTTATGAGAACAAGCAGCAGTGGAAACTGAAGGAAACACACACACACACACACACACACACACACACACACACACTCCAAATCCAGCTCCCAAACTGAGATCTTGAATTCTCAGGACTAACAGGAGGCCTCTGGCTTTGTTCTTTCCTGTCTCCCTCCAAATCCATCCACACGGATCACGTGTGTGTGCAAACTAGACAAGCAGCCAAAACCTCTAAAAAGCGGGTGACACCATTTCAAGTTGTCAAATCTTTTCTATCCCTTCTTTTTCTCCCTCCCTAAAAAGGGGGGGCGGGGGGGTCAACAACAGTGTCACGTGGGGCTACATAACCAAAGTCTTTCCTGACCCAGGAATGCCTGCAGGCTGAGGCTGAAACTTGAGAACAAGCCCTGGGTGTCACCCAGCCAACCTCTGCCTCCAGCCCAAGGAGCCCACAGCCAATGGACAAAAACAACATTGGCTACAACAAAATTACATGTCTGTCAACCCCAGGGGCCCGATCGCCTGGGAACAGGGAGACAGAGTCGCCCTCGCCACCTCTGTTTCTTTCGGATGACAGCCAGTGTCGCCATGTATGGAGAGGTGTACAAGAAACACGCATTCTCACCGAGATTCACATCCCTCCTACCCCCAAGCAACATGGCACAAAAGCAAATTAAGCTACAGTCTAAAATGGAAACACAGTTTCCACTGGAGGAGGAGGCAAAGCTGTTACAGAGAAAGAATCTCAAGGAGAGAAAATTTCACTCTGCCTTGGGCTCTTGGGGCCAGAACTGAGGTCTGTCCCACCTTCCGGTCCTTGGGGCTGCCTCCCGGAAGGGCTGCACCCAAACCACCTCCATTCACACCATTTCTCTCCCCTTAGGGTCTCCAATGGACTCAGGAGCCCAAGCAAATGCCTGTTCTATGTGGTGAATCTCCCAGAGCGGCACTGGGTTGTCCCAGGGCTCTTTCACCATTTTTTCCTGACTTTTGTGTGCTCTGTAGACTGATTTTTTTCTCTCTGCAATTATCTGAGCTGAGTTGGTTGGGTCAATGGAAAGGAAACCTCATTCACCTGTGTTAGCTACTGGCCCCTGGAAACAGTGGAAGATGTGCAATCTGGAAAGAGGATGGGCCAGATCATTTCTAAGAGAGGGCCGACCTCACTGCCCAGAAATCCAGGCTTTTGCGTCCGCAGAAGATGTGGTCCCCACCTGCTTGCCAGACTCAGGCCCTCCCCCTTTGGTCAGGGTTGGGCTTCCTTCCAGAACCTCTCCCTGCAACCTCCAGGATGCATCTCAGAGATGGCACAGTAAACCCTACAAGAGCCTCCTTTCATGTTTAAAAACAATGCAGCTCTTTCAAGAGGCTGCAACAATCAGAAGCTGATGTGTCACCACTCAACACCAGGAGCACACCCTTCATGTTCACTTTTCCTTTATGGTGCAGACTCAGAGATGGCCAGCAGACAGTTCCATACCCATAAATGGGCTGATGCCAAGCCATTTTTTCACGCTTTCATGATATTGCATGTAGATTCATCCAAAGCTATTAAAAATTAATTACTCACCCCCCAAGAAGCCTCGAATCAAAAGTCAACATTTACAACTTATTAATTACCATGGTCCCTGGCATTAGAGACTCATTATACTGGAGCTGCAGTGCTAATCTAATTTTACATGAAAGGGTACGTGTAATTGCAGGAGCTCTGCAAGTCTGAGCCACAGCAAAATCATTTTATGCTCCCCTTTGAGTCTGTCAGAGTCAATCATACCAAAGGCCTTGGCTGGTTTGTCAGCCACCCCAGAGCACATTCGGCCTTCGGACGGAGGGCCCCCCAAGTGAAAGGGGCAGAATGTGGCCTAGAGGCCAGGGCCCGGCTCTGAGCACACCATCCACCACCTGCTCACCATGCTGCAGAGGGCTGGGGGCTCCCTACTGAAGGTAGTCCTTGGAGGAAAAGGCTCCCTGGGAACTGGGTGGGATTCTGCACCTTGTGCCTTGGCAGCGATTTCAGAGGGATTGACGAGGCACTGGGGAAACAGAGGATCGAAGGGGCCAGCGTCACTCCTTTCCCTCCCCTTTCCTAACCCGCAGGACACTTTGCGGCTGATCAAACTGTCCCCACTATCACCATCACCACTGTCACCTGTATTGGTGCCACACGGGCCACACACAGTGCTGACACTGTACACAGCCTCACAACAGCCCAATTCTTCAAATAAAGGAACGGGCTGAGTGGGAAGGGGGATTGGGTTAGATCATTTGTCCCAGGTCATGCGGCTAGAAAGTGACATGGCTGGGAACCCAGCTCGGTTGGGTTCTAGTACTACAGACACCATGAGGAACAAACAGGACCCAGAGCCTGGCTCTGCCCCCTGAAGCTCTCTCAGATCCCAGTACTTCTCTCCTTCCCCATTGCCACCACCTCTGGCCAGCACCACCTGCCACCTGGATCCGCTGGCCCCTCTGCCACCGTGCAGCGTCGCTCTGACACATTCTCCACCCTGCAGCCAGAGGAACAGAGCTGAGAGTGCCAGACTCCAGCCGGCAGCCCTTGGGACCCAGCGGGGATTCCGGCTGGGAAGTCCTTTCACGATCCATGATCTGGTCCCTGCTGGTCTCTCCAGTCGCATCTTGGGACGTCCCTTCCCGCCACCACCCCTCCCTGCTCCTGCCACCTGAGAACTGTCTTCAGCTCAGGACGGCCACGCTCTCCTCCACCTCTGGGCCTCACTTTCACTGTATTCCACTCACCTTCACCAGGATAATTCCTCCTTGCCCTTTGGGTCTCGGCTTATGTATCACCTCCTCCAGGGAGCCTTCCCTGACCATCCAGACTGGGTTAGGTTCCCCTCCTCATGCTTCCTTTGCCAGGGTGAAGCATCAGGCACAATCCACCATGATTTTCTGTGGATCTGTCTGCCTCCCCCCAGCAGGCAGTGATGTCCCTGGCTGCAGAGACTCGTTTTGTTTTCTACTGAATCTTTTTTTCTTTTTTTTAATAAACTTAATTTTGGCTGTGTTGGGTCTTCGTTGCGCCGAGCGGGGGCTCCTCTTCGTTGCGGTGTGCAGCCTTCTCATTGCGGTGGCTTCTCTTGTTGTGGAGCAGGGGCTCTAGGCATGCGGGCTTCAGTAGTTGTGGCACGTGGGCTCAGTAGTTGTGGTTCACGGGCTCTATGGCACAGGCTCAGTAGTTGTGATGCACAGGCTTAGTTGCTCCGCGGCATGTGGGATCTTCTCGGACCAGGGCTGGAACCTGTGTCCCCTGCGTTGGCAGGCAGATTTTTAACCACTGCGTCACCAGGGAAGCCCCTCCACTGTATCTTTATCTCCTAACACTGTCTGGCACAGAGAGATGTGCAGTAAGGATTTATTGTATAATAAAATATAATAACCTCCATAAAATTTAGCATGAAAGCAAGTTTTCTAACTCAGAAATATTAAGCACTAATATGTGGAAGGCACTGGCTGCTCCAGATCTATGATTAAAACTATTCAAAGGGACTTCCCGAGTGGTGCAGTGGTTAAGAATCTGCCCGCCAAGGCAGGGGACACAGGTTCGATCCCTGGTCCGGGAAGATCCCACATGCCGCGGAGCAACTAAGCCCGTGCGCCACAACTACTGAGCCTGCACTCTAGAGCCCGCAAGCCACAACTACTGAGCCCACGTACTACAATTACTGAAGCCTGTGCGCCTAGAGCCTGTGCTCCCCAACAAGAGAAGCCACCGCAATGAGAAGCCCTCGCACCACAACAAAGAGTAGCCCCCACTTGCCGCAACTAAAGAAAGCCCGCACGCAGCAATGAAGACCCAACGCAGCCAAAACTAAAAAAAAAAAAAAAACATTCACAGGACAAACATGGTCCACACATTACAAAGAGAGGAAAAATTAATCTGTAAATTAAATGTAACCCCAAACAAGATCCCAATGGAATATTTTAAATAAAACTTAAGCTGATTCTGGGGCTTCCCTGGTGGTGCAGTGGTTAAGAATCCGCCTGTCAATGCAGGGGACGAGGGTTCGAGCCCTGGTCCAGGAAGATCCCACATACCGCGGAGCAACCAAGCCCGTGCGTCACAACTACTGAGCCTGCGCTCTAGAGCCCGCGAGCCACAACTACTGAGCCTGCGTGCCACAACTACTGAAGCCGTGCGCCTAGAGCCCGTGCTCCGCAACAAGAGAAGCCACGGCAATGAGAAGCCCACGCACCGCAATGAAGAGTAGCCCCCGCTCGCCGCAACTAGAGAAAGCCTGTGTGCAGCAACGAAGACCCAACGCAGACAAAAATAAATAAATAAAACATAAAAAAAAAAACTTAAGCTGATTCTAAAATTTACATAGAAGGGGAAAATCCCAATAAATTTTTGAAATTAAAGAACAACGAGGAGAGGGAGGGGCAAGATGGCGGAAGAGTAAGACGCGGAGATCACCTTCCTCCCCACAGATACATGAGAAATACATCTACACGTGGAACTGCTCCTACAGAACACCCACTGAACGCTGGCAGAAGACGTCAGACCTCCCAAAAGGCAAGAAAATCCCCACGTACTTGGGTAGGGCAAAAGAAAAAAAGAAATAACAGAGACAAAAGAATAGGGACGGGACCTGCACCAGTGGGAGGGAGCTGTGAAGGAGGAAAGGTTTCCACACACTAGGAAGCCCCCTCGTGGGCAGAGACTGCGGGTAGCAGAGGGGGGAGGCTTCGGAGCCACGGAGGAGAGCGCAGCCACAGGGGTGCGGAGGGCAAAGCGGAGAGATTCCCGCACAGAGGATCGGCGCCGAGCAGCACTCACCAGCCCGAGAGGCTTGTCTGCTCAGCCGCCGGGGCAGGCGGGGCCTGGGAGCTGAGGCTCGGGCTTAGGTGCTAGCCGGGAGGGAGTCCGGGAAAAAGACTGCAGCTGCCAAAGAGGCAAGAGACTTTTTCTTGCCTCTTTGTTTCGCGGCGCGCAAGGAGAGGGGATTCAGAGCGCCGCCTAAACGAGCTCCAGAGACGGGCGCGAGCCGCGGCTATCAGCGCGGATCCCACAGCAACAGGGACGCAGAGGGAAAAACGGAGAGATTCCCGCACAGAGGCTCGGCGCCGAGCAGCACTCACCAGCCCGAGAGGCTTGTCTGCTCACCCGCCGGGGCGGGCGGGGGCTGGGAGCTGAGGCGCGGGCTTCGGTCGGATCCCAGGGAGAGGACTGGGGTTGGCTGCGTGAACACAGCCTGAAGGGTCTAGCGCACCACAACTAGCCGGGAGGGTGCACGAGAAAAAGTCTGCAGCTGCCGAAGAGGCAGGAGACTTTTTCTTGCCTCTTTGTTTCGCGGCGTGCAAGGAGAGGGGATTCAGAGCGCCACTTAAACGAGCTCCAGAGACGGGCGCGAGCCGCGGCTATCAGCGCGGACCCCAGAGACGGGCATGAGACGCTAAGGCTGCTGCTGCCGCCACCAAACAGCCTGTGGGCGAGCACAGGTCATTCTCCACACCGCCCCTCCCGGGAGCCTGTGCAGCCCGCCACGGCCAGGCTCCTGTGATCCGGGGACAACTTCCCCGGGAGAGCGCACGGCGCGCCTCAGGCTGCTGCAACGTCACGCCGGCTTCTGCTGCCGCCGCAGGCTCGCCCCGCCTCCTCCGTACCGCTCCCTCCCCCCGGCCTGACTGAGCCAGAGCCCCCGAAGCAGCTGCTCCTTTAACCCCGTTCTGTCTGGGCGGGGAACAGACGCCCTCAGGGGACCTACATGCAGAGGCGGGTCCAAATCCAAAGCTGAACCCCGGGAGCTGTACGAACAAAGAAGAGAAAGGGAAATCTCTCCCAGCAGCCTCAGAAGCAGCGGATTAAAGCTCCACAAACAACTTGATGTGCCTGCATCTGTTGAATACCTGAATAGACAACGAATCATCCCAAATTTAGGAGATGGACTTTGGGAGCAGGATATATTAACTTTTCCCCTTTTCCTTTTTTTTGTGAGTGTAGATGTGTATGCTTCTGGGTGAGATTTTGTCTGTATAGCTTTGCTCTCACCGTTAGTCCTAGGGTTAGGTCCGTCCGTTTTTTTGTTTTTTTTTTTTTTTGGCTTAAAAATTTTTTTTTTTCCCTAATAAATGTTTTCTTAATAATTTTTTCCTTATTTTCTATTTTTAAAAAAAATTTTTAATAAGTTTTTTCATATTTTTTATTTTAAAAAATTAAAAAATTTTTTTTCTTAATAAATTTTTTCTAAATAATTTTTTTCTTATTTTTAGTATAAAAAATTAATAAATCTATTTTTAAAAATTAAAAAAAAATTTTTTTTCTTAATAAATTTACTCTTAATAATTTTTTTTCTTATTTTTTATTATAATTGCTTTATTTTATTTTATTTTATCCTCTTTTTTTCTTTCTTTCCATTTTTTCTCCCTTTTATTCTGAGCCGTGTGGATGAAAGGCTCTTGGTGCTCCAGCCAGGCATCAGGGCTGTGCCTCTGAGGTGGGAGAGCCAACTTCAGGACACTGGTCCACAAGAGACCTCCCAGCTCCACGTAATACCAAACGGCGAAAATCTCTCACAGATCTCCATCTCAACATCAAGACCCAGCTTCACTCAACGACCAGCAAGCTACAGTGCTGGACACCCTATGCCAAACAACTAGCAAGAGAGGAACACAGCCCCATCCATTAACAGAGAGGCTGCCTAAAATCATAATAAGGACACAGACACCCCAAAACACACCACCAGACGTGGACGTACCCACCAGAAAGACAACATCCAGCCTCATCCACCAGAACACAGGCACTAGTTCCCTCCACCAGGAAACCTACACAACCCACTGAACCAACCTTAGCCACTGGGGACAGATACCAAAAACAACGGGAACTACGAACCTGCAGCCTGTGAAAAGGAGACCCCAAACACAGTAAGATAAGCAAAATGAGAAGACAGAAAAACACACAGCAGATGAAGGAGCAGGGTCAAAACACACCAGACCTAACAAATGAAGAGGAAATAGGTAGTCTACCTGAAAAAGAATTCAGAATAATGATAGTAAGGATGATCCAAAGTCTTGGAAATAGAATAGACAAAATGCAAGAAACATTTAACAAGGACGTAGAAGAACTAAAGAGGAACCAAGAAACGATGACAAGCACAATAAATGAAATTAAAAATACTCTAGATGGGATCAATAGCAGAATAACTGAGGCAGAAGAACGGATAAGTGACCTGGAAGATAAAATGGTGGAAATAACTACTGCAGACCAGAATAAAGAAAAAAGAATGAAAAGAACTGAGGACAGTCTCAGAGACCTCTGGGACAACATTAAACGCACCAACATTCGAATTATAGGGGTCCCAGAAGAAGAAGAGAAAAAGAAAGGGACTGAGAAAATATTTGAAGAGATTATAGTTGAAAACTTCCCTAATATGGGAAAGGAAATAGTTAATCAAGTCCTGGAAGCACAGAGAGTCCCATACAGGATAAATCCAAGGAGAAACACACCAAGACACATATTAATCAAACTATCAAAAATTAAATATAAAGAAAACATATTAAAAGCAGCAAGGGAAAAACAACAGATAACACACAAGGGCATCCCCATAAGGTTAACAGCTGATCTTTCAGCAGAAATGCTGCAAGCCAGAAGGGAGTGGCAGGATATACTTAAAGTGATGAAGGAGAAAAACCTACAACCAAGATTACTCTACCCAGCAAGGATCTCATTCAGATTTGATGGAGAAATTAAAACCTTTACAGACAAGCAAAAGCTGAGAGAGTTCAGCACCACCAAACCAGCTTTACAACAAATGCTAAAGGAACTTCTCTAGGCAAGAAACACAAGAGAAGGAAAACACCTACAATAACAAACCCAAAACATTTAAGAAAATGGGAATAGGAACATACATATCAATAACTACCTTAAATGTAAATGGATTAAATGCTCCCACCAAAAGACACAGACTGGCTGAATGGATACAAAAACAAGACCCATATATATGCTGTCTACAAGAGACCCACTTCAGACCTAGAGACACATACAGACTGAAAGTGAGGGGATGGAAAAAGATATTCCATGCAAATGGAAATCAAAAGAAAGCTGGAGTAGCAATTCTCATATCAGACAAAATAGACTTTAAAATAAAGACAATTACAAGAGACAAAGACGGACACTATATAATGATCAAGGGATCGATCCAAGAGGAAGGTATAACAATTGTAAATATTTATGCACCCAACATAGGAGCACCTCAATACATAAGGCAAATACTAACAGCCATAAAAGGGGAAATCGACAGTAACACAATCATAGTAGGGGACTTTAACACCCCACTTTCACCAATGGACAGATCATCCAAAATGAAAATAAATAAGGAAACACAAGCTTTAAATGATACATTAAACAAGATGGACTTAATTGATATTTATAGGACATTCCACCCAAAAACAACAGAATACACATTTTTCTCAAGTGCTCATGGAACATTCTCCAGGATAGATCATATCTTGGGTCACAAATCAAGCCTTGGTAAATTTAAAAAAATTGAAATCGTATCAAGTATCTTTTCCGACCACAACGCTATGAGACTAGATATCAATTACAGGAAAAGATCTGTAAAAAATACAAACACATGGAGGCTACACAATACACTACTTAATAACGAAGTGATCACTGAAGAAATCAAAGGGGAAATCAAAAAATACCTAGAAACAAATGACAATGGAGACACGACGATCCAAAACCTATGGGATGCAGCAAAAGCAGTTCTAAGAGGGAAGTTTATAGCAATACAAGCCTACATCAAGAAACAGGAAACATCTCGAATAAACAACCTAACCTTGCACCTAAAGCAATTAGAGAAAGAAGAACAAAAAAACCCCAAAGCTAGCAGAAGGAAAGAAATCATAAAGATCAGATCAGAAATAAATGAAAAAGAAATGAAGGAAACAATAGCAAAAATCAATGAAACTAAAAGCTGGTTCTTTGAGAAGATAAACAAAATTGATAAACCATTAGCCAGACTCATCAAGAGAAAAAAGGAGAAGACTCAAATTAATAGAATTAGAAATGAAAAAGGAGAAGTAACCACTGACACTGCAGAAATACAAACGATCATAAGAGATTACTACAAGCAACTCTATGCTAATAAAATGGACAACCTGGAAGAAATGGACAGATTCTTAGAAATGCGCAACCTGCCGAGACTGAACCAGGAAGAAATAGAAAATATGAACAGACCAATCACAAGCACTGAAATTGAAACTGTGATTAAAAATCTTCCAACACACAAAAGCCCAGGACCAGATGGCTTCACAGGCGAATTCTATCAAACATTTAGAGAAGAGCTAACACCTATCCTTCTCAAACTCTTCCAAAATATTGCAGAGGGAAGAACACTCCCCAACTCATTCTACGAGGCCACCATCACCCTGATACCAAAACCAGGCAAAGATGTCACAAAGAAAGAAAACTACAGGCCAATATCACTGATGAACATAGATGCAAAAATCCTCAACAAAATACTAGCAAACAGAATCCAACAGCACATTAAAAGGATCATACACCATGATCAAGTGGGGTTTATTCCAGGAATGCAAGGATTCTTCAATATACGCAAATCAATCAACGTGATACATCATATTAACAAATTGAAGGAGAAAAACCATATGATCATCTCAATAGATGCAGAGAAAGCTTTCGACAAAATTCAACACCCATTTATGATAAAAGTCCTGCAGAAAGTAGGCATAGAGGGAACTTTCCTCAACATAATAAAGGCCGTATATGACAAACCCACAGCCAACATTGTCCTCAATGGTGAAACACTGAAACCATTTCCACTAAGATCAGGAACAAGACAAGGTTGCCCACTCTCACCACTATTATTCAACATAGTTTTGGAAGTGTTAGCCACAGCAATCAGAGACGAAAAAGAAATAAAAGGAATCCAAATCGGAAAAGAAGAAGTAAAGCTGTCACTGTTTGCAGATGACATGATACTATACATAGAGAATCCCAAAGATGCTACCAGAAAACTACTAGAGCTAATCAATGAATTTGGTAAAGTAGCAGGATACAAAATTAATGCACAGAAATCTCTTGCATTCCTGTATACTAATGATGAAAAATCTGAAAGTGAAATTAAGAAAACACTCCCGTTTACCATTGCAACAAAAAGAATAAAATACCTAGGAATAAACCTACCTAAGGAGACAAAAGACCTGTATGCAGAAAATTATAGGACACTGATGAAAGAAATTAAAGATGATACAAATAGATGGAGAGATATACCATGTTCTTGGATTGGAAGAATAAACATTGTGAAAATGACTCTGCTACCCAAAGCAATCTACAGATTCAATGCAATCCCTATCAAACTACCACTGGCATTTTTCACAGAACTAGAACAAACAATTTCACAATTTGTATGGAAACACAAAAGACCCCGAATAGCCAAAGCAATCTTGAGAACGAAAAATGGAGCTGGAGGAATCAGGCTCCCTGACTTCAGACTATATTACAAAGCTACAGTAATCAAGACAGTTTGGTACTGGCACAAAAACAGAAAGATAGATCAATGGAACAGGATAGAAAGCCCAGAGATAAGCCCACGCACATATGGTCACCTTATCTTTGATAAAGGAGGCAAGCATATACAGTGGAGAAAAGACAGCCTCTTCAATAAGTGGTGCTGGGAAAATTGGACAGGTACATGTAAAAGTATGAAATTAGAACACTCCCTAACACCATACACAAAAATAAACTCAAAATGGATTAAAGACCTAAGTGTAAGGCCAGACACTATCAAACTCTTAGAGGAAAACATAGGCAGAACACTGTATGACATAAGTCACAGCAAGATCCTTTTTGACCCAGGTCCTAGAGAAATGGAAATAAAAACACAAATAAACAAATGGGACCTAATGAAACTTAAAAGCTTTTGCACAGCAAAGGAAACCATAAACAAGACCAAAAGACAACCCTCTGAATGGGAGAAAATATTTGCAAATGAAGCAATGGACAAAGGATTAATCTCCAAGATTTACAAGCAGCTCATGCAGCTCAATAACAAAAAAACAAACAACCCAATCCAAAAATGGGCAGAAGACCTAAATAGACATTTCTCCAAAGAAGAGATACAGATTGCCAACAGACACATGAAAGAATGCTCAACATCATTAATCATTAGAGAAATGCAAATCAAAACTACAATGAGGTATCATCTCACACCGGTCAGAATGGCCATCATCAAAAAATCTAGAAACAATAAATGCTGGAGAGGGTGTGGAGAAAAGGGAACACTCTTGCACTGTTGGTGGGAATGTAAATTGATACAGCCACTATGGAGAACAGTATGGAGGTTCCTTAAAAAACTAAAAATAGAACTACCATATGACCCAGCAATCCCACTACTGGGCATATACCCTGAGAAAACCATAATTCAGAAAGAGTCATGTACCAAAATATTCATTGCAGCTCTGTTTACAATAGCCAGGACATGGAAGCAACCTAGGTGTCCATCATCGGATGAATGGATAAAGAAGATGTGGCACATATATACAATGGAATATTACTCAGCCATAAAAAGAAATGAAATGGAGGTGTTTGTAATGAGGTGGATGGAGTTAGAGTCTGTCATACAGAGTGAAGTAAGTCAGAAAGAGAAAAACAAATACAGTATGCTAACACATATATATGGAATCTAAGGGAAAAAAAAAAAAAAAAAGAGGTCATAAAGAACCTAGTGGCAAGATGGGAATAAAGACACAGACCTACTAGAGAATGGACTTGAGGATATGGGGAGGGGGAGGGGTGAGATGTGACAGGGTGAGAGAGTGTCATGGACATATATACACTACCAAATGTAAAATAGATAACTAGTGGGAAGCAGCCGCATAGCACAGGGAGATCAGCTCGGTGCTTTGTGACCACCTAGAGGGGTGGGATAGGGAGGGTGGGAGGGAGGGAGATGCAAGAGGGAAGAGATATGGCAACATATGTATATGTGTAACTGATTCACTTTGTTGTAAAGCAGAAGCTAGCACACCATTGTAAAGCAATTATACTTCAATAAAGATGTTTAAAAAAAAAAAATAAAAAAAATAAAGAACAACGAGGAAGGATTTATCCTATCAGCTGTCAAACTAGACTATAAAGCTACAGGGAGTAAACTGTGGGATATGGGTGCAGGAATTGACACAGAGATCAGTGGAGACCAGAGTGTTCAGAAACAGAATAAATTCTGTTAACATTAGATATACTTTTGGAAAACAAAATTAGATGCCTACCTCACACCTTGCACAAAAACAAATTCCAGAGGATATAATTTAAAACACGCTTGCTAACAGTCTCTTCTTTCCCAAGTGATTCGAATGGCACCTTTATCACTAAGTGAATTCCCATAGGTACATAAATCTATTTCTGGAGACAGCATTCCGGTTTTTAGAATGAAAACCAAGGCTTTTCACCTACAGCATTTAAATAAGCAACCACAGGCCCAAGTTCTAGAAATGCTGTCCCTGCTTCTGAGGCAGCTTCATGGGAGGAAATAGTCATTCTGCGGATCTCACACTCTGAGGATCACTTTCAATTAATGCAGTCCTGAGTGATTATGGTGGTCATTTCTCAGACAGAGCTATGTGCTCTATCACTGCCTGGCTGACCCAAGTAGGCAGGGCTCTGGGAAGCTTCTGGGCCCCAGGGGCGATGTTGGCAAGGAACACCAGGTTGAGAAAAGGCATATTTTGCATCAAGGTGCCACGTTTTTTCTATATATTTCCAAAAATAACGGATCTCCATAAATTGCATTCTTTTCCAAACATTCCCAAAGGCAAAGATTTTACATGATCAGTCATATTTTGGGAGCTACAGTATTAGCAGTACTGCAGAGTTATTCGTTTACCTTTAGATGGAAATATGATCTCTGAACAAGCCTCCCTGCCACTGAGATGTGGTATTTCAGGCCCCGGGGGAATGAAAAGAGGCAGAACCTGTATCTACAGTGAGCTGCCTTCAGTGGTCCACCCCCCATGCCAGGGGTACTTATGAATACGACCTGTACACAGGTCCCCTGTTCTTTAAAGCAAAGAGGACATATAAGACGCTGTAATGCCTGAGAAAACACGCAATCATTTTTAAAATGCAAAATGAGTGTGTTCACCAAGAAAACCTGTGTTCAACACTTCCTCAGGTTGTCCTGGGTGGCTGACTCAGCCTCTCTGAGCCTGGACTCTCTCACACTTCTTGTGGTGGTATAAAATGGTGCAATCGCTTTAGAAGACAATTTGGCAGTTGCTTAAAAAGTTAAACATTGGGACTTCCCTGGTGGTCCAGTGGTAAAGAATCCGCCTTCCAATGCAGGGGACACAGGCTTGATCCCTGGTCAGGGAACTAAGATCCCACATGCCACAGGGCAACTAAGCCTGCCGCAACTACTGAGCCCGCGTGCCTCAACCAGAGAGCCCGCATGCCACAAACTACAGAGTCCACGCACCCTGGAGCCCTTGCGCCACGACTGGAGAGAGGAAAAAAAACCCGCACGCCACAACTAGAGAGAAGCCTGTGCCGCAGTGAAAAATCCCGCATGCCGCAACTAAGACCTGACGCAGCCAAAAAAATAAAATAAATTTAAAAAAATTAACTTAAAAAGTTAAACATCCATCTACCCTATGACCCAGGCATTCCACCCCTAGCTATTTACCCATGAGGAAAGAAAGCACATGTCTATGCAAACGCTTGGATGTAAATGTTCATAGCAGCTCTATCTGCAATAGCCAAAACCCGGCAACACCCCAAATGTCCATCAACAGGCAACGAATAAACTGTGGCACATCCCATGATAGAATACCATGAAAGGAAAAAACTAGTGATGTGTGCACAGCATGAAGGGATTTCAAAACAGTTATACTGGGTGAAAGAAGTCAAATGGAAAGGAAATACACTAGACAAGTCCACTTGTGTACAATTCCAGAAAATGCAACCTCTGTTGTGCCTGAAAGCAGGTTAGTGTGGCCTGGGGAGGTAGAGGTGGGAAGAGCTCAAGAGGATTTACAAAAAGGCACGGGAATGATGGATACTGTCCCTAATCTTGACTGTGGTGGTGGTTTCACAGGTACATACATATGCCAACCCTTATCAATTTGTACACTTCAAATATAGGCAGTTTACTGCATGTCAATTATGCTCAGTAACAATGTTTAAAAAAAAAACACACACACACACACTGAAGACAATAAAGAACGGTTGTCAGTCAAACCGTGATGCTGTACACCTTAAACTTATACAGTGCTGTATGTCAATGATATCTCAATAAAACTAGAAGAAAAAATAAAATAAATGAATGTGTCAAATCAACACATTGTACATCTTAAACTTACACAATGTCATATGTTAATTATATCTCAATTTTTAAAAAGGAAAGCTAATTTTAAAAAAGTGAGGGACTTCCCTGGTGGTCCAGTGGCTAAGACCCTGCGCTCCCAATGCAGAGGGCCCGGGTTGGATCCCTGGTCAGGGAGCTAGATCCCACATGACGCAACTAAGAGTTCGCATGCTGCAGCTAAAGATCCCTCACGCCGCAACGAAGATCCAGCATGCCGCAACTAAGATGCGGTGCAGCCAAATAAATGAATGA
The DNA here is from genome assembly GCF_028564815.1 of Eubalaena glacialis. Taxonomy (NCBI): domain Eukaryota; kingdom Metazoa; phylum Chordata; class Mammalia; order Artiodactyla; family Balaenidae; genus Eubalaena; species Eubalaena glacialis. Next base: position 72,968,967 of record NC_083730.1, on the reverse strand, counting down.
ATAAATAAATAAATATTTTAAAAAAGAGATAGAGAGAGAGAGAGGCTGTCCATTGAGAAACCCTGTGCTCCACACCCTCCAGGTGGGGCAGCTACTGCAAGCCACCAAGGCCACGAGACCTGTCACCTCCGTGTGGTCAGACCTCCCACATGCCACTGCTGAAGGCCCAGCTGTCCCCTGGGCCCCACCTTCCCTCACTGGGCAGACCCTGCCCCCCCTGTCAGCCCACACAAGGCCAGTGTACCAGCCACGTTGGTCACGGCCACACATGGCCAACATTCACGTTCCCCAGGGAATCCCCACCCCAACCAGCCAGGACTGAACGTTGCGTGAGGCAGAGGGGTTCTTTAGACAGAATTCAATTTGTGATTGCAGATTATCTTCTTTAGCTGCTTTTAGGCAAAGAGACACCAGCACTACAGCCAATAAAAATCCCACTCACATGCTCTATCTCCCGCTCCCTGAGGTTCAATGCAGTAAAACCAAGGCTGTTCTAAGAAGGCAGGTGCGTGCCTGGGCTCTGGGGAAGCTGCAATAACTCTTTCATGCTCCAGGGTCAGATTCTAAGCAAAGCTCCCTGTTCCTGGATGCCCCCACCAGATAACAAACAAAACGATCCTTGCCTGTTTTTGCTCTTCACTGTGTTCTCATCCAGGGGAGGCAGCAAGGCACAGCTTTGAAGCTGCAAAAGTCTACATTTGAATTTCGGCACCGCTATTCATTCACTCATTCATTTCCTGAGCACCTACTGTGTGGCAGGCCCTGCACTCTGCACGCTGCTCGGAGCCGACAGTCTAGTTGAGCGGACAGATGTTGATCAAAGCATCACCACTTCCGAACAGTGATCTCGGGCAAGGCGCTGAGGTTGCCCCTGTGTCCGTGCCTTCCTCTCAGCGGACTGTTCACAACTCATTGAGCCGGTGCCTTAGCCGTGCCTGCACCGGACCCAGACCGCCCAGAGTCATCCTCAGCAGCTGGGTGCGGGGAAAGGAAATGGGGTCTGTTCCTTAATGGGTCTCCTTCCCTCCAAGTGGGCCCGGTCAGAATGCTTCAACCCACTTGCAGTCAGTCATCTTACACAAAGAAACCAAGAGTTAGCATGTGTCTGGAAAGTGCAGGCTCCAGTGGAGAGGTGGACGGTGGGTACCCTGGCCGAGAGACCCCCCCAGGACCCGCCTCTCCACACCCACAACTCAAGTTGGGGTCTGAGCCCAAGGACAAATGACTCAGTGTGTGGTAGGGACCACGGCATTAACTAAACACAGGACCGTGGAAGGCAGGGGGTGGGGGGTGAGGGAGAGTGGGGCACTGTTTTCCATTATTAGCACTATTTTCACTCCTCCTTTCCTATGTGTATGTATTAGTGGGACAAAAAAAATCCATTTTTAATATTAAAATAAAATTGGTACATGGCATTTACTTTGCGGTTGCTTGAAACGTGGTGATGTGACAGAAGTTAGATCCATAAATACCAAAGGGATTAAATTGAAAGGGTTTAACGGTATTTTAGTGGCCTGGGTGCACTGCAACGGAATGTGGAAAATGGCAGTCACAACCCTGTGGCATTTGTCCCCATCTCACAAGTGATGGGGTCGTTACGCGGTAGGGGCTGAGCTGAGGAAAACGCACTGATGAGAGTTTCAGCAGCTATGCCACCCACTGGTGACTGAATGTGTCCCCAGGACCGGTTAATGGATAATCACTTGGCCATTTTCTGAGAGGACACGGATCATTGAGGCATGTTTACTGCCAAAGCAGTGGCACTGGAATCCAGAAAAACCGATACTGGGCGACTCGCAGTTTTTAAATAACACTAAATAACCGCACCTTTCTGCTCACCGTGAGTGGCCATGAGCCCCATAAGGACTGAGTGCTCAGCCTGAGCCATCATTCAGTTCAGGCACCTTCATTTGGTTTTAAATAGACTGCACATAGATTAAGGGTTTTTGCTTCGTATTAAATGAGAATCTGACTGGCACACGTGAAATACACATGTAAGAGGAAAAATAATGAGCCAAGGGATACTGAAGAGCAAGAGGCACGTCTGAAGCGTGGGGACGAGCTGGTGTCTGCGTAACAGAGGAGCTGGGCGGGAACGCGAGGCGGATCAGGAGCAAAGGGCAGGACTGCGCAGGGGGGCCAGGGCAGGGCACCCGACCACCAACGGGGCCGCGGTCCTTCTGCCTTAGGGCCCCCAACGCCCAAGCACAAGATTGAACCCTCCTCTGTCCCCTCGGCTCTGTTGTTACTTCATTCTGGAAGGAAACTGGATACGCTTTTTTTAAAAAAGTGCTGCCTGTCTTTCCGCAGCTCTCCCAGGAAAGGGCAGTATGTGCGCTCCCGTTACTTGGAGTCACATCTGTCCAGCTCCCACAGCAACAAGTGCAGCCCTGGAAGCGCAGGGAGGCCCAGGCGGCTGAGGCAGGAAGGTGGCAGAGCTGTCTGGGACCACCTTTTGGAAGCATCTGTCAAACGTCTGTGGGATGTGCTGGTGGTGGGCACAGAGAGTGAGTAGAAGGTCATGCTGGCCCTCAAAGAACCCACAAGCCAGACCACCAAGCGGTTATGATCACGCACCCCATGTGAAAAAAAGTTTGATCATGCGCCCACAGTATATGAATAATTATTTCTAGATTATACACATGCTGTGCTACTGCTACTTGACTTATGCTATATGATCATGTGCCCACAGTATATGAATAATTATTTCTAGATTATACACATGCTGTGCTACTGCTACTTGACTTATGCTTTATGATCATGTGCCCTCCAGGTGAGGGGGCGGCACTCATCCCCTTCTTGGAAACAACAAGGCTAGAGGAGAGTGGAATCAAGAGCCACAACACCATCGCACCCCTACCCAATGCAACTTTTCCTAGGAAAAGTACTAGAGAAGTACTAGAGAAGAGAGGGAGCTACATGCATGACATGGTCCATGGGGCGTGACATTTGTAACAGGCCACAACTGGAAGCTGCCCGAGCGTCCAGCCAAAGGACGACAGGGTAAGAAAACTGGGGCCACAGGCTCTCCACAGAACAGAAGCCAAGCATAAAAAGTGACAAGCGAGGCTGCAGAACATTCATCCGGAATACTGATGCTGTAAAGCCGAGTGGAAGGTGAGCTCTCCGCTGTGTGTGGGTGTGTGCGGTGTGAGCGGGGAAGGAATGGCAATGGCTGGATCATGGCAATGTTTTCATTTCTTCTTTTAAATTGCCTTTGTTATCGCTGTAATGTTTTAATAGCATAGAAAGTCAAGTTTAAGTAAGAGCGGCGGATGATTTTTCTCACCGGTTCCCTCTTCCTCCCTCTCCTCCGAGAGACAGTATGGATCTCCTCCCACAGCTTCCCCAGTTTCCAGACTGATGAGTGTGTCTGCAAACCAGCCTGGCTCCACTGACAGGGCCTTCTGTCTTCCTGCTCACGAGGCTGCGGTCATCACTCTCCCCGACAGCTCCACGCCCTCCTTCAGCAGAAGGGCCACGTGGGCTCTCACTGTAGGCGCCACGGCGTTTTTCTCCCGAATTCAGTTATCAGTTGATGGCCTTGAGCTGTGATCGCATCTGGGAGACCCTGAGCCCAATGCAACGGGGGCATTTCTGCACAAATGGAAGAGCAGCAGCACTTCTGGATAAGTTATGGTGAAGGCTCACAGGAGAGTATTTGTGGGCGTACCTTAACCATGCCGTGCATTTTCTGCTAAGGGAGTGTTAACTGGAACAACCTTTATAACTCGCCAACAGTATCAAAATGGAAAGCATGCACTTGACCCAGTTATCCTTACTCTAAGAATTTACTGTTAGGAAATAATCACACCAGGGCAAAAAAAAAAAGGAAGAAGAGGAAGGAGGAAGAGGAGGAGGAGAAGGGGGAAGAGGAGAAGAAGAAGAAGAAGAAGAAGAAGAAAGAAAAAAATGAGCACAGAAATGCTTGTCCAGTGCTTTTTTAGATAATAGGGAAACACTGCAAGCAACCTGAATGGCTAAAAAATGTTTCATTAAATTATGCTATATCCATTTGATGGAATATCATGCACCATTAAAAATGACATTATAATTAGATATTCAAACAGGTGATAACATTAAAGAATTATTATTTCAGGTGTGATAGTGGTCTCAAATTGATGCTTTTAAAAGAGTCCTTGTAGGTTCCTTAAAAAACTAAAAATAGAACTACCATACGACCCAGCAATCCCACTACTGGGCATATACCCTGAGAAAACCATAATTCAGAAAGAGTCATGTACGAAAATATTCATTGCAGCTCTGTTTACAATAGCCAGGACATGGAAGCAACCTAGGTGTCCATCATCGGATGAATGGATAAAGAAGATGTGGCACATATATACAATGGAATATTACTCAGCCATAAAAAGAAATGAAATGGAGGTGTTTGTAATGAGGTGGATGGAGTTAGAGTCTGTCATACAGAGTGAAGTAAGTCAGAAAGAGAAAAAGAAATACAGTATGCTAACACATATATATGGAATCTAAGGGAAAAAAAAAAGGTCATGAAGAACCTAGTGGCAAGATGGGAATAAAGACACAGACGTACTAGAGAATGGACTTGAGGATATGGGGAGGGGGAGGGGTGAGATGTGACAGGGTGAGAGAGTGTCATGGACATATATACACTACCAAATGTAAAGTAGATAGCTAGTGGGAAGCAGCCGCATAGCACAGGGAGATCAGCTCGGTGCTTTGTGACCACCTAGAGGGGTGGGATAGGGAGGGTGGGAGGGAGGGAGATGCAAGAGGGAGGAGATATGGGAACATATGTATATGTATAACTGATTCACTTTGTTATAAAGCAGAAGCTAACACACCATTGTAAAGCAATTATACTTCAATAAAGATGTTTTAAAAAAAAAAAAAGAGTCCTTGTTTTTTAGAGATACGCATGAAATGTTTGCAGATGGGGTTTGGTTTAAAATAATGGCGAGGGGAAGCAGATTAGTGGTCGCCAGGAGCAGAGGGGAGGGGGGAATAGGGAGTAGCTGCTAATGGGCTTGGGGTTTCCTTTGGGGTGATGAAAATGTTCTAGAACTAGATAGAGGAGATGGTTGCACAACATTATGAATGTGCTAAATGTCACTAATGGTGAATTTATGTTATGTGTATTTACCACAATAAAAAAATAATAATGGGGGAACCAGATGACGGAGTGGGATGAAATAAGATTGGCCATAAATTGATAATTGTTGAAAGGCAAGTGATAAGAACATGGGACTCTACATGTGTACAAGTATGTTATATACACATGTATGTAGCTCATTAGAAAGTTTCCATAATAAAAAGTGATGCCACAGATGCATATTTATTAGCATGGAATGTCCACAACATGTTGAATTTAATGAGCCAGTTACAAAACTGCATATTGGGAATCTTCCCAGTGGTGTGAAATTACATATCTGGATCCAAACGCATACATACGCATAAAGAAATGTTTGGAATGCTGTTCAGTAAAGGTTTAACAATGATCATTTCTAGGTTAGTAGATTTGAGATTTTTCTCCCTTTGGTCCATTTTCCAGTATGGTTTGCACTTTTCTTTTTCCATTCAGTCTTTTTACAAAACAATAAAGATTTTTTTCTTAAAAGGCAGAAATGTTTAAGAACACCCTTTTTACCTCCAGCATTCTCACAGAATGGTCCTGGAAAATGGCAGATTCCTAACAAAAGCCACCTGGCTAGCTTGACGCCTGGGTACTTGATCAGTGGCAACGCCCTCCGCAGTGGACATCTCCCCATGCGGGGGCTGAGGAGGGCCCACCTTCACAGCTGGACACCCCTGTCAATGATGACAACCCCAACAATGACACCTGCAACTCTTTCTTCTGCACATGTTCATCCAGCCTCTCTCAGCCACCCTGTGAAGTCGCCTGGGCCAGGACTGGGACCGTCCCTACTTCACAGATGAGGAAGTGAAAGCCGGGGGGCTGCCTACACCACACAGCTGAGCAGCCGAGGCAGGACCAGCCCAAGGGGACCCTTGCTTCTCCCAGGGGCCACTCCTTGTTGGGGGTCAGGACCCAGGCGCTGGGGCCTGGGGCTGGCCCTCCACTCGGGAGATGAAGACCACTACACATGATCTTGCACAGGTGCAACTCAGACCCCTGCATTATCACACGCAGCCAAACGTCTCCAGCTCCCACCCAGATCGCGTGAACATCAGCCGGAGGAGGGATAACTACAGTGACTGCTGCTGGACAGCCCACTGCGAAGGACACAGCTGCTCCCGCTGTGGTGTCTCTGGCTGAGCTGCCTGGAGTCACACGAAGTCCCTCCTGACCTCTCACGCTCCTGGTAATGCCCTTTGGAAGGACGCTCTTCAAACTTGGCTCTGCAAGGACCCCCACAATTTACCTGCACCCAGAGCCTACGGACCAAAGGAGCCACCAGGCCTGCCCAAAGCACCAGGCACCCACTCCTCACACTCATTCTCTCACTCATTCTCCCTCCCTCCCTCCCTCCATCCCTTCCTTCATCCACCCAACAGTTCTGTGCGTCTACTCTGAGATGAGCCCGGCCTGGGCAGCGGGATGACCAGGGAAGTCAGACGTTAAACAGATGAGAGCACCATGAATAATACCCACACGATGGTGAATGCTCAAAGGAGAGGCACCAGGGGCCAGGAGGGCACCCACGGCGGGTGGGAAGCAGACCTGGGCTGGGGAGTCAGGAGGGGGTCCTGGAGAAAAGCCTTCATGACATAAGAACAGCCATCGAGTGTGGGAGACCCCACAGTGCACAGAGCTCACGCCACTGTCCACCTGCCCAGGGGCTCTTGTCGTTTCCCCTCTGCAGACAGGAACCTGAGGCCGGAGAGGACGTCACTCAGCCGAAGAGAGGGAGAGCCAGACCTCACAACGGCCTCAAAGCCAGGCCTAACCAGTCACAGGTGTGCCCGGAGCCGGCAGGGCTGCCTCCGGGATGTCTGGGCTCGAGGGTTTCTGTGGCCAAGTCCTGAAGGTGACACTTCTGGCTGCGCTCACAAAACGTCTATGAAGAGGAGTTCTCTGCGAACGCAGCTGCCTTATCAGTGACAAGACGTCCCGTGGGCCAGTGCGACCTCCCCACTCCTGGTGCTTTAACGGAGATGAGGAAAGATGGGCTCACAGTAGTGGCACTTCTCCCCAGGCAGGCAGAGGGCCCTGACTCAGGGGCCTCATTAAAATGGAAATTCCATTCCTCAGGAGAGGCTGCCTCATCTCCGAGCAACCCAGTGTTTCCGACTGTCTTCCAGAGAAAAGAGAAATGTAAGGTGGGTGCCAGTGGGAGAGAAAACCCCACCACTTTCATCTAAAACCAGAACTCGCCCACTGGAAGACCAGCTTGCAGTCTCCGCCCTGGTCCCGCACGAACCCATTACAACCATTTCCTCCTGCTCTAGAGGGCGGTGTCCAAGGCCGACTCCTGCCTGGGCGGCTGCATTGGGTCCGGCTCTCTCGCATGTGGCTACCTGCTGGCCCAGCTTTGCTCTAACCCGCTCTCACCTGGACTGAGGTGGCTCACAAGTGTGTGGCTCTGTGCACACCAAACATGTGGGGACTGGACGGAATATTCCTTCTGCCTCCAGGCACAGAGGGCCTGTGCACGGGCACAGCCTCAGTCCTTTCCGTGGGAGGAGAAGGGACCCAGGATGTGGTGGCCCCTGGAGAGCAATGCCAGCTAAACACGGTCAAGTGCAAACCCAGGCTGAGGTCTGGGAAGCCTTCCAGGGAGCTGTCCCCACTGGCTTCCTTTTGTGTGTGTGTCTGGGGGGTGGGGGTGGGGGGAGGCAGGGAGATCGTAAAAAGGGCCAGGCCCTGACCCTCGCCTTGGTCCGAGCCCTTGCCACCCTCAGGTCAGCCTCCATTTCAAAGCCAATCCCGATCTCAGGTGAAAGCTCTGCACCAATGGTTTTCAAACCTTTTGTACAGGTTTCTCTACAAACCTATTTGAAAGAGACCAGCAGACACAGGACAAGGGAAGCTACCGGGGCAGACACGGTGGGAGGAGGCCAGCCCGGAGCCCAACCCACCGGCACCCTCTCCTGAGCAGGGTGGCAGCTCGCCTGGCCCCAGGTGCAGGCATCACACCGAGGCCCTGCGTGGCTGGTGCTCTGTGCCTGGTGTGATGTGTGTGGACGGGGCACCAGACTCCATTGGGCCCAGCTCTTCCTATGCTCACAGGGCCTCCCTGGCAACCCCGCCTACCTGTGAGGGGTCTCTGAAGCTTCTGTGCTTTCTGCCCCTGCCTCCGGGGGACGTGTCTTATCCCCCAAGGATTCCCTTCCACAGTCTGTGGCTGTTACACCAGCCTGCCCGCCTGGCCTCCCTCAGAGCTGGGTCCTGGCTCTCCACAGCTCCCTGGCCTGGGCTGGGCACGGGAGAGGGCAGCCACAGAGCACGCGGAGCACGAACAGCCCGTCCAGCTGCTGCGTGCCCTCACCTTCTCCCTCCTGAGCCAACTCCTGGGGGTGGCAGTGAGGGACCACTCCATGGAGGCTGGAGGTGCTCAGGGAAGAGGTCACATCTCAGGGGGACCCAGAAGAGTGGGCAGGATTTCACACTCCCTCATTAAACACGTTCAGGTCGCCCCTCAGGTGTGGCCATGACCCCCACCCTGAGCTGCACCTGATGTGAGCAGGGCTGGGGACCTGCTCCAAGCTGCTCCAGGTTCCCTTGCCCAAGAATTTGAATCTGGGGCACAGAGACAGCAGCCACAAGGCCCAGCTCAGCCAGGGCAGGTCAGAGCTCCCGGGAGAACGAAGATATAGAGGAACAAAGAAGCCAGTCCATAGAAGGAAAGGAAACAGAGGGGACATGGGAGAGTCCCTGTAGGGTGCTGCATAAGCCCTACTTTTACTGAGGACACTCTGAGTGGGTTTTTGTTCCCTGCCACCAACTGACCCTGAATAGAAGATCATGAAAAAAAGAAAAGAATTAGTAAACAGGTCCCTGTCTATAAAGGTGTTTCCAGCGCAGTGAGGAGACATCCCCACAGGCATGATACCACTGCATGCAGACCTACTGTCGACTAAGGCAGCAGTCCCCAACCTTTTTGGCACCAGGGACCGGTTTCATGGAAGACAATTTTTCCACGGGCCGGGGTGGGGGTGGGGGGATGGTTTCGGGATGATTCAAGCACATTACATTTATTGTGCACTTTATTTCTATTATTATTACATAGTAATATATAATGAAATAATCATACAACTCACCATAATGCAGAATCAGTGGGAGCCCTGAGCTTGTTTTCGCTTGTCCCTCACTGATAGGGTTTTGATATGAGTCTGCAAGCAATTGATTTATTATGGTCTCTGTGCAGTGAAACCTCTCTGCTAATGATAATCTGTATTTGCAGCTGCTCCCCAGTGCTAGCATCAGCACCTCAGCTCCGCCTCAGATCATCAGGCATTAGATTCTCGCAAGGAGCACGCAAGCTAGATCTCTCGCATGCGTAGTTCACAGTAGGGTTTGCGCTCCTATTAGAATCTAATGCCACCGCTGATCTGACAGGAGGCAGAGCTCAGGCAGTAATGCGAGCGATGGGGAGCAGCTATAAATACAGATGAAGCTTCACCCGCTCGCCCGCCCGCCGCTCACCGCCCGGTTCCTAACAGGCCACGGACCAGTACTGGACTAAGGAGCCAGCTGAAGAGCCAGGGTCGGTGGGTGGTAATAATGACTGGTATCGGTCAGCTGTGCCGCACAGTCCCTCTCCCAGAGCAGCTTGGAGCAGGTAGCCAGCCCTGCCCTGGTCCCTTCAGGTGTGGGTGGGGGGTGGGGACAGGGTCTGGGTTTTTTTATTATATTATTGTTGTTGTTGCTGTTATTATTTACCCTCACCACCATCTCAGGATATAGGCATTATTCCTCCCTTTGAGAAGCAAAGAAATTAAGGCTTAGAGCGGTTGAGGGCCTCGTCCGAAGTCACACAATGGAAAAGACAAAAACTCTAATTCAAAAAGATGCATGCACCCCAATGTTCACAGCAGCACTGTTTACAATAGCCAAGACATGGAAGCAACCTAAGTGTCCACTGACAGAGGAATGGATAAAGAAGATGTGGAATACATATGCAATGGAATATTACTCAGCCATGAAGAAGTGAAATAATGCCATTTGCAGCAACATGCATGGACCTAGCTAGAGATTATCATACTAAGTGAAGTAAGTCAGATGGAAAAAGACAAATATCATATGATATCACTTATTTGTGTAATCTAAAAAAAAGATATAAATGAATTTATTTACAAAACAGAAATAGACATAGAAAGCAATATTATGGTTACCAAAGGGCAAATGGGGGGGAGAGGGATAAATTAGGAGTCTGGGATTAGCAGATACACACTACTATATATAAAATAGATAAATAATAAGGGCCTACTGTACAGGACAGGGAACTACATTCAATATCTTATAATAATATATAATGGAAAAGAATCTGAAATAGAACATATACATCTATATATATACAGATATATATAGATAGATACATATATATAACTGAATCACTTTGCTGTACACCTGAAACTAACACAACATTGTAAATCAACTATACTTCAATAAAAACATTTTTTTAAAAAGTTACACAGTGACTCAAAGCAAAGCCAGGATCCCAAATTTTGCACTGCTTTTACTAAGCCACGCCCCTTCACACCATCATGCAAATGAGACTCAGCAACTGCCCAGGGCAGCAGGGTTGTGGGGGGGAGGGGAACAGAGCCCCGCCTTCCAGTTCCATAGCCCAGAATACCTAGCCTTGACCTTTCAAAGTTTACCTCCAAATCAAAGCTCAAGCTGGCAAAGTAAAGTGCAGGAGGATCCCAGGAAGATATCCTAGCCCTGCTCACCTTGGGTTCAGGACACATGCTGTATTTTGGAACCAGTGACACAATGAGCTGCCAGCCCCACCTGCATCAGAGGCTTGGCACTCATGCCCACAAATCCTCCAGCAGGTTAACATCTAAATGGCAACAAAGCATAAGCCTTCTGAATCTGGTAATTACAAAGGCAAGTGCTATAGTTACAAAGGTTAGTTACAAAGGAAGCAGTTAGTAATCAGGATAATTGCCCTGGCAGGAAAATGATGCTTCAAGCATTTTTTTTTTTAACATCTTTATTGGAGTATAATTCCTTTACAATGGTGTGTTAGTTTCTGCTTTATAACAAAGTGAATCAGCTATACATATACATATATCCCTATCTCCTCCCTCTTGCTTAAAGCATCTTAATGGTAAGAATGTATCAAATGTAGACAAGTGACTTTTTTGTCTACTTTTTTGGTCAAATGACTCTGACCTACTAATCCTCTTATGAAGACCACCTCCAATACAAACATTTCAGAATGCCTATTTTTCTACTGAAATAGGGGGGCCACCTCTGGGATGGCCGGCAGAGGGCCCTGTGGGAAGAGGCGAGGTCAGAACAAACAATGCCCTCGCTGCAAAAATCCAACTCAGTTTCTCTGAGAACTGAGCGTCAGTCTGCTCGAATTGTGCACATACATTTGAACTCGCTGGTGACCCAGTTACCCTGAGCCTCTTCAGCTAGCACCGATTTACACGAGTCCCTCGGGGGTAGCCGCTGCCATCTGTATGGGTCACAGGATCACATCTAAATCCAAACTGTCAACACCTCTTGCACAACAAAATACCATCCTTTTTCTAAGTTCCTTTCTGGTGGCTCTTGCCTTTGCTAATATGGACTCTTGAGAATTGACTCCAACTCATACTCCACCCCCCCCACCCTGCAGGCTCCCTGGCAAGGCCGAGCCATCAGAGGTCTCCATCCTTCCAGGACCTCCTGCTCTGTGCCAAGCCCCGCTTCTTCGGGAAGGGCCAGAATTCTCTCCCAGCTGAGGGATGCTAACTTTCCCCTGGGTTCCTTCAGACTCTGAATAAAGCCCAGTCTTCTCTGCTGGAAGCACATGTGTGTCCCCCTTTCTCAGGCACTGCACCCCCTTTTCTAGTTCCCTCACACCCTCGAAGTCACCAGGGAGAGTAAAGGTTCCTTTAAACAAACTTCAGTCCACTGCATTGTTAATTTTGCAGATGTGATAACAGTACCTTGAATTAAATATTAAATGTTTAAAAAAGGAATCCTTATCTTTTAAAGATGCATCCTGAAATATTGACAAATATTCAAAATGACACAGGATTAGGGAAGAGGGTAGAGGCACAGAAACAAGACTGAGTTGATAGCTGGTGACAAGTATGTGCCGGTTCCTAAGACTTCTGTCCGCTTCTGTTTATGTCATAAATTTTCCATAACAACAAAAGGATTTTAAAAAATCCCATCCCTGGGGTTCTACAGCATCCCTGAGTCCAACCGTCCTACCTGAGGATTTTACCTGGACCTCTTTCAACTGACACGTTTAGTGAGCAACAACTCCACACAAGGTGCTGCTGAAGCTGCAAAGTAAAAGCCACTGGCCTGCCTGCAACAAGCTCTCAGGATGCAGAGGCTGGTCCTCTATTTTGACAAAATCCCCAAGGCCTCATTTCTCAAATTGGGCACAGGTTTTTCTCTCTCCAAACACCAGGGTGGGCATGTGGAATGGAGTGAGCTCAGCTTCCTGTCCTGGCATCGCTGAGGGGAAATCTTAACTGCCCCTCATTCCTCCCTTGGTCTGGATGAGGTGGCCCAGGTGTGAGTCAAGGCAGAGAAGAGTTTGAGGGGAAGAGAGGCTGACCCATCCATGTTTTGGAGGGGTAGGGTGAGGTCAACCCCTCTGTCCTGCAACCTGAGAGCCAAGGACCCAGGGCCAGGACACGTCATGCCTCCCACCTGGGCCAGAAGCTTGGAGGGAAGTGCTGAGATCACAAGGGGCTCCAGGCCTGAACACCTGAAGGCTGGACACTGCCTAATCCAAAGGACTCGAAACCAGAAACCGACTTCCCCTCCAAACTAGACATAGATCTGTTTATCTGTTCAGAGGGCTGTGTGGCATTCATGCTCTTGGAGCCCCGAATTCACAGCCAAAGCAAGCAGGGAATTCCCACCTTGAGCTGCTGACCCATCAATGAGCAATGGCTCCCCTCCTGGGGTACCGTTAAATGTTCATCCCGAGGCCACCACAGAAACAAAAGCCAACCCCTTGGGTCAGCAACACCCTTCACCACTATCAGTTTCAATGACCAACAGTTCACACCCACTGTCCCACTCTCTCAGTCAAGGTGAGGACGATGAAGAGAGAGTCTCTGATGAGTGAAGGGTATAGTACTCCCAATACGGACATAATCCCTCTTCTTAGGTGGAGAAAAAGGCTGCACCTACACCTAGAAGAAAGGGGACAAGAATTTGGATACAAGTGCACCTGGTGAACGCCCCACACCATCCCCTTTGTCTCTGTGGTTCCAGTGAATTAAAAAAAAAAATACGTGGTAGGGACTTCCTTGGTGGCGCAGTGGTTAAGAATCCGCCTGCCAATGCAGGGGACACGGGTTCGATCCCTGGTCCGGGAAGATCCCACATGCCGGGGAGCAACTAAGCCCGTGCGCCACAACTACTGAGCCTGTGCTCTAGACCCCGTGAGCCACAACTACTGAAGCCTACGCGCCTAGAGCCCGTGCTCCGCAACAAGAGAAGCCACCACAATGAGAAGCTCACGCATTGTAACAAAGAGTAGCTCCCGCTTGCCGCAACTAGAGAAAAAGCCCACGTGCAGCAACGAAGACCCAAAGCAGCCAAAAAAATACATGGTAGTAAAACAGAATTAAACCCCCATTCCAACTAAAACAACATTGTAAATGTAAACTATATTTCAATTAAAAAATTTTTAAAAACCCACTCCATGGAAAACACGGAATTTGGAAATGCGGGAAGCAAGGCAGCTGCAGCAAGCCATCCAGGAGTCTGAGCAGACCGTGTTTCTCAAAATGAGATCCATGGGGGGCCAGCAGGAGCGCTGCATGGAATGCATATTAAAAATGGGGGTTCCTGGGCACCATCTGATCATCTCATCAGAATCTTGGTGGTCCTCCCCTAAGAATTTTAATGCACTCACCCCAGCAGCCTTTGTGCCCACCAAAGTTAGAGAGAAGTTTTTCAGGGTTTGTGTGTGCATGTGTGTGTGTGTTGTTTAATCCATGCCACTCAATATTTTACTAACTTAATGAGCTCACAAGAGACCTCATTACACCTTCTGCCCAGCTAAGTGGATGGGGCTCCTCTTCCTTGGGACTAAGGGGTCCAAGGGTTAATAGCTTGAATGTGGCTATGTTTTCCCTTTGTCCTGAGACAAGCACACCCCTGTCCCCACCCAGCCTCTGGGGGTGGCCACGGGAGAAGCCATGGCTCCGTGCTTGCAGGGATTTTCTGAGCACTAAGGAACAGCTCTCCCCAACAAGTCAGAAACCCCCAGTTTAGGAAGACATTCCTTCGAATGGGAACAGTGCTGAGTGGACCAAGGCGAGACCACCATTTCTCCAGGCCACTTGCCTGCCGAGGCACAAAGGCAGAAGGTTTTCCAGGAGCTGATCCAGAGCCAGATTACCCCCCCACCACCACCACTCCCCAGGGACTTATTTCTACCTTGGGGGACCATGGCCAATAGGGACAGCAGGAAAGCCTTCCAAGTCCTAACTTTTAGAGGACTTTCATCTTGAAGCAATAGGATGGCAGGGTGCCCAGATGTTCTTTAGGGTCAGCCCCTAGGGCCACCAGCCACAAACGGCCCCCTCACCCCCTGCTCAAACGCCGCCTTGGTTGCCCTAAGGGCAGAATCTGGGCTGCCTGGGATAATTCCAAGTGCTGGGCTGTGATATCAGAATAGGGCTATGACATCAAGGTGGGGGCAGGTCAGCCTGGGGGAGCAGGGCAGGAGACAGAGAGAGCCCCTGAGGGGCTGGATTAGCCCCCCTGGAGGTAAGGCCCAAGAGAGAGAGGTGTCCGGCTCTGGGTTCACTGCTCACAGCCTCCTGGAGCCCCCACTGGGAGGCGGACCTGAAGATATGAAAATGATTCTGAGAGGTAGGTTGCAAGCCAGCCGAACTTCTGGTGCTTCCTTACGCACTGATTTAGGAGCAAGGAAAGCAAACAAACTACCCTCTAGCTCCCCCCTGTGTCAAGTGAAAGGATACTCTCTATTTTCTGACTGAGAAGTTCCACTTTGGACCACACCCACCCAAGTGGGCTGAGCATCAGAGTCCCCCAAGATGCGGCTAAATGCAGGTAGATGAAATGTAGCACGCCCTTTACACTGAATTACAATAAACGAATTTCAGTGTAAGTATGTCCCAACTATTGCATGGGACACATTTACACTAAAACATCTGTGTATGTTTGAAGTTCAAATGAAAGTTGGTGACCTGACCTTTTATTTGCTAAATCTGGCAATCCTATCCAGGAAGAGTTTTTTTTAATGCAGGTGCCCGCCCCCCGCCCCCCACCCCGCCGTCCCCAGTGCTCTCATTCATTCAGATTTATCCCTGCAGGGGGACCTGGGAACCTGTATTATTTTAAAGCTGCCAAGGTGACTATTATCAATAACTACTGCTGACTTTTCTTGAGCACTTGACAAGCCATGTGCTAAGTTCGTTTCATGCACTAAGATAGTCCTCACAGCACCTCTAAGGGGTGGTTCTATGATTAAGCCTGCTTTACAGAGGAGAGAAAGAGGCAACAGACATCAAGCACCTCACCCAAGGTCACACAGTTACTAAGCCATGGTTTGAACCCAGGAAAGGTGGCTCCCACTGACTTAGAAATCTTTGAATTGGAAGGACGTTGGGAGGCACACAGTCAAAACCTCTGGTGGACTGACCGACAGGGAATCTGAGGCTCCGGGAACTCATGCTCACACTAACCAGCACGCCACTGTGCATGCGCATGAGGGGCTGAGCCCGGTGGCAGAGAGCAAGCATCTAGCCCAGGCAGGGGGCCAGCTCAGGGAGGGTTTCCAGAATGGCCTCTCCTTGAAGGGGAAGCAGACCTAAGGGGAAGCAGGGTGTGGGAAGGGGCTGGGTGCTAACGAAGAGGGTTTGTAAGCAGGAGGTTCAGCTTGCAAGCCGGCCTGGCAGCAAGACGGTGTGCCAATGAGGAGAGGGAAAGCTGGACAGGTCTGTAGGGCGGGGAGAACCAAGAAGAGACAGAAGTCAAAACTGCATTTTATTTTCAAATGAACACACAGCAATTTTTTTGTTGCTGCACAGGTCTATGCTTTTTTTTTTTTTTTTTTTTTTTCCTCATCTTTTGGGATCTTAGTTTTCTGACCAGGGATTGAACTCAGGCCAGGGCAGTGAAAGCACCGAGTCCTAACCACTGGACCGCCAGGGAATTCCCCAGTTCTATGCATTTTAACGCATGTATAGATTCATGACACAGCTTCACGATAGGACACAGAACAATTCCATCACCCCCGAAACACTTCCTCATACTACAACTTTGTATCACTCCCTCCCTTCACCCCTCACCCTTGGCAACCACTGACCTGCTCTACATCTCTAGTTTCTGCCTTTTCCAGAATGTCATATAAATGGAATCATACAACTTTTTGAGAATGGCTTCTTTCACTCAGCATAATGCCTCTGAGATCCGTCCAAGTTATTGTACGCATCAATAGTTCATTCATTGTGACTGCCAAGTAGCGTTCCATTCGATGGATGTACCAGGGTTTGTTCAATCCACTGAAGACATCTGAGAAGTTTCCAGTACTTTGCTATTAAAAATAATGCTGCTATGGGACTTCCCTGGTGGCACAGTGGTTAAGAGTCTGCCTGCCAATGCAGGGGACACGGGTTCAATCCCTTGTCCAGGAAGATCCCACATGCCGCGGAGCAACTAAGCCCATGCGCCACAACTACTGAGCCCGCGTGCCACAAGTACTGAAGCCCGAGCGCCTAGAGCCCATGCTCTGCAACAAAAAGCCACCGCAATGAGAAGCCCGCGCACCGCAACAAAGAGTAGCCCCCGCTCACCGCAACTAAAGAAAGCCCGAGCGCAGCAACGAAGACCCAACGCAGCCAAAAATTAATTAATTAATTAAAAAATAATGCTGCTATGAACATTTGTGTACAGGTTTTTGCGTGAACATAAGTTTCCATTTCTCTAGACTAAATATGCAAGGGTGTAGTTCTTGGGTCATATAGTAATTGCATGTTTAGTTTTTTTAAGAAACTGCCAAAATGTTTTGCAGAGTGGCTGTACCATTTTACATTCCCACCAGTAACTTATGATGGATCCTCACCAGCATTTAGTATTATCGTTATTTTTTATTTTAGCTGTTCTAATAATGTGTAGTGATATCTCACAGTGATCTTAATTTGTATTTCTCTAATAGCTAATGATAATGAATACCTTTTCATGTGCTTATTTGGCATCTGTGTCTTCTCTTCAGTGAAATATTTGTGCTTCAAGACACCAAAAGGAGAGGAATCCTACCATGTCTCACTGACAGGTAGCATGTGTTACTTTGAGTTGTACCTGAATGTCTGTCCTGTGTCCTTACCCAGAAGGCTAACCCCTTGGGAACACAAGACATGTGGTGCATCTCCAGCCTCTGACCACGCCTAAAGGACATGAAATGAAGGAATGTGAGCCTGAGGCTGTTCCCTCAGGGGTCCCAGACTCTCCTAGAGGAAGTGCAGGCTAGCAATCCCTAGCACTGTCGGCTGAGTTAACAGTACTTCCATACCAGCTGCAAAAGAAACCCCTGCTGCTGGCTGTCCCAGGAAAATTGTTCCAGAATGATGAATCCAGTAAGTGCTACCTGCTACATTATTTTCAAGAAGTTCCTAAAAATGAGGCAATGATTGATTGATTGATTGATTTTACTTAGAAGCTACTAAGAGGAAGCTAGCTCTTCCACAACCAGCAATGTTCCCGCACTTGGCCAACGGGGCTGTCCCGAGCCCAGCCACAACACCAGCTACATCATTTGCTACAAGCATCCAAACTGAGACCACAGGTCCTGCTGGGGGTCTCAATGCAGCCCATACCTGAGATGCCCCCAAACACCCTCCTTCACTGGGAAATGGAGTGGTACCCTGGGGACCCCTGGCCAAGCTCAGCATCACTGCTGACACACCCAAGCCACAGAGTGCTGACCCCAAGAAAAAGAGTCATCATGGGGGGACCCACGCTCCAAATGGGTGAGACTAAAAGAGAAGGTCAGACTGATAGTCAATGACCTTCCATGTGCACTGAGAAGCTAGTGCTGGGGGAGAGACCCCAATGCAGGGAGACTGAGTATGGGGCACAATGACTGATGTCACTAGCCCCTCAGCCTGCTTTGTGCTAGAGTTCCTTCCACAGGACTCACTATCTCCTGGACCAGTCTTGGAGACAATCCTGGAGAACAGGGGCTGTGACTCCTTCTCACCTGGGGCCCTGCCTCTTTAAAAAACACACAGGTCTAGGATTCCCTGGTGGCACAGTGGTTGAGAATCCGCCTGCCAATGCAGGGGATATGGGTTCGAGCCCTGGTTCGGGAAGATCCCACATGCTGCGGAGCAACTAAGCCCGTGCGCCACAACTACTGAGCCTGTGCTCTAGAGCCTGTGTGCCACAACTACTGATCCCGTGTGCCCCAACTACTGAAGCCCACGCGCCTAGAGCCCGTGCTCCACAACGAGAGAAGCCACCACAATGAGAAGCCTGCACACTGCAACGAAGAGTAGCCCCTGCTCGCCGCAACTAGAGAAAGCCCGCGCGCAATGAAGACCTAACGCAGCCAAAAATAAATAAATAAAATAAATAAATTTATATAAAAAAAAAACCACACAGGTTTATATAAACACACACCTTGTGCTTATAACTTCAAAAGGATCACAGCTTCCCAGTCCTCCCCTCCCTATGTGTGGACCCAGTTTTCACCCATCAGAAACCTGCTATTGCTCTGGGCAGGCAAGGCTCTAAGGAGGCCAGCATTCTTACACAGGGCTGCAGGCATCTACTGGTACGACCCGGGTGGGAGGCAGCGTGACAGTGTCTCAGAATTACAAATGCACAGTCCCACCGACCCAGCAACCCCCCTTCCTGAGACGTACGTTTCATTTATTCTTGTACACACATGGAATGAAATGCAAGGTTACTCACTGCAGCGTGGCGGGTCATAGCAAATTAAAGAAACAACCTAAATGTTCATCAACAGGCTATAGGTTACATAAACTAGGGTACATTCGTACAATGAAGTACTGTACTGCTGTAAAAAGAAGGAGGAAGCTTTTTATGTATTTATAGGAAAAAATTCCAAGATATACTATTGCTAAATGGAAAAACAGCAAGGTGGGGGACTGAATTTACTATAAAATAAGTACTTATTTGAATACACATGTAAAGACATAAGATACTGGTAGCTCTGGTTGCCCCTGGGTGGGAGAACAGGGTGGGTAGCTGGGGATAAGAGTCAAGGGCAGACTTCACTGCATATGCTTTGAAACCATTGGTTTATGAATCTTATAAAGACAATACATATTTTTAAAAAGGTATTAAAGTAAAAAATAAAATGTCTTGCTCAGGACTTCTGAGCCGACCCTCCATCTTGGCAAAGACAGCATCTCTGGCTAAATGGTTTTCAATCTCCAAAAAGTCTGGACTGAGGCACAAGTGCACCATCCTGGTCTCCCACCCCGACTCTGCTTCTGGAACTGACCCACTGCAGCATCCGAAAGTTCTGCTGAAGCCCAGGAACCAGACTTGTCCAAAGAAAGACACACACAGCCCTGCCCACCTCAACATTTCCATCCCGAGAATTGCCAGCCACCCTGACCACCTAACATCCCACTGTTGAGGACGCACGGAGCTGAGCGGGAAGGGCAAACAGGCACCCTGACCTTCCGAGGTTGGTCTGAACTAGCCTGGTCACCACTGGCCTCCAAACACTTTCAGTTCCCACTCTCTCCAGACCCACGACACTGCACGTACTCCCGCCGCACCAAGCACTCGCTACCTGACTGGCTGCCCATCAAGCGGACAGCCTTGGCCTTGGCCAGCTCCAGGGCGGCGATCCACTGCTGCCGCTCCACCTCTGAGCCGGCCTTGAGGTGGTAGGTCCTGCCCCCACTGGTCAGCACGATACCGCAAGAGTCCTCCATGTCAAAGTGCGCAGTGAACAGGTTGATGGTGCCACGGCAGGTGTGGGCCATTTCACCCTGATTTCTGTGGGATGCAAGAGAAGGGATGGGGTGAGGCTCCCAAACTCAATAGTCCTAGACTGAAAAAAAGCCTCAAGGCACATCCTTGGAATCTCAGACCCTTGGAGCTGGCACGGGCGATGGGAAATAAGGCCTCTCGGGATTGACTGGTAGGGATTTGGCTTGTGGGGGGGGGAGGGGTCTCAGTGGGGAGAGTGGCAGAGGGAGGAGGGCCTGTGTCAGTGCCACATACAGGGCATGCCTGCTGTGGTCTGAGCCCTTGCAGACACCAGGAAATGGAGAGGGGTGACTGCCAGCGTCCTACTAGGCAGCACAGACCCCTGACTCTATCCCAGGCTCTTTCCACCAAGTCTCAGAACCACAGAGATGGAGCAGGGTGGGCACCTGCCACTCAAACTGAGACCAGAGACCCGGAACCCCAGGGGGTAGACTTGGAGGCCCTCCACACACACCGCCAGGAGTGACCTGGGAACTGAGATCTGCAGAGCAAGGATGCCACCATTCTCCTCTGTCCCCAGGAGATGAAGGCAATGGCTGGGCTGACACAGTACCCCTTGCGACAAGGGACTGACCCTTGGCTGGTTACAAGGTCATGGAGCTAATGGTAACAAAGTAAGGGGAAGCGGAGGTGACTAAAGTGTGGGCCATTTCCAACTGTGACCAGTGTCTGAAAAGTGAGATCCAACTATCATGACTGGATCTACTTAACTCACTCCTTTAGACACTCAAAGGAAATTCAGACACCACTCTTCCCCCGCCTCCCCCACGACGTACCAAAGCTCTTTCCACAGAGGATGTGGGAAAAGGAAGAGCAACTGGTCAGCACGTGACCCCGCCAGTGCCGGAGCTCATGTGGCACTCCTGCTGCTCTTTAATGCTCACTTACACTCCCTGGCTGTTCATCATCTGTTACTTCCTTGACTCTTCTACCAGTTCCAAAGTCAGATGACTTGACACTCAGTAAGACATTTATCTTTCATTTGAACTACTGTTTCTGATTCTCTCCTGCTTTGGTTACATTCCTCAGGGAAGATGATATGCAGCTGACCCTTGAACAACATCAGGGGTTAGAAGTACCCAACCCCCTGTGCAGTTGAAAATCTGCATGGTGCTAGCAGAGAGCGAAGAGGGTTCAGAAGGGCTGGTGGAGGAAGAAAAGGATGAATGTCGACCACAGCATCAGGACCAGCCACAGCTGCACCGAAGGAGCCTGTTTCACAACCTTCTTGCTTCAGTCTTCCAGGCGACCCCAGCTGGCCACGAGGAAGGGGACCCTGTCGCTGACTGGACTTGCCACATCCCCTCCCAGGGAAGGGGTCAACGTGTCTTTGTTCTCTCGGAGGGTGGTGGTCCCCCCATTGCAGTGGGAGAGCAGATACCAATGAAGGCATGCGCGGACCTGAGGAGCGCAAGGTGTGGAGCGTGCTGGACACAAACCTTGTGCACCTCCCCAGATTCCCTCGACCGCCTCCTCTGTCTCTCAGTCGGTGCCTCCTCCTTGCCCAACTGTCCCTCCACTTCTGGACTCTCGTAAAATGACAGTGGGAAACGGGAGATGGGAGTCAATGGGGCAGATACATCCTCCCTCCACTTGCACCTCTGCGGACTGCTGAGTGGTGTGTTTTCTCCTCGTGTGTCTTCTGGAGGAGTATGTGCGCCAGGCCTGCTGTGTCTCTGCCGCTCGCTGTGAAGCGACATCCAGCAAAGGAAACGCACTGCATCATTGTCGCTTCCATCTTCCCACTCCCCATTTCTGCTTCACTGCCCTTCGACTGCATCTCTCAAAGTGTCAACTCTTTTTTTTTTTAACATCTTTATTGGAGTATAATTGCTTTACAATGGTGTGTTAGTTTCTGCTTTATAACAAAGTGAATCAGCTATACATATACATATATCCCCATATCTCCTCCCTCTTGCGTCTCCCTCACACCCTCCCTATCCCACCCCTCTAGGTGGTCACAAAGCACCGAGCTGATCTCCCTGTGCTATGTGGCTGCTTCCCACGAGCTATCTATTTTACATTTGGTAGTGTATATATGTCCATGCCACTCTCTCACTTCGTCCCAGCTTACCCTCCCCCCTCCCCGTGTCCTCAAGTCCATTCCATACATCTGCGTCCTTATTCCTGTCCTGCCCCTAGGTTCTTCAGAACCATTTTTTTTTTTTTTTTTTTTTAGATTCCATATATATGTGTTAGCATACGGTATTTGTTTTTCTCTTTCTGACTTACTTCACTCTGTATGACAGACTCTAGGTCTAACCACCTCACTACAAATAACTCAATTTCGTTTCTTTTTATGGCTGAGTAATATTCCATTGTATATATGTGCCACATCTTCTTTATCCATTCATCTGTCGATGGAAAGTGTCAACTCTTGGGCTATGCGTTCTGGAGGACCTTCACACACACAAAAAAATGTCCACAGGCAAGAAAAAAAATTGACAGGCAACAAGTTTTAACTCAGACACACAGAAAGACAAAGGCTACTAATTTGGAGCAAAGCACTCAGCCTTGTATGAGACTTCTGTTTAACGCTTGCTCAAGCTGACTCTGATTCACTTGGTAAATTCCCCTCCGATCTTCTAAATTCTAATTTGGCAAGTACTTCCTGTGGGTTACCATATACAGGAATTGTGCTAGAAACTGGACGGGTGGTAGATATAAAGGTAAATAAGACATATTTTCTGGCCTCAAAGAACATTCCGCTTTATGAAAGAGACAGGCCCATAAATTGCAAGGTACTATTTAATAAGCAGAGGGAAATAAATTCAAAACAAAGGGGGTGTTCGCTTTATAAAAATTCATTGAGTTACACTCTTGTAATTTACCTATTTTTCTATGTGTCTGTTACACACATACAATATATTGTATGCTACATACATATCGGTTGTCAGTTAAAAGTTGGCTTTAAAATCAAAATGAAAGGATAAGCTGCCGGTGGTTGGATCTCAGGAAACAGAATGACCCTTTTCTTGTCCTAGAGGGGTCAAGGCGTACACTGGAGCAGTGTCTCAAACAGTGAGGGACTCTGCCCAAGCACAGACTAGGAGGAGGGTCAGGCTAACCCAGAGCAGCAGCATGGGGGAGTAGCCAAAGGAGAGGGTCCAGCCAAGGCCTGGGTTGATGATGGGCATAAAAGTGAACTAAACTGTGTCCCCCAGGGAGATTTATTGAAGTCCTAACCCCCAGTACCTGTGAATGTGGCCTTATTTGGAAATATGGTTTTTGAAGATATAATCAAGTTAAGATGAGGTCATTAGGGTGGGCCCTAGTCCAATAAGACTGGTGTCCTTATAAGAAGAGGAACAGACACAGAAACAGGAGGCAGACAGAGATGGGAGTGATGCATCTACAAGCCAAGGAATGCCAAGGATCACCAGCCAACATCAGAGGCCAGGCGGGCCTGGGACAGACTCTCCTCCAGGGCCTTCAGAGAGAGCACAGCCCTGCTGACACCTTCACTTTGGACTTCTAGCCTCCACAAGTGTGAGACTATACATTTCCTTTGTTTTAAGCCACCTAGTTTTTCGTGCTTTATCACGGCAGCCTAGGACACTAAACACAATGGCTGAACAGATGGGTGGAGGAATGACCTTCTGGAACCTCACATGCAGCTGAGCCTGTTCATCAGCTGAGCACACCAACCACAGGGCTGCACCTCGCCCTCCACACAGCTCCCGCCTAGAATACTCAGCACCACGGCACCCACACGGCTCCTCTCCTTACTGGAGCAGCCCTGCCCCAAAGCTGCCCGTTCCGCTCGAGCTTTCCCCTCTTCCGACACCATAGTGGCTAGACAGCCAAAAACGACCTGCATCAAAGATTCCAAGGAATCAGTTTCCACCGACGACATGCATTCACACAAAACCTAAATGTGGAAGTGAGCAAGAGGAAAGGCATCCATCGTGGTGGCAGGAACTGCGACAGAGGGCGTGTGCTCTGGCAGCCCCAGATTCCAGGGCTCCCTGCAGTGGTGTCAGCGGTTCGCCCCATCACAGCAGAGGTGGTGAGAGTCTGGGGGCCCAGACTGCTCCTGACTCCTTCCAGCCCGCTCCTCCAGCCCTCCCAGCGAGTGGGAAGTGACCCCGCCCCTGGCCGCACAGCTTTCTGCTCACACTAGCCAGAGTCATGTCTGCTGTGCGTGGCTGAGTCCTGACCCAGGCACCTCCCCAGAGGCTACATCATCTTGGAATGCAATCCTGTGACTGCAAACAAGGTGTGATGTTTGCTGTCTGGGATCCCTAGCAACCAGGCGAATCCTGTGTGTTTGCAGAGGTTTTAAAATCTGGATCTAGAGATGCAAAACGTACACTCGGAAAATGCAAGCCACCGATTGGGAGAGTTATTCGCAATAAATGTATCCAACAAAGAACTTGTGTCAAGAAAATATAAAGAACTCCTAAAATCAGTAATAAAGAGGCCAGCAACCCAATTTAAAAATGGGCAAAAGATTTAAGCAGGCACTTCCCAAAAGAGGATATCCAAATGGCTCATGAACGTACAAAGCGGTGCTCAATGTCATCAGTTATCAGTAAACATACACATGCCCCACGATCCAGCAATTCTGCTCCTACAGAACTCCCCACTCGGGATGTGCACACGTGTACATGTTCCAGAACTTCCACAGCATCTTCCTAATAACCAAGAACTGAAAACAACACACACATCTGTCCACACTAGACCGGATAAACAAATGGTGGTTTATTTGTTTGGTGGTTTATCCAATGGTGGTGTATTATTATATAGCAATGAGAATAAAAGCATTAGAACTGCACATAACAACCTGCAAGAACCTCACAAACATAATGTTGAGCAGAAGTCAGACACCAAGAGGACGTATTGTGTGATTCCACTGATAAAAAGTACAGTAACAGGCAAAAGAAAGCTCTGAGGTGAGAAGTCCAGAGAGCAGTTACCCTTGGGGGAGCAGTGACTGGAAGGGGACATGGGGGGACTCCTGGAGGGCTGGTCATGTTTTATTTCTTCAGCGGGGCAGAGCTTATTCAGTGTGTTCATTTTGTGATTTGCCCACTTTCCTTTCTGTATATTGTACTTTATTAAAAGTTTACATTTAAAAGTACAGGGAACACATCCTACCTCCACGGAGAGAGGAAAAGGGAAGCTTTGCATTTGGGATCCTCCCAGACTTTGCCCTATGTATCTCTCCTTTTGGCTGGTTCTGATTTGTATTCTTTACAATAAAACTGTAATCAAAAAAAAAAAAAAAAAAGTACAGGGATGGGGGGAATTCCCTGGTGTCCAGTGGTTAGGACTCCGTGCTCTCACTGCCGAAGGCCCGGGTTCAGTCCATGGTCTGGGAACTAAGATCCTGCAAGTCGTGTGGCCAAACAAAAGAACAGGAATGGGGAGAATTCTCTGCTGGCAGTGGTGGCAGCAGCAACAGCTGGTTCTCGGCGGCAGTAGAGGTAGCAGGGCCCCGGTGGCAATGTCCTTGCCGGGATGGTTCTGTGACACGACTTTGAGCCTGGATCCAGCTGCCCAGCCTGCCTTCTTCTCACCTCTCTTCTGAGATCTCTCTCACAGGGATCCTGTGAGCAACTGAAGAGCCTTCCAGTAAATACCTTTTTTTTTTGGTTTAACATACCCAGAGCTGGTTTACTGTTATTCTCAACTAAGAACCTGCTGGTACACGTGAGCAGCAGCCACAGAAGGGATGTCAGAAGGCGGGGAGGGCAGTGAGGAAGGTTGTAAGAGACACGGGCAGGAGAAAACAGCAGAGTTCGGTTCTTCTGTCTCTCGGGCCAAGGGGATGCTGTTGGGACCCTTCCAGGTCTAAGTAATGAAGCTCAGCTGTTTGTTCTAACTACCCCATCCCGCGGGCTTACCTTAGAAGTGTCTCACACAGGTTAGCCATTTAAGATGTGACAAGAAAGGCAGGAATGTCACCTCTCTGTTCCAGATGCGGAGGGTGAGCCTCAGAGATGTGGGCAGCTCAGTGGAGCTCCCAAAGGGGACCGCGCCACTAGAGCAAGGCCCACCCACCCACCCACAGCCCTGCCTCTTACCCACAGGGCCACACAGACTTGTCCGCCAGGCTTCACGAGTGCTCTCAAAAGTCACCGAAGCTGGTGGGATGGCTCTATTTAGAAAATGCTCTACATGGCAAGTGTCAGACGTGGCCCATCAAACAGAAGCATCTACAGTGCCGTGTTTGCTTCCGGAGATGAGACCATCACTACGAGACCTGACCCCATTTCATTTTGCTTCTGGCCTCATTCTTCGCCATTTAGAGTTTCCCTTGAGAAATGTTAAATGCTGCCACAAGTTCTACAGGAAGGATATTTCTAATGTAATTTTTAGAATAAAAACTAAAAAGGAGACTCAGGATCCATCCTCCAGTTACTGAAATTCACGAGGCTACATTTTTACACAAATGGAGGATGACAGTAATTTATAAAAGACAGCACACTTATCAAGACAACTTATATCCAGGTAGTACCTCACTTTCTGTAAGAGTCTGTCACAAACATGAGTCTTTTGATCCTTGCAAGGGCCCAGAAAGTGGGCAAAGCAGACATTGATTTGTTCAGCAAATATTTATCAAGTATATTCTATATGGCAGGCACCTGCAGGAGGAAATTAGCCTCATTTTATATCCAAGAAAGGAGAGGAGGCCAGGAAAAGGTAAATCATGTGCCCCCATCCATAGAGCTGGTAAACAACAAAGCCAGCACCAGAACTCAGTTTCCCTGCCACCAGCACAGGGCTCTTCTCAAGGAGAAAACTGGGGTTTCCATCCAGAAAAAAGTGTTCTGCTTTACCCGGTCATTGTTTGTATTTGCCGCTTACAAGATAGAACATAAGTTCCGTGAGCCACAGACCTGGCCTGTCTTGTCCCTACACACGTGACACATGGTGGGAGCTCAGAGATGATGGGCTGGCAGAGTGAATTAATGCATGCGTGTTACATGCAGAGGAACAAACCCAGGGAGATGATCCAGGCTCGGCCTACACTGGAAGTTCTGCCGACCTCACATGCTAAAGGTGGAGTAATGGGGGTAACACCACCCCACTCCGTCAACATCACTGACTGAAAATCCATTAGACGCTTTTTGTGGTTCCATCAAAATATCAGAATATCATGAACTACTCAGTGACACCTAAGGTGGTTCTTCAGATTATTAAGTGGAAAGCCTGTCACAGAATATTACGCAAATGCTTTAGATCTCAAATTTAGACTAAAAAGGTCTTGTCAAGTAGAAAATGGATGAATGTTTTAATGGCTGAAGCAAAAATTAAAACACTGTCTGATGTGGTTCTACATGTGTGTAGAGGAAATATTTAAGACAATTATGCTGTAAATGGGGGAGTGTAAAGGAACTTATGAGGAGGTAAGGTCTCTATACTTCACTAAAACTGGCAAAATGACATCAGTAGACTGTGATTAGTCATGTATATGTAATGTAATATATAGAAGAACCACTAAAAAAGTTATCCAAAGAGACATACTCAAAAACACTGAAGAATGATTAAACATAGGGTGACCACATGACCCAACAATTCCACTCTGAGGTATACACCCAAGAGAAATGAAAACATATGCCCACACAAAAACTTGCACACAAACATTTATAATAGCATTATGCATAACAGCTAAAAGGTAGAAACAATACCATCAATGAATGAATGGACAAAAAAAGATTCATACAATGGGGTCCAACTTGGTTGAACCTTGAACATTATGCTAAGTGAAAGAAGCCAGGCACAAAATTCCACATATTGTATGATTCCATCCATATTAAAGTCCAGAACAGGGAAATACAGAGAGACAGAAAGGATTTGAGTGATTGTTTAGGGCTGGGAGCAGATGGCTGGGGGCGCACGGGAGTGGTAGCTAAAGGGTATGGGGTTTCTTTTGAAGATGATGAAGACGTTCTAAAATTGACTTTAGTGATGGTTGTACATATCTGTGAATATATTAAAAACCATTAAGTTGTACACTTTAAATGGATTATTTGCATGGTATGTGAATTATCTCTCAAAGATTAGAACAAGAATAACAGCTGTAATACATTAAAAGACATCAAGTCAAGGAGTTCATAATGAGGCTGAAAAAGTAAGTCATCAGTAACCTTGGAGGGATGCTAGGGACCCATTTATTTGTTTGATAATTGGTGAATAAAAGAAAGCATGGGGCATTTTCCTACCATTTCCATATTAACTAAGCCATTGGGTAACCTAATGGTTGATGAGGGGAAGTTTCTCTTCATAGAATTATTCCCTCTAATAACTGAAAAAGGCAATAATAGAATATCAGCATTTTTCAAACTGTAATAAACTAATGAGTCTAGAAAATTGTCAACAATGGCCTCTAATATTTGTGCGCATATGTGTGTGTGAAAGAGACAGAGAGAGAGAGAGAGAAGGAGGGAGAGGGGGAAGGGGAGGGAAAGAAAGGAAGGGAGGGAGGGAGGGAGGAAGGAAGGAAGGGGGAAAGAAAGAGCCAGCCAGTACATGCCCCTTTTCAATATACCCATGAACCATTCTGCCAGTATAATTTAATCTTACTCTGATGGAATCCCTAGCTATCAGTTTACAGGAAATAAAGAAGATAGAAGAGTATGATAAATAACATTATGGAGATGCAATCAGCAAAATCCAGTTTGTGTGAAACTACAGAACAAATGACCTCGTTTCTTCAACAAATAAATTGCAAGGGGAAAAAGAGAAAGAGAGAAGAACCCATAAATCAAGAGAGACTGGGGAGCCCCTTCCCCTTTCCCAGGAGAAACTAAGCTGTGGGGATTCAGACAGTGCAGCCAGGCCCTGTGGCAGAGGGGTTTGGCCAAGACTGCCACCAAGATCAGCAATACCAACGTCGAGATATCTCAGCCAGCATGACTGGTTGCGCAGGAACAGAGGAGATTTGGCCAGCGTGACCAGGAGGGTGTTTTCGTACAAGAGACTGAGCAAATAAGTAAATATATTGAGGATAATGGGAGCCAGATCTCTTACTGTCAGAGTCTGAAGTTGGAAACATGGAAGAGAAAGGTAACAAAAAACTATCTCTATCCACAAAGAGAGCCTAGAAGCAATAACATCCCAATGACAATGAGCACGCCTAGCACCCAGTGTTTGGCTTCTAGATACCATTTTCCACTAAAAGGAACCAGGGCTCATTGGAGAAATGGCAGATTCCAGTACAGAAGAACCAGGATCATTCTGTTGTACAAAAAAAGGAAGGAGGTGTTCAAATAGGGAATGTCAAAAGGACACAGGAGCCAGTTTAAAAGGACTCCTCTTACCCAAAACCAGGACAATCTGAGTGTCAAAATAAATGATAATTACAGATAACAACCCATTGGATAATCTAGAAATCCATGGGTTTACACTGATATAAATAAATGGATAAATTAAAAGCTCTTCTTTATAGTACAACGCCTACTAATAAATATAGAAGGAATGATGTTATTAGAAAATCAGCAATTGGCAACCATCAAAGTAATAACGGATTCAGGCAAGAATCACCAAAGGGTGGTAAAAATCAGTTGGAAGGGACTTCCCTGGTGGCGCAGTGGATAAGACTCTGAGCTCCCAATGCATGGGGCCCAGTTTTGATCTCTGGTCAGGGAACTAGATCCCACATGCATGCCACAACTAAGGAGCCTGCCTACCGCAACTAAGACCCAGTGCAAGCAAATAAATAAATAAATATTTTTTAAAAAATCAGTGGAGAGATTTGTTGACGAACAGGGTTTTACATAGCCTTAAGGTGTCTCCCCATAAAAATACTTTCTAATTAGTCATTAATTAGTAATTATAAAATTAACTTTACAGTGGAGAAACCTGGCAAACACCATCTTAACCAAATGATGATCACTAGTGGTAGGACAAATCAACATCGTGTGCCTCCTGATATGATGCACTGTGAAGGACACAGTATGCATCCTGTGGTATTTCTGCCACAAATGCAGGACTTGAATCTAAACATAAGGGAACACCAGGCAATCCCAAACTGAGGCAGATTCTACAAACTAACTGGTCTGAATTTATCAAAAACGTTTAGGTCATGAAAGACAAGGGAAAATGGAAGACTTTTCCAGACTGAAACTAAAGTGACAAGACACAACAACCAAATGCAATCTATGATCCTGGAGTGGATCTTCTACCTCGAAAGGACATTATTGGGACAACTGGCAAAATATGAACAGGGTCCACGGATTGGATGGTAGCTTTGTATCAGTGTTTACACTGTGAATATATAGGAGGATGTCCTTGTTTTAGGAATACACGCTGACGTATTAAGTGATCCCCGGCATCATGTCTGAAACTTACTCTTAAAGAGTTAAAAGGGACTTCCTTGGCGGTCCAGTGGTTACGACTTCGCCTTCCAATACAGGGGGTGCGGATTCCATCCCTGGTCGGGGAGCTAAGATACCACATGCCTCACAGCCAAAAAACCAAAACAGAAGCAATATTGTAACAAATTCAATAAAGACTTTAAAAATGATCCACATCAAAAAAAAAATCTTAAAAAAAAAGAATTAAAAATAATATGTATAAATATAATATAGAGAGAGAATGATAAGGTAAACGTAGTATATTAACAATTGGAGGACCCGAGGGGTGGGTACATTGGACTTCTTTCATAACTTTCCTCTAAGTTTGAAATTATTTCAAAACAAAATATTTTTTAAAATCTGAGGAGAAATATCAACAATTGCAATGAATGGACTCTATTTGGATCCTGATTTCTGGAAACTCTAAAAAAATTTTAAACTAATGGGGAAACTTTATTACAGGATTATATGAAATCATGCGTGTAAAAATTTTGAAAATTGCAAAGCACTATAGAATTTAAAGAAACTTTCATTCAATAAATATCTATTGAACGCCTACAAAATTTTTTTTAATTAAAGAGAAATCAATGGAGAAATTTTAATATTGACTGGATATTTGATAATATTAAGGAATTATTGTTAAATTTTTAGGCATGTTAATGCCATTTAGGTTAATTTTTAAAGAAACTTTCATCTTTAAAGAGATACATAATGAAATATTTACAAATATTCATTATTATTAAAATTATTTTTTAACTTAATTCTTAGAATTAAGTAAAAGATGTCTGTGACTTACTTCAAGTTAACTGAGGGTGGGGAGGCCATAGACTGACCTTACAGTGAGACTTGCTAACACTGGGTGATGGGCCATCATCTACTTTTATGCATTTGAAAATTTCCATAGTAAAAAATAAAATCCATCTAAAATCTATCGCATTTTAAATTCTTCCCTGTGTACAGCAACGGCCAACAGCAGCGATGAAGGACTTTGGTGATGAGCCCCCGTGAGCCAGCGCACAAGGCTATGCGCTGAGTGTCTCGGGAATCAAGGAACGCGATGACGGGTCCCTAGGGCACAGGGCGGGATCTATTTGAGCACAGTCCTGCGCCTACACATTCAGGATACTTGAACGGATTTGGTTTTTTTAAATCAGCACACAATCTCTGTAGCTGCAGCCACAATCTACAGGGTGTCCCAGCAACCTAGAGTCTTCCTTTTACAAGTGATCTGTGAGCTTAAATGTTCAGCAGCACTAAAACATACCCCCTAAAAATGTTACACCAAGCAAAGGAGGCTCTAAAAAAGAAAATCAGTTACCAAGACAAGAGAAAGACTGAAATGCCAGGGATTAGAAGTCAATTAAGGAGACACTGAAGTCGAAATTTAACACACTAAGGACAATTACAAATTTAAATGCACATATTACTATACGAGTTCATAGAGCTGATGGTGAGACTTAATTTATTCAGGAATTCTACTTCTTCCCTTCATGGACTCCGGTATTATAGGCATTGACGTTAATATTAGATGAAATAATCTTACGTAAAAGTGACTCCCACCAAGCTTCAATGGAAGCAGAAACAGCAGCTCAGCTCCTGTCAAACCGTGACAGCAGCCTGCAAAACCAAAGTCCCCACAGCACAGGCACAGACTCCCAAACGGAGGCTGAGTTTAAAACAACCATCACCCCTGCGGGGCACATTCATTCTTTCGTTCAGTCAACGTGGCAGGGCAGGCCCTGGGGTCAGATCAGTGAGCAAGACAGATGAGGTCGGGGCCTCTGTGGGATAGTCTATCTCCTGGGCCCTCACAGCATCCAGCAAGAGTGTGCCTTCTGTCTCCCCTCCAACATTTGGACTGAACAAGGGAAGGGCCCTGTCAGCAGAGAGGGGTCTCCCCCCAACACGGTTCCTCAACTCTAAAAAGATAGTCTCCGGCATGACTACCCCCGAAAGAGACCTGAAGTATGTCTTCTTCATCCTCTGGCAAATCCAGCCCTGCTTTCCTTGACTGGACCGGTTAAACAGGAGTGTGGGGTTCAACAGGAGGTTTTCACTCGTTATGCATTCACTGTTAGAAAAACCCTGACATTCAGAACATCCCCTTCACTTACGAAAGAGTTTACCAAGTGCTTCTTCACGGTTTGTTTCAGACAGCCAAGTAGGGCCGTTTACGGATGAGGAAAGTGAAGGTCACAAAGGTTTGGAGCCTTCCTCCCCCACTGGGCAGAGCTGACTTGTATAACTAAGAGGATACAGTGGAAATGACAGAGTGTGACTTCAAGGGTAGGTCAGAAAAGGCATTGTGGTTCCTGCCTGCTCTCTCTTGGATCACTCCCCCTGGGGAAAGCCAGCTGCCATATTGTGAGGACACTTTGGACAGGTCCACAGAGCTAGGAACGGAGGCCTCCGGTCAACAGCCAGCACCACTTGGCCAGGCAAGTGAGGGAGCTGCCTGCCTTAGAAGTGGAGCCTCCAGGCCCAGTCAAGCCTTCAGATGAGTGTCGCCCTCATGAAATCATCCCCAGCCAGAAGCCCTCCAACTCCATCTGCTCAAGAATTCTTTTTTTTTTAATTAATATTTATTTATTTATTTATTTATTTGGCTGCGCTGGGTCTAGTTGCGGCACACAGGATCTTCTTTGCGACATGCGGGATCTTTAGTTGCAGCATGCAGATCTAGTTGTCTGACCAGGGAACGAACCTGGGCCCCCTGCATTGGGAGCGTGGAGTCATAACCACTGGACCACCAGGGAAGTCCCTCACTCATGAATTCTTGACGCACAGGAATGGTGAGATGGTTATTATTGTTTTAAGCCACTAAATGTTGGGTGATTTATCATGCAGCAATAGATAATACACAGGGACACCAAGCCAGCCTCTCTGAAGATGAAGAGTATGGCCACATGGAAGGGATAAGTCCAGCTGTGCAGGACAGAAAAACACCCCAATGAGGACAAATGCTGCCTGGAAACCCACCTCAGCTCAACAGAGGAAGAATTTTCTAACATTCAGAATTATCTCAGGAATACCAGTTTGTCTTGGAGATAAAGGTTTATTCTCTGTCACCTGAGAGGTTTGCCCAAAGCTCGTGCTGAGGGGCCAGAAATGCTACAGGAAGAAGTCAATGAACAGACAGACGGTTGGACCAGATGACCTTTAAGTTCCTTTCCTACCTAGACATTCTCCCACCACTAGCTTCCCAGGCACCGATGACAGGTCTGTCCAGTGTGTGGCCAGCTAAGAGTTACTGAACACTGATCTAACGTGCAATGGGCCTTCTAGGAGGAAACAACTGAAATATGATCTACTGGTCCTGCCCTCAAGCAGCTGCACATGCCCACAGATGACATATCACTCAGCCCACTTGTTCAAAGTGGAGGAGGGTCCCAGGTGCCGCTGCCTGAGGCAGAGCTGTCCCGGCCACCTGCGGATATGCAAGCAAGAATAAACCCCCCCTTGCTTTAAACCTCTGGGTTTGTGGGTGATTTGTTTTGGAGCTGCCTGATCCAGGAGGAGAGTGAGCTGAGGACCCAGTTCTAACTCTCTCTCCTGTCAGGATGGTCACAGAGCCCACTGTCATCAGAGTGTGACCGTGGAGGAAGAGGTGAGATGATCCTGGAGAGACAGAGATGAGGCTGGTCCTGAGGGTGGGTGGGCTGTACGGGTATGGGATGAAGGGAAGGTGGAAAAGGAGGCTCCAGTGTCGAAACGCAGAGGGCTGTCAGCAGTCTTGTTGGCAACCTAAGTGTCTGCTCTTGATCTCCACCCACCTCCTCTTAGGCTATGGCAAACACTCTGTGAGTAGAGGACTCTGTAGCTAGTCACAGAAGCCTAGAGATGTGAGAAGGGACCTTAGCGGTCTGCCTTCTTAGATCTAACTTCCCATGGTCCCAGATGACAGAGTTGCAGCTGGACCTTGAAGATCACACGTTGTCATATTCAATGAGTGTCCGTGTTTTTCAAAAGGGTTTGGTTTTCACCTTCACATATATGGTCAAATGATCTTTGAGAGGGGTGCCAAGACCACTCAATGGGAAAAGGACAGTTCTCTTCAACAAATGGTGCTGGGAAAACTCGATATCTGCATGCAAATGAATGAAATCGGACCCTTAACTTAACACTGTATACAAAAATTAACTCAAAATAGATTAAAGACCTCAACGTTAAGACCTAAAAGTATACAACTCCTAGAAGAAAACAGGGGAAAAGCTTCATGACCCTGGACTTGGCAATTGGGACTATGTCAAATTTTAAATGTTTGTACATAAAATGACACAATCAAAAGAGTAAAAAGGCAACCTATGGAATGAGAGAAAAATATTTCCAAATCATATATTTGATAAAGGATTAATAATGAGAATATATGGAAAACTCCTACAATTCAACAAAAACATCAAGTAGATTAAAAAATGGACAAATGACTTGAATAGACATTTCTCCAAAGATAATATACAAATGGCCAACAAGCACATGAAAATGCGCTCAACATCACTAATCATCAGAGAAATGCAAATCAAAACCACAAGGAGATATCACTTCACACCCATTAGGATGGCCATTATTAAAAAAACAAACAAACAAGCAAACAAAAACAAAAAACAGGGACTTCCCTGGTGGTCCAGTGGTAAAGAATCCACCTTCTAATGCAGGGGACCTGGGTTCGATCCTTGGTTGGGGAACTAAGATCCCACATACCACGGGGCAACTAAGCCCGCATGCCCCAACTACTGAGCTCCAGTGCCTCAAGGAGAGAGCCCACGCGCTCTGGAGCCTGCACGCCACAACTAGAGAAAAGCCTGCACACCGCAACGAAGACCCAGTGCAGCCAAGAAATAAAGAAAATAAATAAAGAAAATAAATAAATATTAAAAAAACACAAAGTGTTGGCAAGGATATGAAGACATTGGAACTTTTGTGCATTGTTGGTAGGACTGTAAAATGGTGCAACCATGATGGAAAACAGTATGGAGGTTCCTCAAAAATTAAAAATAGAACTGCCATATGATCCAGCAATCCCACTTCTGGGGACATATCCAAAAGACTTGAAAGCAGGGTCTCAAAGAGATGCACACCCATGTTCTAGTCACAATAGCCAAGAGGCAGAAGCAACCCAAATGTCCATTGACAGATGAATGGATAAGCAAAATGTGGTCTATACATACAATGGAATATTATTTAGCCTTAAAAAGCAAGGAAATCCTGTCACATACTACAGCATAGATGAACCTTGAGGAAATTATGCTAAGTGAATTAAGCCAGTCACAAAACGACAAATACTGTGATTATTCCACTTTTATGAGGAATCTAAAGTAGTCAAATTCATAGAAACAGAAAGTAGAATAGTGGTTACCAGGGGCTGGGGAGAAGGGGAAAAGGGGAGTTGTTTAACGGGTAAAGAGTTTCATTTTTACAAGATGAAAAAGCTCTGATGATCTGTTTCACAACAATGTGAATATACTTAACACTACTGAACTGTATACTTAAAATTGGTGAAGATAGTAAATTTTATGTTATGTGTTTTTACCATAATTTAAAAAATTACACTGCTAATTAATGACCAAAAAAGGCAGCAGGGTTGGGGGTGAGCTTGATTTCCCACTGTCTTTACAGCCTATAGATTATCAAATCTAACAATGGCTAGACCCTGATTATGAAAGATGTGGTTCCATACATGATCTGATGGAAATATTTTAATACAATACTTAAGAATTGGACAATTTGGGACTGAGAGAACTCCTGGGACCCAGAAGGAGTCCTAGTAGGTACTTTCATGTGTTTCCTCTCACTTTCTATCCAGCAGCTAGACAACTGGACCCTTAGAACAGACAAAGGGTAAACTACATGGACCTCTAATTCAAACACATCTATTTTCAAAACTTTTGGGGAAAAAGGGGATCAGGACAGTGTAGTAACTAAGAACAATTGCTCTGGACTTAGCTTGGCCTGGACTTGAATCTGGCTATGCAACTTACTAGTCGTGAAATCTTCAAGTCTTTTCAACCTCTCTAGACCCATTTCTCCATCTGTAAAACAGGGACAATAATAATAGAACCAACAACCCCTAGGCTCGTTCAAAGGATAAAATGAAATAATCCATGCAGAGTGCTTAGCACAGGGCCTGACACATATTAAATATGACAAATGTTATTATGAGAAATAAAGCCCTCTAAGGATACATATTTAAGATTACACTGTTGACAGCTTCTGAACAGGCAAGGAAGGGCTGTAGCAGATACTATGTGGCATTTCCCTTGTCCTCCTTAGAATAGGGTTGCCGGGGACTTCCCTGGTGGCGCAGTGGGTAAGAATCCGCCTGCCAATGCAGGGGACATGGGTTCAAGCCCTCGTCCACGAAGATCCCACGTGCCGCGGAGCAACTAAGCCTGTGAGCCACAACTACTGAAGCCCGCGCGCCTAGAGTCCGTGCTCTGCAACAAGAGAAGCCACTGCAATGAGAAGCCCGCACACCGTAACAAAGAGTAGCCCCCGCTCACCGCGACTAGAGAGAGCCTGCACGGAGCAAGGAAGACCCAACGTAGCCAAAAATAAATTAATTAATTAAAAAAAAAAGAAAGAATAGGGTTGCCAGATAAAATACAGGATGAAAAAAACAAAGTCCTAAGCTAAAATACATAGTACAATTAAAAAAACATGGGAGGCCCAGTTAAATTTGAATTTTAAATAAACAACAAATAGTTTTTAGTATAAGTATATCCCAAATATTGCATGGGATATACCTATACTGAAATTTTATTTATTTATTCTGAAATTTGATATTTATCTCAAATTCAAATTTAACTGGGTATCCTATATTTTTATTTGCTAAATCTGACAAACCTACTTGGAACTTTGCCCCAGCCCCACTCCCAGGTGGCCTGAGCAGTCATTTTTGACCCAGACCTGTTCCCAGACTCCAGTTGATTAAACTTGACTAAAATGGAACCAATCCAGTTTTCCTTCATAGAAATTGGGTTAAGGTAGTTTGACAGCCTCTGCTGTATTGACGGTTATACCTGTAACTCATGAACTCAGGAGCTGTAGGCAGCAGCCACCTTCTGCCACATGGCCCAAGGAGCAAAAAAACAAAACAGACTGGACTACAGGGAGGAAAATAAGAAGTAAATCAGACATCAGAAATGAGAAAAGTGTGCAAACTGCCAGGCAGCCTTTGTAAAACCATTCTGTGGTCTCCCAAGAAAGCCTTTCTTAGACACACACACACATCGCTCTAGTTGCTCTGGAAAGCTTTTGCTACTTGCAATCAAAAAGCCTAAGAAATCAAGACAACTGTAGACTTAATTCCTGGGCTCAATATGTCCCATGTTATTGATTTAAAGGGTAAAAATTACTAGGAAGCCACTTTGACCTCAATTCTGGGTCCAGTGATCAAAGCGGTACTGCTGAAAATGTAGTCTCTGGATCAGGTCTGGTCCGTGCATGTCTGCCCCGTTTTCTTGGGACGCTCCCTCTGAGGCAAGCCAGCCTCCAGGGAAGCAGACTGGCTGCTCTGAAGTCACCATGCAGTAAGGAAGCCCAAACCAGCCATGTGGACAGAGCACAAGGAGAAGCCCTGAGACTCTATGGATTGAGAGAGATGCCCGGCCAGCCTCCAGATGCTCCAGAACCTGCCATTCCAACCCCAGCCACCAGCTGACTGCAGCCCCATGAGAGGGCCCAAGCCAGAATTGTACAGCCAAGCCCTTTCTGAATTCCCAACTGAGAGAAACTGTGAGCGATAA
The DNA here is from genome assembly GCF_028564815.1 of Eubalaena glacialis. Classification (NCBI taxonomy): domain Eukaryota; kingdom Metazoa; phylum Chordata; class Mammalia; order Artiodactyla; family Balaenidae; genus Eubalaena; species Eubalaena glacialis. The sequence goes on along the minus strand of NC_083730.1, from coordinate 72,930,844 downwards.
TAAAACCATTGTTGTTGTTTTAAGCCTCCAAGTTATGCAGCAATAGATAACAGATAAGCCTAGTGCACAGGGGCAGCTGTCCTTGCCAACAGTTCCACTGTTTAGCAAGTACCTGATCACAATGGGACGAGACTAGCTTTTCATGAGGCCTCCAGAGCCAGCACTCCTGCTGTGTGGTCACATGCAGGGCCCAATCCTGAAGACAGGCGAGCCAGACAGGGTATCTCCTGAATGAAGGTAACAGGTGGGGAACCAAGAGGGGGCAAAGGCCCCCCAACCATCCCTTCTTGAGGGAGGCTGCCCACTCACAGGTCTCCAAGTGGACCAGGGACATATCTACCCCAGGGAGAGCTGGAGGGATGGCTTGTTTGGGTGGGAAGACAGTCAGAGCTTCTGACACTAAGAGGACAGGCCCCGGTGGTGTGGAATTCCAGAAAGTGCTGGATTCAGATCTCAGCTAGGCCACCCACTAAGCGATGCCACTGCAGTGGGACAAACCCTGGCTTTCTCAATTGTCATCAGGACATAATAACTACCTTTCTCCCTGGGTTGTCATCAAGTGGGATGACACACACATAAGCACCTTATACACCATTAAGCAGTGTTCAAATGTGGTCATTATTAGAATCTAAGATAGAACAGAGAAAAAATACAGGGTATGGTCTCCATCACCATTTTCATCTCACGCATTGAATTTTTCTTTGTTGAACCAAAGACCTTAAATACAGATAGGACAGCCTCTGCCCAGCTCATGAGGACATGGGGCAAATAGAACAGCGAGGTTTTATATCTCTGTCTCCCCTCTTTTCAAAGATTCCTGCAAGTCAAAGTAGGCTGGTGTCAAGGCCAATTCCTGTTTCCATATGCTTCATCCTAGCACCAGCCAGCCTCCCAGTCAGAGTATAGTCAGAAATGGCTGACTCCAGGGCTGAGCCAAGACAAGTTCAAGAAGAGCCTAGAACATCTTTTCAAGCGGGACATGGGAAGCTATCAATACCATCAGGGTCCTTTCCAGAGGACTCCAGAGCCAACTGAAGACGCCCCCACTAAGCAAAGTTAAGGCAGGATGATACGAGCATCATTAAGGGCTAAATGGCATTTATCCTGCCTTTCCTGTGTGAACTGTATCCCTGAGTAACCAATGAGTAGTAGATGAGGGTAAGTTTCTCTTTATAGAAGTATTCCTTCTAATAAATGAGGAAGAATGATAGAATTAGGTTAATCTAAGACTGATTGTTACCACCTGCTAACGTCATAGACCTAGAAGTCACCAGACATTATGAGCTCCTGATGGAAGAACACATCACCACCTGATCAAGTTTCTAGATCTATCTACCAAATTAAGGAACTACAGAGGACACAGGAACATGTTAACCTACACCAGGAGGATGCAATCAGCAAAACCTAGACTGTGGGACATTCTATAGGTAGACCTTATTTAGGTCCTGATACAAACAAGTGTATCAAAAAACCATTTATGGTGGAGGGAGGGATAGACTGGGAGTTTGAGATTGACATGTACTGTACACACTACTATATCTAAAATAGATAACCAACAAGGACCTACTGTATAGCACAGGGAACTCTGCTCAATATTCTGTAATAACCTAAATGGAAAAAGAATCTGAAAAAGAATAGATACTTGTATATGTATAACTGAATCACTTTGCTGTACACCTGAAACTAACACAACATTGTTAATCAACTGTACTCCAATATAAAATAAAAATTTTTTAAAAATTTATGACAATTGAGACCATTGAAACTTTGAACACTAACTGGATATTTGATGATAACAAGGAATTATTGCTAATTTGTTTTAGTTGTAACAACGGTGTTGTGGATATGTTTTTTTGAATCCTCATCCTTTAGAGATGCATACTGAAATATTTACAGGTGATGTGTGATATTTGCGGTTCACTTCAAAATGGTGTGGGGTGGGGGCACTGAGATGAAGCAAGATTGGCCAGGAAGTTAATAATTGTTGAAACTGGATAATGGGTGCACGGGGGTTCATTATACTATTGGCTACTCTTATATATGTTTTAAATTCTTTATAACAGAGTTTTAAATGTAAATGAAAACAGTGAGCTCTCAATGTCATTACATCAGGATAAACCTCAGAAAGGAGCTGAAAAGCTGGGCCATGTGTAGCCCCCGGTGGTCACTCCATTTTCCTGGCAATTCAGTGACTCCCCCTGAGCTACTGCTATAGTCCAGGCTGCATGTTCATGGTCTTTATAACATGCAGAAAGATTAAAATTACAAAGTGTCTTCTATGGAAAAAAAAAACTTCACTGAAATTTGAGAATCTACAAGTACAAGGCACTATGCCCAGCCCTCCAGGGGACACTACAGTGGGAAGACACAGCCCCATGCTCTGGTGGGGAGGAGACAGACCAACATCCAGCTAACAGGGGTACATGGCCAAATGACACAACACACAAAGGGGCATCAGAGGAAGGATGGTTCTTCCAGCCCAGCTCATGGCAGGGGAATCCAGGCAGGTCCAGGCTGAGATGACCTGGAATCAGACTGCTCGGCTAGGATGTCTGCAGCAATGAGGAGGGTTTTCCTTGCTGCAGGGGGTGGCAGGTGCAGGGATCTTGAGGAGAGAGTGAAAGGCATGTGGTTTGCAGAGGGGGAATAAGGCGAGTTGGGCAGATGAAGAGTCAAGGCTAGAGGAAGGAGGGTGGGGGGGACCCAACTGCGAAGGGCAGTGAGTGGTGAGCCCAGGGAAGCCACAAACTATAATTTATACTTTAGGAAGACAGCACCTACTGCTGCTTCAAAGGACCACACAATCTGGCAGGTTCCGATGCAAGCACAGCAATGCCACCTGCCCTCTTCTTGGTTTAGGCAACGGCCCAGCAATGTAGATCAAATGGTGTGAGTCGAGATTGTTAAATCAGCATTTGAGGTGCAGAGCTGTGGCTAAGCACATGACGAGGTGCTGAGAGGAGTGAAGCTAAGTGATCAGACCTCCGAGAACACTTAAAAACGGAAACGGACGCGGGAAAGAGTCGCTCGTAAAAGAAGAAAAGCATACAGCACCCAGCATGACCCTAAAACTCAATGACAGTTTGCTTCGTGTGTGTGATGAGCCTCCTAAAGCCACATCTGTGTGGTGACACCTGGCACATGACTCACCACACATGAAGCTGCCAATTTCAATTTAGTTCAGGGGTGTTTCCTACCATCTCCTCCTCTGTCAGTATCCAGAGTAGTCTTCCAGGAAACAGGCCCATTTCCTCCGTATCTCTTTCCCCCTGGGATAAGGAGATATTGATCTTGGTTTAAGGAACCTCACATCCTTTTCACAGGCCTGTCTTTCTTTATTGACATCATTTGCCAACTGCATCCCAGAAGATTACAGGAGGTGTAAAAGCCGCAGGCTTGAATATAAAGCCCACTGGGAGGCCCCACGGCACTGCGCCTGAACCCGCTGGCTCTTACTGACTGGCCAAGATGGATGCAGGCCTCCCTCCTCCTCCTCCTCCTCCTCCTCCTCCTCCACCCAGTGGGTTGATGACAGTACATGTGCTTGTCTCCCACGCTGCCTTGTGGCCCTCAATGACTGATACAACCAAAGCTGCACACTTGCTGTCACAATGTTCTAGACTGCTCGCCGGCCCCAATCTTAGAATAACAGACCCTCCCTGAAGAAGGTAAAAGGGTCAGCAGGAGCTGAAGAACTCACACCAGACACTCCACCAAAGGCACAAAAGGGAAGGTCCTGCGGAGGAAGGAGGTCCATGTGGCAAGTGTACCCTTGTCACTTGCAAACCTGAGCCACCAAAGGGCCTCAGGGGAGGTCTAGGTCAGAAAAGTGCCTGAGAAGCAATCAAGGGCCAACCACGTGGGCGGAGGTCCCAAAGAGAAGGCCCTCAGCACACAGAGCAGCGGACCACGAGTTGTGTGAGACGCCCTGCAAGCCTGGCAGGAAACAAGAAGCCCCTCTCCACTCAGAGCCAAGTGTAAGCACTTGCTCTCCTTGAACCAGAGAGCGCCGGTCCTGACCTGACTGACATCACTGAAGTCTGCAGGGAGGAAGGAGGTGAGCCCGAGACTGCTCATCCTTTGAAAGGCCTGCATCCAAAGCTGGCCCTAAGAGGCTGGATTTGGCGAGCTCCTGCAACACCTCGGGGTTCCCCTAACTGGTAAGCGTGACTGACTACACCCAAACTGCTTGTGCAAACAATGTGTGGTCCGTGCTGCACACCTGCTTTCCTTCTGGGAGCCTGGACTCTGGTACCGTGCCAGGCAGAGGGTACCCACGTGACCAGACCCCCAATAAAATCCCTGAGCGCTGAGTCTCTACCGAACATCCCTGCTTGGCAACCTTTCACACGTGTGTCACAACCAGCTGCTGGAGGAATTAGCATGTCCTGCATGACTCCACTGGGAAAGGAGCCCTGGAAGCCTGTGCCTCGCTTCCCCAGATTTCATCCCATGCCCCTCTTCCCTTTCTGCTTGTGCTTTGCTTCCCTTCACTGTAATAAAGCAGGCTGCGAGCACACCTCGAGCCGAGTGCTGGGAGTACTCCCAGCGGGTCATTGAATCTGGGTTAGTCTTGGAGACCCCAACATGGCACCCCAGCAAGGAGTCTCCCCGATGTGAGGTGGGTGGGCGCCTTAGCACCGGCTGAGTCAGCAGGCTGGTGCTGCCCACGAGTTCCCACTTCTTCCCCCATTTAACAGGACAATAAGGAAGAGGCTGCACTCCTCACTGCAAGCGTGAACTGGAAATCGCTCTGACACCGCAGAGAACCCCATGTTTGTGAGGGCCTGTTATCCAGTTAGATCTAACATTTTAGGGCAGAGGCCTCACCTCTGACACACAGCCTGCTTCCCACAGGGTCCTGCACATATAACACATGCAAAGCAAACCGTCAGGTGCACATGAAACTAGTTTAAAGAGCTCTGGGATTGTGAAAAGCCCTTTTAAAAGCTTTATCTTTACTCGCCACTCATCCAGTCACTGCCACACGTTATGAAGTGACAAATCATCCTAGGGACACAGAGACAACATGCACAAACCCTTGTAACCCTATGGAAATACAAATGAGGACCACAGATACAAGGCTGTTGGTTCATGGAGGAGCCTATTTCAACACATTCAAATCTGTCAACATAACATATCCAAATAATCTGCATTTCATAACTATCACTTTTCCAGCACTCCTGGCTAAGCCGGCAACCTCCAATTCATCTTCCCAATCTTATTTCAGCAAACAAGTTTTCAAAATTGAAAACAAATTAAGAAAAGTCCAAGTTTGGCACTAACATACTTGCTTTCTGAAACCCCATAAAATTGCAGGCAATTCTCATTCATTCACTCACTCATCCATTCAGATTAACCAAGCTACTGAGGGTGTATCAGTGGCAAAGCACTGTGCTAGGCTTCATGTAGAACACGAAGAAGATGCCAAACTTGGCCACGGTGTTCCTTTGGCACAAAGCTGTCTGCAGAGATGCCCATACACAAACCCTGTAAACTCCCAAAGGAGGAAGATGTGGTCCTTAGGTCAGTCTGGGGCTACCATGGATATTTCAAATGGGAAAAACCCAAAGTGGGGGACTGCTAACACAGGGGATGGAACTGTTGAAAGAGATGCCTGGAGAAGACAGGCAAATCCAGGGCCCTCAGGGAGGGAGGTGGCACCACACCGGGGACCCTGTCCAGGGCAACAGCTGGGGGCTGGGGCACCAGCTCAGCAGAAGGCAGACCTGAGCCAGGATGTGGTGCTAGGAATGGGGAGGAAGGATGGATGAAAGGAAGGAGACAGGTAGGGCTCAGCAGTTCCATCTGATGTGGGGTGAGGCAGGTAGGAGGCAGCAAGCATGACTCAGAGGTTTTCAGCTATTCATAGAAAGAGGAAGGTCAGGAAGGGGAGCGGGCTGTGGGGGGAAATCATAATTCGTGTCACTAGACCTTGCTAAGAATGCACTGTGCTTCTCCAAAACACTCTGCCAGTCCACTCGCAGGCTCTTTGCAACACCCTCGTGCTAAACGTTAAAGAAACGGACTTCAAACCAATGTTTACACATTATCAGCTTGGGCATTCCTTTTCAGCCTCCTACCTGGCCTCATAGTATGAAACACTGGATGATATTTCAAATTAAGGCTGAATCCAATATAATAAGGCCGCCTTCTGAGGTGGAAACCCCAGCGGCTTAACCTGAAGACTTGCACCTTCAACTTCATGTTTTCAGGGACACTTTGCAACTGGATAGTCTTTTCCATCTCCATCCTTCAAGCATCACGTAAACTGATATTAAAAATACGCCCTGGTGGTCCACTGGTTAAGACACTGCGCTTTCACTGCTGGGGGTCCAGGTTCGATCCCTGGTCAGGGAACTAAGATCCCACAAGCCGCGCGGCCAAAAAAAAAAAAGCAGCCACAGACAAAATGAATGGGCATGACTGTGTTCCAATAAAACTTTATTTAAAAAAAAATAGTCTCCATGAGAGTTTGCCTTTGAGAGTTGGCCCCACTGGAGGAAGGAGTACTTGATCCATCCTAGAGGCAAAGATGTCTTGGCCACCACCCCAAAGTGGGCCCAGCTCACCATATGTTCAGTGGGCTTCCTCAGCCAGAAGACTTTCAAAACTTACTTTCACTTGACTGTAGCCTTCTTTCTTATAGACCCAGACTAATTTCTTTGAGCCCTTCCTTGCTAACTGGCTTTGCCATTCTTACCCATACATCAGTCTGAACAATAATAAATTAAAACAAAACATTTCTGTTTCATATTTTGTTTGAAATCATTTCCTGGGAAACAGATGTCATTTATAATGTCGCCAAACAGGCAACTTGTATACAACGAAACAGAATTTTGTTTAATCAAATCAATTTTGTCATTAATGTGGATAAAACTTATGTTTGAAACACTCTTTCCGTAAGGACTTGCTGGGGCTAATACCTTTGAAAATTCTGCATCATTTATGAATTCTTCCATGTTCCCTGGGAGATAAGAACTGGGGATGAAATTTTTTAAATGGGAACTAACAACCAAAAAAGAAAAAAAAAAAGAGCGCAAAACCATATTCCCCTTATTGATATTCGAATATTCAAATAGATATGGGATTAAGAGTGCCAGGCAATGGAATAAGAACCTCGTCTCCTGTATTTATATTCCTAGCACATTGTTGGAAAGAAGTAAAAACCTGCCAACAATTACCCAGACCTCCCAGAAATACTTTCTATATGTGACAGTATTTACAAAGAGCATCTTTTTATTCTTGATAATATAAATTTACTAAGCCCAGCTGTTGGCACTATGTACTTTCTCCCTTAGAATAAACTTGAGCAATCGAATGAGCTTTTCCAGCAAAATCTAGGGCAGAAGCACTCGAGGAAGCGATACTTAATGGAGAAATTCTAATCCAAACCCCCACTGATTTTCTATCAAAGTAAAAATAATGGGGATTGAAATGCAGGTCAAGACTACAGTGCAATAACCATTTAATTGGCAAAATCAATGCTGACAATACCAAGTTCGGCAAAGGATAGAGATCCACAAAAATCTCTTTATTTCTTGCCAGTGGGACTATAAATTGACACAACTGCTTTGGAAAAGAGTTTGGCATTCACATTCTCCACAACCCAGTGATTTCACCCAAGAGGAACACCCGCACGTGTACAAGCATTTTTGTAGTCACCCATCAAGAGGAGCATGAATAAGTAAAAACTGCGCTCACATCCTGGGCTGTTATAAAGCAGTCAAAATTAGTCCCCCAAAATCATATGCTGTACAATATGCTTTTTTATAAAGTTTCAAATGGTTGAAATGAAAAATGTGTTTTTTTTTTAAAATTGCATATAGGTTAAATAAAACTAAATAAAAAGAAAAGAAAGTGGATGGTGACCAGGATTTGGATGATGGTTATCTTGGAGGGGGGAAGGCTGGAAGATGGGATCAGGGAGGGAAGACAAGACACATGCCCGCATTTTCTCCAAACACCAGGCTTCGCTTAATTAAAAGAAAAAAATTAGAGAGTGGTCTTTCCAAAAGGGAAGCTAGCAAGAGAAGCAGCTCTGATTCCTTCCCCAGCTGTCATCCCAGGACTAAAGCCGACTCTACCTGACCCCTAAGGAAAGGAGATCATGAATAAAAGTTCTCTCATTCTGTTTGCAGCTCCAAGCACCTGAATTTGCCTCTATTCCAACCACACACACTTGGAGAACTACTGAGAACTGGGGGTCTGGGGCAGGTTGGAGGAGGTGACCCATGCCCGGCGCTGGGTGCAAATGGAGCCCTGGATAACCTGCGCTGTCAGGACTGTGAGCGGCAGGCCCAAAGGGCGCTCAGTCCTTGAGCCCAGCAGGCACGACAGCCAGGCCTGGTCTGGAAGGCAGGATTCAGACCAGAAGCAGGGACAGGAGAGTGGTGTCAAACATCTGAAGTGCTGCGAGGCCCGAGGAAGAGCAGACCAAAGCCGTCTTCCAGAAGGCAGAACTGGAGTGCAGGGAGAAGTGGTGATTCCAGCTCCACCTCGGAAGGGCCTTTCTGCACTTGGAGACTGACTCATCTCCTGTGGCACTGGAGGCACACCCCGCAAGCTGGGTGCCTCAGGATACACCACTAAAGTTTGCTCCTTCGACCTCAGTTTCCCTTCCTCTAAAATGGGAATGAAGACACCTTCGTGGCCGGCCTCACGTGGGGCTAAAGGAGGGAGAGGGCTGTACAAATGTCAGGGATCATTCATCCTACCCAAGTGAGTCGAGCAACAATCCTGCCCACCTTGGAATCTAGAAATGTCCACAAATGAAACTACAGAGCTGGACTGTGCAAGCACACAACAAGAAAACTTGTCCCCACCCCCTTCTCCCCCCAAAACCAGTATTTGTCCCCACAACCTTATCAGCAAGCAAGAAGAATTTTTCTTAATTACCCAGAGAATCTGTACTTTTGAGATAATCTTGAAATGCTAACTGTCTATACACAGTTATCTTAAGAAAAAAAGAGGGACTTTTTTGCTCTTCCAATTAAAATAAAACAAAAATACATAGGTCAGATTTTACTTCCACTAGAACTAGGCCTTCCTGCCACTGTGGGACCCTAGACTCATAAACATTACCTTGACCTCAAATACTGACCCCTAGTAGTACCTGGTAAAATGCAGATAACTCAGAAATGCTGAACTCAAGGATGAATAGGCATTAGGACACACATCTGGGACAGGCACAGACTTTGGAGTGCAAAGGGCCTGGGTCAGAATCTCTCTCTACTGCCTACCCTGCCCAGTGACTTTGGACAAGCCACATCCCTCTGGCAAACCTCAGAACTCCTCATTTGTACAATCCTGGAACCCACCTCACAGTGTGATTTCAATGATGAAATAAATGAACATAACATAAAACAGAGAGTGTGGTCCACAGTCAACATGCCCTATGTGTTATGTCCCTTGCCTATAAGAAGACAGAGTGACATTTATAGCAAATCACTGATGATCCCTATCATTGTATGCCTTGGTAAAATGTTTACACACTTGATGGAGTATGGGAAGTGGGATAAAAACACCATTTGGAAAAGGATCTCTTTTTGCTCAGTTGCCAAATTCTAAGAACACTCTGTCCTGTGATCTGTATGGTGCAGCCAAGTGGGCCGAGGGGCACCAATGACACCACATGAGATGAACACATTAGAAACACAGGTCAGGGCTTCCCTGGTGGCGCAGTGGTTAGGAATCCACCTGCCAATGCAGGGGACATGGGTTCGAGCCCTGGTCCGGGAAGATCCCACATGCCGCGGAGCAACTAAGCCCGTGCGCCACAACTACTGAGCCTGTGCTCTAGAGCCCGTGAGCCACAATTATTGAGCCCTCGTGCTGCAACTACTGAAGCCCTCGCGCCTAGAGCCTGTGCTCCAAAACAAGGGAAGCCACCGCAATGAGAAGCCTGCACACCGCAACAAAGAGTAGCCCCCGCTCGCCGCAACTAGGGAAAGCCTGCGTGCAGCAATGAAGACCCAACACAAAAATAAAATAAATAAAATAAATAAATTTATAGAAACACAGGTCAGCTTTCTCCCCTGCCAGGAATTAAAGACAGTGATCCCCACTTTGAGTGGGAACCATCACTTAAGTTCAGTGGAGCTCCCAAATTCTCAGTGGCATCACAGACTCAACTATCCTCTAGAAGCTGGGTTCCAAAAAGGCGAGGAAGGAAAATATAAATGCTCTGGTGGCTGACCTGAAGAGATACTGCCCAGCCGAGTGAAGGGAGCAAAGTGACCCGAGCTTCAGCAAACAGAATGGCAGGGCCCTCCTGTCTGCAATGACAATGGAGCTGTGCTTCTCAAACTGTGGTCCAGAGCAGCATCACCTGGGAACTTGTTAAAAAAGCTGAATCTCAGGCCCCTCCTACACCCACTGCAGCAGAAACTCAGCAGGGGGGCTGAGCACTTGATGTTTCAATAAGCCCTCAGGGAATTCCAGTGCTCGCTCAGGTTTGAGAATTGATAGTATAGAGTGATCAGAGATCTCAAAGTTTAAACCGACCATCCCCAGGAAATATACCTAGACGGCCTTCAGGATCTTTCCCCCTTTCAATCCATTTCAGTGGAACACAGTGTTAGCTATCTCACCACTGGACTTCACTGTTGAAGTCCACGCTGCTTCTAGAATAAGAAAGGCCACGGTGGGACGCTTCCTGGTTCTCCACTGAATGCCAAGATGGGCTCCTGAAGGGCAGAAGCCACGTCTGATGTGTCTGTAAGTCTGCTGTGCCCCCAGGCCAAGGCCCAGCAACCAGCAGGCACCAGGAAAAGTGGGAAATAGTCTGACCAACTGAGGAGGGAGCAGGAGCCCTTCCCGTGAGTGGGTCCCAAGGACTGAACAAGGTTACTGTCCCCCTCAGTCCCTAATACAGTGATCTTAGCTCCTGAACCAGAAAGCTCCTGAATCAAGGACGTTGGGGGCTGACTCTGGCTGGCTGCCCCAGGTCCCACAACTACCAGGACCAGAGGGGTCCCGAGGTCCCAAATCACTCCCTCACTCCAACGTCACTGCTCACTCCCTAGACCCAAGCTTGCCAGAGGTCATGTCCACAGGGGCTCCCCTGCCTGAGGTCAGGGCCCCAGCCCTTGAAGGTTGGCCAGAGGCATTATTTCTCCTGCTGGAGTGCGCGTTCCCAAACACCCCTAGGCCAATGGCAGTGCCCTCCAACTCTGGATGCCCTCTGTCACCATGGCTGCAGCATCACCACCCTCCCAACTCAGCCAACCCACCCTGACACTTCCATACCTGTAGTAAGACAGGAGGCCGTTGCTGAGCACGAACCAGCGGCGCTGGTAGCCCTTCAGGTAGTTGGTCCACTTGAGAAGCCAGCCCTTGAAGCTGTCCAGAGGAAGTGAGACCATCAGGAGAGCGGAGGGCGTGCCACTCCCTGGCAATGGAGCCCCAAGATGTGTCTTCACCTGCCCTGGTCGCGGGGCCTTTGATGCCGGCAACAACCCGGACTCGAGTTTGGTCAAGGGCACGCTCCCCACTACTGGCCCCAGCGTCAGCACCTGCTCGGATGGGGCCTTGGTGAAGGGCCCAGCCCCCAGGCTTGAGCCCAACTCTTCCTGGGGCCCTGACCCGGTCCCCAACCCCTGCAGCAGTTCCAATTCCTGTTTGAACCCTGGCCTTGGCTCAGACATCTTCCTGGACTCAGGCTCCGATCCTGGCACCGTCTCAGAAACTGGCTCCGACACCTGTTCTGACACCAGATCCCGTTTGGGCTGGGGCACCGGCTGGTGCCGAGGCTTGGGCTCCGGCTCGGAGCCGGGCGTGGAAGCGCTCATGCTCGGCGCCGCCGTGTGGCAGGACAGGCAGGGAACAACCGTGAAGAACGACGAGAGCCCGCGGGAGCGGCCGCTACAGCCACCGCCTCGGCACAGAGCGGCCGCTTTCCCCATGGAGCCCGCCGACCGGAGCGCGGCCGAGCCGGGGGGAGGGGGGAAGCGAGAGGCGGAGGCCTGGGGCGGGGCCGGGGGCGCCGTCACGAGCACGCGGCGGGGGCGCGCGCGGGTTCCTCCGCTGCCCGTGCGCCCTGCGCTGCCTTCGTCAGCGGGCTGGACTTGGACCCTGGTCCCTCCCTTGCGTCGCCAGCTCCCGGCTCCGGGGCTGGCCCTTGGAAGGCGCCCAGGAAACGCTTGTGGGGCGAGAGCTCGGCGAGCGGGCGACGCGGAAGGGACGGCGCGCTTCGAACCACCATCCCTGCCTGCGCCCCAACCCGTGCCAGGCGCTGTGGGAACAATGATGAATGCGGAGCCCGCCGGCTCCCAGCGCAGCTCTGTTCGCGGGCCCCGCGCCGGAGCTCCCCGCCTCTGACCCGGGCAGGTTCGCTCCGCAAAACCCAGAACATGCGCCCGAAGCGCAGGGGCCCAGCCGGATGATGCTAAAAGCTGAGGAGGACGCCCACCGCCCCCCATGGCAGCCATTACCTGTCTATGGGTCCCTCCCGCTGCCACCAGGCTCAGGGGCCCGAAGCCACCGCCCCACCACCGCCTGGGCCAGCTGGCCTCTGCTTCGGCCAGGGCACTTCGCCGCAAGTGGCAACATAGTTCAGGCTCTCTAAAGGAATAGAGAAAGAGTTTAGTAAGCCGAGCGTTTTAGTACAAGGAACGCATCCGAAAGCGAAGTTCTTGGAGCTCCTGGACATCCCTGGGTAATCTTAGCTGGCGGTCTGTGAAGATGCTGCAGTAGCCTGTGGAGTTTTACCTGTCTGTGCATTTTCCTAGGGGGAAGGTCCCTAGTTTCCATGGGATTCCCAAAGGAGTCTGTGATCCCAGAAAGGTTAACATCACTGATTTTAAAGAATCTATCCCGGGCTTCCCTGGTGGTGCAGTGGTTAAGAATCCGCCTGCCAATACAGGGAACACGGGTTAGAGCCCTGGTCTGGGAAGATCCCACATGTTGCAGAGCAACTAAGCCTGTGTGCCACAACTACTGAAGCACGCGCGCCTAGAGCCGGTGCTCTGCAACAAGAGAAGCCACCGCAATGAGAAGCCCGTGCACAGCAACAAAGAGTAGCCCCCGCTCGCCACAACTAGAGAAAGCCCGCGGGCAGCAATGAAGACCCAACGCAGGCAAAAATAAAAATAAATAAATATATTTTTTTAAAAAAACAGGCCAGAAAAGTTTGATCAACACCATGTTTTTCATGCCATTGCATTTAAGCATCTTGGGGTGGGGTGTGCAAGCTCCATTTAGCCACAGCTCCCACCTCTGCCTATTGTCCTAAAGCCACATGCACTGACCTCCCTGGCCCCTGAACACATGTGAGCTTGTGATCACCTCAAGGGGTTAGAACATAGGTTTCTTTAAAATATTTAACTGGTTTCTAAAACTTTGAAATTGTAATGCTTGCACTATATAAAACTGAAGTATACAGGATACATAATGAAAGAAGAACTCCCCTCTTCCTCCTCTCTGGGGCTAGTGTGTTGATAGTTTCTACACATCTTTCCAGAAATGTTCTAAGAGAACAGGTCCTTAAGATGAAGTGTATGGTTTTCATAAATTATATGTAAATTTTAAGTGTAAGTGCCGATTTGTGGTAGGTTTCATCATAATCTTAAAGGGGTCCATGATCCCTCCACATTAAGGACCACTGACACTGAGACTTTTAGCTCAGGGTATCTAACAAGAACACATGTTTGCCTTCCATCTTTCTTGAGACCCAAAGAGACCCCACTGAAACAAAAGTATAAAAAAATTCCAAAAGTACTAAGCATTCAACAGCAATAGAGATAGAAAGAAGACTTTATTTAACAAATGTTCATTGAATTCATATCATATGCCAAGTCTTCTTCTAGGTCCTGATGATTAAGCAGTGAAAGAAATCTGACAAAAATTCCTGCCATCCTGGAGCTTACATTCTAGTAAGAAGAGACAGAAATATACCAAATAAATCATTTAGAAGGTGACATGCCATGGAGAAAAAGAGAACAGTTAAGAGGGCTTGGGAAGGCCATGTTGGGGATGTTTCAATTTTAAATAAAGATGGATCACTGAGGGAATTCCCTGGCAGCCCAGTGGTTAGGACTCCAAGCTTCCACTGCGGGGAGCACGGGTTTGATTCCTGATCAGGGAACTAAGATCCCGCATGCCATGTGGCATGGCCAAAAAAAAAAAAAGAAAGAAAGAAAGGTAGAAAGAAAGATGGATCACTGATGAATGAGAGATTTCAACAAGTGCTTAGAATATGGAAAGAGGATGAGAGCTCTTATGAGCAAAACAGGTGGAAGCAGCAGCTGAGAACACTGTCTAAGCCAGCTAAAGGGGAGGTAGGAGCCAGCTGGCTTGAGAGAATCCAGGGAGGCTTTGGGCTCAAAGTCAACAGGTTATGGCAGAGGGTAGGAGCGAGAACAGGGAACTAAAATGGGGGATTTTATTCCTCAAACAGGTTTGTGAGCCCATGGGTCTCTTGTATTATTTGTATGCCGTACACATATTTTCCAATATCCTTTTATATCTGCTCAGTGTATAATAAACATAGACTCACGTACAACCTGGAGCAGGGACGGCGGGGGCGGGGGCAGGTTTGGTGGGAGGATAACTGCTCCAACCCACTGCCCTACCCCTCTCTACAATGAAGTTTGCAATGTGCAGGTAACATTTCTCCCAGGCGGAAAACAGTATGTCTCTTCTCTAAAGAAACTGAATGAAACACCTGAGGTCAGCAAGGGCTTGCAGAGTGGATGTGGGCACCACAGAACACAGCCCTCCTGACTCTGCTATTTCACATTCTGCCCTACGCAGAGCTTCCAGCCAGATAGTCTCATTCGGCAAAGGGACAAGAGGTAAGCCAGATCTAATTGCATAACAGCAGAGGAAATCTACACCGACTTATTTTACAGGGCACTTGCTAAGGGGCATAGAGCTGGAAAGCAGCTGACCTGGGATTTGAACTGAGGCCTTCCTTCCAAATTTGTGCTCTTAGCTACATGCTGCCCTGCCTCCTTCTTAGCTTGTGCATCTCTTTTCCTGGGTAAAGGAGACACAAACCAGCATCTACATTTGTATCTGTGGCCACAAGCTGACCTGGATTTTTCTGGCTTTGCTCGGGGCAGGAGTTGCTCCCATTTACTCAGCAGACATTTATGGAGCATTATGCGTGCAAAGCTCTGTGCCACATCCCAGGCTTGAGAACAGAAGGAAGTGCAGACATCAGCCACCAGCACCACCCCCCTTGGAACAGTTGCAGGTGAGAGAGCTGAAGCCCAGAGAAAGGTTACTGGGGGAGACAGGGCGTTCCAGTCAAGGCCTGCTCCTGGCCCAGCCCTCTGAGCCCTCAAAGCCCTGCAGAGTTCCCGAGTCAGCGGCTGGACGAGGCTCTGAATTGTAATACTCGAGTAACACTTCCCGATTCAACAATGGGCTGGGCTGGGATGCATCCATCCTCTTGTTTGTGCTAGGGGTCGCCAGGAATTAAATGATTTGGTCTCCCTCCCAGGCCCTGGCTCACAGGTATGTGCCTTCCAGCAGATCCCAGCTGAGTGCACATGCGTCTGCTGACCCCTTGTGGTCATTGTGGGATCTGTGCTGGCCCAGCAGTTGGGGCCTTGGTTGCATCTCTGGGACTTTCTGCCCTGGTGACCTCACTTCTCAAAGCGCTTTCCCACCACTTATCTCGTGGGGTCCTCCCTACAATCCCAGAAAGTGAGGAGAGCCAGGATTCCCATTCCCACTTTACGAATGAGTGGCAGCACCCTGGCATCCAGTCCCAAATCCAACACTAATTCCTTATCTGACCTTGGCCAGTCAGTTCCCCACTCTCTGCCTCTGTCACCCGTTGATGAAATAAGAGAAATGGCCTGCATGAGGCAGCTCTGAGGTTTTTCCAGCCCCCCAAACTCTCAGCGCAGAGATGTGACTTGCCCAAGGTTGGAGTGAATCAGGGCAGAGGCACTCCCAGTCGGCAGGTCACCCCACTTCCCCACAATGATTGGGAGAAGTGAGAGGTGTCACAGCAAACAAGAAAATCAGTTTCTCCACCTTTGTGTTCTGATTGTGGGGTGAAGTGCCACATGGACAGATGGATAAGTGAGTGGATGGGTGGATGGGTATGTGGATAGATGGATGGGGTGGATGTGTAAGAACTTTGGGATCACTCTTAGCTGCAACTGCCTCCCCTGCTCCCTAACTGCCCCTATAATTCTAGCTGCCTAGCCCCTTGGTAGGCTGCTCCACATCCACCTGCTGGGATCTGAAGCCACTGCCCCTGCCTGACAGCTTGGAGCTGGGACAGGCCATGAAGAGAACAAGTCCTCACCCAAGAATTCCTCCCTGCCGTGTCACTGACCACATGGCCAACAGTGGTAGCCTAGGAGGAAAGTCAGGGTCCAGGGCCATGAATGGGCATCCCTCACAGAGCAGTTCCTGCAGCTGACAATGGCTGAAATTGAGGGCGGTGCTTGCAATGAAGCCGAGCATCACTCGGGTGGCCGGGTGGCGTGGAAAGAGCACGCCTTATGCGTCTCACACCCTGGTTCAAACCTAGCGACTCCAAGCAAGTTCCTTAGCCTCTCTGTGCCTTGGTTTCCTCACCTTAAAAGTGGGCGTGATACCTGAAGAGTACAGTTGTGAGGACTCAGTGAGGTAGGATATAAAATGCCTTGCGTTTAACAGGTGCTTGGTAAACAGAAGTTCCCTCCTTTTGTTCCAGGTCATGGAGAAACTCTGGAGAAGGAACTAGGTTCACTGTGCACCTAGCAAGATTTTTAAACTGGGAAGGCTTTTCAAGTACCCTAAAGGAGTGACGTGCATGTGGTGAAAGGGGAGGAGGGAAGGAAATGTGTCTTCAGCAAGAACTAAAGGTACATCCAAAACACTCAATCCCATTAAAAGAGTATCATTCATCTGCCCCCTGCCATCAGCACGGTTCTTCAGACACAAAGGATATTCCACAAAGGTTTCCTGAGGACAAAACTGAAAACATCTTTACATAGCTAATGGGCAATGGTCAGGACTCCTGTGTTCTGTTCTTCCACTTCCTGGGTGGGCATGTGCCTCGTCCACAACTAACGCAGCCTAACTCTCCCTAACAGTCTGTCCATCCCAGAATGGGTGACAAGTTCCCCTTAGCTACCCGGTAGAAGGGGGACCTGGAGTTTAGTCCAGCTGTCTGCGAAACAGCCAACCTCAGGTAGCTGACGACACAGCTGAGGCGCCACATCACTGTCTGTGAACTCATGCTCCCGAGGGCTCAGGGTCCCCTGCCTCCACTTCCAACTAGAGTGATAAAGATTGGGAGCTTATCACATGGCACTTAGGAGATGGTCTTTGGACGAGACAGGCTTGAGGTGGGCTTTGTCACTTACTAGCTGCCCAATCTTAGGCGGGATTCTTGCTCTCATCTATAAAACAGGGCTAAGAAAATTACTTACTTTGTTGTTGGGAGGAATCAATGACTCATGTTTGAAAAGAGCTGAGCCTTGTGCCTGGAATATGAGTGCTCAATAAATGTGAATAATGTCAGTGGTTTGACTGGAATGGGCTTCCAGGTGAGACTTCATTTGAACTAAGAGTTCCGTGTGTGTGTGTGTGTGTGTGTGTGTGTGTGTGTGTGTGTGTGTCCTCTGGACTAAAGAATCCCTAAGGCCCTCCTTAGCTTCAAGATTCTATTTCTTAAATAATATCTTCCCATCCAACACTCCTCCATTCTTCCTTCACTGATTTTCCTTCCCTTTTATTTTTTTTTCCTCTCAACAATTAGGCGGCTTCTCCAGAATTTCATCACTTCTTGTTCCTTACTTAAATGCAACATCCTCTGGTTTTTTCATGCAAAAATGGGAAGACTAAGTCCATACAGTCTGTGAAGAGTTAGTGGCTTATAAAGTGACTTTTAGGTTGACATCCCAACTCCCCCACCCGCCCCACTCCCAGGGGTCCCCCAGTCCGTTGGGCCACAGCATGAGGATGCAAAGACCCTCTGCCAAGGCCAGCCATCTAGGGAAGAAGGGTGCATGTGGCCAGGGGCTAGACTGGGGTGAGGCTCAGAGAGGCTGCATTAGGGAAGATTTAGTAGGTGGAGAATTCCTGGGGACACTCTGGAGAAAAGAGGGGCTGGGGCTGCTCTGTGGGCCCTCTGAAGACGCCAGGATCCCCAAAGCCTTCCTTTCCCCTTCTCTAGGTACAGTGCCAAGGAAAAAGACTGTTGTTGAAATGAAATGAATACACAAAATATAAGAAAAACATCAAAATGCTAGCAGTGGTTGATCTAATATAAGAATTTTTGTTTTGGGCAAATGTGGTCATATTGCTTGTATAATAAAATTTAAATACTTAAAGTCAATTATTCTAATCAGTTGTGCTCAGCCAAGAAAACAGACAAAAACCCAGAAGAAGACTGTTTGGGCTCCCACTGAAAAGTAGCATGTTTTCAAAAGAAGACCATTAAAAGAGAAAATAGGGGACTTCCCCGGCGGTCCAGTGGTTAAGAATCTGGCACTTCCACTGCAGAGGGGTGTGGGTTTGATCCCTGGTTGGGGAACTAATAAGATCCCACATGCCATGCAGTGCGGCCAAAAAAAAAAAAAGGGAAAATAAAAGCATCATGGACATCTGGTTCCCCACACCTGGATGAGGATGAGGACGAGGACGAATGAAGAGGGCTTCTGAAAGCCACCAAGAGGACTGAGGTCCTTACCTAGCAACTGTGGTGATGCAGAATGACCACTCCACGGCAGTCAGGAAACCTGCTTCTAGTTCTCTGCCACTAACTTGCTGCATGACCTTAGGCAAGTCAGGTCACCTCTCTGGGCCTCAGTTTCCTCATCTGTAAAGTGAGAGGACTTGGTTAACTTAAAAAAATATGTACTAGGCCCTTACTCTGTGCACTGTGCTGAAGCTGTAATTAAACAAAGGAATGATCATTTATTCAAAAAACATAGAGTGACTACTCAATGTTACTGGGCATTGTGGTTGCAGAGATGAACGAGTCAGCATCCTGGCCATCGAGACATTCGGAGACAGGGAGCAACAAGAAATGGCCAACCGCGTGCTCGGTGCAGACAGACGTGTTGGCACAGGAAGGAGCAGCCTTTTCTGGTGGGGCTGGGCGGGGGAAATGGCACGGAAGAGGCCTGAACTAAATCTTGGGGGATCCTTGGCCCCCGCTGTCAAAGACTGTACAGTCTAATCAAGGGCTGGGACAAATACCCAAACATCTACCACGGAAGGCAGAGTGAAGCCACCACAGGTAAGCCAAGTTCAGAGTGGAGGGGAACCCATGTGGCTTGGGCAGGGTGGGGGAGGGGCAAGCAGGAGGCAGAAGACGGTCAGAGAAGCTTGTGGGGTGGGGGGGATGGCATTGAGACAAGGCTTGAAGGAGGCAGAGAGCTTTCTGAGAGCCCTGGGGGGCTGAAGAGGCATTCTAGATGAGGAGCCTGAGCAAGTAAAGGCATGTCATGGACTGTCGGGGCGTAGCTGGGACAGCAGGCAGGCCAGGAAGTGGGGACTGACAAGGCTGGAAGCTAACTGCAGGCATCATGATGAGAGCCACTGAGAATGACAGGCCCCGGGCCGAGCGCTCCACATCCTCATGCCAGTTCTTAGAGGTAGGTTCCCGCACTACTTCCCCATTCTTTAGGATAAGGAAACAGAGGCTCAGAGAGGTTACAAAGTCACACAGCTGATGGATGGCAGAAATAGACCTTAACCCAGGTCTGCCTGATGCCCCACCCTGACTCCTTACCACTGGAATGCCAGGCAGCAGCATTACCGAGCCCTTCCCATCCAAGGTACCACTGTCCCAGCACACCTGGCCTGGCATTGTAACAGACATGTGGGTACCAAAGGTCATGCCTTAACCTTGGAAGCCAGTTCGATTCAGCCGTTTCCACTTGGGCAGCTACAGGACTATCAGAATCACCTTCACCAGAAAAGAGGGGATAGGACAGGGCAAGAAATATTAGAATTGCTGAGGGGTTTTGTGCTCCACTGTCCACTGGTCTCATTTATTGTTGTTCTACAACGGTGTAGACTGGCTCCCTTCCAGCTCTTCTCCTGTCGGCCTAGTGTCGTCATGGCCCCAGGGCAGATCACTCTGCCTTGACTATGGTGGCTGGTCTTTCTTGTTAGGCTCCTTGTACACTCGGATGCTATCCAGGTACTGCCGGACGTTCATGGATTCCCGTCGCCAGCGCCCCAGCTTTCTGAGCTGGTCTGTCATGAATTTTTTTTTCAGGTGGTCATACAAGTGGCCCATCTTTTTCTTGGTCTTGTCTGAAGCTCTTGTCTTACAAAAAACAGAGGTGAGGTTAGGATGAAGAAGCTACTTCACAGTAAGAGAGGCATCTGTGCTCCGGATATGAGGGTGGAAAAGGAGCCAGCTGGACCCAATATTTCATCAATAACTTGGCTCACAGGGAGCCTCAGTTTCCCTATTTTAAAGTGAGGGCATTGAGCTAGGTAACTCCTATGGTACCTTCTGACAGTCTGCAGCCTCAGAGCCTCATTTTGACCTAACATCTCTATTTGAAGAGTGGTGAGAAAGAGAGGGGAGGGGAGGAGGAGAAAGGGTGCATCTTGTAAACCCCCTTCCTTAACTCCTATCACCCAGTCCCTATTACTCACTTGGTGCCCCCCACATATTGTTGGTGACACCCCCTATGTCACACTGAACTCTACTTATTTATTCTATTCTACCATTTCTATCCTGTCCCTAACAAGACTGCTAGCTTTGGGAAGGCATATCCTTTGTCTTATTCATTTACTTATTCCAATGAGGTAGCTGTGGAGAGGATACTATGAAAAATCAGCTGCAGGTCTTCACAGCAACTACAACGTAGTCAGGAAGGTGGGACACATGCCCAGATATTTCTAAGCAAGGCACAGAGTGATTGCACTTTTACTATGGATCAGGGTCTCTTGCCTTGGTACTACTGACATGGGGCCAGGCAATTCTTTGTGGCGGGGGGCTGGCCTGTGCATTGTAAGATATTCAGCAGCATTAGCATCCCTGGCCTCCACCTACTAAATGCCAGTAGCACCATCCCACTCTCACTTGTGCTACCAAAAAGGCCTCCAGACAGCGCCAGAGTCCCTGAGGAGCAAAGCTGTCCTGGTTGAGAACTGTGGCCATAGATAAAGGGATACCGGCCATCATCCACTGTTCTCAGAGCGTTGCTCAGAGGATTCCCAAGACACTAGATCTTAGCTGCCCTCCTGGAGGCCCTGAGAAGCCAGTGGCTAGCCAAAGCTGGGAGCACTTTGCGGGGGAGAGAGAAAGACTGCCACGCTGCCACTCAAGGCCTCTCAAATCTACTGAGTTCCTACAAGCTGGGCCCTCAGCAAGTCACTGGGTCTACAGAGAAGACAGTCCCCGTCCTTAGGGAGAACATCCTGCACCATGGTCAGTCAGACCTGGGTTTGCAAGTCCACAATGACACCCCTTAGTGAAGTTACTCCATCTCTGAGCCTCAGTTTGCTGAACTATTAAATGGGGTAATAATACATAATGGACATTGTGTACCCAAAACATGTAAGGGCTCAATACGGCTTCAAAAGGAGAACTTCTGGATGGCTGGAGGATGGCACATATAAAGCCAACTCAAGAGAGTTTCCAGTTATATCTCACAGATCCTCACCCCACTTACCAGAGGTGCAATATCTCCAAATCCACTGGTTATAGGGGTTGGCCCCCAACCCATCCTGGGCCAGTCAGAGTAGCCTACACTACCTGACCACAGTGACTGGGGCGTGGATGGGCCCGTGACCCAACTTGGGCCAACTGGAGTCCTTCTCCAGGATTTGTCTAACTTGACCAACAGTGGAAGCACTCCATTTCCTTTCTGGGCTACAGGCCAGGGTTTCCTGTGGCCATGCTCCCCAGGGACAGCCAGCCTGATGACGATGCCAACATGCAGAAAGAAGCAGAAGGGGAGCTGACAGGGAGAGTGGAAGACACATCCAATGGCATTGGAGCCCCTGCCATCTCTCATCCCAAACACTGGTGACCCTGCCCTATCTACCCTCGATTATGTAAACTCATCATTCTCTATTTTGCTTGAACGAGTTCAAGTTCAGTTTGTGTCACCTGCAACTGAGAGGATCCCAATAGATCCTATTTTACAAATGAGAAAAGAGTCCTGGAGGAAAAGTGACTCCCCAAGTTCACACAAAGCTGGCCTGCCCATGTCCAAGTCCACCCTATTCCCACTACACCACGCCACTGGAAGTTTAGCAGAGGGAGAAACACCCAGGCCTCCAGTCTTCTTTTGGTCTCTGTGACCCTTAAGAGGATCTGACACCATCTCTTACATCTTTCCCACTGTTTTCAATGTCAGAATCCCATGCGCCCATCCAGATTTGGTCCTGGAACATGGAGGGAGGTTCAACAGAGTCAAGAAGGGGACAGCAGCTCAACTCTGGGCTGCCTGCTCTGCTGGAAGAAACGAGCACGTTCTCAGAGTCCATCGTGTTCACTAGCCTCTTCCTAGTGCCCAAAACAGTGCCTGTCCCAAGCAGTCCCCAAAGATGTATTTAATGAATTAATCAGGGTCTGTGGGATGATGATGCTGCGGTTTCCCTCTTCTTCTGAGGGCTTCTGGGTAAGCAGGTCAAACCCTTCTTGTCCATAAACAAAAAGTAGAAGAGCCTCAGTTCTCATGTGGAAAGTGGGGGATAATCCCTGAAGGAAAAAAATGACCAAATGGTGTCAATGCCACTTCAAGCTCTAAGAGCCAAGACTTCTTTTTATGGGAGATAGTAGGAATCCATTCAGGGAGTCCCTAAATAGAAAGCTAATGTACTTTGAGGGAAAAAAATGCCACCGGAGCCAAGACACATGGAGTCCTCCTTGGTTCCCTCAGCCCAGGAACAGCTGTGACACCTTGGGCAAATCAGTAACCCTGAGTCTCAACTGCCTCCTCTGTAAAATGGGCTTATATTAGAGTACTTTGATGGCTTCCTATCACCTCTAAGATCTGTGATCTCCCCGCAAGGTTTTGGGGAGAGTGAAATGAACATGGATCAAGCCACTAACACCCTCTAATGCAAAAGCTTGTGACAACTTTACCTCCATCTCATAGATTCGTTGTGCACTGAGGTTGTCACGAATAATCACCCGAGATAAGCGGCTCTTGGGTAAAACTTTTTTCACTGCTGCTTCACTGGAATTCATTAAGCTGGAGAGGGAGGAGAAGGTGGTACAGGCTTGATGGCTAGGCCAGGGCTAGGACAGGACCTGATCTGATGGGATCCTGGGGTAGTGGCTGAGGCTTCCCCAAGTTTCTTGGGAGAGGCACCACCCTGTCATAGTTGTCAGAGGAGCAAGGGAGTAGGCCTAGGTTTCTTCTTGTAGGAAAAGTGCGCTAAATGGGTGTTTCTTGGATGCTGAGAGGGAAAACCATCCTGAGAAGGATGTAGAAAGGTCAAAGTAATCCACAAGAGAAGTGTCAACAGGGATTCAGAACTGTCCACGGGAGCAGTCATCTTAAGAAAACGCAGTTTGAAATGGGAGGCGAGGGTCTTAGATGAAAGAAGCAAAGTCAGAGGGATGAATCTGAGGGGGGTTGAGATGGGGGGGCACTGCTCAAGCCTAGGTCTAAGGGGGATCTGGGTGGGGGAGGTCAGAGGAAACAGGAAAAAAGAGAATGAAGTGTTTGGACAGAGGTTAGGTTGGTTGATGGGGGAATTCTAAGGGAAAAGGGTTTGGGAAAAGTCTAGAAAAGTGAAGGAAGTTTGGGGTGGACAAGGACTTGAGGATACTCTGGAGGGTGAGAGGTAGAAGTTGGGATGGGATGGGGTGTGATGGAATGGAGCCAGGTGCTCCAGGACAAACTAGAGATAACAATTTGGTCAAAATGAGGAATTGGTCAAAAATGGATAATACCAGGCCTTGAGTTTTCACTTTTTGATAATTTTGACACCGTGAAGTGGTTTTACAACTACATACATATTTTTGCCCACTTAAAAATAATTACTCATAATATTTTCTTTCTAAAATTTGGAAACTACCTAAATATATGATAGGGAAGCAAATGAATAAATTGTGGTTAGGTCATACAATAAAATATTACGCAGTTATGAATAAAACAGACATCCAAAGTGTATTGGGTGGGGGAAAAAAGATTACAAAATAGTAAACTTTTTTGTGACATATACCCCCCACCCTCCCACAAAAAAAATGTGTAATCATGTTGCAGTACATATATATGAATAGAAATGGAACAATATACACCAAAATAGTAACAGTGATTGTCTCTAGCCATTCATTTTGCTTGCCTGATTTTTCTATGATAAGTGTATATTATTTTGATAGGTCAAAAACTAGGACAATTTTTAAAGGCTAAAACATTTTGAAGGATTAAAATTTGTTTTTCCTAATTCATTTTCAGCCAGTTTGGGACTGTGGTTTTATGAAAGTTTTTACATTTACAGACTAGTAGAAACAAACACCCCTTATCTCCCATTTACGTTTTTTCTGACAGCAAAGACATGAGGTGTTGGAAAAGGCTAGTTTAGAGATCAAGATGCTCACAAAACAAAAGGCTCCCAAAGTCCATTAGAAAAACAAAAAAAAGACCTAAAATACTTAAAGACACATGAAACAGTCTTCACCCACTCAGTGGTGCACCAAATTTACCATTACTTCCTGGGAAGGGGGGAAAAAGGCAGTTTTATGGAAATATTCCCTTTCAAGTAATAAATAATGATCATTTTGAACCAAATTGCTTTCCAAAGCAAGGCCTCTGTGGGAGCCTGGAGGATGCTGTGAGGGGGCTGTGAAATGGAGGAGGGGAGGGGAAACTGGGGTCTGTGGGGATTGGGGCCCGGCTGAGGGAACTGGGGGCTTTCCCTGGGCCACTGCAGAAAGTAGAGGCTGAGGAGGGGAGTGTCAGGCCTGAGGGGACCTGCGCCTCATCAGGCTCTCAGGAAATTCAAGGCTCGGCCCAGAGGGCGCTAGGGACCGTCGGGATACACGACATCAAACCTGGTAGACTAGAGGGCCAGGCCCGCGGCGATTCGGAGGATATGTGGGTTGGAGGTGGGAATTCCAGACTCCCTTGGAGTCTGGACTGAGGGCGTTAGGGCTCCACGGCGGGCGAGGCGCTGGGCTGGGAAATTCAGACTCTCCTGGGGTCTAAGAAAGGGCCGGGCTCTGAGGGGCCCGAGGCTCTGGAGAGCCAGGGCCAAGGTCCCCGCGGCCGGCTCAGGGAGCAGGGGTCTGAGGGAGTTCGGCTCCCCCCGGGGGCCCGGGCTCTGACGAACGCTCTGGGCCTCCAGGCCGCACCTGAAGAGCACCGGCGGCTGAGCGGTCCGCGGCCGCAGGAAGCAGATCTGCGGCTTGGTCCGTACGTGAATGTCGGGGCGGCTGCCGAGCCTACTGCGCCGGAAGAAGGCCGAGGCCGGGCTGGTGCCAGAACTGGTGGTCGCCTGGGGGGCCACCGCACAGGCAATGGGCGAGCCTAGCTTCCATGTGACGGAGGGCCTGGGCTGCTGGCTAACAGCAGGATTCTCTCCTTCCACCTTAGGGAGCGACTCGAGAACGGGAGCCAGGTCGGTACCCAAGCTCTGTAGGCTGGCGCAGACGCGGAGCGAGCCTCTGCGCAGACGCGAGGCGCCGTACACCGCGCGTTGCCCGGGAGACGCGAGAGAAAGGCGGGACCGAGGTGGGGGATGGGCGGTGCGGTGGGCGGGCCTTGTGCGCAAAGCCCGGAAGGCTGCGGACGCGGCAGGATTGTCCCTCGGCGGCTGCCGTGGTGCGGCCCGGCGCGTTGCCATGGAGACTGGCTGGGTGACAGGCTGCTGGTTGCAGCGCGCAGAGCAGACCCTACTTCTTGACTAGGACTGCTGTGGTCCCCGCGTGATCGCAGGGCGGGTAACCGGGTGAATCCGGGCGGGGCAGCTCCGGGACGGGGAGACGAGGACTGGGTTTCTCCGGAGACCCAGCACGGCCCATTCCTCCCCGCGACGAGGGACCATTGCTATGGAAACCGGAGCACCGGGCCGGCGGGGATTGTGGCTCCTGGGTCGTGACCGGTCTTCTCTCACCTGGAGACCCTCGCCCAAGGTTGTTTCCTGAACTAACCTGCCCTCCCGCCCGCGAGAGAGAGGTAAGACACCGAGGTCTTGACACTGAGCGGGCGAAGAAGCCCATTCCAACGCCAACTCCCCAGGAAACCTACCTGACTCAGCCCTGGAAGCGGCCCCTTTCTCCCGTCAACCCTTGGACTTTGTTCCACGTTTATAACCCAGTATTAACGAAAACTCCGAGGTGTTTGCCCACTTTTCCCACACATAATGAGGCCAGAAAGACCGGCTTTTGAACCTTGCTTTGTGATCCTAGACAGGTCCTTTTCCCCACTCTGCCTCACCTTCCCCGTGTGTAAAATGGAGATATTAACTCCAGACACTGGCTCGTTATGCTGTTTTGGAGATCGAACCAAAGGCTTTGTACGCTATAAAATGGTGAAACTGAGATGCTGCCGAGTCGCTCTTTCTCCCTCTCCCTCCCCCTCACGCTAAACGTTCTTCAGATCTTTGTGTCATTTCTTCAGGCGATCTTCGCAACTCCGTAGCCCCAGCCTGAAATGAATACCATTATTCTTCATTCCCATAATGCCCTGCATTTTAACTTCCCTAACAACAGCAACAGTAGTTATCATTTGTAGATAAATGTGCCAGGCCCTGTTGTTAAACACTTTACCCGGGTTACCTCATTTAATCCTCAGAAGATTCTTATAAGGTAGGCACTGTTATCCCTATTTTCCAACTCTGTTGCGCCCATAATTGCCTATTTAATGTCTGTCTCTCCCACTAGACTTTGAGCTCTGGGGGGGGGGGTATGGCTGACTTGTACATTTCAGTATCCCCAGCACCTACTACAGTGCCTGATAAATATTTCTTGACTAGCATGAAAATGACTTTCCTCTCATTACTACCCTCACCTTGCAGAGCAGTATCTCCTCTGCACACTTTTTGTCCCTGTGATGAACAGCAGTCTCCCCTATTCCTGTTGCCCACTGGGTACTAGTTTTGGGGGCCCTCAGTTCACTTCTCTCTGGGTTTTCAGATGATGAGGATCCGGAACATTCCTTAGCATTTAGGCTTCCAACTGGGTGAGGTTGGGGGTGGGGCTTTTCCCCTACCCTCACAAGACTTTTAGAACAAACCAGCCCCATCTGCCCTACCTGGGGTGAGCCTATTGCATTGGACTCTGGGGTACTGGCAGGTAGGATTTGTCTATGCAGCCTTTGGCCTTCCTCTCCAGCAGCCTAAGAACCACCCTCACCTCCACCCAGCTCCTCCCCAAAATTCTAGAGAAACATGGCCAGAGACCTCATCTTTTCCAGAAAACCTCTCAGGAGGCAGAGTTGTGGTTGTTGGAGTCATTTCTTCATTCAGCAAATATTTTTAAGCACCTACTTGTGGGGACACGCAACTGGGCACTGGTGATATAGTAGGAGTGAAGATAGACACAGTGATATCCCAAGAGAACTCACAGACGGATCACGGCAAAAGCAATTCTTCAGGAAATGTTAGGAAGCAGGGCACATAGGGCCTGCCTGGAGCTGGGACTTGATCATATACGGGTGAGGGGTGTAGTTCTGGAAGGTTTCCCTCAGGAAGTGACCCTTGGCTAAGATCCCAATGCTCAACAGTCCTCTGCTGAATGGAACAGATTAGGACCTGACAGGCTTGTAAGGAAAGGGCGTTCTAGGATGAGAGCAGGAAAGGCCCTGGGCCAGGAAGGACCAGTGTCCATACGGAACTGTAAGTGGCTCAGCCCAGCCGAGGCCCTTCAGGACGCGGGAAAGGTTAACAGGAGACTGAAGAGATGGGCAGGAGCTGGGCCACAAATGGCCTTGACAGCCAAGCTAAGGGGCTCCATCTCATCGTGACAGTGGGCAGCCACTGAATTATGTTAAGTGGGGGGACAGAACTTTGGCTCCTCATTTGTCCCTTCTCCCTCCTTGCAGTTTTCTACGGACACAGCCTAGCAGGAAGGTGCAGCGTCCATGTCTCACTGGCCGCTGACCCACCGGCCCGATGACAGCATCTCCATGTGCCTTCCCGGTTCAGTTCCGGCAGCCCTCGGTCAGCGGCCTCTCACAGATCACCAGCAGCCTGTATATCAGCAACGGGGTAGCCGCCAACAACAAGCTCATGCTCTCCAGCAACCACATCACCACGGTCATCAACGTCTCAGTGGAGGTGGTGAACACCTTATACGAGGACATCCACTACGTGCAGGTGCCTGTGGCTGACACACCCATGTCGCGTCTCTGTGACTTCTTCGACCCCATTGCAGACCACATCCACAGCGTGGAGGTGAAGCAGGGCCGCACCCTGTTGCACTGTGCCGCCGGCGTGAGCCGCTCGGCCACCCTCTGCCTTGCCTATCTCATGAAGTACCACGCCATGTCCCTGCTGGATGCCCACACATGGACCAAGTCATGCCGGCCCATCATCCGGCCCAACAATGGCTTTTGGGAGCAGCTCATCCACTATGAGTTCCAGCTGTTTGGCAAGAACACTGTGCACATGGTCAGCTCCCCCATGGGAGTGATCCCCGACATCTATGAGAAGGAGGTCCGTCTGATGATTCCACTGTGAGCCATTCCACCAGCCCCTGCCCCAGGTCAGAGGTACAGATCTGCCATTGATCCTACACCAAGATCTGTACTTAAAACATTCTACTTTCACTGATACAGAAAAACCAGATGATGCCTTTTTTAAGGGCAAGAAAAAAGGAAGGATACTGCAGCTCTTAATCTTATAATTCATATCTTTAAAGGTTCAGCTTATTAAATGTAAGATGGTGAAGATAAGTTTCCTACCCTGCAAGTGACAGCTCATGGCTGCTGACCAGAAGGGAGGGTGAACCAAATGGACCAGCACCCAACGCATATGGCAAGCTTGGTATTCTGCAGCCCTCTCCATGACCGACCAACCCAGGAGTGAGTCTGCCACAACCCCGCCTCATTCTTTTGAACACGAAGCCAGCCTTAAGCATCATGGCACCTCCCATGCTTCTCACAGTAAGTGCCAACCTACTGGATAAGTAGCCTTCAAGCGGTACTCCAGGAGCCCTGGGGGCCCCAAGCCAACCCTGCTTCCACCTTCAACTCTGGTTTTCTAGATTGGACTTACGCATAAGATAGTTTTCAAAGGAAGCATTCCTTTGTATAAAATTTCTTTAAAAACATTTCTTTTTGTGCGCTGTTGTACGTGGCAAGATCCCCTACCAGCCTTTGATGAAAGGTGGTATTGGTCTCCATCTCGGGGCACGTGTGGAGAGCAGGCCTGACATCAGGCTCAGAGGTTCCTCTCACAGGCCTCGGCTCAGAAGGCTGGAGCTGGGGACCGGAACCCAGCCTTGTCACCTCCTGCCTGTGTGATCTGGGGCCTCTTGGAGCCTCAGTTTCCTCGTCCAGGCGACGACAGCCCTTTCCTCACGGGGTTGTCGTGAAGATTCAGTGCTTGCTTAGCACGGTGCCTGGCACATGGTAGGTGCTTGGTGCTCGGTGTAACCGGCAGCTCTCATCACGAATGATACTCTGGCCCTGCTGGCCCGGGTCAGCAAGTCGTCTTCACAACAGCAGCTCCCCGATCTGCGCACAGCCCTTTATTGCTTAGAAAGTGCTCTTCCAAAAAGTCATCCTGTGTGGGAGAAAAATGGTTTCAGTCCTTTCAGACCCTGCCTTTAAGGAGGCCTAGACCTTGAAGCCTTTTCAGACTTCCCATTGGATTAAGCACAATGTTTAATCCATGCTCAATCTGGGACTCCTAGAATAAGGAGCACACTTCCAGCTTCCCCGAAAGGGCCTTGTTTAGATTGCTGATCATTAGAGCCAGTGCCCTGGTCAGGCTGACCGCTGGGGTCCAGTGGGGTATGTGCCAAAGGGATAAATGAGTGGGCCCTACCAGTAGGCCCTGAAATCCAGGATTGTTCAAACCCCCCAGGTGTGTGAGGATCTGGGTCAAGAGCAGCTATTCTAATCCAGAGATTTTCAGACAAACAGCACATGGGCCAGTCAAGAGCACAACCGCTCTGTGGGTCAGAGCCCACTGGAGGCCAAATGCTCCTTCTCTCCAAACCTGCCCCACCCTCACTTCCACAAAGGGCCTGCCCAGGGGTGTAATTTTAGGGTCGGGGGAGCAGGAAAATCGCTACTCGAGACTGATCTCATTTTACAGATGAATAAACAGAACCACAAACACCAGGGCTGGTTTGGCAGAGCCCCCTCAAAGCAGAAGAAACCCATCAGGAAGAAACCCAGGTGGAAAATTTCTTTGAAAACATTTTTAAAGAGAAATTTATTTGAATATCTTTTGTTTCAGTTTTTAAAAATTTTTAATTAACATACCATAAAATTAACTTTCTCCTGTGTAAAGTTCTCTGTTTTTTAACACATTCGTGTAACTACCTCCACAATCAGGACACAGGGCAGTTCCATCAACCAAAGAATTCCCTTACGCTGCCCCTTGGCAGTCACACCTTTGCCCCACACCAACCTCTGGCAAACACCTATCTGTTCTCCATTCCCTATAGATTTGTCTTTTCCACATTGTCACATACATAGAATCATAGAGAATGTCACACCTAGAGACTGGCTACTTTCTGTCTGTCTTTGAGATTCACACATGTTGCTTTTTATGGCTAAGTGGTATTCCATTGTTGGATGCTCTACAGTTTGTTTTACCTTCACCCGTTGAAGGATATTTGGGTTGTTTCCAGTTTGGGGCGATTTTGAATAAAACTGCTACAAATATTTGTGTATAGGTTTTTATGTGAACATAAGTTTATGAGTGGGATTGCTCAGTTGTATGGTAAAGGTTATGTTTAACTTTTAGAAACTACCAGGTTTCCAGAGTGGCAATACCATTTTGCCTTCCACTATGAGAGATCCAATTTCTCAAGAGTATTTGGAACTGCCAATATATTTTATTTCAGCCATTCTGATAGGTGTGTGGTATTAGCTTATTGTGGTTTTAATTTGCATTTCCCTAATGATGTTAAGCATCTTTTTGTGTGTTTAATTGCCTTCCACATTCCCTCTTTGGTGAAGTGTCTATTCAACTTTTTTACCTGTTTTTAAATTGAGTTGTTTTCTCACTATTGAATATTGAGAATTCTTTGTATATTCTGGATACAAGTCCTTTATCAGATATGGATTTGTGAATATTTTTCCTCAGTCTAGCTTGTCTTTTCATTTCTCTTAAAAGTGTATTTTGCAGAGCAAAAGTTTTAAATTTTGATGAAGTGCTACTTACCAGTTTTTCCTTTTATGGATCGTTGTTTTGATGTCACGTCTGAGAACACTTTGCCTAACCTAATATCACAAAGATTTTCTCTAATGTTTGAGAGTTTAAAATTTTCACTTATTTCCATGATCCTTTTGTATAAGGTGTGAGGTTTAGTTTGAGGTTCATATTTTTTCATGTGGATGTCTAATGGTTTCAACTCCGTTTGTTGAAGGCTGTCCTTTGTGCATTGAGCTGCCTTTGCACCTTTGCATACTCTTCATTCTGTTTGATACGTGTCTTTCTCTTTACCGATACCACACTATCTTGATTACTGTAGCTTTTATAGTAAGTCTTACCTTATACCTAATCTTAGAAGGTGTTCAGTCTTTTACCATTAACTATGATGTTAGCTATAGGCCTTTTTGTAGTTGCCCTTTATTAGGTTAAGGAAGAGTTGGAAAGTATTCTCTATTCTATTTTCTGGAAGAGATATGTGAATTGGTGTTATTTCTTCTTTGAATGTTTGGTAGACTTCAGCAGTGAAACTATTTGGGCCTGTAGATTTCTTTTTCAGAAGGATTTAACAAAGAATTCAATTCCATTAATAGTTAAAGGATTAATCAAATTATCTATTTCATCTTTGGTGAGTTTTGGTAGTTTGTGATTTTCGAGGAATAGGTCCATTTCATCTAATTGTCAAATTTATGCATGTGGAATTGTTTATAGTATTCCCTTAATATCCTTATTAACTGCAGGGTCTATAGTGACATCGCATTTCCATTCTCCACACTGATTATTTGTCTTCTCTATTTCTTTGTTAGTCTGGCTAGAGGTTTATCAATTTAAAAAATCTTTTTAAAGAATTACCTACCTTGTGTCTTTAATTTTCTCTATTGTTCTTCCCTTTTCTATTTCATTGATTTCTGCTCTTTACTATTTCCATAGTTCTGCTTGCTTTGAGTTTATTTTGCTCTTTTTTCTAATTTCCTAAGGTGGAAACTTTGATTATTGATTTGACACCTGCATCCCACAAAGTTTTGTATACTGCATTTTCATTTTTGTCCATTTCAAAACATTTTCTAATTTCCCTTGTAATGTCCTCCTTAACCCATGTATTATTTAGAAATGTGTAGTTTAACTTCTAAGTATTTGGAAAATTTACAACCATCTCTCTGTTATTGGTTTCTAGTTTAATTCCATCAAGGTCAGAGAACATATGTTGTATGATTTCATTTCTTCTAAATTTGTTAATGTTTACTTAATGATGTAGGATATGGTCTGTCTTGGTGAATGTTTCATGTGCACTTGGGGAAAAAAAGATTATTTTGGATAGAGTGTTCAATAAATGTCAGTTAGGACCAGTTGATTGATGGTGGTTTCAATTCTTTTACACTCTTCCTGGTTTTCTTTTTACTTGTTCTATTGATTACTAAGAGAGGAATGTTGAGGTATCCAACTAAAATTGTGGATTTGTGTACATCTCCTTGCAATTCTATTAATTTTTGTTTCATGTATTTTGAAGCTTTGTTTTTAGGTGCATACATACCTAGGATTGTTATGTCTTCATGGTGAATTGACCCTTTTATCAATATGCACTGTCTCTTTATCCTTCCTAATTTTTTGAAGTCTATTTTGTCTGACATTAACATAACCACTCCAGTTTTGTTTTAAGTAGTGTTTGCGTGATACATCTTTTTATATCCATTTACTTTTAACCTAAAGTGTGTTTCCTGTAGACAGCATGTAGATGGGTCTTTTTTAATATATCCAATTTGTCTCTTAATTGGTGTGTTTATGCCCAAAATATTGATATTTGGATTTAAGTCTACCATTTTATTGTTTTCTATTTGTCCTTTCTGTTTTTCATCCCTTTATTTCCCTTTTCCTGCCTTCTTTTGAATTATTAATGTTTTTAAGTATTCCACTTTAATTTTGTATAGTTTTTTTAGAGGTTGCACTAGAGATTATAATATACATATAACTTTTCATAATCCACTTAAATTAATATCTTACTACTTCTCACTGCTAGTCATATTGGGAAATGTATTAGTTTTCTCTTGCTGCTATGACAAATTACCACAAACTTAGTGGCTTAAAACAGCACCTTTTTATTACTTCACAATTTCTATAGGTCAGAAGTCTGGCTGGGCTTGACTGAGTCTTCTGCTTAGGGTCTCACAAGGCCAAAATCAAGGCGTTTCCTAAGGCTGAAATCATGTGTGTTTTTTACTGGAGGCTCTGGGGAAGATTCTGCTTCCAAGCTTGAGATTGTTGACTGAATTCAGTTCCTTGTAGTTGAAAAAGACCTCACTTCCTTACTAACTATCAGCTGGGGGCTGCTCTGTTCTCCTAGAAGCTGCCCACAGTCCTTTTAATGCTTTCCATGTGGCCCCTCCAAAAATAGTGGGTTGAGTCCCTCTCATGCTTTGAATACCTCTGACTTTTCCTTCTGCTGCACCTCCAAATCCAGCCAGAGAAAAATCTCTGCTTTTAAGGATTCATGTGATTAGACTAGGCCCACCCAATAATCTAGATAGTCCGGATTTTAAAGTCCATAACCTCAGTTACATCTGCAAACTCTCTTTTATCATGTAAAGTAACGTTCACATGTTCCAGGGAACAGGGCATTTGGCAGAGGTGGATGTTCTGCTTATTACAGATAATTTCTACGGCTCTGACTTCAAGTTCGCTGAATTTCCTCTGCCATTCTGCTACTAAGGCCATCTGATATATTTTCAGATTTTGATTAATGTATTTTCTTAGTTTAAAATTTTTTATTTGGTTATTTTCTATATCTTCTATTTCTCTGTTGAGACTTTCTATATTTTCATTTCTAAGGTCTTTTTCTGATAAGTCCAACATTTGGGTCATCTCAGTGTTTAGACTTTCTTGGTTCTTTGTATGCAGAGTAATTTTGGATTGTATCCTGGTCATTTTGAATAGTATATTGTGAGACTCTAGGTCTTGGTTAAATCCTATGGAAAATGTTGAGTCTTTGTTTTAGGAGGCATTTGATCCATTTAGGATCAGTTCTGGTCTGCCTCCTGTGGTCTGTTAAAAACAAGATAACAGGCCCCAAATGGAGTCACTTATGCTAAGCCCCACATCACCAAACTGAGACTTAACTACAGTTTCAGCTATCCCAGAAATGGAATATTAAACCAGTCAAACAGGAATCACCTGATCAGCACTAGTTAAGTAATCTGCCTGATAGACCCCTGCCATCCCCTAAAGGAAAGTAACCTTGCAATAACCAATGCGATTTTCTGCCTAGAATAACTTCCTCGTTTCTGCTCCCTTTTGCCTATAAAAGTCTTTCATTTTGTACAGCTCCTCAGAGCTCTTTCTGTTTGCTAGATTGGATACTGCCCAATTCATGAATCACTGAATAAAGCCAATAAGATTTTTAAAATTTACGCAGTTGAATTTTGTTTTTTTAACAGGGCCATAGTTCAATTATCAGTTTTCAAAACTTTTGCAACGTAAGTCAGATCTGCCCTAAGCTTGTGCCACCCAGGGCCCAGTCTGAAATCTGGGTGGTCTGCATAGTAGTTTCATTCTCAAAGTCATTGGAATACTGTTTAGGATCAGATCCATACATGTGAGCCTATGGGATCCATTTCTCAAGCTTCCTCCTCTCCACAGTTTCTCCCACACTCCCCAGGTTTCAAGACCACCCTTTCCCTGGTCCTCCAGCTAGAAATCAGGGCTTTTAGTCTCCCTGCTCTCCTGCATACATTCTGTGACCGGTTCTGCTCTGGGACAGGTGACAGGACGAACAGAGAGAAAAAAGCAAGGGGATTCCTCCCCAGCACACACACCTTTCAAGCCACAGTTCTTTTGGTCAGACAAAAGGATTCCCCTCCGAGTTTTAGGTGCTTTCCCGGCTTCCACTGTTACTGCTACTTCTGCTGCCCAGTTTCAACTTCAATATGAGGCTTGCCCGGGGACAGGACTATATGAGAAAACAACAACAAAAAAAGAGATTTCCCTCGCTCTTTCTGTCCTGAAGAGGCCTTCCTTCCTACTCCTCAGACCAGAAAGACAGGGCTGCTCTTGGAATTCTTTCTTTCCATGTCTACTGCACAGTTCCAGGATTCACACTGCCTCTGAGACCAGGCCAGCAGATACAGGAGCAAAAAGCAAAACAGGAGACCGCCACCAGATTGTTTATACTCCAGGTTCTGGTTCCCTTTCCCAGTCCACCTGCTACCATTTCTTTTTCAGAGTCCTCAGAGAGCTGCTTCCTGCATTCTGTCCAGGGTTTTTATTTGCATTCAGTGGAAGGACAGACTATGTTTACTCTATCTTAGTCAGAACTGGAACCCTAAGAAATGTATTTTTAAAACTACATACTCATTTGTGGAAAAAGGAAAATAAATACGGTCCATCTACAATACTATCCTCAAGCAGTAACCAAGTCAACACTTAGGTATTGTGATATATTTCCTTCTTTCTATGCATTTTTTTTTGTTCATAGTTGAGAAAATATAATTTTGGATCCTCTTTTTTAAATTATTCTTTCAATATTCAGATTTGGATATGGCAGGACCAGCATTTCACATCCCAAGTGGAAGAAGTTGAGGTTGAGAACTCTTGAGAGGGTCCAAGTCCTTTTTTTGCAAACAGTCTACTCTGTTCCTCTGGATTCAGAGTAGAGAGGCTGGATCTTAGTTCCCCAACCAGGGATCAAACCTGTGCCCCCCTGCAGTGGAAGCGAAGAGTCCTGACCACTGGAATTCCTGTCATGTTGGAGTTTTAACGCAATCCTGTAAGAGGGGAGAATGAAATGTCCCTCAGAGCCCAACAGCCTGGCTTGGAGCAGAGATTCCAAGCCTCTGATTTCATGAACTTTTAACTTTCCTACTCCAAAAGTACAGAATCACTTTCTTTGTTTATGATGAATTAAAGTCAATTAAATTTGGTGTGAGACGTTTCTGTGAAGTTCATAATACCCTGCCAGATAAACGGTGGCCCTGAGGATTTTCCTGAACAACCTCTGTTGAGGTGGTGATCTCATTACAAATCTAGGGACAGGTAGCTCTTCACCCTGAAGCACACAGCCCTGCTTACCTACCTGGGATGCTAAGTCCAGATGCACTAAGAATCCATCAACCACCTCTGGACTGAGGACTTATGTCACACAGGAAGGAGCTCGGGATGAGAGTCGAGAGGTGAGGATTCTCATTCTGCTTTGTGACTTCAGGCAGACCCTGGAATTTTTCTGGAATTCTGCCTGTAAAATGGGAGTCACCATGCCATCTAGGGTGGCCATAAGAACGTGTCCCACAGGCCTCCGATTACAGGATGCAATACCGAACAAGGGCCCCGCCGTGACACTCTGAAATCCATCGCCATGTTTATGCTGAGACTAGACTTCCCTCAGGCTCCCTCTAGCCAATTCCCCAGTATAGCAGAGATACTAAGGCGGGCCCGGTCCTAGGAGACATGGACTCTTCTGATTGGCTTCCTTGCTGTCAGCTGTGTGGTCAAGAACGCTTCCCGCCAAACTTCCTTCCCTCTCCCCTCCACTTGCATCACAGTCTGATGGGCTCTCCTAGCCTTCCCAGCCCCCTTCCCATTTTCTCTCACAAATGTTTGCCCTCATAAAATCTTTGCACTTTTACTCCCATCTTGGTGCTTGCTTCTCAGAGGACCTGGACTAATACACCATCCTACTCCCCCTCTCACAGGTGCCAAGAGACACTCAAAAGCAGAAAGATTTAAATACACATAAAAGCCTCTTACCACAGATCTTTCTAGACTTCCCTTGGCAAAATATCTGTAATGCCTTTCCCCTGAAGAAAAAAATGTTTTGCTGACTGAGCTGGGGAATATCCGGCAGACACCCCCTGTGAAACTCGGCCGGACCCCGCACACCTCTATAACCTCACACCCTGGCTCTGTTCTTCACAACAGAGTGGGGAGCAAGGAACGGCAGGATCCCAAGAATTAGGAGATGAAGACCTCACCCTGCTGCTCCCTCTTTGTGCAAGATCGCTGCTATGGTCCGAACGTTGGTGTCTCCCTAAAATTCACATGTTGAGACCTAATGCCCAAGGTGATAGTATTGGGAGGTGGGGACTTTGGGAGGTAATTAGGTGATGAGGTCATGAGAGTGGAGCCCTCAAGAATGGGATTAGTGCCCTTATAAATGAAGCCCTTATAAATGAAGCCTGTGACCCAGAAGAGGGCCCTCACCCGACCATGCTGGCACCCTGATCTCAGACTTCCAGCCTCCAGAACTGTGAGCAATAAATTTCCATTGTTTATAAGCCACCCAGTCTATGGCATTTTGTTGTAGCAGCCCAGTGGACTAAGGCCATCTCTTTGGGCTTCAGTTTTCTATGTGTATAAGGGTTGGACAAGATCGGTGGTTTTCACCTGGGAAACTTGGCAGAGGTGTGTGGGGTTCCTGGTTCATCTAGGGCAACTCTGCTTTGGCTTATTTGATATCGGGCTCCAGCATAAGAAGCATGGACAAGGGTTCTTCCACCAAAGAAAGTTTAAACATATAAAAAGAAGTGCCCAGCCCAGGCAGCAGGTACTGCTGAGCCAGAATCTACCCACTGGGATGCTGGCAGTATTTGGAGAAGGAGGGAGGGGGCACATGAGGGTTGTGGCAGTCAGGAGGGGGCAGAAGGAGGCCTAGGTACTGGAAGGCTCCATCAGGCACAGGGAGCAGGGGTGGCCTCATATAGCTGGAGAGGTCACGGGGAGTGGGCTTGGAAACATCAGAGAACCAGAGCTTTACCTACCAGACCCAGGAGCCCAGGCCTTCTCCTTGTCTGCAGTGAGGAGCAGAGGAAGAAGCCTCCAGCCGTCACAGAGACAAGCATTTGCCAAGTGCCTGCTGTGGGCCAGGATTGTATAGTACTGTGTCAGGAAGGATTCAGAAGTGTAGCTGATGAGATCCCACCTGGAGCAGGAAGCTCCCAGACTCATTCCGCATGGCCCCAGGCTGTGTCCTCAATCACTCACTCAACAAGCTGATGTGGTAGCCAGCCTCAGAGGTGACCTCAATGATCTCAACTCACCTCAATGATCCCCTCCTCCTGGTGCATGCCCTTATGTAGTCAAGGTGGGAGGGCCCATATTGAATAGGGTTGACTTGTAACCAATAAGACATCAGAGAAATGACAATAATTTGAATTAATAAATGAAGATATTAGAGAAATGAGTGTGACTTTTGAAATTGGATCAAAAAGGACATTGTGGCTTCTTGCTCTCTTGAATCACTCACTCTGGTGGAAACCAACTACCATGTCATGAGTACACCAAGGAGCCCTGTGGAAGGGCCCACATGGCAAGGAACTGAGGTCTCCTGCCAACAGCCATGTGAATGATTCATCTTAGAAGTGGACCTGCCAGCCACAGTCAAGCCTTTATATGACTGCAGCCCTGGCTGACATTTGACTGCAACCTCATGAGAGACCCTGAGTCAGAACTATTCCACTCAACCACTCCCAAAT
Organism: Eubalaena glacialis; assembly: GCF_028564815.1. Lineage (NCBI taxonomy): Eukaryota > Metazoa > Chordata > Mammalia > Artiodactyla > Balaenidae > Eubalaena > Eubalaena glacialis. Next base: position 72,892,181 of record NC_083730.1, on the reverse strand, counting down.
GCCTGATCCACAGAAGCCGAGATAATTTATATTCATTGCTCTCAGCCATAATGTTTGGGGATAACTTGTTACCCCAAATCAGTACAAGTGATGCTACTCTGCACCATGCCCGAGACACGGGCCCCACTGTCATCTGCTCAATGGACCACAACAATAGTTCTTCCCTTGTCTCCCTACCTCTTGTCCCAAGCCCCTTCAATTTTTCCTCCACGTAGGATCCAGACTAAACTGAAGGGCCGTTATCAAAAAATGTTTGTTGTTGCATCATGGTCCTTGTCTGCTCAAAACCTTCCATGGCTCTCCACTGTATTTTGCGTTATTTCTCAGAAGTATTTACAACTGAGCAGGAACAGTGTGATCGTGGAGTCCCTGGCATCCCTGAGCTGATTTGGGAGCAAGAGTCCTTGTTTACCCTGGCACCCTGGAATGACAATTCAAGGCTCCCCTGGGGAGGGTGGGAAAGGCCCCCTGGCAGCTGGGGCTGAGACAAGGCAGAAGCTTTGTTCTGAATCCACAATGGCAGGATGCCCAGCACAGACCCAGCTTCCTCCAAGGCAGGGTGAGGGGGTGGGAGCTGGGGCAAGAGCATGCCCTGGGGCCCTCGATGTGCAGGGGAAGCCTGGGAGTGGGGGCAGCAAGGGAAGTCTTGGGAGAGGAACTGGGAGGCGTTTGTAGTGAGCCAGTCTGCTAACATGTCTCGAGGACCTGTTAGGTTTGTGAAATAAAATTCATATCTAATGGCAAGACAGGATAAACCTAAACATATAAAATTCTTCTCTGCCTTTTGGCCTCCTCTCTCCCCACACTGTGCATTGTGTATCTGCATTTATGCATCGACCAAACCTCCCCCATTGGCAGGAATACCCACTCAACCATAAAGAGCAACAATCTTCCAGCATCCAGGCAACTCCTTAAAAGATAACACCCCTTCCTGATCTTGTAAGGGGTCACATGACCCACCACGATGATGCTTAGATCTGGATTATGTAAACTGTCAATAATATGTCGTTTGATGTACAGCCCTCTGTCTTAAAAAAAACTTACATAACTGTGCCTGGACTGCTAATGGGTGGAACAGTTCTCAGAGCTTTCTGAGATGCTCATCCTGGGTTATCATCCTCAAATTGGCTCGAATAAAATTTCCATTTTTTTCTTAGATCGACTGGTTAATTTTTCATCCACAAGTTTCAGGCACTGTCGCTAAGCACTGGGCATGTACGTTAGCCCCTGCTGCCTCCCAGAGCCAGACGGGGTGAGGCTCTGCCGCTGCCCCCACTTAACACACAGAGCCACAGGAGGGGAAGACTCCCGCCCAAAGTCACACAGCTCAGACACACCAGGGCTGGGGTTTGAACCCGGGTCCAAACACTGCTCTTGACTGGTATTCTCTCCCGCCTACTCCATCCACGCCAGGCTCTGTGCTGGTGCTGGGGAGACAGCGGTGAGCAGGCAGTTCTGAGAGTGGGATGTGCTCAGGGCCCTGCCTGGAGAGGTGCAGGGAGCTGGGGTGAACTTTGTGGCTTTCAACCCAGCCTGGCATGGGGCAGGGCAGGGGTGAGGGTAGGGAAGAGACCCCCCCACGCCCCCGAAGGAAGGTGACATCTGTTATCCAGAGATGGCTTCCCAGCAGGGACTGGGTACAAGGAGGGAGGCTGGGGAGGTGAAGTGTCTCGCCCGAGGAAACAGAACAAGTGAGAAGCAGAGTCAAGAGGGCTGTCAATGGGAATCACCTGATAAGCCCTTCCCTGTGAGTATCCCTGTGAAGGCGGCAGAGACCAGACAGGTCAGACAGGCGAGAAAGGGGGCCAGGACACAAACCCAGGCTTTCTGACTGCCAGGCCAGTGCTCACTGTGCCCACTGTTGGCAGGGGTGGTAGGGAGGGCTTTAACTCTGACCCTGAGGGAATCACCTCAATGCTGGGTGGCCCCCAGGTCAAGCACAGCTCCAATTCCCCCCACTCTGCCCCCACAACCGCCAGGGGCTGGCTCTGATCGGATGGGAGGCTCACTCTAAAGCCAAGCATTCCCTGGGGCCCAGGGGCCAGGGCCAGGGCGCTGCAGGAGGCTCCTACTATTGGCAGGGGGCTCCTTGAATGGGGAAGGGTCCGGAGGACCAAGGAGGCCCTATCCACCTGAAGCCATTCATCCTCTCTCCTGTCTGGCCAAGCCTCAGTGCGGAGCCCAGAGGTATCCAGGCTGCACCAGGACGGGGCTGGGCCGGTAGCATCTCTGAGTCACAGGGAGGGTGGGTGGTGAGTGACTCAGCCTAGGACCACTTCCCCTCCGCAAGACGGGCCTGGGCTGAGGCCAGAGCCAGGAAACCCTGTGCCTGTCCTGCCCGGGCTGGGTGCCTCCCAGGCCCTCACTTCCCCCACCCCCAGCCTGGGGCCGACCCTCCATGCAGCCCTGTCTAGCACTGGCTGGCACAGCAGTCCTCCACGAATTCTGGCTACGTGAAGGAATGCATGATTCCTCCCTGAGTCCCAGGCCCCCGAGACCCCAACCCCAGCCTGGTCTAGCTCCCATCCTCCCATTTTCCAGATGAGCCTAGAGCCTCAGAGAGAGTGGATGACTAGCCCAAGATAGGGACCAAGCCCACTGGCCCCATCGTTCTCTCTCCTCCCCGGGCCCTGCCTACCAGGCTCCTCACTGGAATCCTCTCCACGGGGATCATCAGCCCATTTTGTAGATATGGAAACTGAGGCTCAGGGAGGGGAGGTACCTACCCCAGGTACACAGTGAGGCGGGCGGAGCAGGATTAGGCCCCAGGTCTCTCTAACCCAGGCAGGGACCTTATGGTTTTTAACAGGCGGCCCCCAGCAGAGGCAGGTAGGTGGCGGGAGTTAAGTGCTTACAGCCAAGGGAAGGATGAGACGTGATGCAGCTGAGTCGGGCCAGCCCTCCAGGTGCCCCCACCCCCCAGTGCTCCTCCTTCCATGGAGCCACCCGATTCCTTGCCCTCTGCGCCCACAGCCCTGGGCATAGCCCCTCGTCCAGGCCCTTCCTTTCTCAGGCTTCTTTTTTGGTTTTTCTTTTAGAGGAGGGTTGCATGTTTGGGTTTTCACCCCCAGGCAAGGGTTTCGCCATGAGAAAGGGAGAAGCAGATGTAGGAAGTGGACAGCAGACAGGGGACCAGCACGTGCAGAGGCTCCGGTGGGGAGGCTTGGTGTCGGGGGGGGGACCTGAAGGAAGCGGGTGCAGATGGAAGGTGGAGCCCAAGGAGGGGAGAGGGGAGAGGAGCCTGGTGAAGCTGTGGGGCCAGGCCCCGAGGGCCCTGTGGTCTGGGGCAGGAAGCTCTGACCTTGTCCCAAGAGCAGTGTGGAGCCACAGAAAGTGTGTGTTTTAGGAGATGCCCCCGGGGCTGTGGGAAGATGGCGTGCAGGGGCCGGAGCAGAGGGCTGGGGTGGGGGCCTGGCCAGGCCCTGGTTGGTAAGGGAGGGGGTCCTCGTTTCCTTGCGGGCAGCTGGCAGCCATTGGCCCTTGGCTGCCACCCCGAGGAATGACACAGGTGTACAAGCAAAAATAGTTTATTTGAGGACGGAAGACCCAAAACTGGGGGGCCCAGGGCTGAGGCCACAGCAGCTGCCTGGAGTTGGCACAGACGACCCCAACTCCCTAGGGAAGCCCAGCAGCAAAGAAGCCCTTCCCTGGGCCTCCTAGCTGCCTCCCCCATTTCCTGGAGGAAGGATTGTGCGACCCCCAAGAATCATCATCATCATCATCACCATCATCATCATCTTCATCATTAGAACACGGTGAGGTTTTCAAAGTTTGGCCAGCAGTTTTCGGCATAGTAGTTGATACTAATCGTAATAATTACTCTGACAAGCACAGTGACTGTGCCGGGCTTGGACCCACCATCCAGTGGTGAGTGGGGTCTGTGATGAGGAGAGGCAGGCAGGGACAGGAGGTGGGTCTCTCTGGGAGTCCCCATTCCAGCCTCCAAGGTGGCCCTGCAGGAAGACCCACCTCCCCCGACGGCCCCAGCGGCTGCCCACTCTCCCCGTTTTCCCGTGGCCACTGGCCAAGGCTGGATTCAGGCTGAGGCAGTCCCGCGTGGCCCCTGTGCTCCCTCAGGTCTCAGAGACCCTTGCCAGGCTGGTCCCTCCGCCAGAAGCCCCGGCGGGCAGCCCAAGAAGCCAAGAACTCGCAGTTGTGGTAAAGGAACATTCCTGAAAGGGTGAGCGCAATGCCCACATAGCTGAGGGTGCTGAGGTGGCTGCCAAACAGGAGCCGGGAAAGGACGAGGTTGCCCACGACAGTGAGGTTGCCCAGGACGTGGACAGTGAGGGCCGAGGTGAGGGCCAGCAGGGAGAAGCTGGCCAGGTTGTAGAGCACAGACAGGAGGCAGCTGAGCAGGATACAGGCCCAGAGGCGGGAGTCGGTGGGGGCGGGCAGCGGTGCCACGCCAGCCTCCAGCACCAGGGCCGCGCCTGCCAGCAGGCAGAAGCTGGGCAGCGAGGTGGCATACAGCAGGGTCACCGCGTCCAACCTCTCCTCCTGCAGCAGGGCACCTGCAACCAGGACAGCAGCCATCAGCACCCGGCGCAAGACAACCCCCACGAGGCCAACCCGGCACGACCTCCTCCTCTGCCCATCCTCCAGGAAGCCTGCCTGCCCCAACCCCTCAGGTGGAATTAGTGGCTCCCGCTCTGTAACGGGAAGGTCAAGAATCCAGAGTCAGACTGCCTGAGTGGTGACCCGTGGTGACCCGGGTCCACTCCTGACTACCTGTGACCTGGCACTTAACCTCTATAGGCCTAGGTTTCCTCACCTGCAAAATCGGAGGATAATAAAACCTTAAATATGCAGGGTTGTTGTAAAGATTAAAATAGATAATGTACATAAAGCCCTTAGAAGGTAAGTGCTCAGTAAATGTAGAAAGATAAGATAAATAAGCGTTATCACCTACTCCTCCCACAGGCTGAAACAATAATCTGCTTGTGATGTCCCACTGATCAATAAACATGAAAACAAAAATTCTTCAGGGGCTCCCCAGGCCCTGGAGAAAAACATCCTGGGCTCTTAACCAACTTTGAAGGCCCTGAACCAAGCGGCCCCGACCCAGCTTTCTTGGCTTCAGCCCTTCTCGCACTCTCAGCCCCACAGTGCAGCTCCCACGCCAGAGTAGGGACAGGCCACCAGCAGGCCAGTTCTGCCACTTACTAGCTATGTGGCCTTTAGATTAAAAAAGATAGAGAGTTTGAAATAATAAAAACCGTTTGAATCAAATGTTCGATCACTCGATGACCATTGGGATGACAGGGAACAACAAGAAGGTCATTGTTTGCTCCCGGCTCTCACTCACTGTTTATCACTGATAATCAGCATCTTTTGCTACCAATAATCAGCATCTTTTGCTACCAACGCTGGGGCTTGTCAAGATGAATCCAGGACACAGAGGAAACCTTAGTCTTTGCAAGGAAAGAGGGGATCCTACCACCTTGCGCATGTGTGCCTGTGTGTGTGTGTATTCATGTTACCACCCAGCTGGTTCACAAAAGCAGCGGTGCCCATCATAAAATCACACCCGGCTCAGATGAAATGATAGTACTTGCATGAAGGCAACGAGACAGTTTTTGTGGAGAGAGATGAGTCATGGCTCCCCATACCCTCCCAGGGCTCTCTGAGCCTCCATGCATTTTCTGACACACACTTTCCAAAGAGCCACAGAGGTGCTTACTCACAGGCTATGCTTAGAATAGGAAATCTTATTTCTCTCTCGATTTCATTCTGATGTTTTGGCTTTGTTCTCTAGGCAACAGTCCCTCTGTCAAGCATTTCTAGAAATGAACAGATAACTGGAATGGCTCCTGTTCGTCCGCTCCAAATTTAGCACCATTACGAGCTGCCCGTGGCCTGCGTGTTAAAGGTGCGATCACTGGAAGGTGTTTAGGATTTCAGGTGAACTTCACCTTTGGCAAATTTCACCCTCTGAGAGGCAGCCAGGCAGGAAGGTCCTAACTTTCTCCCCCTGCCCCTTGTGCCTGTTCTGCATCCCACCCAGCCCTCCGCCTCCCTCTGCTGCAGTCCAGGGAAAGAGCAGGGATCCTCTGCCAGAGGCCATCCACCCGGGGCCCCAAAATGCCAGCCTGTCATCCTGCCTCCTCAGCGATGCCTCCTCTGCCAGCTCCCACCAAACCCTGCATTTCAACGTCTCCTGGGACTTCCCTGGCGGTCCAGCGGTTAAGCCTCTGTGCTCCCAATGCAGGGGGCGTGGGGTTGGGGAACTAAGATCCCGCATGCCACATGTGTGGCCAAAAACAAACAAACAAAAAACAAACAACCTCTCTTCCTCCAAAGACACTTTTGTTTCAGCATCTGAACACGCCAAGCTTCAGTCACCAGTGGACAAATGTTCTCTAGACCCCATTCCGCTGGCTTCTGGCTTATCCCGTCTCTGCTCCATCACGAGCTGTGTGATATCACACAAGTCGCCCTCTCTCTATGCCTGTCCCCTCGTGGGAGCATGGGCAAGGTGTCAACATGCCCCTCATGGGGGCCTGTGAGGTGCTGAGCGTAGGGCCTGGTGCCCAGCAGCAAGTGCTGGCCACAGCAGCTGTCACCATCCCCCATATGCTGCCCCCGCTGGCTGACACCCATGCCCTGGCAAGCCCTGCTTCTCCCTCCCAGAACACCCTTTCCTACTCTGGCTGTATGAAGAGCTGGGCATGGTGTGGGCACACAGTGAGGGCTCAGCAAGTGTTCGCCACTATTATTACATTATAGTCACCATCACTGCCTGCCTCCTCCCCCAGGCAGCCTTCTCTGGTTTCCCTTAGAAGTAGCCACCCAACCACAGCTATGCCCACCTTGGCTCTAGCACTTCTCCCCTGCCTTGTGATCTCTACTTCTCCCCAGCAGCCTGAGAGCTCAGCGGGCAGGGGCAGGCTGTTCCCTCATGCGGGTGGATGTAGCTGAGGACAAGTCTCAGCACGCTGGCACCCCACTTCCCAGCCTTTCTGTGAGTGGGAAGGTGGCATCACTCCTCTCCCCGTGTAGCCCCCCAGGTCCACAACTGGCTCAGGAAGGAGAGAAGCTGCTGGACCTGCCCGTGGCTGCTGGGCACTCCTCTTTCTGGACTTTCATCCTCTGCTCCCATGGAGTCTGCCCTCAGGGAAGGAGCTGGTGTCAGCCATTCACACTCTAGTCTAAATTTGGCCCTGATGACTTTCCTGGAAAGTCTGGCAGTAGAAACCTCCTCTTGTCCAAAACCCATCTCACCCCTTATCTCCAGTCTGTTCCTCCCCACCTCTGCTGGGCTCCCATCTCTGTTGGTGGGGCCTCCAGCCTCCTAAGCTCCCTCCTTAGCACCCTGAGCCAAGGAGTTTAACCAGCCTGCCAAGTCTGCCATCAGACCATTAATAAATCCACCATTTAAGGGGTACCTTACCTGGGCCAGGCCCCAGGCCATGTGCTGGGGACATGGAGGTGCCTCAAAACCAGGCCATGCCCTCTCAGAGCTCCTGTCTGGTGGGAGGCAGACAGGTAAACAAGAGGCTACAATACAAGGCATGTGGAGTCCTGATGGAGGAAGCAGAGGATGCTGTGGGAGCCTGGAGCAAGCATCCAACCCGCCTCAGGGGCAGGCAGGAGACAAGGAGAGAGCTGGCAGAGCCAAGGAGCAGCCTGATGCCAGGCACCTGCCACCCCATGTCCATGTGCCTGAGGCCTGGCCGGCCATAGCCTGTCCTGCAGGCTGGGGCTCCTCCTGTGTGAGAAGCGCTGGGCCTCAGCAGGCGTGATGTGAGCCTTGAGGCTGGGGCCTTCCCAGCCTTCTGGCCCTGCCCAGGGCAGGGTACAAGGTCAAGTTTCCCACTGACTCATGCCCAGAGCTCAGGTCCCAGCTCTCACGTAACCTGAAGGCAAAAATAGAACTGGGCTTTGGCCCCACCTCAGGGCCCTGGAGGATGGGTACAGGGACTCTGGGTCCTGGCTCCGATGACTGCAAGGCAGGGCTGAGCTCTGACTTCAACCTTCCCTGGCTGCAGGCTGCCCTAACCCCAGCCCAGGGCCCTTGGAGCAGCCCCTTCTCTCTCCCAGGCCTGGGTCACAGGATCTCAGAGCTGCAAGGGAGGGAGACCAAGAAAGCCCTGGGACTATCAACTCTGACCTCCTTCACCAAACAGATGGGGAGACTGAGGCCCAGACAAGATCCAGATCTCCCCTTCTGCCCAAGTTTGCCCAGGAAGCACGAGCCCAGGTGTGGCTGGAACCCAAGCCTCCCCAACCTGAGTGGGCGCCCTTGGGTTGAGGCAGAGAGATGGTGGAGGCTGTGACTCAAAGGACCCTCAGTAGGACAGGCAGGAAGGTGGTCTCCACCCTCAGGCAGAGTGATTTAGCAGGGTCTAGGCCTGGAGCCTCCATCTTACCCTCTGTCCAGAGCCCCCAACCCCCTTTCATCAGAGCTGAGGTCCAGAGCCACATGGACTAGGATTCCAGTCCTTAGGAGCTGTGTGACTGTGGGCAAATCATGAACCTCTCTGGGTCTCAGTTCCATCACCTTCTAAAATGGGGATGAAGGTGGTGGTTGCCATGACGACTCAAGGTCAACACCTAGCATGGGACCAGTTACACTGCAGCTCCCAGTAAACACCAGCCCTTCCCAGACTGAGCAAAAGCCCTCGACTTCCAAATCCCAGCTCATGGCCTTGCCCTCTTTCTCTTTCCCCAGTCTCCACTATCAGGTCTCCCTCGGGTCCACAGCCTTATGCCACATCACTCGGACGGCATGAAGTCTGCCTGCCTGGGTTCAAATCTTGCCTCCGCTGCTCACATGGCCCAGGGCAAGCCCCTCTACCTGTCAAATGGGGACAATATAGTGACTTCCTTGATCAGGTATGGAGATCCAGGCTTGACAAAACATGGACCACAGAGCTATGGCAGCCAACTGGATGAAACACTGGTTGGGCCTCTAGAGCCTAAGTCTGGGGCCTGGAACTCACTGAGCGGTTGGCCCTTTCTGAGCCTCAGTTCCTGACTCTTCCCAAGCCATGCACCTCAGTTTCTTTATCTGTAAAACTGGATAATGGCCATAGCCCCTCACAGGGCCACCCAGGCCACACTCCCACCCCGAACCCCACCTCCTCAACCAGTGTCCTGGGTACTCACTCTGCTGAACGGACTTGAGCCCACGGAGGCAGGTGGCCGCCAGCAGGAAACCACAGCCAGCTGGGGGTGTCCGGAGCTCTCCGGCCAGGCTGCAGGCGGCCCCCAGGCAGAGCGGGCCCATGGCGGCGAACTGCAGTGGGTGGTGGCGGCGGCCGAGCAGCAGCGCGGACAGGGCCAGCGTGATCAGTGGCGTGATGGTGGTGGCCAGCTGCGCCAGGTCCAGGGGCACAGCGCTCAGGCCCACGTTGCCGCAGGCCATCGAGGCGCCTAAGGTGAGGCTGAGCAGCAGCACTTGGCGACGGGTGCGGCCGGGCATGGGGCGCCGTGCCCCCGGGTGGCATGCCAGCGCAGCTGCCAGCATGTGCAGCGCCGAGAGCAGCAGGGGCCGCCCGAAGCCGTGCACCGTGAAAATCCACTTGTTGAGGCTCGACATGCTGGCTCCCGCCAGCAGCCACACCAGCGCTGCCACGGCCACCCAGGCCCGGCCAGGCCGCCGTAGGGCCCGCGGGGTGTCAGGGGGCCACTGGGGGGACGGCCACCGAGCACCGCCAGCCACCGCCACTGCCTCAGCTGAGGTCATCCTGCCGTCATGGCGCTCCCGCGGGCAGCGGCACATCCGTACCAGTGGGGCCGGGGCAGGAGGCCGGCTCCCTAGCGACCAGCTCTGGGCCACCAGAGAGCCCCACTTTGTATCCCGCTCGGTCTCAGGTGAGGGCACTGCTTCTTGTGCCCGGCCTGCGGCAGCCGAGGTCCAAGAGCTATGCTGTGTCCCCGGCTCAGGCAGGGCAGAGCCTAGGTCGCTTCTGTTGGGATGCCAGGCTCCCTGGTGCTGAAGCCTGGCCTAGTAAGCGCCGGGCACCTCTGCCCCGTGCCAGGCAAAGTCTCCACTCTTCTCCCCTCCTAGCGCCCACGTTATGCTTACATGGAATTCTCCATCCCTTTTCTCTTCAGTCCAAACCCCAGGTCCTCCAGCGTGCTCAGGCCAGGCCTGTAAGGGCGATCGGGACTCCCGCGCCCGGTGGTGCCGGTGGTCCCGGTGGTCGGGCTCGCTGCCTCCGACAGTGCCCAGACCCCGCGGCGGGCTGACGCGCCGGCCTGCGCTGCGGCCGGTGTCAGACGGCGAGCTCGACTCAGCTCGGCTCGGGCAGGGCCTGCGCGCCAGCTCCTTCTCCCGGCGGCTCAGGCTGCGGCGGGATCTCTCGTCAGGTTCTGGCGGGGAGCGAGGCTCCGTGCTCTAGGCCCCGCCTCCGCGGCAGCCCCTCGAGCCTCACCCGGAAAATTGGGCTGAGCCCCAGGCGCCACCTCCGGCCAGGCTCCGCCCCCGAAGCCGAGAGGGATGTCTCGCCCCTCCCCCACGCCGCCCGCTCGCAGCTCCTCCTCCATCAGCCTAGCGTTACCTCCGTCAGCAGACCTCCTCCTAGCTGGAGTGGTCAGCCTGTCGTCCCCCCTCCCCACACCGGTGGGGGATCAGGCCCCTCCCCACCCAGCGCCAAGGCAGGCCCCCCATAGAGATGAACACAGGGCGGGAGACCCTGGGGTATTTTTCTGAGGGAGCCTGATAAAAAGCCCTAGCCTCTCAAGAGATTACATTTTCAAGGACACCCTCCCCCCAGGAGACCTCATCCGAGGACCAGTCTCGGAACCACCCAATCTCTGGCCACAGTTATCCCATGGGGCCTCAGCATCCGGAAGAGTTGGACCACGGGGCCCCTTAATACCCCTCGCTCACCCCTCCCTAACCCCAACACCTCCTCCCTCTCCCAGCCCAGGGCGGGCCCCCTCTAGGCAGGCAGAGGGAAGCTGAATCACCAAGGCCACCCACAGCTGCGGAAGCAGGGTCCCGCCGGCCAGCATCTATCCCTGGCCAGCAGCCCCTGTCCCATCCCCTGGGCACTCAGAGCTGACTCATAGCTGAAATTCCTGGGGTCCACCCTCTGCCCCCATCCCTGGCAGGACAAAGAGCCCTAGGTGGGCTGGGAGCCAGAGCAGCTGCCACTAAGCCTTTGCCCTTGCATCGGTGTTGGGTAAACAGCACAACCCAGAGCAGGACAGGCTGATAGGGATTCCAGGCTGGGCCCTGGCCTCTCTCAGCTCAGGAGTCCAAGTGTGCAAGAATCACTGCCCACTGTGAGCCTCTTTCCTGACGTCCAGCTTCCTTCTCTGTGGAAGCTCCTTCCCACTGGGACACGGTTCACCCCTAGCCTGTCGTCTGACCAGCAAGTCCTTGATGGAGGAACGAGCAACCTGTCTGGAGGAACAAGACCTCAAAGGGAGACCGCTCATCTCCGTCCACGGCGCCCTCTGGTGGTCAGAACACAGAATGGCTGCAAGTGTCCCCTAATCCCCATCACAATCCTTGGACTGGGATTAAAATTCCCCAGCCTCACTACTGATTCAGACCTGCTGAATTCAGATACCCTCTGGTGGGCCCAGGGATGTGAATTTTTTTTCATTTGCCTCTGGTGATTCTGACACCCGCATGAGCCTGCAAATCACTGCTGAATAGTCCAAATTGTAGGGCAGGAGATTTCCAGGTGAAAGACCAAAATATGCAGGTATTTAGATGGGGTTTTTCCAGGAGGGGTTGTGGGAGGGAAACTGAGCCAGCCAAGGGGGCAGCCCCCCTAGCCCCACATTTCCTGAAGAGGAGGAATCAGGGCCTCTAAGGGTTAGATTCTTTTTGAGATTTTGTCAGTTTTCCAGTTAAGCTTCCTTTAATTAAAAAAACAGCAATTAATTAAAAAATAGTAAACACCCCCCAATCTTCTAAGAGCTGAGCTACTGCGGAGTGGTAGGCAGTGTCTACACCTCCTCCAAGACTGCCAAAAAGCACTCCCACCTGCCCGGCCTGGTGAGGGGTGAGCTATGAGGAATGAGGATTAACCAAGATGAGGCCTATGTTGGCCTTGGTGGGAGGGAGAGAGCTGTACACCCTTGGGGGGGAGGGGGGCGAGGGGGAGGCTGAGGGCAGAACCCAAAGCAGGGATTGTGCAGCTTGAGTGGTGGTGGGGGATTCAGACCAGGTCTACCTGGCTCCCGAGCCCCAGTTTTTAACCTGCCTTGACCTGCAGGCAGCAAGACTCTCCACAGGATGTTCCCTTGTGGGAGAATGGCGGGGGTGGGCACCCAGCTTCATAGAGGGCAGCAGGGGCTCCTTCGCACCCCTTGGGGTCCACCTGAAAGCCCAGAGCAGCCCCGAGCAGCCTGCCCCTGCCCACAGGCTCTCATATCCCTCCGGTCTGGGTCTGAGTGCTGCCCTTCACCTGCCGCCCCCCACCACTGCTGCAGGAAGCAGGTGATTCAGGGCGGGACCCTGGGAAGCACCAGGAGGGAAGAAGAACCCATTTCCAGTAACTGAGCTGCAGAGGCTTGGGACGGGTCTCTCCTCATGTCGCTGCATGTCTCTAGACCAGTCACTTCACTGCGGGGACTCAGTCTCCCCATCTGTGATCTATGATGAGCTCACAGGCATGAATGTAAACCAAGGCGCCACCCCACAGTTGTGAGTTAGGAACAGGCTGCGCGAGGGGACGCGGCTTGTCTGGAGTCACACAGCTCTAAATGCAGGCCAGACGCAAACCTGGGCCCCCATTCCAGGGGGGCCACTGCTTGTCAGACTCTTACTGTGGACATGACTGTCCTCCCACCCATGCCCCTTCTCGGGGTCCCTGCTGATGGAGCCAGACTAGACACATGACCCAGGGCCCAGAAGTGGGCTGTGCCGGTCAGACCCCTCTCCAGGCTTTGGGACACAGGCTAAGAAGATAAGAGGGCCTGGGGAATTAAACTGGAAGTCAGAAGAGTCACTGCTGGGGCCACGTTCAGAGGAAGCTGACGGAGGGGAGGACACGGAGAGGAGAGAGCCTGAGGGTAGTGGAAGGATGGAGCCCTGAGCCCCAACTTCCATTTCCCTACTGCCCTCGGCTGCCCTTAAATTGGTGGGCTGAGTCTTTTCAGCAAATATCCTTTTTTATTTTTTATTTTTTATTTTTATTTTTTTTGCCACCCCGAGCAGCATGTGGGATCTTAGTTCCCTGACCAGGGATCAAACCCGCGACCCCTGCAGTGGAAGCATGGAGTCCTAACCACTGTACTGCCAGGAAAGTCCGTCAGCAAATATCCTTTGATTTGAGCAGGATTCAGTAGCTCCCTGTTGCTCAGAGCCAAACACACCCCGACTAAGACAGTTCCTCCAGAGGGAGGATCACATCCAGACCGTGGACGCTGAAAGCCCAGTGCAGGGGTGCTCCCTTTAGTTAAGTCCACCCTCCCCCTAGCCTGGCCTGGGACCTGCCACAGCTGGCCTCCCCTATATGGGAGGGGCCCTGGCTTCCTCGGGAGGTGGGGAGGCAGCAAGGCGGTGCAGGGGCAAGGGCTGGGGTCAGTGGGTGGGGACCTTGGCTCTGACACCCACAGGCTGTGTGACCTGCGGGAAGCCGCAGGTCTCTCTGAACCTCCACCCTTCTGTGAGGAGAGGGTCCCAGGGCAGGTCCTGAATCCTCTCTAAAGTGCCCTTGGCCGAGATTAAGAAAGGACAGGTGAACAAGCACTCTGGGGATCTGGGCACAGACATTTCACCTTCAAAACGGAGGCGGCTTTTTCATTTGGCTTTCAGGTACTTGGATGTCTGTAAAGCATTTTTTAAATCGCTTACTTCCCCTACTTGCCCAGACCCTAAATATCGGAGGAAGAAGCACATGTTTAATCCATGGCGTGGACGGCTCTGTGAGAGTCACTGTGAAACCTGACATGCTGTCAGAGGGCCCCTCCAAGGGCAGACCCCCTTCCTAACCTCGGTGGGGTGGGGCTTGTGGGGTGCCCGCCTGGCCTGAACCCTACTTCCCAGAGGGCAGCCCAGAGCCCAGGCCCTCCCACACAGAGGCAGGGTCCCCAACCCACTGGCCGCTGAGGCCTGGGGTGACGCCTGACTGTGCCTTGGGGAAAAGCTCTAGGGTCCTGGGCCTTCAGTTGCATTTGGACTCTGCCATGTAATCCTAACAATTGCCAACTAAAACTTGTCAACTGCCATCTGCCTCTACAAGGATTAGGTCACTAGCCCCTGTAGCCGCTGACCTTCAACACACCCTGAAAGGAGTTCAGGGTGGAAATCAGGAATGAGGCACTCTGTGCTCTGGGAAAAACAGGCAGAACAGGCAGATATTCTTAGGAGAAGATTTTATGAGCCCAATTCTTGCATCTTCTCTTCTCTAGAAAAGCACTAAAATCATTCATGGAGCCATCTGCTCCTGGCAACGAGCAGTAACCTGCACGAGACGAGCAGCAGCTCTCTGCCAAAATGTGTGCTTGACTACATGTACCCCCTTCGCTAAGATCATCTATAGTGCTGACCCCTCCCCTACCTCTTCAGAGCAGTTTCTCAGAGCTATCTGAAATGCTGTCTCCTGGGCTACAGTCCTCATTTTGCCCCAAATAAAACTTAACTCGCTACTCTCACGTTATGCTTTTTTTTGTTTGTTTTTTTAAGTCGACACAATCATGAAAGCCCCTGATTTTCAGTGTTTGAGTGGAGGAGCCAGGAGGCCTCCCCAGGCCAGGTCTGTCTGTCTCCTAAGCCATGCCCCCCCACCAGACACTCTCCCTCTGTAAAGCAGAGAGGAAAATAGAAACATCGACAACCTCAGAGTTGTGCAAGAGAGCGTCCAGCAAGTACACGCTCCCTAAACAGTAATCAGCGTCACCACTGCCAGCACCGTTCCTGTGCACCCCCCGCCCGTACCCAGGAGAATGCTCACCCCCCTCCTCTGCTCCCCACGGGCCTCTCTCCCCCTTCTCTGCTCCCAGCCCCCACACTGGCTCCAAGCATGAGGCATCAGGACCCTGGGGCATGTGCCAAATCAATTCTTTAATCATTTTGGAGGTGGGCTGACAGCAGCCCTGCAGAGCCCTCGCCAGCTGCTATGCCGCAGTTGGCTCTGGGGCAGCAGCCCCGATGGAGTGAAGAGTGGAAAGCTAGGGTCAGGGCCACAGAGCTCTCCTTGCGGGACCCCCATCCCAGAGCAAGCGGTACTCACAACACCAGCGGCCGGTGGCCTCCTCGTGCCAAGGAGTCTGAGATGCTCACACTCTCCAGCCTATGAGTGGCCTTCACGGGACACCTGCGGGGCCAGGTGGGGCCAGACCCGGGCAGACAGACCTGCCGGGGAAGGTGCTGGGCTCCCTGCTCCAGGGTGGGCAGTGGTTTAGGACCCCCGCAGGGGTGGTGGCTGTGGCGATCCGGGGACAAGTGCACAAGAGGAGGCAGCAGGGTCAGGCGTGTGCCTGTTACAGGGATGTCTGAAGGGAGTGCAGAAGCCCAGGAAGTGTGGGAGGCAGCTGGGGTGGTGAGCCTGGGGTCTACCAGCCAACCAGCCTCAGCTCGATGGCTTCTCCATCCCTGGGTCTGTAGTCAGCAATACCTGCAGAAATATTGTGGGATGGGAGTTAACAGGGCGGAGTGTTCCCCCCACCAACCTCACCTTCTGGACCCCTGCCCTGAGGCCACGGTCTGTAAGATGGGCTCAGGGCTTGGTGATGGGAGACTGGGGGCCTGTCCAGAGCCAGTCTGGAGACTCTGAACTCAGTTGTGACCTCAGGGTCGCTGAGACCCACAGGCTCATTTTGCAGTGGGGGACCCCCAGAGGGTGTGGGAGGGTATGGGACAGCACGCCGGATAACCAACATGGGGCCAAAGGAACCAGAGACCCTGACAACACCTGACCGGCAGGGTCACTGTCTTCATAGTCCCCCAAAGGGCCTTCAGGAAGAGGGACCTGCTCGGTGTGGTCTGGGGACCATGAGTGAAGTCAGCCTTTGCTCACTAGGGACAATCCAGGCTCCAGCATGACACCTCGGTCAAGCCCCAGCTCTGCACTCACTAGGGGTGTGACTCTGGGCAGGTTATTTAACCTCTCTGAGTGCTGGTGTTCCCATTTCTAAAATGAGGATAATAGTGATATCAACAACCGTGCCCTCCTTTTTTCCCCATGGGAGTGGGCTTCCTGCTGGAGTGGGAGTCGAGGGGGGTAGGTAGAGGACACGACCACCCACGTCTGCCTCATGGCCGAGTCCATCGGGCTCTCCCCGTCGGCTACCTCCTCTGTCCAGCCTTTATCAGTAATAGAGGCCAGATCTGGTCTCTCCATCTGTCACCTCTTGGTTTTATTTCTCAATTTGTCCAGAAGCCAGGCAGGAAAAGAGAATGCTTTTTACTGGGCTCCCTCAGCAAGTCCCACCTTCTGTAAAGCATTTGGCCCAATGCCTGGCCCATGGCAAATGCCCACTAGAAGTTCCAGGTAGCAGGAGCGGGGACAGATGACCCTTAAGAGTCTGTCTGGTGACTGGGCTGATGCTCAGGGATGCTTATGACAGCTTGGGGCATAAGAGTTAAAACTGGAGACACCCTAAAGGTCCAGCAGGAGTTGATAAGCTGTGGTCCACCCATCCCACTCCACGCCAGGGCTGGGCCCTAATTGGCCTAAGCCAGTCTTGCCATGGTCCCTTCTCTCTAGCCAATGATGGGCGCAGAACCTGGGCCATCTCCTAGCAACAGGGATGAGTCAAGGAACGCGCCTGTGTCCCAAGTCCGCCTTCAGGATGCCAGGAGACATTTGCTGGGGGATTCAGAGACAAGTTTCCCAAGTCATAAAAGGGAGCAGCCCCAGGAAGACACAGAGTAGCCTCTCTGGAGGTAGGAAGCCAGCAAAGAGAGGAGGAGAGTCACAGGGAGGTAGGGCTGAGGCTGAAATCCTTGCTCCCACTGGAATCTGGTCACATGAGCCAATGGATGAGCCAATGCATGTCGTGGAAGCTAGTTTGTATTACATTTCTGTTACTTGCAGCCCAAAGCACCCTGCTGGATGAGATATCCTATGTGGCTATTACAAAGAAAGGGGAAGATCCACATATACCAACATAGACAGATGGCTACAATATGTTAAGGCTGAAAAAAATAAATTGCAAAACAGTATAGAGAGCTGTGCCATTCGATATGCCAGCCATTAGCCACATGTGGCTACTGAGCACTTGAAAAGTACAAAAAACAGGCATGCAAAATATGTCATTAATTATTTTGCATTGATTACATCTTGGAATGATATTTTGGATGTATTGGACTAAATAAGATATATTATTAATATTAGTTTCACCAACTGCAGAACTTAGAATTACACATGTGGCTCACATTTTATTTCTATCGGAGAGCACTGCTATAGAGTATGGCTTCATTTCTATGAAAAAACAAACATACATATTTAAAAAATTATCTGGAAGAAAATACACCAAAAGTTAAAAGAAGTTATTTCTGGGTAGCGGATTACAGGCAATTTTAAATTTCTTCTTTTTTGCCTATCTGCTTTCCTAGAGTTGCCACAATAATGTACATAAAAATTCTTCAGAATACAGTTAAATATATTATATGCAAACTTGAGCATCAGTGGTTATCTGAGGCTGAGGCCCAGGAAGGTCCAGGGGAAAGCTGGCGTGAGTCGACAAAGCCTCAGTGCTGGGACAGGGCTGGGCTGGGGGACACGTCCGGAGGGGGCTGGCCACCAGACTCACCTTGCAGCAGCGGGGTGTCGGGGGCTCGGAGGAGTTGCCAGAACTCACGTTCCCCAGCTTTCTTCCCCATCACGGAGGTCAGGTAGGGGCCTGACAAGGAGGCCTGTGTTCCATACCTACCAAAGGGACAGGCAAAGAGGGAGAAAAAGTGACTTTGCTCCCCTCGACCCAAGGGCAGAAGTAGAACCACCCCCACAAGGAAAGTCCTGCCCTCGCTCTCAGGGCAGCGCTAGCCAAACCCTTCCTGGGCCACCTCACCATGGGTCTCTCCTCCACGCCTCCTCTCCAGCCCCACGGACACCGCCCACTCGGGGGACTGCATCCCCTCTGGGGGCTGACATTGCAGGGGGTGGGAATCAGAAGCTGACAACGGCCCACGAGAGACAGTGAGGCCAGCGTGAGAAAGAAGCAGGAAAAGGCAAGACAGAGGCAGACGCCCAGTGGTGGCTCTGGGTCTCTGGTTCCAGAAGTTTCTGTGGCTCAGGGGCACCCCCATCCTTGTGGCTGGGTTGCTCAGTCTTCTCTCCGACCGTACACACCCCACGCTCCCCACTACCAGAGAGGCTTGGATTAGATTCCTGGCTTTTGCAACCAAGAGACTCCTTCTTCATGCCACCCCTCCCTGACGCCACTGCCACAAACACAAAGGGATCCCGGATCCTAGTTCCCGGACCAGGGATCGAACCCGCGCCCCCTGCAGTGGAAGCCTGGAGTCTGAACCACTGTACCGCCAGGGAAGTCCCCAAAGGGATCCTCTTAAAACACTGTGGCCCTGTCCTTCCTGTCTCCTTATCAATGGTGTTGTTCTTAGAGAGGGAGGGTTTTCATAGTTTTAAGAAACAGAAATACCCTCAGGGTGACCTGGTCAAAGGGAAGGTCTTAGGGAGCAGCCCGTCCCCAGTCCTCCCTTAAGTGCGGGGCCACATGGCTGCCCGGAGAACCGCTCTGTACCGGCCTCTCTCCGTTTCTCTCTCTCCTCTTTCTGTCTCTCTCTCCGTCTCTCTCTGTCTCTTTTCCTCTCTCTCCTTCTAGAATCCAGCTTTCTCTGCTGTGCACTCACGTGCCTCAAATGTGCCTCCCTTCTAGCCCCTGAAACCGTCTCAGACACCCCCTCCACCACCAAGAGAATCATTTCTCAGATTGGTATCCCTGACGTTTTCTCAGAGGTCCTGGAGTTCTGAATAAAAATGTTAAGTTCAATTTTTTTTCCATTTTGATGACAATATCCAAACACGAATACCAGCAGGTTCTAGGTAATCCCAGGGCCTGCCGGACTAAGGCCTCCCAAGGGTGCCCAGGGTGTGTGGCCCCCAGAGGACTGAGGTCAGCTTGGTAATAAGTGGCGTGTTCGGGGCCAGGGAAGAGTCTACAAGCTGCAGCTGCCTGTGCAAACTCCGCCTGACGGCAGCTCAAACCCAGAAAGTGCTGAGCACGTCGGGCTCACTGGCACTGGTGTGTACACCTGCTCCTCAGCAGACAGTCCCTATTTGAATGTTATTGGTTTCACAGTTTTCTTTGTATTTAATTTGCAAAGCTGTTTAGGATTTATAGCCGCCTAAGAGCCAAAAAGAGAAAGGACTTTAAATAGTAAACATTAGTACACATATAAGTCATATTATTACAGAAATAACTTAACCTGGGGTCTGGGGGAATTTTCATCCTTTATAGGAGTTTTTGCATATCTCTGGCCTGAAATTCCCTGCTCCAGACAACCCCAAGGTGCCCGCTGTGGGTCCTCCCTGGCAGCAGGATGCTGTCCTTTGGGAGCTCCAGTTGGGGACAGAAATTGGGACCCTCTCAAACAGAGGCACATTTTTCTAGAAGAGAAGTCTGGGGTCTAGTGGGGTCTGGTGGAACGTACTCATTCTCCGGACCAGATCCCCACTGGTGATCCCTCCCATCTTATTTAGGCACAGACACAGCTGGCACAGAGCAGTGCTCTGGAAATGCTTGTCCTCAGATCTGTCAAATCTCAGGGTGAGAAGCAAGTTTAAGGCTGTTGTCCCACCTCCACATTCTGCAGAGGGCTTGCCCAGGTAATTAAATCATCACAGGGATTAGACCAAGATCGTTTGATAATAAAAATCCTTATTCTTCTGAAAGCTAACATGTATCGAGCACTTCTAAGTGCGGGACCCTGCACACAAAAAGCATGTACCATGCCCTCTCCGTGCACTAATTCCCGGACTCCTGCATGGGCTCTGGTGGATGGGGGGAGCACAACTGCCATCCTCATGAGCTGCAGGAAAATAACTGGCTGGTCCCTAGCTGGAGAACGGCTGAGCTGGGATTCCAGATGTGGAGGGTCTGCCTCGGGAGCCTGCTCTCCTAATCATGATGCCTGTTTCCGCCACAGCGTGGGTGAGTCGGGGGTGGAGAAGGTGGAAGAGAGCCCGGGCCTCTCCCAAGGGAACCCTCTCTCCATCCCTTGCCCCATTCATGTCCCGTTTTGGGGATGTGGGGTCGAGTCGGGTGAGGGCTGGGAGATGGGGGTGGGGGGGCAGTCTCACCTGAATCTGCTGTGCTCCTGGGCCTTCTTCAGGACATCTTCCAAAGAGGAGCCGACAGGGACAGAGACGGAGTGTCTGTACGAAGGAAAGATGCTGGAGACCTTCAGCGTGACATGGATGAGCTCTGGGACTTGGGTCTGTGAAGGGGTCTCCGTAGCTGGTTCCAACAGGACTGTGCCAGGGAGAGGGGAAGGGGCAGCTGGTCTGAGGGCAGGGGGCCAGGCCTTAGTCCTCCTTTCTTCCCTGGAAGACACTGTGGCCCATCGAGACCTCCTCCTTCCCCTCGGTCCCATCCCGGTCAACACCACCACCACCTGGCTGCCTTTCCAGCCTCCCCTGTCCCTCAGCTCCCACCACCCTCGCCACCCAAGGTCAGGCCCCTCACTGGTTTTTCTGCCTCCAGTATCCCCCTCCCACCTCTCTGCCACAAGCACCCCCCACCCAGGGTTCTTTCTAGAACATGCATGTTACCTCTGAGGGCCTCCCCTCCTTTTCACCCTCCTGCCTGCCACTCCAGCTCATTCTCTCAGACCCCACTCTTTAGTGAGACCCTTCCCCCCAACTCCAGTCTTGTATACCTCTGAGCCTTTGCCCTTGCTGCCCCCTCCCTGCTCTGCCTTTCCTCCCCTCTTCTCCACTGGCAAATCTCACCCACCCACCCACCCCAGCCCCTCCCCCAGATGAAGCCCTGATTCAAGCAGCTAACTGGGACTCATTATGATGTATCAGAGCTAACCAAAATGTGTCTCTCCCCATTCATTCATTCGAACACTTCTGTACTGGGTATCACACAAGGGGCTGGAGATTCATGGCCCGCCCAGAGCTCACCATTTGATATCTCCCTCCCCACACTGTGAGCTTCTAGCATCTGTGACTGCATCTTAGCTGCCCGTGTGTCCCACGCACACCTGCAAACCCCTGTTGACTCAGCAAATCAAGACGGAGCAAGTTCCCTTCCTGGGACAGGCAGACCTCATTGCAGATTGAAAAGAGCAGGGCTTCTATGAAAGGCCCGGCTACCTCTTGGTGCCTGACAGTCTGTGGAGATGAGGTCCACATAGCTCTTCTGGTTCAGGATGGGCAGCAGCTGAGAAATCATGAGAGGGTTCTGGAAGGCCTTGTGCTGTAGGCTGGCCAACAGAGCAGCCTTGGCCTTGAGGCATGCTGTGCCCAGCTCCACCGTGGGTCTAAGGGAGGCCATCAGCAACTGGTGACAGAATGGGGAAGAGGAGGCGGGTCAGCCAGCAGGGAGGGGCCAGGTCTTCCAGCACCCCACCGGTGCACCTCCCACCAGCCACCAGGGTGGAGCCCAGCCCAGAGTCTCCTTCCCACCTGCAGTGCCAGAGGGGTGCTGTAGACATTCCCAAAGTGGCCCTCTGGGGTCTGGGCCTTCAGGATCTTCTCTTGCACTCTCCCGAGGGCCACAGTGATCCGGTTTCTCTGATTGGGGTTGAGGTTGGATAGCTCCAGACAGGAGAAGGCCAAGCCCGCCATGGCCAGTGTGTCTGCAAGGGACAGAGCCAAGTGGGGTCAGCCCAGGCAGGACCTTGGGGCAATGGGCAGACACGGGAGGGCTGGAGGTAGGGGGACAATAAGGTCAGAGCAGCATTTCAGAAAGTTTCCACCAGCTAGGGGGACCAACAGCCCAGTCTGCCCAGTTTCCAGGATGGCAAACTGGGATGGGTGGTCACCGTATCCCTGTCTGCTGCCTGGGGGTTAGAGGTTGGGGAGAGAGACTGGAGGAGGGAGGGCCAAGAGGACTTTAGCCTACACACTTGTTCCCAAACCTGCCTGCACTTTAGAATCACCAGGGGAGTTTGTTTGATTTTTCTTTCTTTTTTTTTTTTTTTTCTTTTTTTTTCTGGCCGTGCTGCACAGCTTGTGGGATCTTAGTTCTCCAACCAGGGCTCGAACCTGGGCCCTCGGCAGTGAAAGCATGGAGTCCCAACCACTGGACCGCCAGGGAATTCCTCACCAGGAGATTTTTAAAGGAGCAGGTGCCTGGGTCCACCCCCAGGTGGTCTGGTTTATTAGGTCCAGGGAGCTGCTTGGGCCCTGGGGGGTTTTAAGCTCCCCACCCCGGGATGATTTAATGTGTCCCCGGTGGGTTTTCTATAAGCCTCTGAGGCAGAACAAGCTCTCTGCTGGCAGGGGCCCTGCTGCCTTCTTCTCTCTGGGTACCTACCCTCCCCACCTCCAACCTACTCCATCCTATCCCGCCCTATATGAGGCACACACACTCACAGAACACAGCCAGGCCTAGAAGAGACCTTGCAATCATGATGACAGGAGAGGGCACTGGAAACCCAAGGTCACACAGTGAAGAAGCAGATCCAGAATCCAGGCCTCAGGCCTCTCAGCTCATTTGATGAGAACATCAGAGCTGTGTATCCAGAACTTTCTCCATGCTGGGTACCATGCTATGCCCTTTACATATAAGGCATCTTTTATTGAGATGCTGCTGGTGGGTTATTTTACCAGAGAAGCTGAGCCAGAAAGGCCAGCTGATCTGTCCAGGGTGACCTACAGTAAGTATGCGATGGAGGATGGGGTCAGGAAGCCGGTCCAGCCCCAGCGCTG
This sequence comes from Eubalaena glacialis, assembly GCF_028564815.1. Lineage (NCBI taxonomy): Eukaryota > Metazoa > Chordata > Mammalia > Artiodactyla > Balaenidae > Eubalaena > Eubalaena glacialis. The sequence goes on along the minus strand of NC_083730.1, from coordinate 72,869,424 downwards.
GCTCATAGCCCCTGCACCACAACGAACCCTCACCATTGTGCTCCTAGTGGACTCGATAGGAGGGGTCCCAAGGAAAGGTGAGCATGGGACCAGGGGTGGAGGCCTTCATTTGGGGCAGGGGGCTGGAGGAGTGCCAGCCTGGCCTTCAGGGTCTGGTCCACTCACCCACAGGGAAGTGGCCCTGCTGGAGATGCTGTTTGTATTCCACAGCATACAGGAGCTTGCCCACCACGCTGTCATGGACCCGCTTCTGGTGGACACACAGGGCCAGGATGCCCAGGCCGTACTGGTAGTAGCTGGTGTGAGGGTGGCCCTGGTGATTATGCCCTGGGAGGGAGAAAACCACAGGGTGGGGCTGTCATGCTGGGCTTGAGGGGTGACCTCTCTGCCCCCTCCCAGCAACCAGCACCGCCAGCACTGGACCCATTGCCTGCACTTCCCGACACCCTCCTTTGGGTCGTGGGATCCTTCTTTCCTTCATTTCCTTGACTCATACTTGCTGAAACCCCACTAAGTGTCAGGCGCTGTGCTTGGAGGTATGAACAGTGATGACAGGCCAGGCACAGTGCAGCCAGGGCCTCCGGAAATAACACAACCCATGCTCACGAGACCGTGATTATAACTGAACTGTGGACCGAGGTCCATGTGGCCAAATAACAGAGGTCTTTGAGTAGCTGGGGAGTCGGGGAAGGATTCTCTGAGGCAGGGATGCTGGGGAGAAAGGGCGGGGGAGAGGTAAAGGTGGAGTAGGAGTGAGCTAGAAGGGGAAGGAAACCTTCCAGATAGAGGGAACATATGTCAAGACGCTGGTTTGTGAGCTGAGAGAAGGCCAGGGTGGCCGGAGCCCACGGAGGGGCAGGCGAGTGGGTGAGCCAGAGGGTGGGTGGGCAGGGCCTGGAGAGGAGAAAAGGGCAGACAGGCTGGGCCTGAGGGCTGTGAACACAGCAGGGAGCAGCTGCTGGAGGATTTAAGCAGCACTAACAAGATCAGATTTATATTTAAAGACTCGCTCTGTGTGTGCCAGATTGAGGTAGGAGGCAGGAAAGTTAGCAGAGAGAGGTAAGGAGTGAGTAGTAGGGAGGCTGTGCAGCTGTCCCAGAGGTGGGTAATCAGGCCAGTCTTGGTGGGTGAGCAGCAGGGCTTGCCAACAGAGTGTATGTGGGATGCAGGAAAGGCTTGATCAAGAATGGCTACCGGGGCAGGCCCAAGCCTCTAGCGGATATGGAGACAGGCAGAATGGAGGGCAGGAAAGAGGCCTGGGGAAAAAACCCAAAGTTCTGATGTAGACGTTTCACCAGACAATGTTGTCTGATGCGCCCTCCCCCGCCCCAGCAGACCTCGCCTCCTCACCAATGGCCCCCTTCTCGTCCTCCAGGAACCGCTTCAGCTGTGAGACCAGCCTGTCCCCCTTGCGGCCTCCGACAAACTCGCAGTTGGCCCGGAGAGCAAGCAGGTAGAGGGCCAGCTGGCCCATGGAGGGCTTGGGCTCGGAGTCACTGTTGTCATTGCTGGAGGCAGACATAGGACAACGCCAGTTAACAACACTTCAGTGAGAAAGTGCCACCCTGGTAAGCCTGGCTTGGGGTGCCCCACCACCACCACTACGAAGCGGAAAAAAAATCCTAGCAGTTGGAACGTTTCCAAGACCTGCCAAAAGCAGATGTAGTCAGTTATGTAAGTTGTGTATGTCACGCTTATTTCATAAAGATGAGAAATTAAACTCAAGGACAAACTCTGAGGGCTCTTGCATCCAAATGACCTGTTTGCCCCACCATTTTGGTCACACTTCACCCATACACTCTCCCCTTTCTTTCCTCTCCCTGCCCTGCATCCACTTCTCAAGAGGGAGTCCAAGCAGGAGATGCTCCATGGTGGTCCTGACCCTTCACCTGTCATTCAGACTCCCGTGCTGGACCTCAGAACAGGCTTCCTCTTAATGCCCCCTGGAAAGGGAGCACGGATAGTACGATACTGCTGCTGGGCTCAGTATGAAAGAGTGCAGCCATGGATTAGTAATGTCTGCCTCAGGTACCGGAGGGTACAGTAGCCGCCCAAGGGCCCCGGATTGGCATCTCCAATCTAGTCAGACCAACCCCATTCCACAGACGGAGAAAGGCCCAGAGGAGATGAAACTTGCCCTAAGGTCTCCCAACAAAGCAGTGATAGGCCCAAACCGGAACGCAGATCTCCTGTCTCTTAGGATGTGGAGCACGCCATGGGGAAAAGAGGAGAGAGAGCGTGGCCAGACCTCAGGAGGCTCTGCTGGTAGCTGAGCTTGAGGCTGTGCAGGTAGTGGGCCTCCTTGGCCCCAGCCTGCAGGCTGGAGAGGCGCAGGCCCACGTAGATACTGGGGTTCAGCTGCTCCGGGGAGAGCCGGTCCATCCAGGGCAAGAGGCGCTGGCCCAGCCTCTCCACCAGCGTGCTGTCCACCTCTGTTATTTCTTAGGAAAGAGAACAGGCCAAGTGAGGTCGCAGGGCCAGGCGACCAGCGACCTTACCAGGGTCTTCTCCAGGAAATAAACATCCCCACCTTACTGTCACCTGGCACACACCCTACTCGTATGCGGGAGTCCGACTGTAACGAGAGGCAGCGGTAACAGGGGAAAAGCCGGTATCCTGAAAGAGCGGCCGGAGTGGGCCAGGGAGAGGTGGTGGGCCCAGGGCAGAGGACGCGGGTGCCAGGCAGCCACTCTGCCCATCAGGAGTGACAGAGAGACTGGATGCCGAGCGGCGTGGGGTGCCCCAGGCACTGCGCCCCACCTCCCTCGGTCCTCAGGCCAGCCCTGTGACGTAGGTACTGTCATCATTGCATTGCACAAAAGAGGAAACAGAAGTCCAAAGTTGGGGGTGTGTTCCACCCATTTACAAAAACTTCAACCCACGCTGGGAACAAGTTACATACCCAGTTTTAAAACAGAAATAGAGTCACAGGTGTAGAAAACAAACCTATGGTTACCAGGGGTGAAGGGGGGCGGATAAATTAGGAGACTGGGATTGACATATACACACTACTGTATCTAGAATAGATAAGTAATAAGGACCTATTGTATAGCACAGGGAACTCTACTCAATACTCTGTAATGACCTATATGGGGAAAGAATCTTCAAAAAAAGTGGATATATATGTATAACTGATTCACTTTGCTGTATACCTGAAACTAACATAACATTGTAAATCAACTATATTCCAATTAAAAAAAAACAAAAACAAAAACACTGCAGCCTGCCCACTGGCTAACTGGGGCTGCCTGGTGAACTTCCTCTGGGCAGATCTCAGAATAACACTTTTCCTGCCCCCTCAGTTTAGGTGAAAAGGACCTGAGATTGTGAGGTGAATTGTTAGAAAGCCATCATCCTTTGCGACCATTTATCTGTGTGCTTCGGGATTTACCCACGAGGGAAGCAGAAGCCTTAGGGGTGTTTCCCAGCTCCAGCTGACTGGCGCTTTCCTCCCTTGGGGAGGGAACCTGAGCTGAGTAGGTGGCCTTGGAGCCACTTTAGACTTTTCCCCATTTACTGCCTCCCAGTTGCTGTGGGGCTCCAGCTGCTGGGCAGGCCTTCCCTCCCAGGGGACGGAGCAAAGGAACTGGGGAGGGGGCTGTTTCTCTTTTCCTTTCTCTTTCTCAGTGCTTTTCTGTGTGTCTGCCCCCATTTCTGTAGGAATTTCCCTCTCTCTCTCTCTCTCTCTCTGGATCTATCTCATTCTCTCCATCTCTCAGCCTGTCTCTCTCATCTCTCCCTCCACAGTTCTCTTTTCCTCTCCCTTTTCTTCAAACTGGAGAGGGAGCCCCGCCCCCACCCTGGGCTCTGACCTCCAGCGGGTGAGTCAGCCCTGGGATTAGCGTGATAGGAAGAGGAGCTGGTGCTGTAAAGAGAGGTGGGTAAACACAGTTCAGCCTCCTTAGCAGGAAGGAGCTGCTAAGATTCACCCGGGGTAATAAAAGTGAGCCTGGACGAGCTCCCTCCCCTCAGGGCCTCCAGCACACAGGGCCGCCCAGCTCCGCCAGCTGAGGACTGGCTTTGACAAGGGGAAGGACGGGAGCCCACCCTGCATGGGCACTAGCGCAGATCTGTGTCAGTTTCACAGCCACACAGGGCTTGAACCTGGTAAAGCAGGTGGTGGGATCCTTGCATCACACCAAGGAGGAAGGCAGGGGAGCATTCTTAGCCCATTTTACAAGTGAGTGAATGAGACTGGGGGTGACTAAATGGCCCAGCAGCAGTGGGCTGCACCCCCGAACCCAGTCCAGGGCTCTTTTGGGGTCAGGCCTATGGACCAACTGTTGAAAGGTTCACACCCACTGAGGGTGCCGGGTCTCCCCTGGGGACTGCCTGGACAGGAACCAAGAGCCAAGGGCTGAGGGGTCTGGTGGCACTTGTGGAACACGCCGGGCGGGAGGCTCCTGGTGCCCAGGGAAGACCGTGACCTGGAGTTCTGAGAACTGAGTCCAGCAAAGCCCTGGAAAGCTGGGGCGCCTTGGGCAGGTCACCTGGCCCCTTCAACCCTTGACTGCTTCATGTGTCACCTGCACACGACTGAACCTGCCTCTCTGTTTCTCCAAGGGTCACAGGAGACCCTGCTGGTGTAGGCAGAGTGAAACGCTGTGGGCAGAGGACGAGGAGGAATGAAAAGAGGCGGGCGGCCCACCTTCCCTTCCTGCCTCTGCTTCCCATGGGGCTCCGGGCACGAGCAGCCCTGAGCCTGTGCACTCCAACTCCCAGACAGGTCCCAAGAGTTCCCGAGATACTCCCGGGGGCACCGGAGCAGGCAGGCCCCTGTATGGAAGGTAAAGCAAACGCCTTGCCACTGCCCTGACCCGCCAGGGTCTCCACACGCTCGCTTTCCCTCTGCCGGGGTGCCCGCCCCTCACTCCTTTCCTTGCCAGCTCCTTTTCCTCTTTCGGGTCTCAGTTCCTGCATCACCCCCTGGTCCTTGGAAATCCTTCCCACCCCTTCTCCCTGAATTGGCATTCCCCACCCCCTCCAGGCCTTGGGCTTCCTTTGGCACTCATCACAGCCCCCGACACAGCACTGACTTGTCTCTTGACCGCCATCCCCTTCACTAGAACAGAAGCTCTAGGAGGGAGGGGGGGAGACCTGTCTTGCTCTTTGTTCTTTCCCCAAAGCCTAACATGGTGCCTGGCACAGAGAAGGCTCAATCAATGTGTATTGAATGAATAAATGAACAAATGACTGAATTGATGGAAGTGATCTTGTCTGGAGGCGAGTCAGACATACAATTCATCTCAATACAATGTGCTACAACGCTGAGGTCCAGCTAAGTCCAAACTGCTGTGGGAGCCCAGAGGGGCAGCTAAGTCATCCCCACCACACACACACATCTGAGCCTGTTTCTCCAGCTATATAATGAGGGGCTTGGACAAGATGGTCCTCTCTCCTAAGGACCCAGCAGGCAAGAGGCACGGAGTAGATCCCGGTACTCACCGCAGATCTGGGCGAGAGCTCCCAGGCCCCCAAGCAGGAAGAGGAGGGCCCCAAGGCACCCCATGGCAGGAGCAGGGGTAAGCAGCAGGCGGGGAGCAGGACAGATTCCTAGGGCTGGCCTGGCGGAGGCTCTCCTGACCACAGCAGTCACTGCTCCGAAAGAGGCAGCTTCCTGTCACTGATTAATCCTTCCACGCCGGGCGGCACGCTGCTAAGTCAGCAGAGAGAAAGGGGAAAAGGTCTGTAGCTGAGGGGAAAGGAAGGCCAAAGAACAGAAGAAGGAAGGGCAGGGCAGAGCAGGCCTTCCTGGAGGTCGGGGACAGGGGGAGGGGGAGGGCAAGCAGGGGTGGTGTGCGACAGTGCGAGGCCAACCACATTCTTTCCCCGCTGCCCGCTGCCCGAAGAGCCCTGGACCAGCGCAGGGGGTCTGACTTCTGATCTGCCCAAGTCTGTCCGACCACTCCTGTCCCGTATCCCCTTGGCTGTTCCAGCGGTGGACGGGCAGGGCTGGGGTGCCTACCTGGTACCCCTCCCAGAAGGAGCCCCTGAAAGTGTCCACCCTGGCCTGGGACTGGGAGCTGTGACGGTCACATGAGCAGCGGCTGGAGTCAGCTGTTCTCTGCCCGCCCTGCGCGGCGGTGGGGTGGGGGTGGGGGGGTGTGGAGTGCAGCGAACCCGGACCAGACAGGCCAGTTTTCTCAGCCAACCAGAAAGCTGGGAGCCTCCTGGAGACAAAACAAAGCCATTTAACGAACAAGACTTAATCATCTGAGACACAAAGCCACGGTTAGCAGGGCCACTTGTCAGTACTAGGAAAGTAACCTAAAAAAAAATCTCTTCAAGGAGGAGAGAGAACAAAGGATTCCCCACCTGCCTAGCCCCACAGGAGAATCTATGTCCAAGAGTTAGCTCTGGAGGTGCTGTGTTACCTTGGCCAGGTGACTTAACTTCTCTGAGTTTGAAAGAGTTTCTCCTGTGTGAGCTGAAAGGGTTGGAGAAGATCATTCTAACTAAGCTCCCTTCCAGCTCAACTTGTGAAGATGTTATGACCTTAAAACATCTCTAATCACTTCTAAATAAAATTTTTATTGCAATCATTTTATGGCAAATTGCCACGGTTCATTCTTTCAAGATAATCTGGTTTTGTGCCTGACTTACCACAAGCCAATAAATACAGACATAAATAAATACAGAGACGTGTATCTGTTTACGTAAGTACCTTATGAATATAAAATTAGATCGTCTAGTGCAAGGAGGCTGGGCATGGCCCAACAGGGTGAAGTTCCAGGGAAGGAGGGATGCCAGCTAGAGGCCCATCTTCTGCAGATTCTTGGGTTCAGACTTCCACGGGGGCCTTGGAAATTTGTGTGCAATGGAGCTGCCTTGGTTTGGGATGGGACTGCCCCGCTCCCCAACCCTCTGCCTGTGGCGGGTGGCAATGATTCTGTTTCCTGCCACCTCCAGGACAGCAGCCTCTGGTGAGAAGCAGCTTCCTTGGGAGAGTCACCTCTGATCCCTGAGGACTCGAAGGTACCGCAGTGACCAGTGGGGACGAGGTGCATTTCCATAGCTATTAGAAACAGAGTGACTGATTGGGGGTGGAACTGGACTGTTTTAGGTAATGCGGTCAGGGGAAGTGAAAAAGAAAAACGACTAAATCATTTGGTTCAGAACTTCTGTTTGGGGGTCTATAGCTGAGAAAGTAAAGATTAGCTTGGAATGAGCAGGTAAAATTTGCCTGTCCAGACAGGCACGGACAAAGCCAGCTGCAATGTAAACAGGAAACATTATTTCTCCCAAGGTCACGTTACAACTGTAAAGTGTCCCGATAACCATGCTGTGTGAGTGATTATTACTTGTACTTTTTTACCAGGATTTCTTTTTTTCCGCTACAATCACAAACTATCAGGAATTTGCTGTCTGAAATTATGTTAGTAAGAAAGAAACAACCCTGGAGGCGCCAAGTCACTTTGACACAGAGAAGTTGCCCCAGTATGGAATTCCTGGACTCAACGTTCCACGCCTGTCTCAACTTTGTAGTTTCCACTTAACACAGGATACTTTGCTGTCCAAACCTGAAGCTGACACTTCTCATGCAGCCCTGTGCTGTGTTGAGCCTATCAAAATACTGCTTGGTTGGGACTTCCCTGGCAGTCCAGTGGTTAAGACTCCACATTTCCACTGCAGGGGGCACAGGTTCAATCCCTGGATAGGGAACTAAGATCCCACATGCTACGTGGCATGGCCAAAAAAAAAAAAAAAAAGCACTGCTTGGTTTACATTTCACCTAACCTAACCCCACTCTTCACCCAAATCCTGTAATCGCCTTGCCCTCTGTGTAGTCAGACCCCCCTCAGTTCCTCCCCCTCATTGCAGTGGATCAACTGAGCTGACTGTCAGACTAAAGGTTTGTTCTTGGTGGTCTCAGGATGACTGGACTAGGATACAGCCTAAGAAAGAATCCAACAGGAAAAAAATTAAATTTTATGCATGAACAAGGATATATGGTACAACACGGGGAATATAGCCAATATTTTATAAGAACTATAAATGGAGTATAACCTTGAAAAATTTTGAACCCCTATGTTGTACACCTGAAACTTATATAACATTGTACGTCAATCATACTTCAATTTAAAAAAAAAAAAAAGAAAGGTGAAGTAAAAAAAATTGTATGTGTGAAGGTGGCATGAGAAGAATGAATATAATAAATACATGGCTGTATCGTTACATATGGAATATCCATTTTCTTAATTAAAAATGTAAATATATTAAAATCTTAGAGCCCATTTAACGTAGAAAGATGTTCATAATTAATCTTAAATTTTAAAAATTATATAAGTAAGACATGTGGATTGCATGAAAAATTAGAAAACATGTTAAGGGAGAAGAAGGAGGTAGAGGAAGAAGAGGGAAAGAAAAACCAGAAAATCCCTGATAGTCCCATAACCCAGAGGATTGTTCTCAAAGTGTGGTCTGTGGATCCCTGGAGGCCTCCAAGACCCTTTTAGGGGGTCTGTGAGTTCAAAATTACTTTAGAAAATACTAAGACATTATCTGCCTTGTTCGCTTTTTGGGTATTTGCACTCAAGGTGTAAAGCAGTGGCATCTAAAACTGCTAGTGCCTTAGCAGGAATCAAGGCAGTGACACCAAACTGTACTAGTAGTCACTGTATTCTTTACCCCCGTGCACTCCGGGGTGGGGAAAAGCTGGTTTCACTTAAGAATGTCCTTGGGCTTCCCAGGTGGCACAGTGGTTGAGAATCTGCCTGCTAATGCAGGGGACACGGGTTCGAGCCCTGGTCTGGGAAGATTCCACATGCCGCGGAGCAACTAGGCCCGTGAGCCACAACTACTGAGCCTGTGCGTCTGGAGCCTGTGCTCCGCAACAAGAGAGGCCACGATAGTGAGAGGCCCGTGCACCGCGATGAAGAGTGGCCCCCGCTTGCCTCAACTAGAGAAAGCCTTCGCACAGAAACGAAGACCCAACACAGCCAAAAATAAATAAATTAATTAATTAAATTTAAAAAAAAGAAAGCAGGATTTGTGATCCTTAAAAAAAAAAAAATGTCCTTGATAAGGCAAAAAAAAAAAAAATTATTAAATCTCAACAGCAACACCAAAAAAGGGGTCATCCCACAGACCTGGACTCTAGTCTTGCCTCTGTGACCTTTGGCAAGAGACACCCTTTCTAAGCCCGTTTCTTGTAAAATGGGCGTGTGGCACCGTGCTCATAGGTTTCTCATGAGGATCAAATGCGAATGCTTATAAAATGCTTAGCACGGTGCCTAGTATGTGGTTCGAGCTCATACACTTTCAGCTCTTATCAATAACTATCTGTCAAAATCCAGGAAAGAATGTTACAGGGAACAGTCAGTGTCCACTTAGCAAGTTTCCAAATTCTAAGGATCTGGATTCCAGCTAAGTAAGAGAAAACAGCCTTGCATGTAACACAAGACTGTTGGACCATCTTAAGCCATGCAACTGAAGAGGTTCAGCTCCAGCCTCCCCCAAACACGCCATGGCATATGGATTCTTTTGAGCTAAAGGAAATCAAGACCCTGTGGGCTCAAGAGAAACATCTGTCCCTCCCTTAACTACCTGGAAGAATTTAAATTGGAAGTCTCTCCCTAAATGAGAATTATTACCAGAGATGAATCTTATCTGAGTGACCCATCTGTGTGGCAGGGCAAACATCTAATTACCAAATGTCTGCTCTTTTGCTTCTTGTTCCTGTGAATTGCCCTCCTTCCTGTTGAAGCCCCAGGTCCCTATCCCATTCCTTAGCTCAGGATAGCATAAATACCTCATTTTACCCTTCTAACTTTAACCTCTCATGTATGTGGGGTTATCGTACTGACAAAATTAAATTTGATTTTCCCCTGTTACTCTGTCTCATGTCAATTTGATCATCAGACCAGCCAAAAGAACCTTTGAAGGGTAGAGGAAAATTCTTTCTCCCCAACACAAGGCTGGGAAACATCAAATGATGCTGTGGCAGGATTGGAGTAATCCTGTCCGACAGCCTTTCCCTCTTTCCCCTGCATTCCCCCTCCCTCCTCAAAGGCTAGCGGTCTTGACAGGACCTCAGGAGGGGACACACTGGATTCCTACTTGCAGGTCCCAGGAGAGCTGCTCAGACAGATCCTTGGAACTGTTCTGAATTTACAGGCAACTCTTGCAGAGGTCTGGGTCCAGCTTCAAAGTAAATATAGGGCTCATCTTCCTTTCCTTTGGCCACTTCTCCAGCCAAGGAGAGTGTTCCAGGCAGAGGGAACAGAATGTGTAAAGGCTGGAGGTAGCCGAGGAAAGAGGATCGGCAGGGAAACAGTGGAAGAGGCAATGCCTCCAGGTCCTGGTGATCAGAAATGGCAGAGCTAGGGACTTCCCTGGCGGTCCAGTGGTTAGGACTCCGTGCTTCCACTGCAGGAGGCAAGGGTTCGATTCCCGGTCGCGGGAACTAAGATTCCGTATGCTGCACGGTGCGGCCAGCAATAGCTGAGCTAGAAGGACACTTGGCATCTGACCAACTGAGCTAAGACGCAAAATATGCCCTTTACTTCTGTGTGGACTTGGGCGTGTTAATTTCTCAGCCTCCTTTTTTTAATCTCTAAAGGGGTCATAACAATACCCACACGTGGGAGAGTTTTTATGAAGATTCAAGTAGGTCAAGAAACTGGCCCGCAATCTGTGTTCATGAAACAGATTCTGACTCAAGATATAAAAACTGAGTGGCCACTGTGTGCCAATGGACATACTTTTTTTTCAATTAGCCCTCAGAACTGCTCCATTATCCTCCAGTTTGTTAATGAAGAAACTGAGGCTCAGAGGGGACAACTGACTGAGGTCACAGCAGGCAGTGGCCAAGGGACCTTCCTCTGTTGTTGCTCCTGCCTTTCTGGGAGCACTTCCATTCCCACTGTTAAGACCTTCAATAATAATGAAGACTAAAAGTGATTTATTATTATTATTATTATAAATAATATTTTAAAAACCAGCCTGGTACATGGCAGAAAAAAATGATATCTCTTTCAGAATGTACTTCAAACCTATGCCTCAAAGAATCCCAAAGGAAGGGGAGGGATAAATCAAGAGTATGGGATTAACAGATACACACTATTATATATAAAATAGATAACCAACAAGAAACTACTGTATAGCACAGGGAACTATACTCAATACTTTGTAATAACCTATAAGGGAAAAGAGTTTGAAAAAGAATATATATATATATATATATATATATATATATACACACACACACACACACACATATATATGTGTGTGCATATATATATATATTCAGTTTTATATATATATATAAAACTGAATCACTGTGCTGTATACCTGAAACTAACACAACATTGTAAATCAACTATCCTTTAATAAAAAAAAAAAAAAAAAGAAGAACCCTGGAAAAAAAATAAAAAAAAAAAAAGAAATCAAAGAAGTTCTAAATAAATGGAGAGGCATTCTGTGTTCATGGATTGGAAGACTCAATTTTATTAAATGTCAATTCTTCCCAACATGATCTATAGTTTTGAATAATTCCAATCAAAATCTGAGTAAGATATTTTGTGTATATTGACAAATTGATCCTAAAGGTCATGTGGAAAGGCAAAAAAACCCAGAATAACCAACAAAACACTGAAGAAGAACAAAGTTGGAGGACTGACACTACCTGATTTCCAGATTTACAATAAAGCTGCAGTAATCAAAATGGTGTACTATTGGTCAAAGAATCAACAGACTGACCAACAGAACAGAATAGAGAGCCCAGATACAGACTACCGCAAAAATAGTCAACCGATATTTTGACAAAGGAGCAAAGGCAACTGACAATAGAGAAAGGACAGTAATTTCAACAAAAGGTGCTGGAGCAATCGGATATATCAAAAAAAAAGAATTAATCCTAGGCATATACCTTTTACCTTTCACAAAAAACTAATTCAAAGTGGACCTAAATGTAAGAGACAAAACTAAAAAAACTTCTGGAAGAGGTGATGACTTTTAAGATATAACATCAAAGGCATGGTCTATAAAAGAAATGATTGCTAAGCTGGACTTCATTAAAAAAAAAAACAAAACACTTCTGCTCTGCTAAGGACACTGTCAAGAGAATGAGAAGACAAGCCACAGTGTGGGAGAAAATATTTGCAAATGATATATCTGATAAAAGATGGTTATCCAAAGAACCCTTAAAACTTAACAATAAGAAAACAAACAACCCAATTTAAAAATAGACCAAAGACCTGAACAGACATCTCACCAGAGATGATATATAGATGGCAAATAAGCATATGAAAAGATGCTCCATTTCATATGTCACCAGGTAATTGCAAATTAAAACAACAATGATACTACTATATACCTATTAGAATAGCTCAAATCCAAAACACTGACATCACCAAATGTTGGCGAGGATGCGGAGCAACAGGAACTGTCACTCACTGCTGGTGGGAATGCAACATGGTACAGCCACTTTGGAAGACAGTTGGCAGTTGCTTACAAAGCAAAACATAGTTTCACTATCAGATTCCACAATCATGCTCCTAGCTGTTTACCCAACAGATATGAATACTTATGTCCACACAAAAATCTGCATGTGAGAGTTTATAACAACTTTATCCATAATTGCCAAAAACTGGAAGCAACCAAGGTGTCTTTCCATAGGTGAATGGATAAACACATTCTGGCACATATATACTATGAAATAGTATATGACTGAAAATAACAATTAAAAGAAATGAGCTATTGGACTTCCCTGGCTGTCCAGTGGTTAAGACTCCACACTTTCAATGCAGGGGACGCGCGGGTTTGACCCCTGGTCAGGGAACTAAGATCCCACATGTTGAGTGGCACAGCCAAAAAAAATTAAAAAGTAAAAAAAGTAAAAGAAATGAGCTATTAAGCCGCAAAAAGACAAGAGTGAAACTTAAATTCATATTGCCGAGGGAAGAAAGGGGCAAGACTGAAAGGTCTCCAATTATTCCTACTACACAGCATTGTGGAAAAGGCAAAACTATAGTAATAGTAAGAAGATCGGTAGTTGCCAGAGGCTGGGGGGAAAGAGTAGGGGAAGGGAGGGTTAAATAGGTGAAGCAAGCATGGCAAAACTGTATGAGAGTATAATGGTGGATATATAATACTACATATCTGTCAAAACCTATACAACTTTACAGCAAATAGAGTGAACCTAATGCATGCAAATTAAAAAAAAATTATTCGGGAGACGAGGGGATCCCAGGATAGAATGCGGAATGCGACAAACAATCTAATTGTATTACAAATGTATGAAGCAACCTCACCAAAAGAGTGGGGGAGGACTTCCCTGGTGGCACAGCGGTTAAGAATCCGCCTGCCAATGCAGGGGACACGGGTTCGAGCCCTGGTCCGGGAAGATCCCACATGCCGTGGAGCAACTAAGCCCGTGTGCCACAGCTACTGAGCCTGTGCTCTAGAGTCCACGAGCCACAACTACTGAAGGCCACGCGCCTAGAGCCCGTGCTCTGCAACAAGAGAAGCCACCGCAATGAGAAGCCCGCACACCGCAACAGAGTAGCCCCCGCTCGCCGCAACTAGAGAAAAGCCCGCACACAGCAAAGAAGACCCAACACAGCCAAAAACAAATAAATAAATAAATAAATTTATTAAAAAAAAAAAAAAAAGAGTGGGGGAAAGGGTGCTGACCTAAGAAACTTTGATGATGAGTGGGGTCTGTAGAATAAAGGCAAAAAGATCTGCACATAAGCACTATATCATGAGGGTGAGAGTTAATAATTCTGATGCTAGCAGACATGCGTACTGGAATTGAACAATTAAGCAAATGGATGGCAGGTTACAGAAGGCAGGTTTCTCACTGTTGGAGTCGGGGTTTACAGACAAGCAAGGGGAGGAGGCTAGAATGATCTGTGTGGCGATGGTAGTGGTGGAGACATCGGTATGAATTCATGTTTAGCTTAATACAGACAAAGATGGTTACATCCAGAAATAGTTATAGGTATGTGTGTACACAACAGAACAGTATACACAAACATATTTTTTGCTGTCAGCTGAGAGGGTCTAGAAGCAAAGACAGCACAGTAGCAATAAGATTACCGAGTGCCCAGATTTGGATTTATAATAACCATTCTCCAATAAAAGGAACCAGGTTCCCCTAATATGACTGATACTAGGACTGGGACAAGAAATATGCAAGATGAGCCTGGAGCATCTTATAGGGCCAGAAGGTAAGGAAGTACACACATGCACCCACACTGATGGAGTATGCCAAAGGGATACAGGAGCAAACTGAAGGGGGGCCCCTAGTGGCCAAAGCTGGAATAATTTGAGCAACAAAAGTGATACTAGACTATAACCCAAAGTAAAAAATAAATATCCATGCTTACATACTGAAATAAATAAATGATTCAACAAATAAATAAACACTGATATACACTGAATGTTTGTGTCCCCCCAAATTCATGTGTTGAAACCTAATCCCCAATGCCATGTTTTCTGGAGGTGGGGTCTTTGGGAGGTAATTAGGAGCCATCATGCATGGGATTAGACTCCTTACAAAAGATATCCCAGTAGATAACTAACAAGGACCTACTGTATAGCACAGGGAACTATACTTAATATTTTGTAATAACCTATAATGGAAGAGAATGTTAAAAAAAGGATATATATATATATATATCTATATAAATAAAATAACTGAATCACTTTATTATACACCTGAAACTAACACATTGTAAAACAACCATATTTCAATAAAATTTTTTAAAAAAAGAGAGACCCCGGAGAGAGCCCTCACTCCTTCAGCCATGTGAAGACACAGTGAAAAGTTGGCTGTCTATGAACCAGAAAGCAAGCCCTCACCAGACACCCAATCTGTCGGCATCTTGGTCGTGGACTTTCCAGCCTCCAGAATTGTGAGAAACAAATTTCTGTTGTTTGCAAGCTACTTATGCTATGGTATTTTGTTATAGCAAGTCTATGGTATTTTGTTATAGCAGCCCAGACAGACTAAGACAAATGGATAAGAGACAAATCTCTCATGCAGAAGAATTCCCAGTAATGTATGTAGATACTCTGCCTTCAAGGAGGGGGAGCATAACTCCCCACTCCCTAACTGTGGGCTGTGCAGAGTGACTTCCTTCCAAAAAATACAGTACGGAAAGTGGGTGGGAGGAAGAGCATCTTTACAATTGAGAAGCCCAACAAGCAATTTGTCAACCAAATGACCAAAGCCAAGGTGAACAATGATAAATCATGTTGACAGCGTACACCCTTGATAGGATGTGATGAAAATGGCACTTCCCCTCTGTGGTCTTCTTCCTCCAACCCACAGTTTTTTTTTAAATTTATTTATTATTTATTTTATTTATTTATTTTGGCTATGCTGGGTCTTAGTTGCAGCATGCATGTGGGATCTAGTTCTCCAACAAGGGACCCAACCTGGGCCCCCTGTATTGGGAGCATGGAGTCTTACCCACTGGACCACCAGGGAAGTCCCTCCAACCCCCAGTTTAACCATGAGTAAAAAAACAAATTCCAAACATCCTGCAAAATACCTGACCAGGACTCCTCAAAACTGTCAAGGTCATCACAAATAAGGAAGGTCTGAGAAACTGTCACAGCCAAGAGGAGCCTAAGGAGACATGACAAATGTAACGTGGTGTCCTGGAACAGAAAAAAAAAAAAAAGATATTAGGTTTAAAACTAAGGAAATCTGAATAATGTATATTAATAATAAAGTATCAATATTGGTTCATTAATTGTAACAAATGTACCATACTAATGTTAGATGTTAATAATAAGAGAAACTGACTGTGGGATATATGGGAATTCTCTGCACTATCTACTCAATTTTTATGTAAAGCTAAAGCTGTTCTAAAAAATAAAGTCCTGGCGACTTTCCTGGCAGTTCAGTGGTTAAGACTTCACGCTTCCATTGCAGGGGGTGTGGGTTCGATTCCTTGTCGGGGAACTAAGATCCCACATGCTGTGTGGCGTGGGGGGAAAAAAATTAAAAATAAAATCTATTTATTTATTTATTTATTTGGCTGCATTGGGTCTTAGTTGCAGCTCGCAGGCTTCTCTCTAGTTGTGGCACGTGGGCTCAGTAATTGTGGCACGTGGGCTTAGTTGCCCCGTGGCATGTGGGATCTTAGTTCCCCGACCAGGGATCGAAGCCACGTCCCCTGCATTGGAAGGCGGATTCTTAACCACTGGGCCACCAGGGAAGTCCCCAAAATAAAGTCTACTTTTTTTTTAAAAAAAGGAGGAGTCCTTAAAATGATCACCTCATCATTTCTGTGGACCTTGAAGGTATTTTGCTGGTGTCCTTAAATAAATAATCCTATGTTATGGAGGGTCTACTGATTTTAAGCAACTTATGGAGAGTGGGGGTTCTTTTGGGAGACTAGGTTAAAAGTGATGCTACTTTAACCAGTTACTCAAAGACTCACATCTTGATTTTAATTGTTCTTAGTAGAAATTAAAATCTTAGTATCATCTTTTTGATAGGTTATCAAATATCATAGTTGATTGACTTCAATTTTGTCTCAATAAGCCCATACATACTAATTTTATGCTTCTTTTTGCAAGTTAAATCAATAAAAATGTGATTTCAAAAAAATGTAAGCTGTTAAGAGGCATGGAAGACAGAGTAAGATGGTCCAACATAAGTCTAATGGAAACTACAGGAGGAAAAAAAATGGTGAGAAAGAAGAAGCAATATTTGAAAATATAATGGTTGAGGATTTTTCAGAATCAAGCAAAGATATCAATCCTCGGAATGAGGAATCCCAGTGAATCTCAAGCTGGATAGGAAGACAGAAAATGACACATTATCTACAGAGAGATGATAATTCTACTGACGGATATCTTCTCAATAATAACAATGGAAGTCAGATCAGACTAGAATGATATCTTCATTGTGTTGAGAGACTGTACTAGTCACTTGAATTCTATACTCAGTGAAACTATCACTCAAAAACAAAAATTAAGAGTAAAATAAAGACATTTTAAGACACCCTAAAACTGAGAGTTTACTTGCACTAGAACCTGACTAACATACTTCCAGAAGAGAAAAAAAGATGATTCCAGAAGGAAAGTCTAAGATGTAAGAATGGGAGCAAAGAAAATGTCAAGGCTGCAGGTAAATGTAAACAAATATTGAGTACATAAAACAATACCAATAATGTGTAACATACAGGGTTTAAAATTAAGGTAAAGTTCAACAATTGTATGTAAGTCTAGAGGGTTCAGATTGGAGTTAAAATCTACGAAGATCCTTTTATTAAAATTTCTGAAGAAGACAAAGATAATGATTAACTTTAGGATCTGCTAAGTCAAATGTGTAAGTTAAAAATTTTGGATAATCATTTAAAGAACAGAAACAGAGTATGTAAACTAGTAGAAGGGCAAACAGAATTATTGTGGGGAGAATTTAAAAGAAAACAAAAAGGAGGGGGAGAAAATAGAAACCCAGAAAAAGTGAATAGGTAGAACAAAAATAAGACAGAAGACAGAAACCCAAATATATCAGCCATCACAATCCATGTAAATGGATTAAACTATCCAGTTCAAGGGCGAAGACTATCAGGTTGGTTTTTAAAATACCCAGCTATATTCTGTTTTCAAGAGAAATTCCTATAACTTAAAAATGCAAAAAGATTAAAAGTGAAAGGTTAGAAAAAGATATACCAGAAAAATACCAACCAAAATAAAGTTGGCTTAGCTATATTATTATCAGATCAAATAGTCTTAGGCAAAAAGCATTAATAGAGACAAAGAGCATATATCAGATTGTATTTTGCAAAGATGGCTGCAACAATACCCCCTGTCCCACTGTGGTCTTCTATAATTTTGTCATTCATCCACAAAGTCTAAGTCCCCTCCCTTTGAATCTGGGCAGATTTGTGACTTGCTTGTAAGTTGCAGAATATAGGAGAAGTGGTAATATATGACTTCAAGTCAGAAAAGAAAATGCACTGCCACCTTGCTCGTGGCAACACTTGAGAGCTGTTGTGTAAGCAGTCCAACCGCCCTGAGGCTGCTATCCTGGGTGGAAGCCTAAATTGGCCCAGGAAAGTAATCCACATGATTACCTGAAGAAGCCCTGCGATTACCTGAAGAGACAGAAGCATGTCCAGCCAGCCCCCAGCTTCTCCAGCCCTCAGACTATTCCAGCTTTCATGATTTCAACTGCATAAGACTTATAGACAGAAACAGTCAACTGACCCCATCCCCAATTTCTATTTATTTATTTTTTTATGGCTGTGCCACACAGGGATCTTAGTTCCCTGACCAGGGATTGAACCTGTGCCCCCTGCAGTGGAAGCACGGAGTCCTAACCATTGGACTGCCAGGGAATTCCCCCATGCCGAATTTTTAACCCACAGAAACCATGAGATAACAAAATGATTCTTGTTTTAAATCACTAAATTTTGAGATAATTTGTTACACAACAACAATGACCAGAACAGAGGGTTACCACATATTGATAAAAGACTCAATTCACTAAGATTTTTTTAAACCATTCTAAACCTAAGGATATAGCTACAAAATAAAAGGTGAATTCTGATAAAACCGCAAGGAGAAATGGAGGACTGGCCTTTGCCCTCAGCTTCTGGGAGGTAACCTCTAAGCCCTTGGAATGTCATGCCTGATAGGAGTGTCCTTGTTTGACTGGGGGCCTTGAGCCAGACAGATAACAGTTTTTTAGGGTGGGGCACTTTGGTTCATGTGATACCAGCTTGGACCTCCTGAGGGCTGGAAATTGTTATCAGCCACATGGGTAGTCAACCCTGCGTGAGTGATGGAGCCCAATAAAGACTCTGGACACCAAGGCTTTGGTGAGCTTCCCTGGTTGGCAAT
The DNA here is from genome assembly GCF_028564815.1 of Eubalaena glacialis. NCBI lineage: Eukaryota > Metazoa > Chordata > Mammalia > Artiodactyla > Balaenidae > Eubalaena > Eubalaena glacialis. The sequence goes on along the minus strand of NC_083730.1, from coordinate 72,850,611 downwards.
ACTCCATGCATAGTGTCATGCATTGATGCCAGGAAAGTAACACTGCCCTGAGTCTCTAGGGGGCGGATGACTAAGCTCCACGTTTGGTACTTTCCTAAACCCTGTCCCAAGTGTCTCTTCCCTTGGCTGATTTTAATCTGTATCTTTCCCTGTAATAAACTGTTAACTGTGGTAAAACAGCTTTCACTGAGTTTTGAAGGTCCTTCTAGTGAATTATCAAAACTGAGGATGATCTCAGGGACCCGTGCACTTGCAACTGGTGTCAGAGTGGGAGTAGTCTTGTGGACTGTTCCCTATCTCCACAATTGGTTGAATTTTTGCACTACCTAATCTCCACCAAGAATAGAATGGATAAAGTATGGTATATTCTATATGGCAATTAGCATGAGTGAACATTCACACAACAAGAAGGATGAATTTCACAAACATAATGTTGATTGAAAGAAGCCAGACAAAAAAGAAAACACAGCATGTAGGGAACTAAAATCTCCATGGATGTCTCAGTCCTCCTGTAAAAAGCCCTAGCCTCCTGAGATGTGGAAATGTATACAATATAAAGAGTAAATGCTTGCTTTAACTTCCCCTAAAAGCATTTTGCTTTCCACATACCATAAGACTTTAATCTGTAGCCATTTGTGTAGTTAACTGGTCTTATCCAAAAGGATAATAGGGACTTCGTTGATGGTCCAGTGGTTAAGACTGCACTCTTCAGACTCCACTGCAGAAGCCCGGGTTCAATCCGACTAGGCCCAGAGTTAAGCTCCCAAAGGTACCAGGAAGACTAGAGAGATATCTCCCTGTCAAAAGGGATGAAGTCCACACATCCAAACACCTCTAGGTCACAGAAGCCGGACACTGGGGCTTATCCAGTTCTTGAAGCAATGCATTTACATTCAAACAGGTTAGGGTAAGTATCTAAGATACTTTTCATTCAATCTCCAAGAAGCAGAGGAGAGGCAGCTGCTTTTCTCCTGCAGGTAGAAATTAGAAAATCTGTCGTTCTCTAGCCTTCATTTACGGGGTGTAACTTGGCACTCATGTAGAAAGTTTCCATCAGCTCTCATTGCACTGCCTGTGGGTCTAGGTGTGGGGAACGATGCTGCAATGTTACCCTGGCTGTTAATCTGGTTGTGAGTATCAAGATAGAGCTCTGTTCCCTGACCCAGAAGCCTCATGTTTCTGCAGTATTCACATATAAAAGTTACGTATCTGTGTGAGTGGAGTAACATCTCAGACTCTTCACAGTTCTTGACAAACCATACTATGAGATTCAATTGATATAACTGTCGACTGAAAAAAATGCACAACTTAAAAGTTTAGAATTGGGACTTCCCTGATGGTCCAGTGGGTAAGACTCTGCACTCTCAATGCAGGGGGCCCAGGTTCGATCCCTGGTCGGGGAACTGGATCCCGCACGCATGCTGCAACTAAAGATCCCACATGCCGCACTGAAGATCCCGCTTGCCACAACTAAGACCCGGCACAGCCAAAATAAATAAATATTAAAAAAATAGTTTAGAATTATGTTTTATTTAGCAGACTTTCTGAAGACTTAAGCCCAGGAGACAGCCTCTCAGATAACTCTAAGGGACTGTTCTGAAGAGGTAAGGGAGGAGCCAGGATACATAGAGGAGTTTTTGCAAAAAAGTAAACAAACAAAAAACACACAAAGAAACAACAAACAAACAAAAAACAACAAAAAGCCCAGGTAGTTGGAACATCAAAAGATTACTGTTAATTAAAGAGAAAACAGATATCTCAAGTTAATGAATTTAGTGCTTTTCTGTGTATGGGAAGATGCAAGAGTCTGGGCTCATTGAAATCATTCCTTTGACATACACCTTAGCTATCTAGGGCCAGTATCCTGTTTTTCTCCATTCTGAATCCCCTCAGGGTGTAATAGGGAATTCTATTACAAGTTAATCACTAAAGGGATGTTGCCTATAAGCTTGAATTATAATGGCCCACCTCTGGGACCCCTGCCTCCCAGGTGATGACCACTAAGCTAAAAATCCCTTTGTTTAGCTCACATCCTGACCAGGCCCACCTGTGAATGACTACAGGACAGAGGAAACTAACACATCCCCTCCTGAGGCTGACCGGAACCAGGAAATGTTTGACTTTACTCCCTCCCCTTTTAGTATAAAAGAAGCCTGAATTCTAACTCAGGCAAGATGGTTCTTTGGGACATGAGTCCACCATCTTCTCAGTCTGCTGGCTTTCTGAATAAAGTCGCTATTCCTTGCCCCAACAACTCATCTCTCAATTTATTGGCCTGTCGTGCAGTGAGCAGTATGAGCTCGGACTTGGTAGCAAGGATGCCCAGTGAGGCTGCCACAGTGGCTGATGGCCTGATGGCAGGAACATCCTTTTTCTTTACTGATACAGCAGGTAACATTTTTTTGTCCACATAGAGTTGAAAAATAGGCAAAACTAAGGTATGATGTGGGAATTTGATTAGTGATTCTCTTTGAGGGATAGGAACTGGAAGGGAGCACTGCAGGGAAGGCTCCTGGGTGCTGGTCATGTTCTGTTTCCTGAGCTGGGTGCTGCTTATATGGGTGTATTTGGTCTGTGAAAAATCAAGCTATAAATCTATGACTGGTTGTGTTAGTCCTGGTCCTCCAAGAGCAGATGCCAAGATGGTATTAGATGTGCATAGGATTGATCAGGGAAAATTCTATGAGTGTAAAGGGAAAGGGAACCAGAGGAAGCCAGCGGACCTGTCAGACTATGGTGCAGGTCTGACCCCTGTGAAGGAGAGAGGGAAGGAAGAAAATAGGTAAGGGAGGTCTGAGACTGCTGTAGAGAGATTTTTTTTTTAATAGATCTTTACTGGAGTATAATTGCTTCACAATACTGTGTTAGTTTCTGTTGTACAACAAAGTGAATCAGCCATATGCATACATATATCCCCACATCCCCTCCCTCTTGAGCCTCCCTCACACCCTCCCTATCCCACCTCTCTAGGTCATCGCAAAGCACCAAGCCGATCTCCCTGTGCTATGCTGCTGCTTCCCACTAGCTAACTATTTTACATTCGGTAGTGTATATATGTCGATGCTACTCTCACTTCGCCCCAGCTTTGCCCTCCCACCCCATGTCCTCAAGTCCATTCTCTATGTCTACCTCTTTATTCCTGCTCTGCAACTAGGTTCATCAGTGCCATTTTTTTTTTTTTTTTAGATTCCATATATATGTGTTAGCATACGGTGTTTGTTTTTCTCTTTCTGACTTACTTCACTCTGTATGACAGACTCTAGGTTCATCCACCTCACTACAAATAACTCAATTTCGTTTCTTTTTATGGCGAGTAATATTCCACTGTATATATGTGCCACATCTTCTTTATCCATTCATCTGCTGATGGACATTTAGGTTGGTTCCAAGTCCTGGTTATTGTAAATAGTGCTGCAATGAACATTGTGGTACATGTCTTTTTGTTTTTGTTTTTTTGAATTTTTGAATTTAATTTATTTTTTATACAGCAGGTTCTTATTATCTATTTTATACATATTAGTGTATATATGTCAATCTCCCAATTCATCACACCACCACCACTACCCCTGCCACTTCCCCCCTTGGTGTCCATACGTTTGTTCTCGACATCTGTGTCTCTATTTCTGCCCTGCAAACCGGTTCATCTGTACCATTTTTCTAGGTTCCACATATATGTGTTAATATACGATATTTGTTTTTCTCTTTCTGACTTACTTCACTGTATGACAGTCTCTAGATCCATCCACATCTCTACAAATGACCCAATTTCGTTCCTTTTTATGGCTGAGTAATATTTCATTGTATATATGTACCACATCTTCTTTATCCATTCGTCTGTCAATGGGCATTTAGGTTGCTTCCATGTCCTGGCTATTGTAAATAGTGCTGCAGTGAACATTGGGGTGCATGTGTCTTTTTGAATTATGGTTTTCTCTGGGTATATGCCCAGTAGTGGGATTGCTGGGTCATATGGTAGTTCTATTTTTAGTTTTTTAAGGAAACTCCATACTGTTCTCCACAGTGGCTGTATCAATTTACATTCTCACCAAGAGTGCAGGAGGGTTCCCTTTTCACCACACCCTTTCTGGCATTTATTGTTTCTAGATTTTTTTTGTTTCTGAATTTTTGAATTTTATTTTATTTTTTATAAAGCAGGTTCTTATTAGTTATGTTTCTAGATTTTTTGATAATGGCCATTCTGATCGGTGTAAGGTGATACCTCATTGTAGTTTTGATTTGCATTTCTCTAATAATTAATGCTGTAGAGATTTAAGAAACTTTCAGCAAGGCCTATGGCAAGCCCTGGGATCAAAGTTACTGTAGTGGGGCTTCCCTGGTGGCGCAGTGGTTAAGAATCCGCCTGCCAATGCAGGGGACACACGTTCGACCCCTGGTCTGGGAAGATCCCACATGCCGCGGAGCAACTAAGCCCGTGTGCCACAACTACTGAGCCGGCGCTCTAGAGCCTGCAAGCCACAACTACTCAGCCCACGTGCCACAACTACTGAAGCCCGTGTGCCTAGAGCCCGTGCTCTGCAACAAGAGAAGCCACCCAATGAGAAGCCTGCGCACCGCAACGAAGAGTAGCCCCCGCTCACCGCAACTAGAGAAAAGCCTGAGCGCAGCAACAAAGACCCAGTGCAGCCAAAAATAAAAATAAATTAAAAAAAAAAAAGTTACTGTAGTGTAAGTGCCTGACAGTAAGCTTTTTTTTTTTTTTTTAATTGTAAGTGCCTGACATTAAGCTTTCGATTGCTGAAGCATTCATTTCAAAGACATGCACCTCAAACATTTTGCGGGACACAGTTACTAGCTAAACAAATAGATAAGGAGACAGGCTGCCCCCACCCATGAAGTCCCTCCCCCCCTTTTTTCTTTTAGCCCAGCAGCTTGTGAGATCTTAGTTCCCTGACCAGGGATTGAACCTGTCTCTTCGGCAGTGAAAGCGCAGAGTCCTAACTGCTAGACCCCCAGGGAATTCCCCAAAATTCCCCTTTTAGAAAGTCCTGGGTAACCTACATAACTGACTGCTTGAGTGACCCCACTTTTCCCTTCCCGTGTCCTAATTCTGGCTCTTCTGTTTTAAATTTGCCAATAAAGAGTGAACCTGTGAAACCCTAGGCACCTCATCCTCAACCCCAATAAAGGCAAAACCCCAGGTGCATGCTCTCTCTCTCTCTACCTGTGACCTTGCTGTGTGGCCCCAGACGTGCCAGGTACCCTCCAGGACTTGTGAGTAATAAACCTTTTTTTTTCCCCCCAAAGTTCCCTAATGGTTGTTGCTGAGGTGTATCTTGCAATCACAGTGAGAACCACAAGGACTGGTCCATCCACGACACTCGCTCCAGTCGGGGAAATGTCTGGGGTGGGGAGGGTTCCCACTGGTAGTACAGGCCCCCCAGGCACTCCTAGCTGATAGCATCACTATCGATGATAGGCTGAGACTGACACAAAACAGTCACCCAGCAGAGGAGTCCTGTGCCTCCAAGGACCAGGCCTCCCTCAGTATCCTTGCTGTGCTCAGTCATTGGCTGGGAGCCCATGGGAAGCACAGCCTTCGCACTAGCACTCGATGGATTTCAGAGCACAGCTGGGGCGATCTGGCAATTGTGCTCCCCACAGTAGGAGACCTGAGAGGCATGTTTTGAAGCCACTACAGTCCACCCCTTGCACCACATACATTTACTTCTCCACACAGGTTCAGGGATAGTTCCATGGGCCTCTCTTCCTGAGTGGAACCTAAGAAAAGGGATGCTACTGGAATAAACTACAACCTCCATTGCTTTGGTTGATCAGTGGCTCAGGGCTGCAGTTGGTATTCATCTTCTTCCACCATCCATCCTAAACTCACCTGAGTCTCAGCTCTTACTTCAGCAGGTCTTGATGATAGCATAACCCAAACCTTATTGCTGAGGGTCGTGAACCCTTGGTATGTTAACTCTTTTCGTGCCAGGGGTAATTCATGTGTCCATTCTCAGTTGCAGTGGGCAATGGAGTACCAGGAGGCTCCCAAGCAGCTCACCTGGGTTCTGCACGTGTTGTCCCATCCCCATTGTGTAGAGCAGTATGACCTCTTCCAGCTGCTCAAGATCAATTACCCCTGGCAGTACAGTGACTCTTCTTCAAACCTGCTGGTCTCTGTGCACAAGAAGGTCAAAGTACCCATGTGGTAGCCATAACTTATAATTCAATGGAACCCTTTCTGTGTCCCCTGGGAAAAGCATGTCCTCTTTGAGGACCAGGGTCTCCAACATTGCAGAGCTCAGAGTTACAGGAATGGGAAGCACAATATTCTCCCAGTGAGTCATTGGGAGTAAGTGGGTTGGCTTATCACGGAGTATTTCCTCCAAGCTGGTACCTCAGCTATGCTTGTAGAAGGCTGTTCCAGCATTCTGTGACGCTGGATGTCTCTGGATGGTGCAGTAGGTGGCATATCCATGGGATCCCAAGGCCATGGGCCTACTCCTACACCTCCCTGCATGTAAAACGGGTCCCTGATTGAAGGCTATGATACGTGGGATTCCATGCTTGTAGATCAGGCATTCCATAGGCTGCTGAATAGTGGCTCTGGCTGAGACTCTGCAGGCAGACAAGGCAGACCCTTGCCCAGGTTAGGTATCTCTCTCTCTGAGGACAAACTGGTGACATTTCCAGGACAGAAAGGCCCACTGTAGCTGAATTATCAAATGGCCAGTTGGTCTCCTCAAGGAATAGTGGCATATTGGGGGCTCAGCGCTTTCTCTATTTCTCTCATCCAGCCATATGCCTCTACCTCAGACCTCCTTATCTCTACATTCTAGTCCTTTTCCTTCCAGATCCCCTTCCAGAACCCCTTCCAGACAGCCAGACCACTGACCACTGCTCAGGAACCTATCTGTATTTTCAACTTGGGCCACTTCTCCTTCCATAAAAAGCAGATGACTGCTTGCAGCTCCACCCATTGGAAAGATTTTCCATCTCCACTGTCTTTCAAGACCAACCCTGAAAGTGGCTGCTATGTAGCTGTGGTCTATTTTTGCTTTGCACCTGTGCACTGAGTCAACCTGTCCATACACCAAGCTTGAGTCTTTTCCTCCTCGCTTTCGGCTAGTCACGTGGGACCTCCATACAGGCTTAGGTGCAAACAGGTAAGGGATTTTGGAGCAACTGTTGTGTGCAACAGGAGGCCTAGGCTACTTGCTCATGCAGCTTACTTGTGCCATCTGGTCCCAGGAGGACTTGATTATATTTACAATGACCTCTGCTGGGCCCATTTACTTTTATTCCTCACAGGGTCCAAAATAACCCAACTCATAATTGGCAGTTCTGAACTTGGTCACTTGATGACCAATGGCCAGCTGTTTTCTACCGGGGCTCAGTAACAAGCCAGCAGGTATTTCTTCAATGGTGTATACTTCTCTGCAGTAGGTGGCATGACCTTGCCCAAGAATTCCAGAGTTCTGCATTGTGATTCTCCCACTGGGGCTTGCCATAAGCTCTATACTGCATCTTTCCCTCCGCTGACTCCACCAACACCATAGGGTCTGCTGGATCCGATGGTCCAAGTGGGGCACGGTTTGCTCTGCAGCCAGGACGTGCTTCAGAGCCCTCTCTACATGTCCTGTCTGATCAGCATGATATCAATGTAACAGATCAGTGTCACATCTGTGGGCTGTTCCGATGATCCAGATCTCTTCAGACTAGTATTATGACAGAGGGCAAGAGAGTTAACATAGCCCCAACGTAAAACTAAATGAATATTATTGTCAGTTCCATGAGAATGAGAAGTATTTCTGATCCTCTTTTTTTTTTGGCCGCACCACGCAGCATGTGGGATCTTAGTTACCAGACCAGGGATCGAACCCGCGCCCCCTGCATTGGAAGCGTGGAGTCTTAACCACTTGACTGCCAGGAAAGTCCTGATCCTCTTTTCTAAGTGGAATGTAAAAGAATGAACTTGCTAAATCAATGGCAGCAAACCACATATCTCAAGGCTTATTAATCTGCTCTAGCAATGAAACAATTTCAAGCACATCAATTGTGATCAGGGCTATTACTTGGTTGAGTGCACAGTAATCTATAGTCATTCTCCAGAATCAATCCAGTTTCTGCAGGCACCAGACTGATGAATTAAACAGAGATGTGATAGACACCACCACCTCTGCACCTTTTATAACTTTCATGGTGGCACCAATCTTTGCCATCCTTCCTTCTCTACTGCCCCCTTTCTGGAACACTCCTTGGTCTTCTGCTGTGAGCACCACATGACCCTGGTTTTCCTCACACCTCTCTGGCAAGTTCGTTCAAAGTTTTGCCAGCTCACCTTCCCCTACCCGGTTTTCATTTCATTTCATTTTTCGCTGTTTGTAGAATCACTAGGTTTTTATTTTATTTTAGCTTTAATTGAAAGTACATAATAAAATGCACATTGTTCAAAACAAGCACTAGCCAGTGCTTAATGTCTGTATTTACCTTTAAAGGGCGAGTTCTATGACCACAACCTTGGGTCAGGTCACATTCACAGGGCCTCAAATTTAAAATTTTGAGGCAATATTGGGACTTCCCTGGTGGTCCAGTGGTAAAAAGTCCACCTTACAATGCAGGGGACACAGGTTCGATCCCTGGTCAGGGAATTAAGATCCCACATGCTGGGGGCAACTAAGCCGGTGCGCCACAACTACGGAGCTCTCGCGCCTCAACTAGAGCCCATGTACCACAAACTACAGAGCCTACACGCTCTGGAACCAGAGCGCCACAACTAGAGAGAGAAAAACCCTCATGCCGGAACTAGAGAGAAGCCCACGCACCACGACGGGGAGCCTGTGAGCTACAACGAAAGATCCCCCATGCCTCAGTGAAGATCCCATGTGCCGCAGCAGTCAAAAATAAATTAAATAATAAATAAATAAATAAAAATTTGAGGCAATCTTCAAATGGAGTTTAGAGGCCTGAAAGAAGAAAACATCAAATTTTACAAATTTTACCGTCTTCCCAGACCACACCACTTGGTGTGAATATTTGTATAAATCTTGTAATTATTCTTTGAGGAACACACTACGAAATTTGTGTATACATATTAAAAGCTCAAACGTGTTAAATGTGCATTTTAAATATACCACGAGTTCTGTAATGCTGCTTGGTCTTTCGTCATTTTTCTACCCTCCGCTAAGGCTCATAAAATATAAGTGGCCTCTCGAGTCTCTCCACCTCTGTGAAGAAAAAAGTCTGCTTTTGTTCTGTTTATCCCGGTAACAGCGAACGGACAAAAGTAAAAGCCAATGGCCAACGGCGAAGCGAGCCCAGCTTCTCTTACCGCCAAGGCGGCCTCTCAGACAAGGGAGACAAGTTCCGACGACGCCCAGCAACCGTTACCATGACAACGCAACTCGCGCTCCCGCACCTCGGAGTGCGGCTCCCCTCTGCGTCCCAGAAGGCGCTGCGCCTCCTCTAAGCCTTCCGCCCCTTTCCATCCCAACATGCAACGGGGCTCATAACGTCAAGCTCTCGTCATCAGGATGATTATAGAAATGCCTGAATATACGCCCTTGCTTAAACATTAAAAATGTCTGTAACAGGCTCACCGATGAGAAAGAGCCCGAAAGAGCTGTCTTAGAGATTTTTTTCAGAGGATTTAGTTTTAATCTCTAGGAGAAAAATTTCATCTTTCAGTAGACTTGCTCAGGCACCTCCTTGGACAGCCCGCGCAGGCCGGCGGCGTGGGGGCCTCGGGGCCCTAGGCAGGGCACGTGCGGGAGGAAGTGGTGGTGTTCGCGCGGTGCTTGTAGATCCTTCTGCGTGGAGCCATGGGAGGCCTGGAGAAGAAGAAGGTGATGGGCGAGAGGCCGGGGCGGGGCCGGGGCAGGGGGGACGGGGGTGCCCCAGGGGGGACGGGGGTGCCCCAGGAGGTAGGAGACGGGAGCGATGGAGCCCGGGGGCTGCGCCTTTCCCCGGCCTTGAATCCTCGTGGGTGCAGAAGCGGCTGGGATCAACGCGGCAGGAGACAACAGGCAGAAGGGGTTCGAGGATGGGCGAGGACAGCAGTACTTGTTCTGTAAAATAGGGGAAAGAACCCTGGAGTAGAGCTGTGAAAGAGCGTTGAGGTTACCAAGCAAAGCTGCACCCCAAAACAGGCCGAGCCAGAGGATAGCTTTACTGAAAGTGATGAACATTACGTAGAGCTCACCATTATTTCGAGCTCATCATCTCTGAAACTTGTGACTCCCTTTTCTGCTGAATCAGGCCTTGTCCTGGACATTGGGGATGGAGACATAAACAACCAGTTGTGGTCCCTGCATTCGTGGAGCTCACTTTCTAGTGGGGAAGTTGGACAGTAAAGTAAATAACCAAATAAAACGATCACAAACAAGCCTGGCAGCGGAAACTAAGTGCCAAGGCCTTCGGGTGGAAAAGGCTTGCTGTGTGCAAGGAATTAAAGGATATCAGCTTGGCTGGGGTATAGTAAACCCAGAGGAGAGTGGCATCTGGTGAATTTGGGGTTGGACAGGGACCAGGTCATGCAAGACCTGTCAGGCACAGTAAGGAGACTGGATTTTATTCAAAAAGCAGTAAGAATCAACTAAAGGGGGAGTAATATCCGTTTTTCAAGGAGTTGTTCTTGTTGCTGCATGGAGAATCACCTTGATGGCATGAAGAGATTAGAGAGGGGGTGAGGATGAGGAAGATGTAGTTGCCTCGATTGTTTCCGTCAGCTGGAAAGTTTCTGCTGCCAGTCTGTTTTTAATCCAGCACGCTATTGAGCTAAGTGCTAGTGATTGGAACTACAAAGATATAACATTGAAAACCTGACTTTGAGACACAGGTGCAGATATGTAAACAAATCATGACAGTTTTTGTCGTTGTTGTTTGTTTGTTTTGTTTTGGCCACACCCAGCGGCTTTCGGGATGGAACCCGGGCCCCCTGCAATGGAAGCTCGGAGTCCTAACCACTGGAGGGACCACCAGGGAGGTCCCAACAAATCATGACAGTTTTTAAAGCAGGGTTTCACAACCGTTTTGGCATTTTTGAGCCAGATAACTGTTGTGGGGAGGGTTGTCCTGTGTGTTGTGGGATGTTTAGCAGCATTCCTGGCCTCTTACCCGCTAGGTGCCAGTAGCATCTAACAGCCCAAAATGCTGGATCCACCCCCATACACCCAGGGAGTAAAGTCACCCTAGTTGACTTTAATTATCCCCTTAATGTTTGAAAGAATAAGAATGGTGACAGTGTAGGGCCATAGAAAACAATTTTAATGAAAGCAACTTCCCTAAGACAGTCTGAAAGTCATCTTTGTATCCCCAGAACTTGGCACGGGCCTGATCCCCAGTAGACAATTAATAAATGTCTAAAGGGAAGAATGAATGAAGGGCATGTTTCGTGACTGTGGGATTTTTCATAAACATACCCCTCAGGAGGCTACAGGTTTGTCCCTTTAGAGCTGGACCTGGCCATCGAGGCCTATGATGTCTTAATCCAGAGGAAGACCTTGTCTGGGAAGGACGTGCTTGGTTAGCATTGCAGGGAGCTGGTACAGTGCACTGCTGCTCTATCAGGGATACAGAGGTGTGAGTGTGAGGCAGCGTCTTAGCACCACAGATGTCCAGATGGTTGCACAACACAACATGCTCTTTGGGGGCAGGTAGAGACCAGGCCTTTTGTCTTTATTACCCTCCTAGCATCTAGCTAAACACTTGGAACATAGTAGAGATCTTGTTATTGTCTGTTGAATGAATGAGGAAGGAGAGAGGCTGTGTGGCTTAGAGCGTGCATTTTCAACTGGATGGTGTCATCCCGAAGGGAACAGAAATTGGTTGGGGGACATCTTAGATATTACAATGATGTGTAGCCCTCAGAAGGACTACATTACAGAAACATCTACAGTATATCTGTGGTATTAACATTTTGTGGGACTGTGAGAGAGGGTGATTAAAGAGGAGAAAAGGTCTAAAAAGGCCTCTGGTGGTGGAGGGGTGGTTATAATGAAAAAGAAGTTGAGAACACTGGCTTAGTGGATGAGGCACTCAGGTTCTGGACTTGGACCTAGGTCTGAATCCAGCCCCAGCTCTTAAAAAGCTATGTGACCTGGGCAGGTTATTTTACTGAGCCTGTTTTCCTCCCTTGTGAAATGAGAATTTTAATGGCACCCACCTCACAGTGTTGTGGGGATTAAATGAATAATGTGTGCAAATCATAATGGTCAGTACTTACAGCCACTACTAAGTGCTTGGCATAGCACCTGATCCACAGCAACCTCATGGTCCCGCATTGTGCAGATGTATGTGTCCTCCTCTGTGCTGACAACTGCAGGGACAGTGCAGGAGCGCTCCCTCCCCACAGCGTCTTGGCCATTTATCCAGAGTAATAGTCGCCTCTTGCATGAGCAATGTCCAGAGGTTGCTCTCTGTCATTGTAATCATTGCTAATAGAGAATTGATTTTATCCTCCCCAAGTATGAACGAGGCTCTGCTACCAACTACATCACCCGAAACAAAGCCCGGAAGAAGCTGCAGCTGAGCCTGGCCGACTTCAGGTGAGGTTGGAGAGGAGAGGGGGACTTCGGGTGCCTGGCCAGTGAAAACTCAGCCACATCCCTCTCTTAACTGCACTGCTGCAAACTCTATCTGGGATTCTGATATTCCTTCTCTTTCTTGCCTGGCTTTGCTTTAGTGAGCTGTGCTTTGCCAGGTGTGGTCCATGGGGAAGCTGGAGAACTGGGTCGTGCCACCCTGAGTCATCAAAATGGGCCCACTGGTACAATGCACTGCTGCTCTCTTATCTGGGTCTTTGTCACCCATCCTCTCCCTTCAGGCAGTAGTGACCCCTGATCCTGCAGCTTGTGGTTCTCAGCTCCTTGGAGAGTCCAGTCTAGACTCTTCCACAGCCTGCGTCCTGCTGCCTGGCTCACTCTTCATCTTCCAAACGCACCCAGCACTTCCCACTCTTACAGCCTCTGTCCTTAAGATTCTCTTTCCTCTGTCCTTTATAGGCAGACCTTGGAGATATTGTGGATTCGGTTTCACACCATTGCAATAAAGTGAATATCACAATGGAGCGGTTTCCCAGTGCATATAAAAGTTACGTTTACACTATACTGTAGTCTATGAAGCGTGCAGTAATTTTATGTCTAAAAGAAATGAACATGCATTAATTTAAAATACTTTATTGCTAAAAAATGCTAATCATTATCTGAGCATTCAGTGAGTCGTAATCTTTTTGCTGGTGGAGGGTCTTGCCTCGATGTTGACGGCTGCTGACTGATCAAGGAGGTGGTTGATGAAGGCTGGGGTGGCTGTGACAGTTTCTTAAAATACGACAGCAGTGAGGTTTGCCATGTCGATTGACTCTTCCTTTCATGAACCATTTCTCTGTAGCACACAGTGCTGTTTGACAGCATTTTACCCACAGTAGAACTTCTGTCAGAATTAGAGTCGATCCTGTCAGACCCTGCTGCTATTTTATCACCTAAATTTACGTAATATTCTAAATTCTTTGTTGTCATTTCAGCAATTTCCACAGTAGATTCCATCTCAAGAAACCACTGTCTTCACTCATTTATAAGAAGCACTCCTCATCTGTTAAAGTTTTATCATGAGATGGCAGCAATCCAGTCACACCTTCAGGGTCCACTTCTAATTCTAGCTCTCTTGCTGTTTCCACCACATCTGCAGTTACTTCCTCCACTGAAGTCTTGAACCCCTCAAAGTCATCCATGAGGATTGGAAGCAACTTCTTCCAAACTCCTGTTAATGTTGATATTTTTATCTCTTCTGAATCACGAAAATTCTTAACAGCATCTCGAAGGGTAAATCCTTTCCAGAAGGTTTTCAATTTACTTTGCCCAGATCCATCAGAGGAATCACTGTCTGTGGTGGCTATAGCCTTATGAAATGTATTTCTTAATTAATAAGACCTGAAAGTCAGAATTAGTCCTTGATCCGTTGGCTGCGTAATGGATGTTTTGTTAGCAGGCGTGAAAACAACATTAATCTCATTGTACATCTCCATCAGAGCTCTTGGGTGACCAGGTGCATTGTCAATGAGCAGTAATATTTTGAAAAAACAAAAAACTTTTTTCTGAGCAGTAGGTCTCAAGGGTGGGCTTAAAATAGTCATTGACCATGTTTTTTGTTTTGTTAATTTATTATTTATTTTTGGCTGCTTTGGGTCTTCGTTGCTGCTCATGCTTTCTCTAGTTGCGGCGAGCAGGGGCTACTCTTTATTGCAGTGTGTGGGCGTCTCATTGCGGTGGCTTCTCTTGTTGCGGAGCACGGACTCTAGGTGCGCGGGCTTCAGTAGTTGTGGCTCGCAGGCTCTAGAGCAGGCTCAGTAGGTGTGGTGCATGGGCTTAGTTGCTCCACGGCATGTGGGATCTTCCTGGACCAGGGCTCGAACCTGTGTCCCCTGCATTGGCAGGTGGATTCTTAACCACTGCGCCACCAGGGAAGCCCCTGACGTTGTTTTTTGTAAACAGATGTGCTGTTATCCAGGCTTTGTTGTTCCATTTACAGAGCACAAGCAGAGTAGATTTTAGCATAATTCTTAAGGGCCCCAGGATTTTCAGAATGGTGAATGAGCATTGGCTTCACCTTAAAGTCATCAGCTGTGTTACCCCATAACAAGAGAGTCAGCCTGTCCTTTGAAATTTTGAAGCCAGGCATTGACTTCTCTCTAGCTATGAAAGTCCTAGAAGGCATCTTCTTCCAATATAAGGCTGTTTCATCAACATTGAAAATCTGTTGTTTAGTTAATTATCTTAGCTAGATCTTCTGGATAACTTGCTGCAGCTTCTACATCAGCACTTGCTGCCTCACCTTGTACCTTTATGTCATGGAGACGGCTTCTTTCCTTAAAGCTCATGAACCATCCTCTGCTAGCTTCAGACTTTATCCTGCAGCTTCCTTACTTCTGTCAGCCTTCATAGAATTGAAGAGAGTTAGAGTCTTGCTCTGGATTAGGCTTTGGCTTAAGGGAATGTTGTGGCTGGTTTGATCGTCTGTCCAGACCACTAAAACTTTATATCAGCAATCAGGCTGTTTTGCTTTCTTATCGTTTATGTGTTCACGGGAGTAGCTCTTTTAATTTCCTTCAAGGGCTTTTCCTTTGCATTCACAACTTGGCTGGCTGTGGTGTAAGAAGCCTAGCTTTCGACCTGTCTTGGCTTTCACCATGCCTTCCTCACTAAGCTTAATCATTTCTAGCTTTTGATTTAAAGTGAGAGACGTGGGACTCTTCCTTTCACTTGAACACTTAGAGGCCACTGTAGGGTTATTTGTTGACCTCATATCAATATTGTGTCCCAGGGAGTAGAGAGGCCCGAGTAGAGGGGGAGAGACTGGGGAATGGCAGGTCGGGTGGAGCAGTCAGAACACACACAACATTTATTGATAAAGTTCACCATCTTGTATGGGTGCTATTTGTGGGGCCCCCAAAATGATTACAATAGCAACATCAAAGATCACTGATCATAGATTGCTATAACAAATATAATAATGATGAAATAGTTTGAAATATTGTGAGAATTCCAAAAATGTGACACAGAGACATGAAGGTGAGCAAATGTTGGAAAAATGGCACCGATAGACTTGCTCAATGCAGGGTTGCACAAACCTTCAATTTGTTTAAAAAAAAAAAAGAAAATGCAATTACCTGCAAAGTGCAATAAAGTGAAATTCAATAAAATGAGGTATACCTCTGTGTGGCTGAAATGTTGATTTGTCAGCAAGGCCTTTCCTGACTCTCCTTGCTAAAAGAGGTACCTGCCAGTTGGCCCCTGTCAGTATCCTGATTGTTCCCTTTCTGGTGCTTGGGACTGTCTGCACTATGTTTGTCGGGAACTTGTCACTGTCAGACTCCTGCACTAGGATGTGAGTTTTCCAAAGGGCAGGGCTCCTGTGTTCTCTGTTCACTGCAGTTTTCCAGGCCCAGCGTGCCCAGTGCTCAGCACGTTTGCTGATAGAAGGAGTGGCCTTTGTCTTCCAGGCGGCTGTGCATCCTGAAGGGCATTTATCCCCATGAACCCAAACACAAGAAGAAGGTCAACAAGGGCTCCACGGCAGCCCGAACCTTTTACCTTATCAAAGACATCAGATTCCTCCTCCATGAACCCATTGTCAACAAGTTCCGGGAGTACAAGGTGAGGCCTGGGCTCTAGGGTCTGGATGGGGCCCTTCCCAGCTCTATGCAGAGCCACTAACACTGACCTTGGGTAAATTGTTTGATCTCTCTGAGCAAGCCTGTACATAGGGTGAGGTAATTCTACCTCAAAAGTGTGTTGGGGGGATTGACTGAGATCTTAGGTGTGGAAATCATTTACGTAGAACCTGGCCAATGATTAATGCGTTACCTGTCATACTTTTCCCCTGGTTCTTTTGGAAAAGAGTAAATGTATTGCCTCTGAGGCAAAGATTGTGGTCTTTCAGGGGCTCTCTGGTGTGTTTTCTGCCCAAATAAACCACTCCTATTCAGGTTCTTTCTGGAATTGTTCCCAGGAGACCAAGCTTTTCATTCCTCAAATAGAAATGATTAAATGCTTAAATACCACAGGGAAAGTAGAAACCTAATTATACCAAATGCAAATAATTGAAAGTAGACTGCTGCTACTGTAGCCTTTGCCGAGCAGCAGGGCCAGGCTGTGGGATACAGCTGCTGGCAGCCCTCTCGCCAGAGCCGGCCGAGGTGGGTGGCTGGACCTGTCCTGCTGCTGGGTTTTCCAGGCACCCCAGCTCATTGCATTGGAACTGGGCCCCTTTTGGGACTGGCTGTCTCAGAGCTGCTGTTCACAGTCTCAGCGGAGGTGGCCTCTGAGCCTCTGAAGAAGTGCTCAGGGGAGGCAGTTGGTCAGTTTAGAGGACTTTCTGGGGCCACCATTGGCCTCAACTGCGTTTTCTCGTGTGGCCCAGCCCCACACGTGGGTCCGAGGCTTGTTTCACACACATGCGGACTGGTGTTTCTGGCCCAGCCTCCTGGCCCTGGTCTGTCTCACTTCTCAGTTGGAAAATAGGGCTGAAAACGTTATACTTTCACGTAAACATGTGGAGTCAGCCCGTCTGTATGCTTATCCCTGTTCATCTGTCAGCGGGATGCAGTGGGGTGGCTCTGTCGTCAGCCTGGGTCAGGTTCGCTGTTCCGTGGAGGTGGCTGTTGTGCAAACCCCGGGCTGAGGGGGCAGATCATGCCGGCAGACAGCCGTGGTAGGAGAGCCCTCCTGCCCCGAGCATCCCTCCTCCACGGAAGGGGTGTCCGGGAGCCGTTGGCCCCACATCAGCAGTCTCCTCCTCTCTCCCAGGTGTTCGTCCGGAAGCTGCGGAAAGCCTATGGGAAGAGTGAGTGGAACACGGTGGAGCGGCTGAAGGACAACAAGCCCAACTACAAGCTCGACCACATCGTCAAGGAGCGGTGAGCCGGGGGCTCTGACCTGGTGCTGGGGGTACAGTGGGGAACGGGGCCGAGACCCTGCTCACAGAGCTGGCGTCCTGTTGGAGGAAGCAGACCAGAAAACAAACTGGCAAGTTGTTCTAATGGTTGCAAGTCCACACAAGTGCCACGAGGGATGCTCTCCAGGAAGGGAGCTGGAGGACGCATGTTAGTTACAGGCTTGTCAAAGGAGGTCTCTGGGGGGAGACATTTGAGCCAGCCAGGGGAGGCATGGTTCACACAGAGCAAACAGCAAGTGCAAAGGCCCTGTGGTGAGAGAGAGCCGGAGTCCTGGGGCTGTGCGTGGGGTGCATGGTCAGTCCTGGAAGATGTGGCTGGACACCTCTGATCTCAACTGTTTCTTGCCCATCCTTCTCAGCAGTCCCCGTCATTCGTTGACTAAATCAGTGGGGACACTTGGCAATGTCTGGAGACACTTCTGCTTCTCCTGACTTGGATGGCAGGGGGTCTACTAGTATTTAATTAGTAGAGGCCAGGGATGCTGCTCAACACCCTGTAGTGCACAGGACAGCCCCCACAACACGGGACAACCTGGCCCACAATGTCAGTGGTGGTAAGGTGCAGAAACTCCGGGCTAACTGAATGTCTGCCTTCTCTTGGTGGCTGTTGGCCCTGGGAACACTTAGCTCCAGGCTGGGTGGACTTGGCTTCGTTGAGTCGGGCCAGCCATGGGCTAGCAGGGCAACAGCCTTGGCCTGGGAGCTCGACAGCAGGTGTTCTCACCCCAGCCCTACAGCCACGAGCTAGGCAGTCTGCGAACTGCTCCTGCTCCGAGCAGGTCCTCCTGTAACAGAGAGATGACGAGTGTGACACAGCTGTTCTGTGGAACAAATGAAAAAAAAAAAAATGCATAAGAAAAAAGCAAGTGTCTGGATTCATGTGCACACTAGGTGGCAGTATGGTGGCGTTCCCATTCTGTGTCACCCCTTTCTCCTCAGCCCTTGCTTAAGAAAGAATAGCCGGTGCTGTTTCTAGGAAGGGCCCAGGTTGTTGGGTTTGTCTGTGAGGTGCAGAGCGAGGAAACTTCGAGGCACAAGAGGGGGCTGATTGAGGCTCTGGCCTCTGAACCAGGAAACCAAGTGCCTCTCCTGTTCTGAGAGGTCCCTGCGGACCTTTCTTCTGTTTTGCTCTGTGTCTGAAGACCTGGCTGGCCCCTCCTGACTCAGATTTCTCTGACCCTCAGAGCCAAGTGGGCACATCCTGGTTCCATGGGTCCTCCTGAGGCTGTGGGGAGGTTGGCGCTGCCAGGCCCCAGGGTGTTGCCCAGCTCCCTGTTTAGGAGATGGCGTGTTCAGGGCCTGGGGTGGGGCAACGAGATCGGGGCCCCTCAGAGCCCAGGCTGAACGACCCTGTGAGCGCCGCCCTCCTGGCCACGCAGGTACCCCACGTTCATAGATGCCCTGCGGGACCTGGACGACGCCCTCTCCATGTGCTTCCTCTTCTCCACCTTCCCACGGACCGGCAAGTGCCACGTGCACACCATCCAGCTGTGCCACCGGCTGGCCGTGGAGTTCATGC
Organism: Eubalaena glacialis; assembly: GCF_028564815.1. Lineage (NCBI taxonomy): Eukaryota > Metazoa > Chordata > Mammalia > Artiodactyla > Balaenidae > Eubalaena > Eubalaena glacialis. Next base: position 72,831,683 of record NC_083730.1, on the reverse strand, counting down.
ACTACGTCATCACCGCCCGTGCCCTGCGCAAGGTGAGCCCGGGGCCACCCAGCGGGGCCCAGCCCCCCGCCCCCCCCGCCGCCCCCCCCCCACCATGTCCTCACCACGCTGTCCCCCCTCCACCGCAGGTCTTCCTGTCCATCAAAGGCATTTACTACCAGGCCGAGGTGCTGGGCCAGCCCATCGTGTGGATCACGCCCTACACCTTCTCCCACGACGTGAGTGTGCCCACAGGGAAGGGTTGTGCAGGGACCGTTGCTCCCTCTCTGCTTCCTAGACAGAGATAATGGTGTAGGTGAAGGGGGGCTCGTCCTGTCCTGCAGAACCAGCTGGGTTCCTGAGTGCCGGCCGGGGCGGTGCGGAGGTGTGGTACAGCATTGTAACAAGAGCCCGAGCTAGCCTGACTCCAGTACCTGCTAGCTGGTTGTCCTTGGACATGTTCCCTTACCTCTCTGTGCCCAGTTAATAACGTGCTTCCACCTTCTAAGCCTTGTCGTGAGGATTTGAGGGAAAAAAGCTTTAAAAGTGCCTGGTGCTTGGCCCTCGGGGGTTGCAGAACGAACAGTGAGCGGCCACCGGGGCCGAGCACTGCCTGCATACACGGCCCTGCCCTCCAACCTGCTGGGTCCTCACCCCGCTCTGCCACCCCCACTCCTGTGCCCCACCCAGAGCTGGGGACTGGGTGAGACTGGAGAGGATGAGCACAAGAGGAGCACTACTTATTAGTGGCACTATTTCTTACTCATCTTTCTTTTTAAGACTGGGGGAATTTTTGGCAGGATCCGTCGAGAGAAATCTTGGTTTGGCCTCCGTATGAGGGTTGTTAGCCTCTAGTCTCCCACAGGGTCTCAGGCTTGGTGCCTGACTTATCCTGCTGTGGGCCTGCATTTGGCCTTGCTTCCTGCTTGTGCCTTGAGTGAGAACTGGTGCCTTCAGTGGAGACCCAGCTGGATGGCAGGTTTGCTGGCCGGGCAGCGGGTGCTCCAGCATGAGCTGGTGGTCTAGGTCCCCTGGGCCGCTGCTGATTACTTTGGGCTGGAGGCCACAGGCCGGAACCCCCGCTGAGCGCAGAGCAGCAGTGACAATTGGTGGCAGCCAGTGGTCTTTGTGGGTGAGAGGCGCTCGGCCCTCAGCAGTGCCTGTGCCCACTCCCTGGGGGCAGGCGTGTGTGCAAGTCTGTGCTCTTCCTTCTTCCCCTCTCTGTCCCTCCTCTCCTCTGTCCTTCCTGCCTTCTCTGCCCTGCCTTCCCTCCTTCCTCTCTGCCCCTCCCTCTCCTTCCTTCTCTCTGATGTCCCACTCCCGCACTGCTCAGACTGGTCTTTGTCTGTTCTGCCAGTGGTGAATAGGGCCCTGTGGAGGCCGGCCTCCACACAGCTGGCCCTGGAGGAACGGGGATGGGCATGGGCCGCCCGTTCCTCCTTCCTCTCTGGCCAGCTCACTGCCGCTGCTTCCTCTCAGCAAGAGGATGGGGGACCAGTCCTGGGTCATAGTTGGGGCCCCTGTGCAGCCAGTGCTGGGCTCCTGGCAGCAGGACCCAGGCAGGTAGCGGGGCCCAGGGGGCTGCTGTGCTGTGGGGCAGTCACTGCTCACGTGCTCCCAGGCCCGTCGAAGGCCCTGGTGGATGCTCATGGAAGGACTGAGGTATCAGTGGGGGACAGGTGGGGCACCTCTTGGCCCCTGTACCCCCACAGCCCAGTCACTGCCTGTTCGCAGGATGTAGAAACGGCTCAGCGTCACAGGCGCACAGGCACAGAAGGGCTGCTGTGATCATTACTGATTTCATCATCGCTTGGCGTATCCCCCCCGTCCAGGTCTCAGAAGTCGGCCAGGCTGGCCTGGCCTCTCTGGTGTGCCAGGCAGTGCTGCTCAAGGGTCAAGGCGCTTTGGTTTGGGTCTCAGATCCTTGCCCTGTTTTGTTTTATCAACTCCTCAAGGTTTAAGACGAGCCCTCCCGTGTCCCCCGCTTGCTCTGTGTTTATGCCCTAAGCAGGCAGCATTTCTCAGGCGCTCCCTGGGGCTGAGCCAGGCAGCTGCCCAGCCTGTCCTGGGTTCTCGGGTTGTGCCTTTGTCTCCGGCTCGGGCCCAAGGCAGGGTTGCTGAATTCTGAGTATCTGTCTGAAGGCTCCTGCCAGGGCTCGTAGGCGCTGAGTGCCGCCCACCCACTACCCCCACCCAGGCAGATGGGCTGATCCAGGGCCACCTTTCCCAGCCAGGCCCCCAGGTGCTCATGGGCTGGCCCCAGAAAAGACGGTAAATGGAAATTACTGGTTGGCTAATGGAGCAGGCATGAGCGGCTTCTGCAAGAACAGAAGTCTGCCTTGCAGGGTGAGGGGGAGAGCTGGGGCAGGGAGCGGGGGCACCAGCCTGTCCTGGGAACCTCATGACAAAGGCTTCCCTTTTCTCACTCCTAGCATCCCCTTTATAGCACGGGGATCTGGCACTGGCCTCCAGGACAACCCTTGGGACCCTTGTCCAGAGCCTCACTGGTGCCCAGGATGCTCCTGGGTGGGGCCACGCCACACGGCCTCTTCTCCTGGGGCAGAGCTCTGAAGGCAGGGCCACCCTGGGGGACCTCCTGGTCCTTGGGCATCCGGAGCCCCCACCCCGCATGGGTTGTCAGTGCCGTCTTTGCACTGACACTGCTGATGCGTCTCCTGTGTACCCAGCACCCAACAGACGTGGACTACAGGGTCATGGCCACCTTCACCGAGTTCTACACCACCCTGCTGGGGTTCGTCAACTTCCGCCTCTACCAGTCGCTTAACCTGCACTACCCTCCGAAGGTAGGCCCCGGCCCAGCCCAGCGCCTTCTCCTCACCGGGCAGAGGCCACGGCCTCTCTCCCCACGTGGAGGTGGGGGTAGGGGCATCCTCTTCCTCTGACCTTCCCCTTGCCTCCCAGCTCGAGGGTCAGGCCCATGCAGAAGCGAAGGCCAGCGAGGACACCTACGCTTTGGACTCCGAGAGCTCTATGGAGGTGAGAGAGGCTTCCAGCATTGGCCCTGCATCCCCCAGAAGGGTGGTTCCTGGCGCGGGGATGGAAGCGGTCATGGCTAGATAGGTGGTCTCAGGGCTTGCCCTCAGAACCCAAACCCACTGATACCCAGCCAAGAACTGCCAGCCCTACCCCTCCCTACCCGCAAGCAGCATCCCTGAAACCCTGCTTCTTTCCCACAGAAACTGGCCTCTCTCAGTGCCAGTCTGGCCCGTGTGGTGGTGCCTGCGGAGGAGGAGGAGGCCGAGGTGGATGAGTTTCCTGCTGACGGGGTGAGGACTGCGCTGCCCTCTGAAAGCGGGGGTGGGGGAGGCGGGCGGACTGAGGGGTTTAGAAGGAAGCTGGGGAGGGGCTCGTCTCCAGCCTCTGCCTCCAGTGGGGTGCAGGCAGGCCTGATAGTGTGAGCAGCCCCTTTTCTCGGCAGGAGATGGTGGTGCAGGAGGACTGCAGGAAGGAGCTGGAGGCGCAGGAAAAGCACAAGAAGCTCTTCGAGGGTCTGAAGTTCTTCCTGAACCGTGAGGTGCCCCGGGAGGCCCTGGCCTTTGTCATCAGGTGGGGAGCCTGACAGCACTGGCTCTGCCATACTGGGCTGGGTCCTGCCCTGGACAGTGCAGCCCTGGACGCCCATCGGTAACAATGGGCTGGCGTCAGTATCCACTGCTTAGGGCTGTTGTGAGGGTTCAACAGAATGGGTGTGGAAAACTCAGCACACCCCAAGCACATGGAAAGCACCCATTAGAGGGCAGCTGGGATCACTTCCTCACCAGCTTAGGGCAGAAGGTCTCCACTGGGCCAGCACTGGAGGCGTCAGCCAATTGGAGGGGGGGTTCCTGGGGTGGGGAGGGGACAGGTGTGTCCTAGGAGGGTGAGCTTGTGGGCCAGCGGGTCCCAGGGCGGGCACCTCATGCCTCAGTACCCTCATGGGCTCCCCCTGTGCCTGTAGGAGTTTTGGGGGGAACGTGTCCTGGGACAAATCTCTGTGCATTGGGGCCACATACGACGTCACAGACTCTGGCATCACCCACCAGATTGTCGACCGGCCTGGGCAACAGACCCCCGTCATCGGCAGGTAGGCCCCCAAGGCCCTCGTCTTCCTCCGCCTGTTTGGGTTTCTGGGGGCGGAGGTCTGTCTCCAGGCCCCTGCAGATGCAGTGGGGTCTCGGGTGGCCCCACGACTGTGTCTGCCCTCGCCCTGCGCAGGTACTATGTGCAGCCCCAGTGGGTGTTTGACTCCGTGAACGCCCGGCTCCTCCTTCCTGTGGCAGACTATTTCCCCGGGGTGCAGCTGCCTCCACACCTCTCGCCCTTCGTGTCAGAGAAGGAGGGCGATTACATGCCCCCTGAGAAGCTGAAGTTGCTGGCCCTGCAGCGGGGGGAGCACCCAGGTGAGTGAAAGGAAGCTGGGCAGGGCGGGGTGGGCAGGCTCCTCCAGGCTGGCCTCGGCTCTGGGGGCTTCACCTGGCTGTTTCCCTTCTTGGCTACAAAGGTGGCAAGCTCCAGAGAACAGGGCAGCAGGGGTACAAAGCCCTTTAAACTCTCATTGGAGTAATGTGGCTTAGGAGGAGGAAACGTTTGTGTCTTATAATCCAGTGTTACTTGATGTCTAGAGTTACTGAGCAGAATGGTCTGGAAGTTCCGCGGGAGGCAGCAGAGCTGAGGGGTTGGGGGCCTGGAGTTTGCTCTGAAGGCAGCTGGGCCTGTGGGGGAGGCGCCAGAGGGCCTGTGGTCGGGATGGCCCTGCTCTGCCTTTGGAACGTCTGTGCCAAAGAGGGTGGTGCCTGGCGCCAGTTCTCACGCCGCAAGGGGAAGAGCAGGCTCCCGGGTGTTCGGAATCCTTGGCTGTTTGTAGGAAATTTGAATGAATCTGAAGAGGAGGATGAGGAGGAAGATGATGAAGGTGATGGTGATGAAGAGGGAGGAAAAGAAGTGGAGGAGGAAGAAGACAAGGAGGCTGGTTCAGAAAGGGAGGAAGAGGCCCGACTGACGGCCCCGGAGGAGCCGAGGATGGAGCGGAAGGTACCGGGGAGTTGATTGGGTTCTCGGCCTGGGAAGCAGCCCCACTGACCACCTTGGTGCCAGAAGGGTGGGAGCCAGGGGGCTGGGGGTGGAGGGTGGGGGTCAACCTGCATCCACAAGTGTCTCCCCTGTGTCCCCAGAAGCCCAGGGTGATGGCGGGCACAGTGAAGCTGGAGGATAAGCAGCGACTGGCCCAGGAGGAGGAGAGTGAGGCCAAGCGCCTGGCCATCATGATGATGAAGAAGCGGGAGAAGTACCTTTACAACAAGATCATGTTTGGCAAGAGGCGCAAAATCCGCGAGGTGAGTCTCCCCGCCGCCTGAGGCTCCAGATGGGGCCGCACAGCTGAGCTTCGAGGCCGGCTGGCTCTGCTGGGCAGTCTCTGGGCCCTCTTCTAGCGTTTTTCTGACGTTGTCTGCCTGCCCTGGGCATCTTGGTGTCAGTCTCCTTCCTGCACCAGGTGGTTTCTGAGTCTGCTGGGGTTGGGGGCCAGAGCTGCTGCAGCAGACTCGGGGCCTGCACTTCACAGAAGTGCGTGAAGCTGGAGGGACTGTGGGAGGTTTTGGTTTAGCTTCTGTTTTGTTTCCTCTCATTCACAGAGCCACATATGCTCAATATAAAAGAAAAAATATTTTTAAGAGTTCTGTGCACACCAGAACTCTGTAATGGACGCAAAAGTGGCTCACAGTCTTGCCCTTGGGGTGATCTGTAGTAATAGCCCCCCAGGTTTCTTTTGTGCATGTAATAACACAGATGTTATTTGGGGGGCATCGTGCTACACATACAGGCAGAGCTTGTTCTATGGCACTTCGCTTTATTGCACTTCACAGATAACGAGTTTGTTACAGATGGAAGGTTTGTGGCGACTCTATGTCGAGCAAGTCTGTTTAGCACCATTTTTCCAATATTTGCTAATTTCATGTCTCTGTGTCACCAGTGACAGTAATTCTCACAATATTTCGGACTTTTTCATTATTATTATATTTGTTATGGTGATTTGTGATCAATGTTCTTTGATGTTACTGTCGCAAAAAGACTATAATTCACTGAAGGCTCAGATGATGGTTAGTTTTTTTTAGCAATAACGTATTTTTTATTAACGTATATGCACGGTGTTTTTAGACATAATGCTATTGCCACTTAACAGACAACAGCATAGCATAAACAGAACATTTATATGCCCTGGGAAACCAAAAAATTCACGTGACTCCCTTTATTGCAGTATTCGCTTTATTGGGGTGGTGGGTGGAATCCAACCCACAATATCTCCGAGGTCTGCCTGTAGGTGGTTCTGCTGTGTATTTGTTATTTAACCATAGCATGAACTGTCCATGGCGTCGTACAGTGCATGGCCTGTTCCCTGCTGACAGGATTAGGCCGTCTCCCTTTTATAGTTGTTCTCAGAGAACAGTCTTGAGCACCTCTCTTCCTACCTCCAAGTGTCTCTGCAGGGTAAATTCTTAGGAGTGTAATTGCCAGGTTGAAAGGCCACCTGTTTTGGAATAGATCGTGCCACGTGGCCCCGGGGAAGGACTGTTCCAGGTTGACCCCACCCTAGCAGCTCCTGGTGAAGGTTTGAATGGCCCCCAGCTTTCCCAGGTGAAGGGGGTCAGTGGGGCAGTTGCCTCCAGCTCTGGGAGCCTGCAATCCTCCTGACTTGCTGTAGGCCCATAACTTCACAGAGTCATAAAGGCAGGGGTGAAGGCACGGTTCCTCACCTGAGGCTCTTCAGAGGGGTTTGCTTTTTCCCCTTGGTAATTTGCCTGTTAGCTTTCCTGGAAGCTCTGCTTTTAAGGGGTGGCCTTGAGTGGCAGAAGGGGGAGTCCCCTTCCCCGTCCTCCTCCCCCCATCACAGCGTAATCCTCCCCTTCCTCCTCACAGGCCAACAAACTGGTGGAGAAGCGGAAAGCCCACGATGAGGCTGTAAGGTCTGAGAAGAAGGCCAAGAAGGCAAGGCCGGAGTGAGTGGCGGCAGCCTCGCCATGAGTGAGGCCAGCTCCCGGAGGCTGGACTTGGCACAGGGACCCAGAGGGCCTGGGCTTGGTGACAGACCAGGGTCTTTTCTGTTTTCATCCTTCTCCTCCCTCTGCTGGCCCTGGCCTCCTCTCACGATCTCTGGCTGGGCCCATGGACAGCCCCAGCCTCGCTCGGACGGAGCTCCCTGCTGGTGGCTGGGCAGAGGAGAGGCCTCTGTGCCTGGCCCAACACGATGCTCCCAGGGGTCAAGCGACACGGGGCGGGACCCGACCAGCCCCTCACTGACTGCTCCCATTTGCCCTGGCTTTCTGCGTCCCCTCCCCCACACGTACCGTTGGACCCACGATTTTCCCAGTGCTCTGGTGGGGGGTAGGGTAGGGAAGCATTTGTTATTAAATGGCTGGAGTTCTGCAGCCAGTTGAATTCTGTGTTCATGAGCCTTCCTGGGCTTGGAGAAGGGCCACCTAGTGCTCCAGGTTGGCCAGCCCTCGGTGTTCACTGAGAGGAGCCGGTCACTGCTCGGAGCTTTCTGGCTGCTCGTGGATCCCTTGGGGTCCAAGGGTGCCAGAAGGTAGGCGCACATTCCAGCCCAGAGACTTTTCCTCTGTGATCCTGCTTCCTCACGTGTAAGCTAAGCGTAGAAATTCTGGAGCCTTCCTCCCAGGCATGTGTGAAGGGTTCAGTGATAATGTTTCAGAGAGTCACTAGTGTCAGGTGTCTGGTAGGTAAAGTACTCAGCAAACACCAACCGTGATTGTCATCACTTCCTGCTGGAGTCAGCCCAGGAGGTAAAAGCCAGTGTCTGAAGGATCTATGGGGCCTGAGTTGAGGGTACCTAGCTTTACCTTGTGGGCTTATGGGCAGAGCTGCCAAGGACCCCCAGTGTGGCTTTGCCAGCAGCCTGACTTGTAACCCTGGCTGGGCCATCCTTATAGCTTCCCACTTGACCCTGGCAGGGCCCTTGCAGTGGCCCAAGGGGACATGCCCTTGCCTGGACTGCCGGTGCCTCATGGCAGAGCCAGGGCCACTCAACCCCTCCCAGGTCAGGCAGGGAGATTCTGAATGCCCCCCCCAGGGTGCTCCTGTGGGCCGAGTGTTCTCAGGAGCAGGGTCCAGGAAGGGGAAGTATGGGTTTGGAACTGGGCTCCTCCTTCGCCAAATCTAGGCACTTGAGGGCCTTGGCCCTCTGCCCCTCACTCTGTAGAAGTGCCCAGGCTCTATAGAAGTCTTTGGGGCAGTGTCTTCAGACCCAGCCTGTGCAGGGGGAAGGCAAGAGCTTGGGCAGGCTCTCTGGCTGAGGGAGTGGAGAACCTAGGGCTCCTGTCTCACTGGGCCTCGCCATGGGTGTGCTGTGGGTGTCAGAGAGAGATTATGTTCCACTCTGACATTCTTCATGGTGTGTGTGGGGGGTGGTCTTCTAGAGTCAGGGACAGGGTCAGGGCCTCTGGAGCCAAAGTCGGCAGCCCTAGGGGATAACTTGGTCCTACCTGGGTGCATGTACATCCCAGGGCCATGGCAGGGGTGCCAGGGCAAGGCCGGAGAGCGGGCCCATCAGTTACGGAAAAATCCTGGACTTTCCTGGTGGCGCAGTGGTTAAGGATCTGCCTGCCAATGCAGGGGGACAAGGGTTCGAGCCCTGGTCCGGGAAGATCCCACATGCTGCGGAGCAACTGAGCCTGTGCGCCACAACTACTGAGCCTGCGCTCTAGAGCCCACGAGCCACAACTATTGAGCCCTCATGCCACAACTACTGGAGCCCGCGTGCCTAGAGCCCGTGCTCCGTTAGAAGCCACCGTAATGAGAAGTCCGCCCACTGCAATGAAGGGTAGCCCCTGCTCACCGCAACTAGAGAAAGCCTGCGCGCAGCAATGAAAACCCAACGCGGCCAAAAATAGGAAAAAAAAAAGATACGGAAAAATCCCTGGCAGTCATGCTGATGTGGAATTTTCCCCATTCCGGAGTCGCCCAGTAATGGCGGGGGCAGTGGGGCTCTGACATGGCTTATGCCCCACTGGGTGGCCAGCTGGTTTTGCACTGCCCACAGCTGGAGCTGAGCATTCTCAGCTCCAGGCAGGCACTAATCCCCATCCTTGGGCCTGCTCCTCTGGGGTGAAGGAGGGAAGCCTGGGACTGGAAAGAGTCAGATCCTGAATGCGGCACCTGCATCCTGATGGCACTGTGCTCAGTGATGGGCACCTTGGAGAGGGGGGCGTCAGCTGAGACCTCCCAGTGGTATGACCGCCCCTAATCCTCTCATCCACGTTTCAGATGCCAAAAATGTGTCCCCAGTTTGCACTGACTCTAGAGCCAGAGGCCATATCTAACACTGAATAAAGTTAAGCAGCTAGTGTAGCCTCCTCCTTTTTCCCAGAGCTGGGCTGCCCTCACCATCACCACGCCACCCCGTTTCCCAGGCACCCTCGAATCCTCTACAGAGCTGGGAGCTCGGCCGAGCCTCAGGGTCCGACGGCAGGACAATGGCCCCGTTGGCACATCCGAGACAAACGCGCCTTGTTGGGCCAGCGGCGGGGGCGCGATGTTGCGCCCCGGCGCGCTGAATGCGGCTTCTGTGCGACCCGGGCGGGCGCGGAGGGGAGGGGAGGGGGCTGGGGCCCGGGGCGCCCATTGGCCGCGGCGCCGGGGTGGGGGGGGGTTGGGGGCCGGGCCAGGCTGGCGGCAGCACCTGGCCGGAGAGGGTGCGGCGGCGGCGGGGGCGGGAGCATGGTCCAGGCCCGGCCGAGCTGGGGGACCCGGCGGGTACGCCCCGCCGCCTTAGTAAGCGCCCGGGCGGCGCGGCCCGGGGCCGAGCCTGCACGCCAAGGCCGAGAAGGACGGGGACAAGGTACGTCCTGGGGGCCCAGCACCCATCACCAGATTGCGCCCTGCCTCAGTCTACCCCCTGGGGTCCAGGCCCGCGCTGCCCACGCCCGGAACTGGGGCTGCGCGCGCCAGACTCTAGAGCTGAGTGGTGAGGGAGTGCTGCACTACCGCTTCAGGGTCCACGCACCTGTCCTGGCTGACAGAGGGTGGGAAGACTGGGGCCTGGGGTTGGGGGGCGGGGGCGCAGGTTGGTGCTCGCCTGGCCCTTGGTTTCTTCCCCAGGGTCCCATTTCCAGGGTTTACCCAGTCCCTGGACTTGGGGCGGGTGGGGCTGGAGCTGGGCTGGAACTGGGAGTTCATTAATCATTAATCTTGGACATGGTGCCAGAGCCCTGGGGGAGGAGGGGCAGGGATCTTCCCTCTTCCCACCAGCCCTCCCCAGAAGAGGGGCCGTCAGAGCAGGGGCTGGGCATCAGGGTAAAAGATGGATCCCCTCTGCCTGGGGAAGGCCCTGTCCTCTACCACTTAGGGGGCAAGGCCACCAAGGAAGGGCTTGTGGGAGTGGGATGAACTCTGGTATCCAGGAATGGCCCCGTAGGTAACCCAACAGTTCCCTTGTTCCCTGGACCAGTGCTCAGAAAGGGGGTCCAGCTTGGCCTGCGCCCGTTGGTGCCAAGCCAAGGTGCTTTGGTAACATTACAGAGCAAGGCTGTGGTTCCTTCCCAGCGGGGACCCCCTCCCACCTGCCTAGAGCAGGAGAGGTGATGGGCACACATCTGGCTGCAGTAACCCACACCAGTGGGAGGGAGGGAGAGAGGGCTGCAGGCCTGACACCTGATCCCCTGGGTTGCCCCGGTGACAGGTGCCATGGAAATCCTCAGGACAGTGCAGTTGGGAGAATCCAACCTCTGCCTTTACAAAGAGGGTGACCTAAGGCCCAGAGAGGGTAAGGCCATGGGCAGGCCTGAGCTGGAGCAGCCCATATGCTGCTGCATTGTCCCTTGCCCCTCAGAGGAGGCATTGTTACTAACCCTATTATCCAAGGGGTTAGTAACAATGTTAGAAACTAATGTTCAGGGGGATTCGGTGACTTGCCCAAGGTCACATAGTTCAAATGTGGCTAAACTGACTCCAAATTCAGTAACTTGCCCGAGTCCCCATTTCAGGGCCCCAGCCTTGCTCAAGATCTGTCTGCCCTTCTGGGGTCCTAGCCTCTTAGACCTTCCATGGCTGCCCCCAGCCCCCAGCTCAGGACCCCTCCCCCCTTGCCTCCCTAGCTCCCAGCTCTGCCTGACACTCGGGGGGTGGGCAGGCTGCTACCCTGGGAGCAGAGACAACGGAGCCCTGTTCCCAGCTGCCACCTCGGACTGCTTCCTCCCTGCTTCTCACTTGGGCAGAGCCCTGCCTGAAGGAATCCCTGTGGACAAAGAAGCACGCCTGCTCCTGTGCATCCCCTTGTCTGATGCGCGTGGGTCTGATATTTGAGGGCATGGGTCCAGTCCAGCAAGGGAGGAGTGTGTCCTTCCCTCTAGGCTTTAAGGGACTAATTGTGTCACCCTGGTGAAAGAGGCAATGATTAACCTGGGAGAACGATACACAGATGTTGGAATTCCAGGCATGGCAACAGGCTTGTGAAGGGCTTCTTGCTTCCCTCAGACTGAGCAAGGAATATGGACCATCCCTGTTTAGGAGCCCTGTCTTACTCCAGACAGGGAGGGCAGGATGGAGCAGAGCGCCCATGGGGGTCAGCGGGCTGGGGTCAGGGAATAGCCAGGTGAGGAGTGATGGTTCAGAGGAAGTGGGGTTCCAGAAGAAACATGCTTTCCTACCTGCCAGCCCCAGGGCAGAGATGGGGTGTGGCTTGGGCACCCCCAGATCTGATCCCAGTGGTGCCCAGACTTGCCATGGGACCCTAGGCAAGTCCTTCCCTCTCTGTGCCTTGATTTTCTCAGATGTGAAATCTGGGAGTCAGGGACCTTGGGTCTGGAGCATGGGAAGTATGGGTGCTTGGATGGGGAGGGTGGCCCTCCAGGAGATGGTACTGGCGGGTCCTGCCTCTCCTGCCAGGTGGATCTAGAAGGGTCATGATAATAACCCGAGGTATGTGCAGAGGGCTCCTTATGCCTCATCCCGTTTGATCCTCACAGCAAACCCATGAGAAGGTTGAAGTATCCCCATTTGTTAGGAAACCAAGGCTCAGAGAGGGGAGGTCACCTGCCCAAGGTCGCCCAGCTGGGGAGCTGGGATTTATAGGCAAACCTCTCCAGGATTAGCGAGGCGGGCGGGCAGATCCAGGGCATTGTGCATAGCAAGTGCTCAGCACCTTTTTAAAAACCTTTATATTTTACATATTTTTATGCAAACAAGTGCATGACATCCCTTTAAAAAACATTTCAGTCATGCTAGAAGTTACGGAGAATGATACTACCAACTCTCACATACTCACCTGAGGGGTTCTCGGTGATTTTGAAGCTAATAAAGAAGGGACTGACTACTTGCTTAACGTGTGTTTTGCCACTCTTCAGTTAGAGCTACTTTGGGGCGACTCAAATCTGCCATCATGAGGGGTGGTGATTTTGCCTGGACAAAGCAGCGAGGCAAGACCTGTGGGCTTGCTCGTAGTTCTGAGCCTCGGTCTCCCCGCCGTCACATGAGCTAGCAGGTGACACTAAGCATGTCTGTGTGGTTGCCATTTGGAACCGTGGAAATAGGTGATTGACCCCGCAAAATCAACAATTTTTCTTAATCCGCTGCCAGGCCCGGTACCCAGCTGCAGCCATTCCCCCAGCCAAGGGGGCAGTAGGAGCAAGATGTCAGGGCTCCTTGACAAGTGCCCCTCGGGAGATCCTCCCCATCTGTACTCCAGCACCCCCTCCAGAGGGTCTCAGAGGGAGGAAGCTTCCAGATTCTTGCAAGTCAGTCCCCCAGCACTCCTGGATGGAGGGCCAACCTCTCCATCTGCACCTTCAACTGTGCAGCTCACACTTTCCAGCTTCTGCTTTGTCCCAGACCCTTGCTCTCTCTTCCCCATTTTAGGACACTGAGGTTCAGAGAGGGCAGCATGCCCGCCGTGGTCACACAACAAGGTGGGGCATGGTTCAGACTAGCCACGGTTCCCTCCTCCTCCAGCCAGACTGCAATTTTTCAAAATAGAAATGTTGTTATTTTTAATTTTAATTTTTTCCAAAGTAATACAGACTCTTTGTAAAACAGAATTATATGTGTGTAAGTATATATTTATGTGTGTGTATGTGTGTACATATATGTGTGTATATATGTGTTTTTTTACTTCATTATATATTATGGGCATCATTTTAATGAGGACATATTAGACCATTTGGATGAATGTCACATATTTTTAACCATCCCCTCTTGTTGGACACTTAGGTTGTTTCTATTTTTCCCCTTCGCTAAATAATACTACAGTGAACATCTTTGTGCTCCGTCTCAGATCTCTTGTTAGATTTTCTTCTTTGAACAAATTCCCACAGGTAGAAGTGCTGGGTCTGAGGACGGGCACTTTTAGAGCTATAACAGTTGCTGTTAAATATGCATTCTAAGCACTGTAGGGAGAGTCTTTCTGCTCTATTCTTAAAGTCTCCTCCATTGTCCCCGTAAGATTCCCTTCCAGCCACAGGAAACAGCCCTAGGACACCCTCACTCCACCACCTTCTCTGCCAGAGCCCTGTTCCTATGTGTGCACACTGAACAAACAGCAGGGATGCCCATCAGTCAGGGAATGGTTCACAGGAGCAGTGGTTCCACAGAATGTTCTGCAGCCGATGTCTTTGGAGGCCCTTTATCTCCTTGGGGGGCTCTTTCCCTCCCTGTTCCCATAAGTGCAGGGGTCTTCTCCTTCCTCACCCTTTCCCTGGTGACTCTGTCTCCTCCTCTGGCCTCAATTCCCACCTCTGTGCCCATGGCCCCCAACCTCTCTCCCCCGAGATCTCTTGTGCTCTAAGCAGGGGCTCCTCCTGCTCTTTGCACATTCTACGGGCATCCCACACATCCCCCAGATTCAATGTGTCCTAAACTGAAACCGACCCTGTCCCTCTAACCCCAATACTAAACTTGCCCCTCTCAAAGCCTCCCCTAACTCAGGAACTAGCTCCACTCCCAGCCAGCCAGTCACCCCAGCAGGGATTCTTTCTTCCCCTTCTCCACACCCTGTCACCCACCAAATGCTGTCCATGCCATGACCTACAGATGATTCCCATCCGTTCCCAGACTTCTCCTTGGTCCAGGTCCCTTCACACCTGGACAGCTGTAACAGCCACCATCTAGGTGTGCCTGCTTCTCCCGCTCCTTCCCACCCCTACAGTTCATTCTCTATACGGCAGCCTGATGGGAAGCCCATCTCCTCACTCTTCTTCTGAAGACCCTCCCAGGGCTCCCCACTGCTGACAGGATCCAAGCCAGATTCCTTAGCATGTTTCCTGAGGCCCTGAATGTCCTGCCTGCCCCTGCCCCCTTTCTGGCTGTACTGCTAATCTCCTTTGCCCACCCAACCTCTGACATGCACACGTACTGGACACTCCCAGCCAGGTTGAATATTTGTTAGTTTTTCAATTGCCCTGGGCCTTTGCACATGCTTTTCTCTTTGCCTGCTTATTCTAGGGTAACAGGTGCGTTAGTTAATGCTAGCTGTTGTAACAGATAAGCCCCAAGTTTTAAAAGGCTTAACACAATGGCAGTTTAGTTGTCATTTTCCTGAATCCAATCAGGTGTTTGGTGAGCAGGGATGCAGAGACCCAGGTTCCTCCCATCTCATGGCCCCGCCCACCTCCAGATCCTTAGAGACCCCCCGCATTCATCCAGCAAGTGGGAAAGGAGACCGCAGAGAAGATCTGACCACTTAACCTCATCAGCTCTCATTCTGCTCATATTCCACTGGCCAGAATTCAGTCACATGAGGACACTGAACTGCAAGGGAGGATGGGAAATGTAGTTTAGCCATGTACCCAGGGAGAAAGGGAACTAACTGCCTTTGGAAATTGGAAAACACACTGTAGCTTCTGCCGCTGGGGCCCCCTAGCCCAGCAAGTCTCCCTGGCCACGCTCCTCCCGCCTCCAGGCTGGATCAGGTGTTTTCTCTGTGCTCCAGGAAGCCCTGCCAGTGTGTCCTCTATCACAGCATCCGCAGCTGTCAGCTTGCTCCTCTCTCACGTCCAGCACTGAGAGCCCGAGCTCCGTGCACCGGGCATGATGCACCCCAGTGCTGGGCACAGTGCAGGTGCTCAGTAAATACCTGCAGAACAGATCAGTTTAAAACTCATTGTGATCACAAAATGATGTCCACAGTCTATTGATATGTGAAAAAAACAAAATGTGCTCCCCAACAGAGACCCCTCCTATTGCCTCTATGGATAGACAGAAAAAATGTGAGGAGGCTTGTGCCGAAGCTTTAAGGGTGCTGCCCTCTGGGGATGGAGCTCTTTTCACTGTCCTCTTTATATTTTTCTGTAATTGTCTGAACTTCTTTTCATTGAGCGTGTGCTGCTTTTATAATTACAACAATTTTTTTCCGGTGGGGGCAGAACCAGCCGGAGCCGACATCACTGACACTGGGGGAAGAGACCCCTCTGGCAGGGCTGGAGGCGCAGGTTCTGCAATCAGCGCTCCCACTCTGGAAAGCTTGGCTTCATGTGGCTCTTCTTTTCTTTTTTTAAATTTATTTTATTGAAGTATAGTTGATTTACAATGTCGTGTGAGTTTCTGGTGTACAGCAAAGTGATTCAGTTATACATATATATATATATATATATATATATCTTCCTTTCATATTCTTTTTCCATTATGGTTTATTACAGGATATTGAATATAGTTCCCTGTGCTATACAGTAGGACCTTGTTGTTTATCCATTCTATATATAATAGTTTGCATCTTCTAATCCCAAACACTTTTTACTTTAGAAAATGCTTTTATTGAGGTGTTTTCTTCATACTTCCCCAAACTGCTTACTAAATATGTAAAAAATCAGAGTAGTGTTTTATATCATAGCTTTTGATAAAAGCAATGAAAAGAGCCAAAGTTCTTGAGATATTTTTTAAAACAGTAATTGAGTCACATTTTCCTCTTTGCCGTGTCAAGATGCTGTTGTTTTATTGAGTTGCCCTTGTCTCAGATTTAAACTCTCTTGAACTATTACCATGTTGTAATTGAGATAAAAGAGGAATTTGCTCTGCATCAGCACTAATTGGTTTATCAATATCCTGTACCATTTACATTTTAAAACTGAATGTCTGTAGGATGGTAAGGCATATCTGTACAAAGCCTTACAACTGGTTGTGTATAGGAAGCTGTTCAGAGTGTTATGTCTGTATTATAGCCAGTTTTAGGCTATGGGTCACTTATCATAATTGAAAAACTAGTTACTAGTAACTTGTCCAGCCTCTAGACTAATTTTATGGGAGAGGAAATGTAAATTTCTGGAACAAAAATTGCATACAAAATTAATTGGTGTTGACAATAGGATTAGTATGCATTTGCACCTTTAGAATTTCATCTTCGTTTTTCTGGATGTAAATGAATATATAATAAAAAAGTAAAAGCCTATGTTATGCTACACTGAAATTTCCCTCTATCTTTGCCAGTTTATCTTATATTCCGCTTCTTACTTTGAGCGTCACTGGATCAGAATGTTCCTTAGGCATCCTCTAGCATTCCTCAAATAATTTTCCTAGCAAAACTCTTATTAGATGATCATTTGCCATTCTAAAATGAAGTTTTTGTACCATTAGTGCTTGTGGAAGTCTAACCCCAAAGGCCAGCTAATAAAGAACTGTATGAAAATCAGTTGAATCAAATTAATTGAATAAAATGTATACAATGCAATGTATACATTGGCTACTAGAGTAGGGTTGTTATCAAAGAGAAAAGGAAGTGATCAAATTCCAAATAGAAATATTAAGAGCAGAAGCAACAAACAGATTCTTCCTTATTGTTGGCCTTGATCCACTATGACAAAAACAGTATTTAGAAATATGAAACTTTCAATGTTTAATTTTTTCAAAACTATATATTACTGTTACAGATATGTATGTGTGTCAATAAAATATTTACGTGGCTCTTCTTTACTAGCTTCCCACTCCTCCCACGATCTCACCTCTTGCTCAAAAGCTTTCACTCCACTCCTACATGGACGAGGTTCTTACCCCTGTGTGACATTGGGCTTGTCACTTCCCCTCCTTGTGCCTCAGCTTCCTCATCTACAATAAAGTGGGGGATCTAAAGGACTCCCCGCAAAGATTATGAGGGTGCATGATGCATGGGAAGTCCTGAGCACAGGACTGGACTGTGGTCCAGGGTCCACGCTCATAAACCAGCATGTCTGCTATTTGATGCCAGCTCTGCCCCGACTTTCTCCCATGCATCCGTCTTCAAGCTAGCTCAGCCCAGAAAAGATAAAACATCTCTATCCCATGCCCTGGACCTGGTTCAGCGCTCAGGGAGATCAGGACTCTGGGCCTCCCCTGTTTTGTGGGTGCTTGCCAGGCTGCTCCCCGGCGGGGTGGGGCTTTGGGGGAAGGAGCATTCAGAGCACACTGTCAGACGCCTGGTGCTCCTTGGGAGGCACTGGCAGCTGCTCGTCCTATGAAAGTGCTCGATGTGGGATAAATGACCGTCACAGTAGTGATTATTAATAACTGGTGGTGATACCTGGGTCCCTAGAGCCCCACGCGTGGGCCATGCTGGGGGCTCTGGGCATCATTGCTGACGGAAGGATGCGGGGGGCTTTTCTGGGCACCCTCTGTCCATGGGCAAGGCTGAGCGAGAACAGACCTGAACCCAGCTAAGAACAGGATGCGAGAGATTCCAGTGCCTGGGCTGAGCCCGAGGGCCTCTGGCCCATAGAACTGCCTCTTTCTACGGAGACCTTGGGAAGGATCAGCATCTCCGATCGGCCCAAATCCCTCAAGGCTGGTCCAGGGTGTCCTGTGCCACCATCCCTCACACAGGGTGGAGGCAGGACAGGCAGGATTCCGTACTGTACTTCTTTGATGAAGGATTTGGAGGTCAGAGAGGTGGAATCTCATCAGACTCATCCTCCCAGCCCTGGTCAGGTACTCTTCCTCCAGGGGGCCTTCCAGGTTGAGTTGCTTGCTCTCTGGGCTCTCACAGATTTTAGACAAACCTTGGTCTCAGGTTGTGTCTTGGCATCTTTAAGCCCTAGAATTTGTTAAGTCCCTGTTTTGACTCTGGTTCTGTCTGCTCTTTGCTAACTGTGTGACCTTGGACAGGTGAGTTCACCTCTCTGAGCCTTGGTATCTTTACCTGGGGAGTGGCTAACAGTGGTACTTGACTCATAGGGTAGCTGTGAGACTTAAATGGGATGTGATTGGAGGAGAAATTAGCTTCCCCAAACTCACCTGCCTCCCTGTCCCTCCCGTGGCCTTCAAGCCGGTCCCAGGCTCTCTGCAGGGCTCTGCGGCTGCTTGTCCTTGGCCCAAGGACGCCAGGGACCTTGCTGAGCCCTTGGATGAAGGAGCTGCCTGGCTGCTGAGATCCAGAGAGGGTTGGGGACCACCCAGGGGGCAGAGGGCCAGGGCAGCACCTGCAGGGTACAGGGACATGCCACCTGCTCTCCCCGGGGAGGGAACTCATGAATATTCACACCCACTAGAGCATGAGGGAGCCAGCCAGCACACTCCTGGGTGTCATTGGAGCGTTCCTGTTTCCCAGTGACCGCAGAGGCAGCCTGGGAGTCAGATGTGGCTCAGTCAGGGAGAGGAAAGGGGCATCCAGACACAGCCGGGGGTGAGTGTGTCTTCCTCTGCCCCGCGCACGGGCCCCTGGGGGGAGCAGGACACCCTGGGACTGAGGCCTGCCTGGTGGTGATGCTCTAGGCCAGAAGGTTCACCATCCCGGGCTCGGTTTCCCCGTGTGCATGCTGTGGGGGATGAGTCCTGTTTCTCCTTTGTTCCCTGGAGTGTGCTGGTCCAGCCAAACAGGAGGATTGCTGGGCCTGGCCTGGAGCCAGCCATTGGCACAGATGGAGGGTGATGTGGCTAGGGTAACCCAGAAGGAGAGGAATAGATAGGGTGGGCTAGGGAGGGGGTATGGTCTGCCCTGAGTGCCGGGGACTGTCACCACCATAGCAGAGGAAGGAGACTCAGGTTATGGCCCTGTCTTTGCTACTGCTGCACTGTGTGACCTTGATGGTGGCTCTGCTGTTTCTGAGCCTCAGCCTCCCTGCTGCACTGTCTTCCAGGCTACAGGCCGTGAGGCTCGGGCCAGGCTGAGATTGTCCTTGGTATCCCATGGACTTAGACCTGGGACCGTCAGCTGCCTGCAAGCCTCAGCCTTCTGTGATGGAACATCCAGCTGTGCACACCCTCCTTCCCACGGGCTTGGGCTGGGCCTGGGACATGCCAGGCAGAGGCCGCCATGGACAAACGGGGATATGCACATTGCAGGCCAACAGACCTGAACTCGAATCCCAGCCCTGCCCACTGCCTTGCGACCCTGGGCAAGTCACGTCACCTCCCAGAGCCTCGGTTTCCCCATTTGCAAACTGGGTGTGACAGTGGGGTCTGCCTCCCAGGATAGCTGGGTGGAGTCAGTGAGATGCTCTGGAGGAGACCCCATCCCAGGGCCTGGCTCGTAACAGGGCTCAAAAGTGAAACCAGAGGGTGGAAAGGGCCCAGGGCCCGGCACCTAGCAGGGCAGGGCCCGGCTGGTTTTGAGGAAGCCAAAGTGGGGGAATGAACAAACGAATGAGGGAAGCAGTGATGGGGGTCAAGGGGGCGGTCCTGGGCGGGGCCAGGCAGAGCCTGATTGGTGGTCCTGGGAGGCTGGTCTGCCCCCTGCTGCCTGACCTGCACACAGAGCCTTGCCAGCTGCCTCCCAGAGTTCTGGAAAGTGCCCTGGTGAGTGGGGCTCCTGGGGCAGGGGTGGGCCCCGGGGTTTTTTAGAGGGCAGCAATCCGAACCCCTCCCCGTTTTAAAGTCAGAGAAACCGAGGCCCAGGGCCCCACTCAGGGTTGGGGCTCACATCTGAGGCTCTGGCCTGGCCCAGGGCTCTGTCCTGATATTTGCTGGGACCCCTGAGGAACAGGAGGCTGGTGGGGTCACTTGAGGCAGGGGGCAGGTTTGTGCTTGGTTGGGGTGGGGGGCAGCCACTCCTTGTTCAGGGGGAGCCCACCCTGAGGGCGACAAAGACAGGAACCCGGAGCAGGTCCCCATGCTCTTTGAGCGATAACTATGCGCTAGTCGTTTTGCCAGCCCCATCTCAGGAAAAGCCAGCACTGCCAGCTTCCCCACTTAACAGATGAGAAACTGAGGCTCCAAGGGGTTCCTGTGATTGAAACACAGGCCCGGGGCTTCCAGGTTGGCCCCTCCCCTCTCCTGAGGCCTCTTCGTGACCAGACCTTCGCTAGCTGACTTTCCCCACCTCGCAAGCTTTATCTATTACTTAAATATAGTAAATACATGTTATTGCCTTTTTCTGATTAAAAGTAATACGTGCTCCTTAAAAAAAATGCAACCCTTACAGAAATGCATAATATAGAAAGCGATTACCTTTTATACCCCTCCCCCAGCTACGCAGAGAATACCACTGTTAAAACTTAGAATATGCCCCTCCAGTGGTTTCTTTCTGGGCCTATGTATATTTACCTATTGCCTATATGGATTTGGGGGCATAGTGTTCCAGAACTTTCTTTTTCCACATTAGTAGATCATGGTGTATTTTCGAGCCAGTCCACTCAGCTCCACCTTTTCTTTTTCTTTTCCTTTTTTTTTTTTGTTCAGCAGGTACAGATGCCTCCATCTAGGAAGGGGCCTTGGTTTGTGGAACAGGTGCCCTGCTGATGGACACTGAGGTTGTTTCTAACTTTTTTCTGACCAAACCGCCATGAACACCCTTGCATGGGTGACTTTGCCCAAGTGTTTTTGCAGAATAGTTGGAATTGGAAGAGCTTGTACCTTCCTCCTTTGATAGGAGTACCGGAAACGCTCTCACACTCTCGTCCACCCTTGACCCTGTCCACCTTGCCCATCTAAGAGTGAACAGAGATATGTCATTGTCACCAGGGAAGCCAAATTCCCTCTTATATAGTTCCTTCCTCTGCAAATTTCTTCTTCACGTCATTTCCTGTGAGGACAACTTTGTAGATGAGAAGTGGAAAACTCAGGGACTGGTCAGGCAGACCTGGAGTACCCATTCTCTGGGAAAGGTTTGTGCGTGCCTCCGGTCACTTTTCCAGGGGGAATTACATGGGGTCCTCCTCCAGGCTGACTGACTGACCTCTGGCCACAGGGTCAGTGGTGACGTGCCATGCGTGTGATCACAGGGCAGCATGCGTGATCTCTCTTGGCCTCTGGGGCCCAGGGCCTAGTGCAGCATGCACCACAGCAGCAGTGGAAAGTTTTGGACCTTGGCTTTGCAGCTAAGGGGCAGTGGGAAGGCCCCCAAGTCCCAGCTCTCTCCTGGACCCCGCATGGCTTAGCCTGAACTGCCCCCATTACAGCTCAGGCCTCAGCCCCCTGCCGACAGGGTCACCACAGTTAGACCTAAAACCTACTACCCCCCAAACTGAAAACAAACAAAAAAACCAGGACATCTAGTTAAATTTGATATTCAGAGACATATTGAATAATTTTTAGTATAACTATATCCCTGGCAATATTTGGGACACGTGTATACTAAAAAAAGTTTTATTTGTTGTGGGGTTTTTTAAAATTTTTATTTATTTATTTATCTTTGGCTGTGTTGGGTCTTTGTTGCTGCACGCGGGCTTTCTCTAGTTGCATGAGGAGGGGCTATTCTTCATTGCGGTGCGCGGGCTTCTCATTGCGGTGGCTTCTCTTGTTGCGGAGCATGGGCTCCAGGCACGCGGGCTTCAGTAGTTGTGGCACATGGGCTCAGTAGTTGTGGCTCCCGGGCTCTAGAGCGCAGGCTCAGTAGGTATGGAACACGGGCTTAGTTGCTCTGCGGCATGTGGGATCTTCCCGGACCAGGGCTTGAACCCGTGTCCCCTGCATTGGCAGGCGGATTCTTAACCACTGAGCCACCAGGGAAGTCCCTATTTGTTGTTTATCTGAAATTCATACTTATCCAGTTAACCCTGCCTGCCGGCAGTTGGAGAAAAGATGGGCGTGTGGGCAGAGGCCGGGCCGGCTGTGTGATCTGAGCCCTCTCCTTCCTCGCTCTGAGCCTCAGTTTCTCCATCTGGCTCCCCTACAGACCCCATGGGCACGGGGGCCAGTAAGGAGAGATGAGGAGCCTTGGCCCCTCACTGGGCAGCTGGGAAGAGTGGCACGGCGGACAGGTGGGCTGGCTGGGCCTTCTGAAAGGTGAGGGATTCAGGCCCAGGCCCCTCCCTGTAGACAAACCTGGCCCCAGGCCTGGGGGGACAGAGCACTGGGAAAGGCTCTTCTTTTCCTTTTTACCTAGAACATGATTTCATTATGAAGCCCCAAAAGGTGTAAAAAATAAACTAATGAACACCCACGTACCCACCACTCAGCTTAAAAGTTAAAACCGAACCAGGCAGCAGAAGCTTCTCCCTGCCACACTCCCTAGCCTCTCTTTGCATTGGCTTTGCCCAGCGGGTCCATCTGCAGCCCAGTGTCTCTCTGTCCCTGTCTGGACCTGCTGGGGGGCCACAGAGCTGGCAAAGGCAGGTCCCAATGTTGAAGGCTGCCTCTCAAGCCAGCCAGGCCTGAGATGGTGGTGGGGGCTCCCTGGGGCCAGCCCCCTAACGCTTTCCCTGCCCTGTACTCCCCACAGGTGTCTGAGATGCCGCTGCCGCAAAAGAAGCGCTGGGAGTCCATGGCCAAGGGGCTGGTGCTGGGAGCACTCTTCACCAGCTTCCTGCTACTGCTGTACTCCTACGCCGTCCCCCCACTGCACACTGGCCTGGCCTCCACGTGAGTGGCCCTGCTGGGCAGCCGAGGGCTGGGGGTGGGGGAGGGTTGGCTCCTGCCCCCGTGATCACGGTTACCCCCTGGGTGGCCAACCTGTGCCCTGCATCATGCTGTGCCAGGCAGAAATCCCACTGAGAGCAGAACACCCTGTGGAACCCTAGGCCTCAGTGTCCTCATCTGTGAAGTGGGTATAGTAACAGAGCCTGACATGGAGCATAAGAATCAAATAACACCATCAGCACAGTGGGCTCCAATGGGGCCAGGAGGTGGGGAGGACCTGTCCAAGAGCACACAGCTGGCACAGGCCTGGATTCAAACTGGGGTCTGTCTGCCTCCAAGCCTGGCTCCTAACCATGAGTCCACCCCACCTCCCCACGGGGCTGTTCTACCCAGGCCACAGCACAGCCTGTGCCCTTAATTGGAGGTATTAAGTTGAACTAGAGGAAACTGCTAATAACTGACCATTTTCGGCCTGCAAAGTTTCACGTGGTCCTACCTAATGCTAATTCATGATAAATGTACTTCACAGTGGCCATGAATGAGACGTGTTATTGTCCTCACAGCAACACCATGAACAGGCTTATTGTCCCCGTTTCACAGATGAGGAAAGTAAGGCCAGAGAAGCCAAACAACTGACCTAGGCCTTGCAGCCTGAACGCAGGCCCATCTGGTCCCTGGGCTCCCCTGCCACACACCCCACCCCCAGCAGCCTGCTCTCTAGACCTGGGGTAGCGGGGCCTGGGGTGCTAAGTCCTGAGGCTCTGCCACCACTCCATCGCCGGCAGGACCCCCGAGGGCACAGCACCCTGCTCCCCGGCCCTGAGTGAGCCAGAGGCACCGACCCCGGCCAACGGCTCAGCGGGAGGCTGCCAGCCGAGGCGCGACATCGTGTTCATGAAGACGCACAAGACGGCCAGCAGCACGCTGCTCAACATCCTGTTCCGCTTCGGCCAGAAGCACGGTCTCAAGTTCGCCTTCCCCAACGGCCGCAACGACTTCGACTACCCGGCCTTTTTCGCACGCAGCCTGGTGCAGGACTACCGGCCCGGGGCCTGCTTCAACATCATCTGCAACCACATGCGCTTCCACTACGACGAGGTCCGGGGCCTGGTGCCGCCCAATGCCACCTTCATCACTGTGCTCCGCGACCCCGCCCGCCTCTTCGAGTCCTCCTTCCACTACTTCGGCTCCGTGGTGCCCTTCACGTGGAAACTCTCGGGCCGCGACAAGCTGGCCGAGTTCCTGCAGGACCCAGACCGCTACTACGACCCCCACGGCTACAACGCCCACTACCTCCGCAACCTGCTCTTCTTCGACCTGGGCTACGACAGCGACCTGGACCCCCGCAGCCCGCAGGTGCAGGAGCACATCCTGGAGGTGGAGCGCCGCTTCCACCTCGTGCTCCTGCAGGAGTATTTCGACGAGTCGCTGGTGCTGCTCAAGGACCTGCTGTGCTGGGAGCTGGAGGACGTGCTCTACTTCAAGCTCAATGCCCGCCGCGCCTCGGCGGTGCCACGCCTCTCCGGCGAGCTGTACCGGCGCGCCACGGCCTGGAACGTGCTGGACGCCCGCCTCTACCGCCACTTCAACGCCAGCTTCTGGCGCAAGGTGGAGGCCTTTGGGCGCGAGCGCATGGCCCGCGAGGTGGCCGCCCTGCGGCGCGCCAACGAGCGCATGCGCCGCATCTGCATCGACGGCGGCCACGCGGTGGACGCCACCGCCATCCAGGACTCGGCCATGCAGCCCTGGCAGCCACTGGGCACCAAATCCATCCTGGGCTATAACCTCAAGAAGAGCATTGGGCGGCGGCACGCGCAGCTCTGTCGGCGCATGCTCACGCCCGAGATCCAGTACCTGATGGACCTGGGCGTCAACCTGTGGGTCACCAAGCTCTGGAAGCTCATCCGGGACTTCCTGCAGTGGTGACGCCCGCCCGTGGAGGAGGGCTGGGCAGGGGCCCGCTGGCCTCCCCCCGCGGCCCTCCTGGTGCCACCCCAGCCCCTGGGGTGAGGCGGGGCTGCTGCAGGGGTGCAACCAGTCAAGGACTGGGCCCACCGCACACAGGGCCTGAGATCAGTATTTGACTAATTATAGTTTTTTGGTTTTTGGTTTTTGGTTTTTGGTTTTTTAAATTAAATCCCCTTCCCTCCAAAAAAGAATGTTCTATTTTCTGGCTCCCCTTAAAGGGGAGACTTCAGAAGTAAAAGAATTTGATGTGTTTTTGTTAATCAGCCTCAGTGGTGCTGACTGGCGGGGCCCTGGTGTGTGTGGGGTGACTGGTGGGGATTGGGGGACCCCAAGGGAGCATGGTGGGCACCTGAGTGTGTCTGTGGGGCAGAGCCCAGTGGTATGGCAGGGTTTGGTGTGTATGTGTCACATGCTGAAGCCCTGTGTGGTTGAAGGGGTCCCATGAGCTACCAAGACCTGGAAGACTGTGTGTGTGTGTGTGTGTGTGTGTAGCAGGGAGGTGGGGAGAACTTGGTGGAGCCGTGAACAGCAGGCCCAAGGCCCAGGCTAACGGTTCCTCGTGCAATGTCATTAATCCTCAGAATAATCCTTTGAGGTAGGCACAATTACCATCCCATATTACACATGTGGGAATTAACATTCTGAGAGCAAGAGGGAAATGCTTGAGGTCATGTTGCAAGATGTATCAGACCCAGTACTAAGCCATCTCCCTGGGAACCCAAACCCTTTCCATAGCCAATGTCTGTTCACCCCATCCCTGCCTGCCCCCTTTCCCCCACTGACCACTCCGGGCTGCCTCACCATCTGCTTGTGCTCTAACCCTACCTAAGTCCTGGGTTTTCCCCTTCCACCCTGGAGTTCAGTTTAATTAATCCAAAAAAACATTTTATATTCATTAGATGTCTATAGTGCACCCCAGCCTTGAGCTGGCCCTGAGCAGACAGCAGTCAGCAAGTTGGCTTAGACCCTCCTGGAGCTCATGTCCAGAGAGCAACCAAGGCATGTCGGGTATGATCAACCATGGCAGGAATGTGTCAGCTCTAACCATCTGCTTCCCTCAGCCTCTCCGGGGGACAGAGGCCCTTCCTCAGGTCTCTAACCAGCAGCCAGCAGCCAGATATGAAAGGCAGAAACCACAGCCAGGAGATTCTTTACTGGAGACCTGTTTGTGCCAGGTTCCAAGCCAAGTGCTTACATATCTTATCCGAATACCTACAACATCCTAGCTTTATAGATCAAAGCTCAGAGAGGTTAAGTGACCTACCCAAGGTCACACAGCTAATTAGGGCCAGGGTCAGAATTCAAAGCCAGATCAGTCAGCCAGATCACTCAACCTCCCTGGGCTTGAGTCAATCTTCCTCCTGGGAGTGAGCTTCTGGTCCAAGGAGGGTAGGAAGGAGTTAGGGTGACCAACTGTTTCACTTTTCTAGAACTGTCCCGGTTTTAGCACTGAAAGTTCCCACATTGAAGGAAGTGCCTCAGTCCTGGGCAACCAAGACGGTTGGTCAGTATGGGGTTGTTGACCCCAGCAACCCCCTGGGACCACTGCCTACACCCTCATAATATTCCTTGTGGCAAGAAATTAGCACAACCTTGGAGTCTTTAATTCATAGGGAGAAAAATAAGCAAAAATAAATAAATAAAACTGACAATAGCTAAGACTATTTGCAGGAAAAGATGTAACTGACCCCACATTTATTAGAGAATTCTCCCTCCTTTTATTAATCAAAGAGAGACATGACTTAGTGCAATATGATAACTTCCTGGGTTTGTGGAACCCCATAATTCTATTTCCTTGGACCCCTAAGGGCCTAGAAATGCCCATAATAATATTATATATGATTACATTATTTATTATCATTAGTACTGGCCCTTTTAGGTCCTTTTGAGGTCCAAGGAGAACAAATCTGGCAGTTAGTAGATGCTAAGAACATAAATTACTTCATTAGCATTTACTATCTGCCTGGTTTGTTTTAAAAGCATTATAGTTATTAACTCCTTTATTAACGTAATTAATACTTTGATAATGAGTAGTTGCCAGGTACTGAGCAACAGCCCTGTGCCATGTGGGAACATGCACAATTCCCTTTGCTCCCCCGAGGAGGTGACTGAAACACAGAGAGGCAGAGCAACCAGCCCAGGGTCACCCAGCCAGCAGCCATAGAGGCAGGATGCAAACCTAGGTCAGTCAGATGCCGAGGCTGGTGCTTGCGGCCTCCAGACCTTCAACGCCATTCCAGTTGGCTGCCTCAGCCTCAGGACTGAGGGCTGTCCCATGGCTGAAAAAGTATGAGGTCTCCAAGGGGCTCTTCAGGGGTAGCCTTCAGGAACCAGACTGCTCTTGTTACACCTGAGCAGCAGAGGGCGCCATGGTACCAAGTTCGGTCTTGCCTAGTTCTGACCTTCCTGGCCAGTGGGAGCTGGGGGCACCCATGGTGACCAGGCATCTGTAGACCGGACACGTGAGAGCCAGGGCAGGGATCAAGGCTGCCCCCTGGGAGAAATTCAGTGAAACCACATGTTCCTCTCCGTTATGGGTTGAACTGTATCCCCTAAAAAGATACATTGAAGTCCTAACCCTCAGTTCCCTATGACTGACATTATCTGGATATAGGGTCTTTGTACATATAATCAAGTGAAGACAAGGTCATTGGAGTGGGCCCTAATCCAATATGGCTGGTGTCCTGATAAGACATGGAAATGCCATGTGAAGACACAGACACACAGGGACAACACCATGTGAAGACAGGCAGAGGTTGGCATGATATAGCAACAAGCCAAGGAACGCCAAGGGTGACGGCCACCTCTGGAAGCTAAGAGGCAATGAAGGAGTCTATCCAGAGTTTGAGGGAACGTGGCACAGTCGACACCTTGATTTCAGACTTCTAGCCTCCAGATCTGTGAAAGAATAAACTCCTGTTGTTTTAAGCCACCCAGTTTGTGGTACTTTGTTACAGCAGCCCCAGGACACTAACACACTCTCCTGGGTGAGGCATCTCCCCCTCACCTGAACCCCTCCTTTCCTCCCTCCCCCAGGCTCTCCCCTAGGAGCCACCCTCCACCTGTAGCCAGAGGCTGTCCTCTGCTCCAAGCCCTCCACTATCCTCCTTTCCACTGGGGAGAAGCCAGGCAGCTGCATGCCTCTGGGGTCGCACATGCTGTTCCCTCTACGATAAGGCCCCCTCACTTTTGCAGGCCTAATACGGCTATGTGTTTTCAAAGCAAGCTCTGCCTCTTCCTCTGGGTGCCCTTCCCTGACAGCCCAGCCCCCAAGCTAGCTTAGGGCCACCAGGCTCCCCATCTCAGCTCTACTCGCCCAGGGCCAGAGCTGTGGATTTGCTTGTCTGCGAGGCCCTCCAGGATGCGGCCCAGGTCTTATGGAAACAATAGGCCTCCAGTGCCCAGACCAGTGCCTGGCACACAGTCAGTTCTTAATAAATGTTGAAAGACAGAGGAAAGGGAATTCTCTGGTGGTCTGGTGATTAGGACTCTGTGCTTCCACTGCAGGGGTCTCTGGTCTTATTCCCGGTCGGGGAACTAAGATCCCGCATGCCACATGGTGTGGCCAAAAAAAAAGAGGACAGAAAAAAAGGAAATAGGGAGAAAGAAAAGAAGGAAGGAAGAGAGAAAAGAAGAAAGGAGGGAGGGAGGGAACAGGTAAAAAAGAGAGAGTGAAAATAGGGCAGAGGGGAGAAAGGGAGCTATTTCGCCCTTGAGGGCTTTCTTCATACTTGTCCTTACTGACTGGGGCCTGTGTCCCTGGGACAGATAATAGATTAGCCAAGGCACACGAGTGCTGGAATGAGTTCATTAGCTGAAAGCTCACATGACACTGGGGCGGGACACAGGTCAGGTAAGTTTTGACAGGGGCAGGTAGAGGCAGGGAGTCTGGAGAGTGGGTGGCCCTGGGCACCCGTGAGCACAGAGAGCCATATAAGAACTGAAAAAGGAGAGGTGGCCGCTCCTAGCTTCCCTTGCCATCACATCTTTGGCAAACTCTTATTGAGTACCTACTGTGTACAGCGTGCCACAGTGGGAGTGCTTTTCTCAGACAAGTGCCTACTGTGTGCAGGCCCCGTGCCCGCAGCACTCACTGGACTGGGACTCACTTCCCAGCAAGTAGAACCAATTAGAAAAGACCTTGCAGAAGAGGAGGGCTTTGATTATAGGCCTTGAGAGAGGCAGGGATTGGATGCAGGGTGTTGCAAGGAAGGGCATTCCAGGGAGAGGGAACAGCATAAGAAAAAGCTGGACAGGTAATAGTGGAGAGGCAAGGGGGCTGGAATAAGGAGGAGAGCAGGAGAAATCCGCTCAGCAAGGACAGCAAACGATCTTCTTGCGGTCTAGGCTAAGGAGTTTGCAGTTTCTCCTGAGAGTGACAAGGAGCCAAGGGAGGCTTTGGAGGAGGCACAGGACTACTCAAAGGTGGGCTTCAGAGGTGCTGGGGTAGGGAACCAGGGAGAGGGATGGGGGCCTGGGCCAAGGAAGGAGCAGGGGAGGGTGGCCCACACTTGCCCCTTGTGGCTAAAGTTCTAGCCTATGGGTCTGTGGGGTTCTAGGGAGACCTCGCCCTACAGGAGAGGCAGATCCACTCCAGTTACCCCCGTGCAAGGCCAAGGAGGGAGCATCTCGGGCTCAGCGAGGCGCCCCAGGTGTGTGCTCTACCTGGTGCTGGCATGTGAGAGACAGAGTCCTGAGTAACCTCCAAGTTCAGACAGTCCTGATTGTCACCCAACTGCTGCATGGCTCAGGCACTCCACTTCCGTCTTCCAGGCTCCGGGAGGAACAGTAAGGGGTTCACAGAGCAGGGATGCCTTTGGCCGAGAAGCAGGCACAAAGCCCAACACGTGGTCCCAGATTAGAGCTGAAGCTGCTGGTGCCCTGCCCGTGTCCCCTGCCCTTATCCCCTTAACCTCACCACCCACCGAGGCCTTTCTCCAGCCTCCAGGGCCACAGGTGCCAGCAGGATTGTCAGCCCCTGGAGCAGCCCTCAAGCAAAGGTGTCTAAAGACCCTTAGACCCTGGGCGGGACTCTGAGGTGAGCGTTCCACACTGTCTCCCATTATCCCCATTGGGATCGACTTGTCCTTATTTTCTTGATTACTTCCCTGTACAGCCACCTCCCCACCTCTGTCTCACTTCCTCACTCTCCTATTTGTGTTTCTCCGGATCACCTCCGGAATAAGCTCCTTGCACTGGAGTGCTTATCCCAGACAAGTACCTATTGTGTGCAGGTCCCGTTCATGCAGCATGATCCCACGTGTCCTCGTCTTGGGCTCTGGCTTTCTGCTTGTCCAGGGATGGCGGAGCTGACTGTAGCCAGGAGTCTCCTGTCACCCCTCACCTGAAGGCCAGGTGTGGCCCAGCTCAGGGTTGCACATCCACCTGCTGGGTCTGGGTCTGGGAAGTCTCTCCTCACCCCCGATGCCACATGCCCTAAAGGCTGTGATGAATCATGGGCAGTTGCTCCCAACACGTGGGGTGGTAATTGGAGCCTGGGACATGTCGGGGCACAATGACAGTGGTTTCAGACCTCTGTTGGGTGTGAGTGGTGGCCTTCCTGGCTCAAGGAAGCATCTGATGGGACTGCAGGAGTAGAGGGTGGGGACTGAGAGGCAGGGTAGAGAGCAGCCCCTTGTGTGCGTGACAACAGGCGGTGTCACTTTCAACATGCTGTGGGGCAAGCATCGCTGTCCTCGTTTCACGCATGAGGATTTGAATCTGGGCCAGTCAGGTCAAGGTTTGGTGCCTTAGGCACCCAGCAAGGAATGGACCCTGCCATGTAGGGACAAGAAGCTTGGCAGGAAGAGGCGGGGCTTCTGGGCAGGGGTAGGCATGGGCGGGGCTGCCAGCTGGGCAGAAGATAGGTGTTCTGCAGGGAGCCACAGAGTGGGGCCCGCACGCACTCGGGACCAGCCAGCTGGACCCCATACCCACCACTGTAGGGGGAATGAGCGGGCAAGAGGGTGAGCTGAGCCCATTGCAGGAGAGGACGCTAGCCCAGGTGAGGTGGGGGAGAGAGCCCTACACCGGCCTCAATTTCTCCTCCTGCCCCAGGAGAGGTAGCCCCCAAGGCCCCTGAGGTCCCTCTGAGCTCTGCACTCCCGGGTCTCTTCTCAACTCTGAGGGTCTTGGTGGCCAGAGTCCACACTGGCGCTGTCCAATAGAAACATAACACAAACCACAAATGCAAGCCACATATGTCATTTCAAATTTTCTAGTAGCCACATGAGAACAGGGAAAAGAAACAAGTAAAATCAATTTTGATAATATATTTTATTTATTTATTTTTTGGCCATGCAGCACGGCTTGCGGGATCTTAGTTCCCCAACCAGGGATTGAATCCTGGCCGCAGCAGTGAAAGCGCCGAGTACCAACCAATGGACCACCAGGGAATTCCCAATAATATATTTTATTTAACCTGACAGAGCCGAATTGGTATCACTGCAACATGTAATCAATATAAAAATGATCGCTGAGATTTTTTTGCACCGTCTTTATTATTTTTTTAAATAAATTTATTTATTTATTTATTTTTGGCTGTGTTGGGTCTTCGTTGCTGCGCACGGGCTTTCTCTAGTTGCGGCTAGCGGGGGCTACTCTTTGTTGTGGTGCGTGGGCTTCTCATTGCGGTGGTTTCTCTTGTTGCGGAGCACGGGCTCTAGGCGCGCGGGCTTCAGTAGTTGTAGCATGCGGACTCAATAGTTGTGGCTCGCGGGCTCTAGAGCACAGGCTCAGTAGTTGTGGCACACGAGCTTAGTTGCTCCGCGGCATGTGGGATCATCCCGGACCAGGGCTCGAACCTGTCTCCCCTGCATTGGCAGGTGGATTCTTAACGACTGCGCCACCAGGGAAGTCCCAGGATCTGATCTCTTAACAACTTTTTTGGAGCATTAGGAAAAGGGCCCCGGGCACAGCTGGGGTCCCCAAGGCCTTGGCAGTGGCCGTGGGCGTGACAGGGACTCGATGTGCTGTTTCTCTGGACACCTTCTTTTCCTATCTTCCTCCTGAGTGGTGGCTTCTCTCTCCGCTTACCACCATCACCAAGGCCCGCCCAGGGGCACACGCACTGCCATCAGCCCAGGGACTCAGGGGCCTGTACCCAAGTCTTCCTGGGGCTCTGGGTACCTCAGCTCTTACCCTGCCACACTGTGGTTCCCCATGTCAGGAAAGGGACACTCTGAGCAAGAGGAGGCAAAGCCGGGTGGGAGGGTGGAGTGGGGCCTCTTTCTTCAGACACCTGGAACAGGCCCCCAGGATTCTACAACAACAGCCTGTCCCCTTGTTGCAGCTCGGAGCTTTGACCTGGAGAAATCCGATGACATGCTGCGGAAGGTGAGGGCAACACCACCCCGGCCGGCCCTGTTTCCTACCCCAAGTCTTCTGAGATCTTCCTTTCTTCCTGTCTTCCCTCCTTCCTCGCTCCCTCCCTCTCTCCCTCTCTTCCTTCCTTCCTTCCTTTCTTTTTCTTTCTTTCTTTCATGCAATGACTGTTTATTGAGCCCGAAAGGTGAGTCTAGCCGGTGCTGGCACTGGGGAGAGCGCATTGGTAGAAAGAGAGAGAAGAGAAACCAGATAAATAAGTAGACAAGATAATTCCTGAGAGTGGAAAGTGTAACAAAGACAGTGGGATGGAAGGAAGTGAGGGAGGTCAGGGAGGCCTTCCTTGCTGAAGGGCGACATTTTGGCTGTGGCACGAATGCCCGAAAGGAGGCAGGCAGGTGACGATCAGAGGCTGAGGGCACAGCCGTGCAAAGGCCCTGAGGTGGGGGCAAGCTGGAGTAATCCAGGAGCACAGGAGGTTGTGTTGTAGAGAGAAAGGGGAGAGATGCGGCTGCGTGGGTGGCGCAGGCCCATGGGGAGGGGCGGGGGGGGGTTGCTGCAGGCCACCGTAGGAGTCTAGGTTTTTGACTAAGGAGGACTGGAAGCTGGGGGGTGAAGTCTGACTCCCAGAATTCCCTGGGAGACCATGTGGGGAATGGAGGGTGGTAAGCAGGTGGAAGGATGCAGGGAGAAGCAGCTGCACCTGTGGGCCTCACCTGTTCCTTTCTGAGATTTTTTTTCCCTCCTCATCCATGTCAGACCCACGTCTCCTCCGTCCCCCTCCTGTCCACATCCCCAGTTCTGTGCCCGTGGAGCCCCAGATGCCCTGGCAGGCCCTCAATGGTTGCAGGCAGAGGGGCCTGGCCTAGTGTCCCTGGGTCCCTGCAGAGGCTTTTGGCTCAGGAGGGGTCTTCGGCTCCTCCCGTGTCTCTGTAGCATGTGAAGTTCCGGAAGCAACAGGATCTGCACAACATCCTTGCGTGGCAGCCCGCAGAGGTGAGACCCCCGGCCCCCCCAGCCGCCTCGGAACCCAGGTCTCCCTCAAACCCACACCCCCTCCCCAGCCCTCTCTCTCGTGCATCCAGGTTGTCAGGCTGTACAACGCCAACGGCATCTGCGGCCACGACAGCGAGGGCAGCCCCGTGTGGTACCACATCATCAGAGGCCTGGACCTCAGGGGCCTCCTCCTCTCCGTCTCCAGACAAGAGCTGCTCAGGGCCGAGTTCCAGAGCTGTGAGCTGCTCCTGCAGGAGTGTGAGCAGCAGAGCCAGGAGGTAAGGGTCCCACGGGGCCCTCCCAGCCCCTGGGCAGCCGCAGCCTGGCACCCTCCAAGGCAGCCCCCAGCACTGGGCACCCAGAACCCACCTCCCTGGTCTCCTCGGCTCCTCCCAGCACCTCTGAGCGTACACAGGGTTCAGAGGCCAGTAACCCGCTAAGTGGTCCACGCTGGGACTCACTGCCCCCAAAGCCCAGCTCTACCCACCAGGCCACGCTGCCCTCTGTGGCCTCATTTGATGGAGGAAGACAGGTATTTCAGCCCCACTGGACAGAGGAGGAAACTGAGGCATGGCGACCTGCCTCCCCATGGACAGATGTGGGAAGGGTGCCCCTTGGGATGGCCCCATCCCCCTGTACCTGGCTTCCTGGCATGAAACCTCCACGCCAGGCGGAGCCGGGATAAGCCAGGCCAGTGCCCTGGGCTCAGGCCCGGCCCCACCTCTGGTGGGGTGTGGGGGGCACTGACCCTCATGGGGGTCTCACTTCCCATCATTCCCTTGCACCTGGGGAAGAAAGTGGAGAAAATCATGGCTGTTTTTGATTTCGAGGGGCTGAGCCAGAGGCATCTGTGGAAGCCAGGAGTGGAGTTTGCCCAGGAGGTGAGGGAACCCCACCAAGGGGGGCAGGGTCTCCGCCCTCCTGGGCCTCTGCCCCTCGCTTGCTGATGTGGAGTGTGTATGGGGGGGTCCTCGCTCTGCCCACAGGTTTGCAGCTCCTTACTTGCCGTTTGCAGCTCCTTACTTGCTGTTTGCAGCTCCTTACTTGCTGTTTGCAGGGATATTTTCAAACCCACAATCTCTTGGGGCTGTGCTAAGTCATACTCATCACCCCAATGTCACCATTTCATGTCCAGCAGGTCACAACAACAGGTGACCTGCTGGACATGGTCCCCAGGCCTGCCAGGGTCCCTGTGGATGCCCTTCCCTCTCATACTCCCTCCCCGCTCCTCCCTACCGGCCCCACCCCCTGCCCTTGGCTTGAGCCCCTCCCCCCATCCTATTTGCTGCTTCCTCTGGGAGGCGGCTGGAAGCAAGTGTGCTCTGAGAGCCCTAAGGAGGGAAGGGAGGCCCTGACAAGATCTGGGCCCCCGGGGCAGCCAGCCTGCCTTTTCTTTTCTTTCTGCTCAACCCAGGATAGCAGAGAACCTAAACTTCAAAAAATTTTAACAATCATCAAAACATACTAAATTGAGGAAGCCAGACACAAAAGGCCACATATAGTGTGATTCCATTGATATGAAATATCCAGAATAGGTAAATCCATAGAGACAGAAAGCAGACTGGGGGTTACCCAGGACTGCAGGGAGAGGGAAGTGGTGGGGGCGGTGACTGCTAACGGGTATGGGCTTCCTTTTGGGGTGGTGAGAACGTTCTGAAACTAGACAGCGGTGATGGCTGCATCACTCTGTGAATAGACTGAAGACTACTGAATCGTACACTTTGAAAGGGCAAAATTTATGGTGTGTAAATTCTATCCCAATTAAGAAAAAAAAGGCATGTCTTGCAACTTTGAATCTTTCTTATGCTAAAAGTGTTTTGTTTCTGAAGCTGAACTATTGTCTAAACCACATGGAGGGGAACCTTCCAGAGTCCTGAGGGGGATTTTCTTACTCTGCAGTAGGTGGGGTCATCCCCTTGAAATCTGTCAAGAATTTGCACTAGTGGCTTCAGGAGGGTCTGTGACTGGGACCCAACAAACTGGAAAGCAGCGGCTTCTCTTGTCTGGGTGGGTTCTGGGTGTCTGGGGGGCCTTGGGGGCCTTAAGGGGGCAGCATTTAGGCACCTGTAGCTTGTGCAGTGACCTGAGTTTGGCCTCACAGTTTCTCACAGCACTCGAGGCAAATTACCCTGAGATTTTGAAGAATATAATTGTTGTGAGAGGTGAGTGAACCAGCCCGGGATATGCATGAGTGGGGGGCAGGGGATGTGGAGGCAACAAGGCAGGGAACTGAGACCCCAGGAGACCCTGAAACAGTGCCTTTCTCAGCTTCCAAGCTGTTCCCAGTGGCCTTCAACCTGATCAAGCCGTACATAACTGAGGAGATGCGCAGGAAGGTGGTGATTCCTGGAGGTGAGTGAGCAGCTCTGGCCTCCTCTGCAGCCCGAGCCTGAGCTGGGGGCTGCCCCTCTGCAGACCTGACAGCTCCTGCATCCGAGGGCACCAGGCTCGGGGACCCACTCCTCCAGACCCACTGCTCTGGAGGACCCACTCCGTTATGGCATCAACTGTTGAGGCCAATGTGTCCACCTGCCAGAGGGCAGAGGGGCCAGGAGGGGTCCGTCCCCGGGGGCACCAGGAGGATGTGGGAAATAGGGGGAGGGAGCCATATGGCACAGGACAGCCCTGGGCTTGGCCCAACTGCCCTCAGTTGAGCCTCCCTGATCCCACATGGAACCCCACTTTTGCCCCCACAGACAACTGGAAGCAAGAGCTGCCCAAGTTCATCAGCCCTGACCAGCTGCCTGTGGAGTTTGGGGGGACCATGGCTGACCCCGATGGCAACCCCAAGTGCCTGACCAAGGTGCAGGTGCCCAGAGGATGGGGAGGGAGGGGAGACGGCCATGGTCTAGTGCCTGCTCACCCACCCTCGCCACAGATCAACTACGGGGGCAAGGTGCCCAGGAGCTACTACCTGCGCAACCAGGTGAGGGTGCAGTGCGAGCACCAGGTGACCGTGGGCCGAGGCTCCTCCCTGCAGGTGGAGAACGAGATCCTGTTCCCGGGCTGTGTGCTTAGGTAGGGATGGCGGCCACTCCACACCTGGGCATGGTTGGGAGGGGCCCGGAGCCCAGGCAGGTGGTTGTCAGTGGGGCCCTGTCCCCTGCAGGTGGCAGTTCTCATCGGACGAGGCGGACATCGGCTTCGGGGTTTTTCTGAAGACCAAGACGGGGGAGCGGTAGCGGGCCGGGGAGATGATGGAGATTCTGCCCAGCCAGCGCCACAACACCCACCTGGTGCCCGAGGATGGGAGCCTCACCTGCCTCCAGGCCGGCGTCTGTAAGATCTATTGGGTTCACTGGAGTCATTTTCCTCCTCATGGCGGAGAAATGATCTGACATCTCTTGCCAGTCTGGCCTCTCTGTTTGCTCCTATTTCCAGATCTCAGGGAGGGTGTGGGAGTCTGTGCTAGCTCCTAGATCCCACGGGCACCAGGGACATTGGTTTCAGGTGTTGGATCTTATGAGTGGCCCCCAGGTGTGGATACAAGGGCAGAGACACATGGTGGAGAGCAGGGTTCACAGACGTGGACTCAGCTCCTGGGAAGCCCCCTCACTGCACTCAACAGGCTAAGTAAGAGACAACTGGAAAACAGCCGTGGGCTCAGCATCAGGGCTCCCAGCCTGTCCACATGTGTGGACCACCCCACTTTGGGAATCCTGAGGAGATGACTCTTCCAGGTTTTTGTTCCCCCATTCCCAGGCTGGCGGTCCAGTGGTTAGGACACCATGCTCTCACTGCCAAGGGCCCGGGTTCGATCCCTGGTCGGGGAACTATGATCCTACATGACCCCGCATGCTGCGTGGCAAGGCCAAAAAAGAATTTTTTTAATTTAAAAAATAATAAATTTAAAAAAAAGGAAGTAGCCAGAAAGGAGCTGTTTACCCGAAGCTTGTTTCTTTGTTCATCCATTCATTCATCAACGGTTATTGAGTGTCTGCCCAGCACCAGGTACTGCAGGCCCTGGGGACCTTGGGGAGACTGGGTTGACCCGACTCTGTTAATAGGAAGCTCGCCTATATTGAGGGAGGCAGAAGTGACTCCAATGATTATCAAGTGGGCGTGTCATCACCACGTGTGCTTGGAGGGGCAGGAGCCAAATTCTAGGGGAGCTCCCAGCAAAGAAGCCTGATGGGGAATCAGATGTACTTTGCCCAAGGAAGGGCCCCTTAAAGGGAGAACTGAGAGATGTGGGAGGGTGACCAGGTGCGGACGAGCCTTCCAGACTGAGGAATGGGGTGAGGGTGGCTGTGGGGTATTTGAGGCCGGAGGGGTGCCGGAAGGGCTCTTGGGCGACGCTCTCTGATGTTTATGATTTCTTTGTGAACAACTGTGTGTACACATTTGATAATTATTAATAAAACCATTTTATAAGGCAGGTTACAAAACAGCCATGTTGTTTGTCAGGAAAGAATGGCAGAATCTTGGCAGGAGACCACAGATGAAAACTCTTACTCAGAATGAGGCAGTTGGAAATACCCAGGCCTCACCTGTCCAGAGGAATGGAGGCGGGGCCTCCTGGTCCCAGCACATCTTCTGGCTGGAAAGCCCCACAATCATCTGGTGGCGGGAGAGGGGGGGATGCAGGTGAGGGACCTATAGGGGTTTTTTCAATGCAGTCGGAAAGGCTCTCCTGCCCCCTAAATTTTCACCCCAGTCCAGCTCACCTTCCAAGAGTCCAGGTTGGAGGAGACACCACCGTGGGACAGTCACGGCTTCACCAGAGTTCCATGGCACAGCATTCCACAGTTTGCACAGCCCCTTTACGTGCAACCCTGAAGGAGATGGGAATTATAGCCCCATTTTACAGGTCCAGTAACCAAGGCTCGCCGAGGGGGAGAGCCTTGGCCAAAGGCTCCGTGTGCAATGGCAGAGGTGGAGCCAGGTAAACCCGGGTGAGCTCCCAGCGATGCCCCTGCCCTGCCTCTTGCAGGAGGAGAGGGTCAATGTGGGCAGGTGGGCCCCCGCCAGAGAAGGCCAGCCTGGGGCACAGGGCACACAGTGGGACAGAGCAAGGAGCTGGGTTCCTGGGGTGGGGGTTAGGGCCCAGAGTCTGGACAAAGCTGCTTGGACATTTGTGCCTCTCAGTGGGACGTGAAGGGACCAACTCCACTCCACACCTACTGTGCACCAGGCCTGAGCTGAAGCATCATCCCCAGTTTACAGAAGAGGAGAGTGAGGATCAGGGCAGGAAGTGACTTGTCAGGTCACACAACATAAAGAGGAGGAGGTAAGATGTGAACCCAAGTCCATCTGTGCAGACAGCACGGGAGCTTGACTGGAGACTTCAGAGAGGAGACGGCTGCAACGGGCCTGGGTTGCAGGGCACTCAGGTGACCATGGTGACCTCACCTTCAGCCATCAGAGGGCGGTGTTGGGCCAGCAGTGCCTCTGTCCCGGAGAAAGCAGGAACACGGCCCCTCAGCATTCTGCTCATGAATGCAGCGCGGGTGGAGGCCCAAGAAGCCAAGCTCACCAGGCCCAGGCTGAGTGGGGCCGTCTGGAGTAGCAGAAAGAGGTGGTCCGACCGGGGTTCAGATCCTGGCTCTGCCGCTTGCTGGCTTGCTTTCTAAATACTTCTGGACTTCGTCCTCCCCACAGCCACTGCCCTAGTTGGGGCCTCTGTCGTCTTTTGCTTGGATTATTAGAAAGGAGCCCATGAGTTCCCCTATGCCCATTGCTACCCCCTTCCATCCAAACTCCACAGAGCAGCCAGAAAAATCTTTCTGAAATGAAAATCTGATCACATCCTTCCCTGCATAAGCCCTTCACTGTCTCCCCATTTTCCCCTGAGAGGGACCATTGTCAGTGGTGGCTGACAAGGCCCTCTGGGACCTGACCACGATACACCTTAACCCCCATCCACCCAACAACCCGAACTCACCAGTTCATCAAGCTCCTTCCTGCCTCCCTGCCTTTGCTCATGCTGTATCCTCAGCCTGGACTCCCTCCCCAATCTTGCTCTGTGCCTCCTCAAGGTTCCTGGAGTCCTCTTCTGGGAGGCCTTCCCTAGGCTCCTTCCCCACCCAGCCCCCAGCAGAATTCAGGTGCCTTCTCTGCACTCTCGGAGCAGCTGGACCAGTGCACATCATGCAGAGGAGTCATCACCTGCCTCGTGTCTGACTCCTATTCACCCCTGCCCACCAGGCCAGACTGCGCTCCCCAGACACTCAATAAAGCCTTGCAAAAAATGTGATATCATTTACTGAGCGCCTGTGTCGGCCTGCTGCCCCATCTACACTCTCTTGTTTAATCTTGTGTCAGCTTTGAGAAATAAATATAGTCATCCCTGGAAAGTAAGGAAAGTACGGCTCAGAGACACAGTCATTTGCTCAGTGGTGGTGCCAGGATTGGAATTCAGGATGTCTGGCTCCAGAGCCCTGAGTCCCCCTCACCCGTCCACCTTCTGGGTCATACCAGAAGCACAGCCAGAGGGCAGAGCCTGGCAGCGTGACTCAGCACTCTGGAGAGACCCAAGGAGAGGGTTGGGTGGGGCAGCCACAGAACGGACAAGGAACCAGAAAGGATGGGCTCGCCTAGCCGCGCCCTTGTCCTGGAGTTGAAGGCAGGCTGGGTGAGCAGCCCAATAATAACCATAAAAGCCAACACTACTGATTGCTTACCATGTGCCAGGTGGTGGGTGATGTACCTTATTGGCCTCTTCTAACCATCCCAGTAACCTTATGAGAAGGGAATGTTATTAGCCCCAATTTACAGATGAGAAATCTGAGACTCAAGCTCACATAGCACTTTTGAGGGGAAGCCAAGA
The DNA here is from genome assembly GCF_028564815.1 of Eubalaena glacialis. Lineage (NCBI taxonomy): Eukaryota > Metazoa > Chordata > Mammalia > Artiodactyla > Balaenidae > Eubalaena > Eubalaena glacialis. The sequence continues at coordinate 72,791,950 of NC_083730.1, read as the reverse complement.
TTCAAACCCAGCTACCCAAGCCGGTGTTTCAGAACCATACTTTTTTTTTTTTTTTTTTCAGAACCATACATTTTTTAACTATTTGAGAATTATTTTCTCAATGTTGGGAGAGGAATTACAGCTGTTTGGCAGTTTGTTTGCAGTCACCCCCAGACTCAGCCTCCCCCACAGTAGTCTTGGGCACTCCACGTTGCCCAAGAATGGCAATGAAATCAGAGGCCAGTTTGGCATGAAGAACTTGGAACACTCCATGCCCTTAGGGTACACCGTGGTATTGTGAGAAGGGGTGTGCTAGCTCCAGCCCTGGACAGTGTATAAGCTTCTCCACTTTGCAGCCTCCTTAATAATCCTCCCCCATGCTCCTATCACCATAGCAACCCATTCCTATGGTAAGCAGCAGGGGCATCTTGGCAGAAAACATAAGGGGAAAGCTTCATAACAATGGATTTGGCAATGATTTCTTGAAAATGACACCAAACACAAGAAACAATAACAAAAGAAACAGTAGATGAATTGGACTTCATCAAAATTTAAAACTTTTGTGATTTAAAGGACCTATCAACAGAGTGAAAAGGCAACCCACAAAATGAGAGAAAATATTTGTAAATCATATATCTGATGAGATTAAAATCCAGAATATATAAAGGACTCCTACAAGTCAATAATAACAACAACAACAACAGCAGCAAAAACTCATTTAAAAATGAGTAAAGGGGACTTCCCTGGCAGTCCAGTGGATAAGACTCCACGTTTCCACTGCAGGGGGCACAGGTTCCATCCCTGGTCAGGGAACTGAGATCCTGTGTGCTGCACTGTGTGGCCAAAAAAAAAAAGGGCTTCCCTGGTGGCGCAGTGGTTAAGAATCCACCTGCCAATGCAGGGGACATGGGTTCAAGCCCTGGTCCGGGAAGATCCCACATGCTGCAGAGCAACTAAGCCCGTGCACCACAACTACTGAGCCTGCACTCTTAGAGCCCATGCCACAACTACTGAAGCCCGTGTGCCTAGAGCCCGTGCTCTGCAACAAGAGAAGCCCGTGCACCGCAAGGAAGAGCAGCCCCCGCTCACTGCAACTAGAGAAAGCCCACGGGCAGCAATGAAGACCCAATGCAGCCAAAAATAAATTTAAAAATAAAAAATAAAAAAAAACAATAAAAATGGGTAAAGGACTTAAATAGACGTTTCTCCAAAGAAGATATACAAATGGGCAACAGCACATGAAAAGATGCTGAACATTACTAGTTATTAGGGAAATCAAATCAAACCCACAATGAGACACCACCTCACACCCCTGAGGATGGCTATTATCAAACAAGAGAAAATAGTAAATATTGGTGAGGAGGTGAAGAAACTGGAACCCTTGTGCATGGCTACTGGGAATGTAAAATTGTGCATCCACTATGTAAAACAATATGATAGTTCCACAAAAAAATTGAACATAGAATTACCTTATGATCCAGAAATTCTACTTTTGGGTATATACCCCAAAGAACTGAAAGCAGGGACTTGAACAGATATTTGTATACCAATGTTCATAACAGTTTTATTCATAATAGTTAAAAGATGGAAACAACCGAAGTATCCATTAACAAATGAATGGATACAGACTTCCCTGGTGGTCCAGTGGTTAAGACTCCATGCTCCCAAGGCAGGGGGCATGGGTTCGATCCCTGGTCGGGGAACTAGGATCTCACATGTCACATGACGAGGCCAAAAAAAAAAAAAAAGAATAGATAAACAAAATGTGGTCTATTCATACAATGGAATATTATTTAGCCTTAAGAAGGAAGGAAATTCTGACATGTGCTACAGCATGAATGAACCTGCATGACTTTAATCAAAATAAGCCACATGCAAATGCACAAATGTTGCATGATTGTACTTAGAAGAAGTACCTAGAGTAGTCAAATTCATAGAGACAGAAAGTAGGATGGTGCTTGCCAGTGTTACTGGCCCTTTCTAGTCGGGCCCCAACAGGGGTCCCTCTACCTGGTGTCATTTGAGCCAAAAGATTGAGACCGAGTTTGGTTCAGAAGCAAAGGAAAGCTTCATTCTTTGATCAAAGAACGGAGAGGTGCGAGCTTGCTCTAGAGTACTCTCCATTAGGCCCTCCCCAATAGTCCCTCAGTGGGGCTGCTTTATAGGCCTCTCGTCAGTGGGAAGGGGGCGGGGTTTTCACGGGTCTGGCGCAGGCGTGTTGCTCACGGCTCCAGATAGCCGTGCTGGGCATAGCATCTCTACACACAGCCCCCTGCCGCCATCTTGAATTGAGTGTTGCGTGCAGCACTTCTGCACGTGGCCCACCGAGCTGAGGTGTCCGTGCAGCCATTTTGCACCAGGAACTCTGGTCTGAAGTGCCGGGTGCACGGCCTCTGCAGGTGGCTCGCTGTGAGCGAGTGAAACTAGACTAAGCACAGAGGAAAAGAGGAAAAAAGGTTAGACTTTATTTTATTACCCAGATTCTATTTTTATTTCCCGAGAATTGTTCATGGGCTTTGCTGGTGACACCAGGGGCTTGCGGGGAGGGAGAAATGAGAAGTTACTGTTTAACGGGTACAGAGTTTCCGTTTGGGAAGATGAAAAAGTTCTGGAGATGGTTGCACAACAATGTGAATCTACTTAATGGCACTGAACTGTACTTTTTTTTTTTTTTTTTTTTTTAATTTATTTTTGGCTGTGTTGGATCTTCATTTCCGTGCGAGGGCTTTCTCTAGTTGCAGCAAGTGGGGGCCACTCTTCATCGCGGTGCGCGGGCCTCTCACTATTGCAGCCTCTCTTGTTGCGGAGCACAGGCTCCAGACGCGCAGGCTCAGTAATTGTGGCGCACGGGCCTAGTTGCTCCGCGGCATGTGGGATCTTCCCAGACCAGGGCTCGAACGCGTGTCCCCTGCATTGGCAGGCGGATTCTTAACCACTGTGCCACCAGGGAAGTCCCTGTGTGTCTCTTTTTGAATTACGGTTTTCTCTGGGTATATGCCCAGTAGTGGGATTGCTGGGTCATATGGTAATTCTATTTTTAGTTTTTTAAGGAACCTCCATACTGTTCTCCATAGTGGCTGTATCAATTTACATTCCTACCAACAGTGCAAGAGGGTTCCTTTTTCTCCATGTGTCTCTCTCAATGAACCTACTTCTTACCTATCGCTTTGCCTCTCTGAATTCCTTCTGCGCTGAGGCAAAGAGAATCTGAGCTTCATTAAGTCCTAAGACCAGGCGTGCGATTTCAGTTAAAAGACAAGTGGGTTTGAGTCCCAGCCCATGGGTTCAAGTCCCAATCTGAGTTTTAGCTGGGTTTGAATACCATCTGAGGTGTGATTGAGTTCAAGTCCCAATCTGATCTGAGTTGTGCTGTTTCGGCCAATCTGAGACCAGGTGTGAGGTTTCAAATCTACGTGACCTTGGATTTGGCAATGCTTTCTTAGATATGACACCAAAAGCATAAGCAATAAAAGAAAAAGTAGATAAGTCAGCCTTCATCAAAATTTAGAGCTTTTGTGTATCACAGGACACTGAAGAAAGTGAGAAGACAACCCACAGAATGGAAGAAGACATTTTCAAATTATATATCTGATAAGGGATTAAAATCCAGAATATATAGAGAATTCTTACAGGTCAACAATAAAAAGACAACCCAATTTAAAATTAGGTAAAGACATTTTAAAATTTTGAATAGATGTTTCTCCCAGAAGATATACAGATGGCCAATAAGCTCATGAAGAGATGCTCAAGAGCTTTAGTCATTAGAGAAATGCAATTCAAAACCACAATGAGATACCACGTGACACCCACTAGGATGGCTATAATAGCAAAGTAAGAAAACAGAAAAGGAGACCTCACACATTGTTAGGGAGTACATAAAATGATGCAGCCACCTTGGAAAACAGTTTGCCAGTTTCTCAAAAGGTTGAACATAGAATTACTACATGAGCCAGTAATTCCACTCCTAAAGATACACCCAAGAGAAGTGAAAACATGTTTTTACAAAAATTTGTACAAAAACTTTTCATAGCAGCATTATTCATAATAGCCAAAAAAGTGGAAATAACCCAAATGTCCATCAACTGATGAATGGGTAAACAAAATGTGGTATATTTATGCAAAAGAATATTATTCAGCCATAAAAAGGAATGACATACTGGTACCTGCTACAACATGGATGAACCTTGTATACATTATGCTAAGTTAAAGAAGCCAGTCACAAAAGATCACATACCGTATGATTCGCTTTCTATGAATTATCCAGAATAGGAAAATCTATAGAGATGGAAAATAGCTTAGTAGTTGCCAGAGGCAAGAGCAGGGGTGCAGGAAATGGGGAATGACTGCTAAAGGGTACAGCGGGGATAATGAAAATGTCCTGCAATTAAGCAGTGGAGTTGGTTGCACAACTTTGTAAATATACTAAAAATCACTGAATTGTACACTTTAAGAATGGTGAACTTACGGTATGTGAATTATACCATATTTTAATTAAAAAAGGAGATGAAACTGCCCAAGGGTAAAAGAGGGAAGGCAGACCGTCCCAGGGCGCTGCTGAGATCACCACTGGGGCTCCAGCAATGCACCCCTCCCCGCCTCCCACCCCCGCAATTCCCCTCTCCTCTCGGCCACCCCACCTCATCTCACTGTGCCCTGAACCCCACTCCCACTTGCCTCGTCCCAGCCACGTTTGCCCCATGGTGAGGCTCCCTCACCCCCGGGGCCCCCTCTGTACTCACCCAGCTGGTTCTGGTAGGACAGCATTTCACATTTCCTAGTAACCAACCCCCAGAAAGGAGGGGTTCCTGGGTGTGGACTTGGTGGCCCCGTCTATCCCCCTGCGGTTGTTTGCTGGTGTCCTGGTTGTAGCCATGGTCCCCTGAGAGCCTGACAAACTAGGACTTGGAGAAGACGCAAACGGTGGGTGGGGGTGGGTGTGGTTCTCCTCTGACGAGGCCTTTGTTTCAAGGGAGGGAAATGAATTCTCCTGGCCTCAAAATACCCTGCAGCCCAAGGTGGGTGGATCCAGGCTTCCTAACACAAGATGATGATCTTAGACCTTTTATCGAGCACTTACTGTCTTCTAGGCACAGTGTTAAGCCCTCCGGGGGAAGGCACATCTGGGCAGTGGCTCCACTACAGGTTCCAGAGTCAGACAGGCTTGGGTTCAAATCCTGGCTTCCCATTTCCTGGCTGTGTGACTTCAGAAAAGTTTCTTTATCTCTCTGACCTTTCATATCTTTGACTGTAAAATGGAGATACCCCTACCTGTTTCCAAATGGTTTGATAGCAATGTAATGTTCTCAGCACAGAGGAAATGCTCAACAAATGGGAGACTGTGAGTTCCGTGCAGGCAGGGACCCAATCCATCTTGTTTACTGTAACATCCTCAGCTCTGCCCTCCGTGTGCTTTTCACTTGCGCACCTCCACACCTTGGCCCATGCCGTCCTCTCCACTTGGGATGCCTTTTCCTCTACCCCAATCTCCACTAATCGACATCCTCCCTTTCTTCAAGGTCTGGCTCAATGCTACCTACATCCCATTGGGGTGACTTCTGTGCCTGGGTCCTCTCCCTGATTAAGGTGGAAGCCCCCAGAGCTGAGACTGTGGGATGGCCTCCAGTGTGACAGCAGAGTGGTTAATTGCATGGGCTTAGCTCTGGATAAGATACTTAACTTCTCTCTACCTCAGTTTGCTTGTCTGTAAAATGGGCTTAATAATGGTAGCTAATCCCAGGGGGGCTCTGAGGTTTAAATGAGGTGATGCTTTTTTTTTTTTTTGGCCTCACCGTGAGGCATGTGGGATCTTAGTTCCCCAACGAGGGATTGAACCTGCATCCCCTGCAGTGGAAGTGCAGAGTCTTAACCACTGGACCACCAGGGAAATCCCATTGTTTTCTTTTCTGTGTTTTTGGCTATGCTGTGTGGCATGCAGGATCTTAGTTCCCCAACCAGGGATCGAACCCGTGCCACCTGCATTGGGAGTGGGGAGTCTTAAGCATTGAACCACCAGGGAAGTCCCACAAGGTGATGCACTTAGAGTGGGGCCTGGCATGTAATAAGCCTTCAATAAATGCAGTAGATCTGTGCTAATATGGTAGCCACAAGCCACATGGGGCAATCTATTATAAAATAAAATTAATCAAAATTTAATTTATTTAAAACTTGAGTTCCTCAGTCTCCCTAACCACATTTCACATGTGACAACTGGCTACCAGTGATGTCCAATAGGACACGGCCCAGATACAGAACATTTCCATCAGCATAAAGTTCCTCTATGGGGCTTCCCTGGTGGTGCAGTGGTTAAGAATTCACCTGCCAATTCAGGGGACACAGGTTTGAGCCCTGGTCTGGGAAGATCCCACATGCCACAGAGCAACTAAGCCCGTGCGCCACAACTACTGAGCCTATGCTCTAGAGCCCGCGTGCCACAACTACTGAAGCCTGTGCTCCGCAAGAGAAGCCACTGCTATGAGAAGCCCGCGCACCGCAACAAAGAGTAGCCCCTGCTCATTACAACTAGAGAAAGTCCCCACGCAGGAATGAAGACCCAATGCAGCCAAAAATAAATAAATAAAAGTTCCATTAGATAGCACTATTGATGATGATGATGATGATAATAATGATAACGATAATGATGCTGTGGACACACAGTATGTGCTCTGTGTCTATTTGTGGTCTGGGTCAGGAGAAGCACTTAGGGGTATCTCTGAAGGCTCAGAACTCCTGGGAGGACCCAACTCCTCTTCCTGGCCCTCCCTGCCCAGCCTCTGATGTCCCCAGAGGTAACTGGGGCCCCTCACGTTAGAGGGATTAGGGCGAGAAATGTGACTGGTGAGAAACAGGCGGGATTAGGGACTAATGAGAGGGCAGTGGAGGAACCCAATCTCTGCATGCTGCCCACCTGGCAGGAAGTGGGTGTAGGTGGCAGCTGGGGGCTTTGCAGAAAGAGGCTGGAATGTGAAGTGGGGTGGGACGGGGGTGTGGAGAGGTACCTAACTGCTCCTGAGTGCAGTGGCAGGCACCCTGGATGGAGGGAGATCGCCAAAGACGGCCCCCCTTCTCCTTCTGGACCCAATTCTATCAGGGCCCAGAGCAAGGAGGTGTCAGCACTAACCCACATCAGCGTAAAGAGGTCCCAAGACAGCCCAGGGGTGAGGACCAAGAATGCCCTGGGGGTAGGGGACCTGGGACAGCACTGGGAAGAGGGGCTTGAGTTAGCCCAGCTGTTGGGTCCGAGGCTAGACCAGGGGAAACTTTCAACCCATGTGGACCCCCTCAAGGCCTGGAAGATGTGGCCATGTGGCTGTACTGTGGTCTCAAGCAGATGCACTCCTGGTTTCCTTATAGACAGTCATTGACAATGTGGCCTCTGCCCTCTTGGAGCTTCTGACAGCTGGAGAATCCCTTAGACGTGCATGACCCTTGACAGTCTATGTCTCAAAGGACAGGGAAGCCTTCTGGGCTTCCCTCATCACCTGGCACAAGTGGTGGACGCCCCTCACTGATCAGATGTTTAAAATCCCAAGAAGCACCCTTACCGCCCCAAGGGCATTAACATGCCCCACCTCTCCCTTAGGACCCAGGGGATGCGAGGTCCTGGACAAGGACCCTTGTGTCCCCATGACCTCAGCGATGAGAAGGGAGGGAAGCAGGGTTGGGGGAGCTCAACCCTTCCCCGTATTGAAGGTGAGGGACCAGCACCACAGGATAGAATTTGAAAGACAGGAAAAGCAGCATCAGCCCTGTGGGAAAAAAACACCTTTAGCAAGGACACCTTTCGAGTTCCATTTTTCTGCCCCAGCCTGTCTCCTCTTGAATATGGACATTTGTTGCAAAAAGACATGAGCCTCCCACCCCGACAAAGTGAATGAACTGTTTACTAGACTAAGTCCCTGACTCCTAGCCATCAGAGCTGGGTGAGGGTGACGTTTGCAGAACCGTAGGTGCGGGGTCTCTTCCTTAGTGAGATGGGGAGACTGAGGGTCGGAGAGAAGGGGTGCCTGCAGGGAGCAGTCCTCACTCCCCCTGAAAACCCCCTTCCCTGGAGGCCTGGGGAGCACTGAGGGGGGTTCTACAGGTACCTAGCCTGGACTCCCATGCCATGGGAAGCCAGCCTCATTTCCTCCCAGCCTCTTCCACCTGGCAGGGGACCTCTGACACGTCCTCCCATGCCTACCTGCCTCCCCCCACCCTAAACTCTCCCAGAGCCAAGCACGGGACCTCACTTAATCCCAATTATGTAATGTGCAACCCAACAGTTGGCCAAGGAGGAGGCGCCTGGAGCCACGCCCAGGAGTGGGGGCAAAAGGCTCCGCTTGGTCAGGACCACAGACCAGGCTTGGCCTCTGCCTGCAGTGGCCTCCACTCCTCCAGCCTCACCCAGCACCATGGGTGGCCGAGTCGGAGACCGGAGCCCCAAGCAGGCAGATACCCTGGCCAAGGTGAGAGCCAGGGGAAAAGGGCTGAGAGGAGGAGGGAGGGCGGTGGCCAGAACACTGCCCCACTCTGTTGGCTCAGCATGTCCTTGACATTGTCTCTTTGCCATCACCTCACCCAGGGTCGGGTCTCCCAGTGCCCGGTGACATCAGCCCTGTCCAGGGCAGAGGTTGAGGGAACAGCACCACTTCCGGGCAATAGTGTGGGTGCCAGATCAAGCCTGACTTCTCATCCAGGAGCCAGACCCAGAGACCTTTACCTGACATGCCCCTCCCCACCTCCCCTTAGGTGGGAGCTGAAGATGCTGATGGTCTGCACTCTGACTGCGTTCCCTTTCACTCCCCAGGACCCTGAAAGATGACCTGTCTGTAAGAGCTGAGAGATGGAGTAGAGTGTGTTGTCATCCCCACGGTCAATGGGGAAGAGGACGGATAATCACTAACCATGTTTTTGTAGAAAATGGGATGGAAAAAAAGACAGAAGCCTTGGTGGGCTAACACATGAAAAGAACTAAGAATACATTCATACTCCAATCTACTTACCCACCCATCCACCCATTTATCTTTTCTTCCATCCATCCTCCTACTCCCACCCACCCGTCTATCTATCTACTCACACACCCATCTCTCCTTCTGTCCATCCACCATTCATTGATTTGTCCTTCCTTTTTTTCCCATCCATCCATCCATTCTTTCTTCTTTCTATTTACTCACCCATGTATCCTTCCTTCCATTCACCTACCCATCCATCCACCCACCCACCCATCCTCCATCACTGTGGGCCAGACTGCACTGGAAGAGAAGGAGGCAAGACGAAAACAATCACTGAGTCTGGGGCCAAGGCTCAGTGTGAAAACCTCTTCAATCAACGTCTCTCTTCCCAGTTCCGAGAAAATGTCCAGGATGTGTTGCCTGCCCTGCCCAACCCAGATGACTATTTCCTTCTGCGCTGGCTCTGAGGTGAGGGCAGAGGTGGGGGAGGTCAGGGTGAGGGGGCAGTGAGAGGGCCCTTGTCCCAGCTGCTCCAGAAGGACCCAAGGCTCTCAGGATCCGACCACACCATCTTGCTTCACATGTTCAGATGCAGGAGAAGGGAGGGGACAGGAAAGGGAGGTCCCACCCAGGCCCCCAGTGCCTTCCATAGCCCCCCACTGCCCTCCGTAGCCCCCCACTGCCCAGGACCAGGGCAAGATGACTGCAAGGCAACCTCTTTCCCACCCCATGCCTTCTTTCCATCTTCTCACAGCTCAGAATTTCGACCTGCAGAAATCAGAGGCCATGTTCCACAAGGTGAGACCCATCCCCCTCCCTGGAAATTTGGCGAGGGGCTTTGTGGGGGCAATCCCTGCCTCCAGCCCCTACCTCCATCCCCTCCTCAGGGGTGCTGGGAGCCCAGTGAGACCTTACCGCTCAACTCCCTTTCAGTACATGGAGTTCCGGAAGACCATGGACATTGACCACATACTGAGTGGCAGCCCCCCGAGGTGAGCCAACACCCGCACACCCCCCAGTCTCTTATAGACTTACCACCCGAGCAGTCTCTGGATCATCGGGACCATGAGTGGAGGGTAGCAAAGACCATGAGTGTGCAGGCACCTCTCCTATAATAATTATGAATATTTCCTGGGGGCTTATGAGGTCCAAGCCTGAGTTAAGACTTTATCTGCATGATCTCATTTAATCCTCACAACCCATGAAGTGGGTACCGTTGTCCCCATTGTACACATGAGGACACTGACGCCCAGCAGTGGTTAAGCAGCCCACCCAAAGTCCCACAGCCCCAAGGTGGAGCTGGGATTTGAGCTCAAGCTTGTCTGTCCTCCAAATCCAGGCTCTTCACCACCACAGTTAGCTCGTGGATCTGAGCTCTCACCCCTAGGGCCTTGGTCAAAGCATCCTGTCTAGGTGGGAAAGAAACTTAGCTCACCAAGAAGTTGGGGAGAAGAGTCCCACCACTGGCGTCTTAGTAAAGCAGTGGTCCTAGTTTCATTTGTGGAGCACAAGCTCTGAGTCAGGCACTGTGTGATCTTGGGGACTTTCCCCAACAGAGGAGGGGGAATGGGGCTCAGGTAGGTGGCGTCACTTGCTCAAGGATGCACAGGAGGGAAGCAGTAACATCTGTTTGTGAACCAGGTCTGTGACCTTCAGAATCCATGTTCTTCATCACTAAGCCCAACTCCTTTCCATGGAAAGGGACACAGGAGACATTGCGGGCAGAACTAAGGAGCCCAGAGGCCTCAAGCAGGCGCGGCTGAGACCTGCCTTGGCCATGTACCTGCTGTGAGCAAGACCCCCTCCTGCAAGCCCCTCAGTTTTCTCACCTGGACAGTAGAGCCGCCCTCCAGCACAGAGACAGTGCTTGTACCACGGTGTGTGTTGGCTCAGGCCACCCATGGCAGCCTGGTCTGGGTATCTCTGGGAGGTGCATGATGCCAAGTTTCGTGTGTTTGTCCATGCCCAGGTGATCCAGAAGTACATGCCTGGGGCCCTGTGTGGCTATGACCGTGACGGCTGCCCTGTGTGGTATGACATCATCAGGCCGCTTGACCCCAAGGGCCTGCTTTTCTCCGTCACCAAGCAGGACCTGCTCAAGACCAAGATGAGGGACTGTGAGTGCATCCTGTGCGAGTGTGACCTGCAGACAGAGCGGGTGAGGCTGCCAGGGGACGTGGTCCCAGGAACACCCCTGTGCTCTCTGCTGTCACAGTCAGAGGGCTCTGTGGTCAAACACCAGCTCTGCCGCTTCCCCGAGCTGGAAGAGTTTGCCACCTTGGAAAGTGGTAACTTTGCCACCTTGGAAAGTTACCTCACCTCTCTGAGGCTGTTTCCTCACCTATAGAACAGGGACAATAATAATGGTCGCAAAGATTAAATTAGATAATGCAAGTATATGGCTGGCATACAGGGCCTAATTCATATTTCTCAGAATGCTAGCTACTGTTATTCCCTCTGAGTCTTTGCGCCTGTTGTTCCTCTGTCTGGATAACCCGACCTCCAGCACACACACTTCCCTCCCACACTTCCTTGGCTCTCTCCTATCTATCTTTCAGGTCTCAAACTGTCACTTTCTCTGAGGCCCCCGTCTGGGTTAACGTGTGTTTCCACAGCTCCCATGTTGTCCAGCTCTCACTTCAGGACCATGGGGATCTGGTTGCTTGTCAGTCTCCCCAACCAGACTGTGAACTCTTTAAGGACAAGAACTCTGGATTATTGAGCTACATGCTATACTTTCAGTGTCTGGCTCAAAATAGGTGCTTAATAAATATTAGTTGGACAAATGGAGGGATGAATGGCTGAATAAACAGCAGTATGAAGGGATGGATGGGTGAACTGATGAGTGGGTGGGTCAATTAATGGATGGATGGATAGACATGATGGGTGGATGGATGATGAATGATGGGTGATGGATGATGGTTGGATGGTGGATGGATGGGTGGTAAATGCATTCACTGTTTTGTCCACTCATTCATCTGAGGGCAGAGTAGGAATCTGGGAGAAGCCCTGAAGGGTCATGTGCTGGGGTCACCATCTCTCAAGTTCTGAGCCTGCACCCTGATCCTTGCTCTCATCCTCACAGCTGGGGAGGAAAATTGAGACCATCGTGATGATATTTGACTGTGAAGGCCTGGGGCTGAAGCACTTCTGGAAACCCCTGGTGGAAGTGTCCCAGGAGGTGGGGAAAGGCCCCTGGGCACCCCTGCTTGCTTTAACGACCAGCTTGGCCTGCTGTGACCTTGCTGCTCACTCAGAGCCAGGATCCGGTAAAAGGTGGTGGCCTTCCTGGGCCCCATCACTGCAGCTCAGGACCCAAAGATATGTTCGCTGGAAGATCCCACAGAACAGGCCTCAGGGACAACACTGTACTGAGACCATAGGGGCCAGCTTCAGACAAACCCCGCCCAGCCCTGTCATCCCTAGCTCTGTGACTCAGGCGAGTCACTTTATCCCTCCATGCTTCATTTTCCTCACTTACAAAATGGGGATACTGATTGCACTTCAAAGGGATGTAGGGATATTTCAGTGAGTTGTTATGTAAAGTGTATACACAAGTGCTTGGCAAATAGTGAACATTTAATAAACAGTAAACGTTTTATTTACTATTACATAAATTATTATTATATACTACTGTTGCTATAACATTTGCTCTAAAAATGATTATTATTATGTAATTACTATTAGGGTATGGTTGCAATAGTCTGGGGTGAGATTTCCTCCAGGGGCCATAGAGGTGATAGAAAGAAGGGAAACCCTCCACAGCCCTCTGAATCCTCCAGAGGGGAGGTTGCAAAGGGAATGGGGGTAGGAGAAGAAGAGGTGTGGGCTCTCATGGGGTCTTTCTTGGTTCCACAGTTCTTTGACCTCCTTGAAGAGAATTACCCAGAGACCCTGAAGTTCATGCTCATTGTGAAAGGTGTGTGGCAGGTGACTTCACTCTCCTGTGCCTCCAGTTCCTTATCTGCACCCTGGGGACAATACTAGCACCTTTTTCCCTGGATAGCAGTGAGGCAGGTTGGTTGCTTGGCTGCATGCAAATCAGAGTGCCTGAAACAGAGTAACTTCTCCATAAATGGTAACTTCTATGGTTGGCTTTACTGCAAGAAGAGGCAGCTCCAACCTCAGTTCTTCCAGGAATCCCCCCTCACCTTTCCCACCCATGTTGATCTCTCCCTCCTCAAACTGCCTCTGGCACTGGCAGCTGGTGCAGCCCAGTCTGGCCTTTCCTGTCAACTGCTTTCTGGGGCCTCCAGTTGTCTTGTGTGTATTCATCCTGTTTTCCTTGGGTTGTCTGCTCCTTGAAGGCAGGGCCTCTGATTCTCCACTTCTGTTGTATCCCTCACAGGCCTGGGGCCAGGTGGAAACTCAATAGGTATTTGGGTGGTTGTTGTTTGGGTGGGTGGGTGGATAGAAAGATGGTTGTATGTTTGATGGTTGACTGGTTGATTCATTGCTTAATTTGTTGTCTATTTGGCCAGTTGTTTAGCTGGCTGGTTGACTGGTGGTTAGCTGCATATCTGGTTGTCTGGTTGGATAGTTGTTAGCTTGGTAGACTGACTGATTGACTAGTTAGCATTTTGATTGCCTATGTGGGTGAGTGGCTAGTTGGCAGATTGGTTAGTTGGTTGGCTGATTTGTTGCTTGGCTGTATCTTGGATGGTTGATTGCTGGTTGTTTGAATGGTTGGCTGGTTGGTTATTTGAATGGTTGACTGACTGGAAAAGGCAGTTCGTTGGGCAGTTAGCTGGTTGTTTAATTAGCTGATTGGTTTACTGATTGGCTGACATGTTGATTGGTTGTTTGACTATTTGGTAGGTTGGCTGTTTGATTGGTAGGCTGATTGATGGGTTGGTGAGAAGGTGAATTGATTGGCTATTTTTTGGCTGGTTTGCTGGCTGTTTGATACATTGAATGATTGATTGGGTGGTTGGTTAGTTGGCTGCTTGTTGTTTTAGTTGACCAGTTGGTTGGATGGTTTGTCAGATGCAGGGCATTGGAACTTGCCAAGGTAACTCATGATTCCTCCACATTGTTGGCTATGACTGTTATGGAGAGAGTGGCCCAGTGGAATTATCTTTTCCCCATTATACTTGCTTATATCTCTCCAGCCACCAAACTGTTCCCTGTGGGATACAACCTCATGAAACCCTTCTTGAGTGAGGACACTCACAGGAAAATTATAGTGTTGGGAAATAAGTAATTCCAGCTCCATCCCCTAAGCTCTACGTATGAACTTTGGAGTAAGTTTGGTCCATCACCCCCTCCAGAGATCCACACATCACCTAAAGTCAGAGGCTCCTCCTTCTCAAAGATGAAATGGGTCTTACACTATAGAGTCTATCCTGTTACCTCTGTCTTACTTCCTGCCATGCCTCTTTGGTGACTAAAGCCTCCACATCTTTCTCCTTATCAGTTTCAGTTTGGTTGCTAGTCAACCTCTGGGCTATGGGCATCAGTTTCTTTTCAACACTCATCGCCTCAGTGCTTCTAAAGGCAATTTGGGCTGAAGAGGATGAGGAAGAAGAGCAGGAAGAGGAGAAGTGATTCAGAGAAGGAATGCTCAGTAAGAAGGGACTGGATAAGTAAATAACAATGCATCCATTTGATGAATTATTGGGCAGCCATGAAAAGTGATTTGATGTCATGGGAAATGTCATTAAGTTAAAAGAAAAATAGATTATAAAGTGGTGTGGATAGTATGGTCTTATTTTTATAAAAACAAGAATATATTTCTAGAAGGAAATACAACAAAATAATTTGTGGTTAGCAAGAAATCAGGTGGTTTATAATTTTTTTTTATATTTCTGTACTTCCTAAACTTTCAGAATTACATGTATTACCTTTATAAGTGGGCAAAAAAAAAAATGTTTTAATGATAGAAAAAAAGAAATAGAGAAGAGAAATAGTTCTTAAACTCAACCGGTGACCCTGAGCTTGGAGGATAACATCTCATAATCAGAATGGTCAGATCATCAAATCAGGAGATCTGAGGATCCAGGGGGATGGGGATGAATCTAACAAATCCCTGTTTTCTCTCCCTTTCTGATACCTGAGTCTCTGCCTCTGCCTAGATCCACTGGGGTAGGGAGCTGGGTGGATCACAGGTAGCCCCCAAATCCTGGAGCAGTGTGGGTAACTGCCACACTCCAGACCCACGTCCAGGCCTCTGCCCCCTTTGGTGGTGCACAGGGTTCTGTGCATTTGGCTGTGAGATGCCAGGCATTATGGTCTTTGTTCTCATCCCACTGGTATCTCCCATGGCCACAGCAGGGGATAACTTGAATTGGTTATAGGGCTGGGGCCATGGTGACACCCCAGGATCCAGAACACTTAGAGCTTTGCATAGGGCATGAAGAACAATAATGGGCATTATGATTGTGGTGATTAAACAGCAGAGAGGGGGAGGTCCTTTCAAAGACCCAGGGCTGTCCCTCTCCACCCAGAGGTCTGACTTGTGTATGCCACTTGCACACAGTGTGGCCCCTGACATGGTCCTTGACCTCATTAGGCTCCTTGAAACAATTAAACAACTCTAATCTTGACTGCTCATGACTGGGAGACCCTCAAAAATGTGCAAACCCATCAGCCAGGGAAAAGATGTTTCTATAGCAACACAATGCTGGAAGACATTTCTGCAGCCTAAGGCCTGGGGGCCTAGGGAATGGGCCCTGGCAGCCTAGCTCCTGTAGGGCTTCTCCCCAAGGTCAGGTCCTCCTGGTAGGAGGGGGGCTGATGGGTCCCCTCCATGCTCAATAGTCACCCTTCAACCCCTCTCCCCACAGACAACTGGAAGGAAGGTTTGCTGAAACTCATCAGTCCTGAGGAACTGCCTGCCGAGTTTGGGGGGGCCCTGACCGACCCAGATGGGAACCCCAAATATTTAACTAAGGTATGAAGAGGCCCAGAACAGGGGAGGGTAGAGGAGTAGAGCTGGGTTCCTTTCTCACCCACTCATTCATTCCACAAATGGCTATGGAGAAACCCCTGTGAGCCAGGTATTGAGTTAGTCCCAGCCCTGCCCTAACAGAGCTCTCAGCAGCTGTGCAGGCAAACAAGAAATGGGGAGATTTTGACCCAGAGGGATGAGCTGGAAGGGGAGGTTCCCAGAAGAGGCCCTGATTGAGGATGGAGGGACACAGGAGGCTTCCCAGGGTGGGGGGGATGGGTAGGGGAGGACAGGATGAGCAGGATACTTCCAGGAGATGGGGAAATACCTCAGGCAGGAGAAACAGCATGAACAATGCAAGAGGTGGGGAGCAAGCCCATCTTGCTCTGTGTCTGCAAATCAACTATGGTGGGGAGATCCCCAAGTCCATGTACATGCGGGACCAGGTGAAGACACAGTACGAGCACTTGGTGCAGAATAGCCGCAGCTCCTCGCACCAGGTGGAGTACGAGATCCTGTTCCCAGGCTGTGTCCTCAGGTAAGGAACAGGCCACCGACCCACCCCTGGCTGGGCCCTAGCCCCTCAGGGACCCTTCAGCCTGAGCAGCGACCTGTTCCCCTCCTTCCCCCAACACAGGTGGCAGTTCTCATCGGACGGTGCAGACATCGGCTTCGGGGTTTTCCTAAAGACCAAGGTGGGGGAGTGGCAACGGGCTGGGGAGATGACGGAGGTGCAGCGCAGCCAGCGCTACAACGCCCACCTGGTGCCCGAGGATGGGAGCCTCACCTGCACGGAAGCTGGCGTCTGTAAGTCTGCCCTGGCTGGGCCCCAGACCTGGAAGGTTGGAGCCACCTGTGCCATGGTTTACAGGAAGAAACAGAGGGGTAGTGACCACCCCCCCCGCAGGGACATACACCCTAGGTCAGTGCCATTCATCCATACAGTCACTCATTCGGTCCACACTTGAGAGCACCTATCGTGTGCCAAGAGCCAGAGACAGAAGGGGTTGAGAGCACTCAGGCCGCAGGACACAGGCAAGGGACAATAGGGCAGTGACATTCCCCAGGAGGAAACTGGGGCTCTGAGAGGTAAATCAACTTGCCCAGAGCCACACAGCTGAGTGTGGTACCCGGGTCCCACTTCAGCCTCGTGGTAGCTGCATAACCCTGAGCAAAAGTCTTACTGGGCACAGGTTTGCTCACTTGTGAAGCAGAGGCTACAACTCCTACCTCTTGGGTGCCTGTAATGAGGCAGAAGGCATGCACAGGCCTTGCCCTGCACCCCACTTCATCAAGGGGCCTGGGAGGCCTCTGATGTGCCGAAATGCCCCCCTGGCACACCTGTCATGTGACTGTCCAGGTGTGGACACAATGGGAGGCAGTGGCTGTTGTTCTCATTGCCAGTTGGTGCAACTAAAGCCAGGCTGGGCACATGCCAGGAGGAGGTCAGTTTCTGTTTACAGGCCCTGCTCAGGAATGGCAGTTCCCATGGGGAAGGGAACAGGAGTCGGGGGAACTTGGTCCAGCTTGGCAAACACAACAGGTGGGAACACAGCCCGTTCTCCCCCATGGCCAGGGCAGGGCGCAGGGAGTGTGAAGCCAGGCCAAACTACCCGTCTGTCCATCTGTCCCCCCAGATGTCCTGCGCTTTGACAACACCTATAGCTTTGTCCACACCAAGAAGGTCAGCTTCACAGCGTAGGTGGTGCTCCCGGATGAGGGCATGCAGAAATACGACAAGGAGCTCACCCCTGTCTAGGCAGCTCCCTCACTTCCCAGAGACCCCTGACCCTCTGCTTTCGGTCTATGTATCCTACTCTTCCCCCAGAAATTGCTCAGTAGTCCTCTTGACTCTGTGACACTAGTAAGTAAAGAAAAGGCTGCCTTGGGGAAAATGCATATGCTGTGGTCAGATCAGGAAAGGTACGAGAGGCACAGCTTTGGAGAATGCCGAGGTTGCAGAAAAAGAAGAAGCAAGGGTAAAAACAAGTGGATGTCCCTGAAACCCAAAAAATAGGAAAACTAGTCTCCTAGCCTTTGTCCTCACTTCTGAGGCATTTGTGTGCTTGAATTTTTTCTCCATGAGTTATCAGCAACCTGGGTTGGAGATGTATCTAAATTCTTTTTACTGCTACTCCTTATATAGTATATGCTCAATATATACTTGTGAAGTTGAATGGAGGTAGGGAGCAAATGATTCATGGGTGTGCAAGATAAGAAGTACTAGGGGAGATTTCAGCACCTCGGACAGGGACAGAGCCGTGGAGGGGGTGGACTCTCTTGGAGACCCAGGTGACCCAGCCCCCAGATCTATGGCAGTGGCTGCCCCCTTGGGTAGGTAGGAGCTGCCTAGAGAAGTCTTTGTCTGACTCAGAGCACACAGCTTCCCCAACCCATCTCTACCACCCTCATCGCCTTCCCTTGCAACTCACAGCTTATGTTTTAAGCAATTAAAGGCACTTTCCTAGAAGCAAAGGAAGTCACATCTGGCTCTAGCTGCTGCCTGGCGATAATAAAAAAAACCCACAGCTGTCATTCGGTGAGTGCTCTCTATGTACCAAACACAGTGCCAAGTGCTTTATGAGTTTAGCCCATTTCACTCTCACGCCTGCCCTGAGGCCACGTATCATGGTCACCTATGCATAAGGAAACCAAGGCTCAGAGAGGTGAAGTCACTCACCCAACATCATACAACTCTTTTTTTTTTTTTTTTCTTTTTTTGGCTGCGCCACACAGCTTGCGGGATCTTAGTTCCCTGACCAGGGATCGAACCCATGCCCTCTTAAGTGGCAGATCCAAGACCTGTTTTGTTTTTTTTTTTCACTCTAAAGACATTGCTCTTAATTGCCCTATAATTCTGCTTCCTAAAACCCTACTTTTACAGAGAAGGAGAGAAGGAATGACTTGTTTGTCCTAGATCGTCCAGTGGAAGTGTCTTGGATGTCACCCTCTCCAATCTCAGTTTGTGGGCAGAGGAGGTGTTATGCCCATTGGGCAGCTGGAACAATGGAGACCCACAATGCTAATTAAGCAGCTCCTCCAAGGAAACTCACAGCAGAGGGGGCAGGGCTTGTGCTTCAAAGCCCAGCATCCGGTCCACTGTTTGCATGGTCTCTGAGAAGCATGGCCTCTTGCCATCCACCAAGAGCCTGGGTGACTAGAGGAGACACCAGGGCCCCAGGATGTTCTCGCTCCAGGGACATGGCCTCAGGGACATGGAGCTGCTGGCTTGAGCCCCAGGTCCTGACACATCTCTTGACAGGAGGAGTCGAATTACACAGAGACTGTGGATGGTTGGGAACCAAAGGACTTGAGATTCCTTGGGAATGAGCTGAGGGCCGAGCCCGCTGGGGTGAGCCCACCCATGGGCAGAACAGGAGGCCTGACTCTTAGACTAATCAAGCTAATGTTCAACAGCAGCTAGTACTTTCCATGTGCACTTATGGACGCATTTTATAGATGAAAAACAGCTCCCAAAATGCACTGGCCTTGTTTCCTTCAGCCCATGGGTGGCAGAAATAGGACTGGAGCTAAAGGCACCCTCCTCCCACCACTAATTCACGTTACTGCAGCAACTTGCCAGAACAGGACAAGACTGCCGACTCTCTGAGCTGGGGGCTGGGGTGGGGGTGTGGATAGGAAGGAGGAAAAGAAGAAAGGTTGTCAGATTTAGAAGAAGAAAAAAGGCAATACTTGGGACATACTTAAAATGTATTGTTTATCTGAAACTAAAATTTAACTGAGTGTCCTATATTTTACCTGGCCACCCTACAAATAAGGAATGAGAGAGAGGAGAGGGAGGCGGGGAGGCAGAGAAGAGGAGGATGGGTTCATACTCTTGGAAGATGGTGGCAGCAGCTGTAGTTGGGGCAAGGATGTCATGGGGGGAGGATGGCTCAGCCCCGGGGATACAGCGTGGAGGGACAGGGGGTCTCACCCTTGCCCCTTGAGGTAAAGACCCCACCCCCAGGCTGCAGCAGGGGCAGAGGATAAAGGGGTGGACCCTTTGCACCCTTGAGGCTGAGGCAGCTGTGAGCAGTGCTGTTGGATTATCTGCATTTGTCTAAGCTCCTCTACTGCAGCTCACAGACCCCATTTTGAACAAAGGGGGAACTTGCTACCAGGAGGCAGGGGCAGCGCAGAGAGCTTAGGCTAGGACTGGAGCCAAGAACCAAAAAGTGCCCCTTGGTACCCGTGGATGCCCAGCCACAGCAAACCCACTCCTACTCTGTAGCCACAGTCGGTGGGAAGCAGCCCTCCAGCTCCCAGCCTCCAGGTCTCCAGTCTCACCCAGGGGCAGGATGCTTTGCTCCAGTTCTGAGTGTCCAGGAGGTCGCTGGGGAGGGAAGGAGACCCCACTTAGCCTTGGCTAATGGGCCCCCTCATTCCAGCAGCAGTCAGCAACCAGTATAGTGGCAGGAAGACCAAGGCCTGCAGGCTCCCCACTGTGTGCGAAGGGAAGTGAACTCCCAGTTCCCACAGCCCAGAAATGCCAGGGAAGAGATGGGGAAGGAAAGACGTCAGCTGCCCTTGGGAGGCAAAGATGGTGACCACAGCCTGTTTCCCTTAAAAGAGGGGGTTCAAATTTGGCAGCTGAGGCCGAAAGTCTGGGCCAGTTAACCTTGTAGACCCCAGTCCAGGGCAACCTTCTGTCCTGATGCTAATTAGGCACCAGACCCCATCCTCTTCCCCAGGAACCCAGCACTGCCGCAGCCTTTCCAGAGAATCCACTTTCACATCACACAGTTAAGGTCAGCTTTGCCCCCCAGCACATGGTACAAACACACACAAGTACCAGAGGGAGTTAAGACCAGAGCACTAGAGAAGTAGAAAGCTTTATTGTGTGTATATAAAGGGTGATTTAGTGGTCTTCTGAAGGGCCCCCTGACTCCCTGATTTCCTCAGCGGTTGTCTGGGACACTCCATCAGTCTCCTCCTCCAAAGACAGTCTCTCCATTGCCCTGGCCACCGGCTGCCTCTCCTCGGTGTCTGGCCTGGTCCACGCCCGCCTCAGTGTGTTCCCCAGCCAACCTCGAGGGCAGCTCAGCTGGAAAGCCTCCAGCACCTTCCTCAGGGACAGCAGGATCGGGATCTACAGCAGAGTGACGCAGCTGACAGAAGCACTGCCAGCAAGTCCTTCCGCGTCTTACAGGAGGCCGGGAAGCACCTCAGTGCTGCCCAGTGGTGTGGGGCAGGCCGTGCGGGGCAGCTAGAAGTGACCCTGAGCCCACAGTTACTCATCAAGGTAAAAAAAGAAAAGCCAGGAGCAGGCAGGGAAGCTGGAGATGGGACAGGGCAGAGGGGACAGGACCACAAACGAGTGTCTGTGAACCTGGATGGTGGTGGGACCAGTCCTCTCAGTCCTTTTCCTGGTTTTCCTGTACCAAGGAGAGGCCACCTACATTTCCAGGATAAGGATTTCCCATGATGTGGGTGAAGCATCCAGCTACGGAGCTAGCTGAGGCCTTTCATCTCTCCCAATTACCCAGCTTCCAGAACCCAAGGCCTGTGCGTTATGGCGGCCAACACTTTCATTTCAGAGAAATGGGGAAGGAGTTTGCCCAGGTTCCCACAGCTTGAAACAGGAAGTACTCACCTGTAGGAGGTGTTGTTGTAAAAACAGGATTTCTGGCCAGGCTCAAAGGGTCTCTTCCAACTCCAGATGCTCAGCCAGCAGATGGTATATACTTAAGGAAGAACCTAGGCCCCCAGCCCCAGGTGAGAGGGCTCCTCTTGAGCTCCCATGCACCCCAACACAACCACCTGTGTTGAACTACGTTATGCCTCATTTATCCAACTGGGCACTGCAGGGAGAAGCCAGGTCAGCCTGTGACTGTCACAGCCCCAGCCCATAATAGGTCCTTAGAGGGAGAGAAAATTCTTCTCCTGATTTTCCCTTACCCATGGGCATTTCCTCACTGCAACCCTGGTTTAGAACAGGGGCAGATTGGAACCCATGGGTAGTTTCTGCTATAGGGCACTGGTTAAGTTACAACTCGACCAGACTGGAATTCTACATAGCTGTTAACATTCATGGGAGAATACAAAAATGTATTCTCCTGGGAATTCCCTGGCAGTCCAGTGGTTAGGACTGCATTTCCACTGCAGGGGGCATGGGTTCAATCCCTGGTCAGAGAACTAAGATCCCACTAGCCACGCAGCATGGTAAAAAAAAAAAGTATTCTCCCATGCAGAGAAATGGGATATCCAGTGGGAGGAAAACAAATTCTATCATGGCACATGCAGACCTATTTTATAAAACACTAACTTAGTATATGCCCAAGGATTGGTGATTCTCAGCGTTTCAGGATTTTCATTTTCTGTTCTATATATGATTTAACAGGTAACATTGAGAACAGCTCTTAAAAGGAAGCGAAAAGTCAGTGTAGCGTATGACTCTTACAAAGAGACGTACAAACAGGAAATTCTAGTGTCATCTTGGGATAATCTCCAAGCAGCGTTAATTGTCCTTTGTGCATCTGTATCTCCCGTGATGGAAGTATCTTACTGTAAAGAAAGGAAGCTTCAAGTTGTCCCAGGCTGCCAGCATCCTTTGGGACAGAGGCCACAGTGCCCAGGTTCCTCCATCCTAATCACATCTATCAAAATCTCTCTGGGGTGAGTGGGCCTTCCCAGCCCCCCGTGCGATCCTTGGGCCAGGCTTGATCCCAGACTTGCTCCTGCACATGCAAATGCGAGACCCCCAGGGCCTTGCCTTTTGGTCAGAGCTCAGCCGAATCCAGGGCTGTGGGTTCCAAGTCCCAGCTCTGGATGCCTATCCCACTGCCATTCTCAGGGTGAGGGTTGCCAGATAATACAGGATGCTTGGTTAATTCTTTAAAATTTTAGTATAAATGTATCTCATGTAATATTTGGGACATATTTAAACTAAGAAATTCATTGTTTATCTGAAATTCGTGTTTAACTGCAAGCCCTAAATTTTGATTTGCTAAATCTGGAAAACCTATCAGGGGATCCAGCACTCCTTTCCTGGGCTGACCCCCAACTCTGCCCAAGATAGCCCTGGGAGGGGAAGCACAGTGACAGGAAGAGAATCCCCAGATCCACCTCGACCTGGGGCATCGTCCTCACCTCATCCTCTTGCACGTCATCGTTGAGCATGAAGGCCTCCACGCTGAACTGCAATGTCTCATTATTCTGCCGGGACCAAGGGGCAGAACTAGGGCCTACTGAGAAGCACCCGGGGGACAGACAAGGGATCCCAAGGGACCATCACCTCGGAGACTGGCCGTAACAATTTTCCTGGGAAGCCATGGAGAGGCTTACTCTGTGGGACCTTCTTGCTCCCTAAAGCCACGTTAAAGAATGTCCACCCCATTACTGGAGTCTGGGGACAGACAAGGATCCCAAGGGACCATCACCTCGGAGACTGGCCATAACAAGTTTCCTGGGAAGCCATGGAGAGGCTTACTCTGTGGGACCTTCTTGCTCCCTAAAGCCATGTTAAAGAATGTCCACCCCATTACTAGAGTCTGGGGACAGATGTATTTAGCCTGAGCAAAGGGCAGAAGTTACAAAGTCAGCCACGAGTGACAAGACTCTAAGGCCCCTGCAACCACTTAATGGCCTGCACCCCGGCTAGGAAGGACAGTCCGTCCTCTGCCAAGCTACTCACAGCCCAGGTGGGCAGCTTTAGACCCCAGCAAGTTCAGGCCAGGCACCATAAATGGTTACTAATGACCAAGTGCAAAAAACAGACTTCTACACATGATTACACCAGTGGCCCAGCTAAGCAAGACCCCAGGATAGGGATGAGCTATCTGCCCCCATCTCCCTCCCCACCCCTCAAAACCCCACAGACCCCCAGTTGAAGACGAGGGTGTATGTCCTCTGAGAGCGGTTCAGGTTCACACACTTGTCCATGTAGAGCTTCATGGCCCAGTTTAGCATCAGCTGGATGCGGGCTTCTAGGGTCAACCACAAGCCTTCCACATAAGGGAAGTGGCGAGGCACCCGAGGGAAGAGGGTTATTCCTGGTACGTAGCCAGAGCTACCCCCTAACAAGCAACTACTGCATGCCGGGTAAATCACAGCCATTATTCCATTCTTTCCTGAATGGTCCTAGAAGTGTTATGCCCATTTTACAGATGGGGTGATGGAGGCTCAGAGAGAACTTCGGTTCTCTTACCCCAGCCTCATCTACCAAATGGGTGCACACCTGTCCCACCAGGGGTGGAAGACTGAGGCCAGGTACAGGATGGTACACATGGCCCACATTCTGCCCTCCTTGGGCAGCCCTCAGGGGTTCACTCTCCATCCCCTCCATAGGCACCAGGCCAAGCCTCACCATGCAGTACCTGGAGGGCCACCTGCAGGAGCTGTGTGTTGAGGGCTGAGGACTTCTTGGAGGGGTCCTTCAGGGGGGCCAGGCAGGGTTCATGATGGGCCAGCTGCAGCCGAGCTGTTTGCCTACCGCCCAAGGAGCAGCCTGTGCTGGGGAGCTGCTAATGAAGAGGCACCACAGGTCAAGGGGGTCCAGTGGGTCCCCACAGTCAGACTGGAGGGCAAGCCCTGAGCAAGTTCCCCTAGGGGGAGGGAATGGGAATGGGAGGACCGAAGGGAAGCTGCTCAAATAAGCTTGACCAGCACTGAGCATCCTCCTAGCTGCCATTAGGGGCTATTCCATATACCCCCATAGGAACCGCACAACTGCCCCTATTTTACAGATGTGGAAACAGGCTGGGAAGTCCTGCTACCATCTGCCCATAGTTACATGCAGCTATCAGCTGCAGAACTTAGATTCAAACTCCCAACGAAGGGCTCTTCCAGAACTATTTAAAGATTGAAGTTATATGGCAAGATTTGGATGATACCAATGGTATTAAAATAAAAGCTGAGTTTACCTTTACCCTGTCCCTACCAGTAACTGCTTGCTTTGTGTCAGTGTGAGCAGCTGGCCTGTGTGTAAGCAGACTCATCCCTGAATGGTCCCCAGTTAATTCTTTTTACCATTTGGGCTCCCGACCACCTTGCCATGCTGCTTCGAAGAAGGATTATCTTGACCCAGAGGGCCTAGAGCAGACCAAGGACCAGAAAGGAGTTGAAAAGTTTTTTAGAAAGGAGAAGAATTTAAGGCAGTTGTGTAGTGTTTGCTGAGCATCTACTGCATGCCAGCTCTGTCCTAGAGGCCAGGGGTGCGGGGTGGGGGTGGGGGTGGGGGTGGGGGTGGGCCCCTACCCCTGATTTTGGCCTGGCTGGACAGCTCAAACCTTAAGAAGGAGGACCCTGGACTCTGGAGGTTCCTGCTCAGTCTGGCTCCCCAGACATAGGGTGAAGGTCAGGTAGGAGGAAGAGGTAACCCGGGGCTCTGGTGTCCTGGGCTCTCAGTGGGGGGGGGGAGGCAGCAAGGGACTCCCAGGTCAGGGGGCATTGGGAAGTAGGGCTGAGTGTTGGAGGGCACCTGACAGAGTGACTCACAGGCCATCAGGAGGGAAGTCCCCTCCTCCCAGTATCCCCAGGATGCCAAGTCCAGCTCCTGTGGTGGCCCAGACCAGGCATGGGGGGATGAGTTATCCTCGCAGGGGCTCCCCAGGTACACAGCTGGCAGAGGGAGGCTCAGCTCAGCTCAGGGGTGGGGAGGGCGTGGGGAGGGCGTGGGGAGGGCCCCCACCCCCCCCACCCGCCACCCGCCACCCGCCACCCGCCACCAACCACCCGCCACTCCAGCTCCCAAGGTAGACCCATTGCCCAGACCTTACCGAGAAGCAAGACCCGAGCAACAGGCAGAAGCGCCCTGGGGACAGCCATAATGAGAAGAAACATTGCCCACCCCCCACAAGCCTCCTTAAATTGGCCCAGAGAAGGCTGGAGAAGGAACAAGCCTCACCTGGAGCCCACACGTGAGCCTAGGGCACGGCTGAGCTAGGCCAGGCCCAGCACTTCCATGTTCCCCCACCAGGGGCCCCCCACCCAACTGCAATGCCTTCTGATTTTAGAAAAGGTTCTGAAGCCCTCCTCACTCACGTGGGATTTAATAAGGCTGGTGGAAGGCTCACCGCACAGTGGACTTAACTTTCTCATCTGTAGGATGATAATGGTGGCATCTACCGCACAGGCCGTTACGGAGTTTCTGTAACAGTGCTTCGCACAGTGTCTGGCACATAGTAAGAACTCCATCCATGTTCTCTGTGGGTGTCATCTGATGATTCTTGTTCAAGAGGGAGAAGCATGATGATGATTCTGTCTGGGGGGCAGAAGCCAGGGAGGGTTCAAGGAGCAGGTACCGTTAGAGATGGACCTTGAAGGCTGAGAACAGAGGGAAATGGGGGCAGGGAGGGCATTCCTGGCAGGTGGCATGGCCTAAGCAAAGGCGCAGAGGCTGGATGTGCAGGAGTCAGGGGAGGCAGAACAGAGGTGCAGGATGCGTCACGGTGAGAGATGAGACTGCGTAGGCCCAGAGGCTCTGAAAGCCAGGCTGAGGTGTTCAGACTGGATCCTGGAGGCTGTCAGGAGTCAAGGAAGGTATCAGAACAGAGGAGGGACTTGGGGAGATTGAGCCAGCAGCAGAATCAGATCAGAAGCATGTTCCTGGGCTTCCCTGGTGGCGCAGTGGTTAAGAATCCGCCTGCCAATGCAGGGGACACGGGTTCGAGCCCTGGTCTGGGAAGATCCCACAGGCCGCGGGGCAACTGGGCCCGTGAGCCACAACTACTGAGCCTGCGCGTCTGGAGCCTGTGCTCCGCAATGAGAGGCCGCGACAGTGAGAGGCCCACGCACCGCGACACCGCGATGAAGAGTGGCCCCCACTTGCCGCAACTAGAGAAAGCCCTCGCACAGAAACAAAGACCCAACGCAGCCAAAAATAAATAAATAAAAAATAAATAAATTTATTAAAAAAAAAAAAAAAAGCATGTTCTTTTACGCACTGGACCTTTAAGGAGTGCCCAAGACTTTCTCGCTTATAAAAATAAAACCATGATGATCACCCTCAGATGCACATCTTCGAATCATCATCCAATTATTTCCTCTGAATAAATTCTTAGGATTGGAATGCCTGAACCATAAAATTGGCATACTTTCTAGATTAGTCATCTGATGGCACAATTACCAATTATTTGCCCTTGAAATGGATGTCTCTTGCCACAATCATAATAGTGGTTAAATAACTCTGTGAGCCCCACTATGGCCAACTGCTTTGCAAGCCATTTCTCCTGTAACCCTCACAGCAGCTTCAGAGGGTCATTACAGACAACTGTACAGTGAGGAAGCAGGCTCAGAGAGGTCAGGTAACTTGCCCAAGGTCACACAGCCTGTGAATCAGCTCTGCCTCTGACTCTGTAGAGAGCCATAGGCTGGAAGGCAGTAGGCAAGGAAGCAGTACTGGGCTGGGGGGGACGGAGGAGGTGGGGGTTGGAGTGACTCCAACTCCAGGAAACAGGGATCTAACCACAGTGCGGTTGTAAAGAGTAAATGAGGACTTCCCTGGTGGCGCAGTGGTTAAGAATCCACCTGCCAGTGCAGGGGACACGGGTTCAAGCCCTGGTCTGGTAAGATCCCACAGGCCGCAGAGCAACTAAGCCCATGCGCCACAACAACTGAGCCCGTGCTCTAGAGCCTGCGAGCCACAACTACTGAGCCCACGTGCCACAACTACTGAAGCCCACGCACCTAGAGCCCGTGCTCTGCAACAAAGAAAAGCCACTGCAATGAGAAGCCTGCGCACTGCAACGAAGAGTAAGTCCCTGCTCGCCACAACTAGAGAAAAGCCCATGCGCCACAACGAAGACCCAATGCAGCCAAAAATAAATAAAATAAATAAATTTATTAAAAAAAGAGTAAATGAGCCTCAACACAGGAAGCGCTTAGCATGGAACCTGGCCCACTAGGAGCAGTTCAATAACAGATATTCTTCTCAATAACCTGGAGGTGGTTTGAACCAGCCAAGGTGGGCACATTTGGAGGTGCTGCCTCCTTGTGGTGGTCCTGAGCATTGCATGAAGCTGGCCACTGGGGGACCCAACTCCCAGCATGCCCCAGGTCAAAGGCCACCAGGCCCCCGGGGTGGGAAAAGACATCTCCCCCCAACCCAATCCCAGCAGGGGTCTGCCTCATCCTCTCAGGCCCCAGGAAAGCAATTTCCTATTACACCCAGCATCTGCCACCTCCGGTCCATTCACCTCTCTGCACCTGTTTCCCACCCATCAAATGGGATAATACGAGTTAGCCTAGTCACTAAGAACTGTCCCCCATCCCCTGCCCAGGAAAGAGACAGGCTGGTGAGAGTGTTTCCCACCTCTACAGGGCTGGGGTGTTTGGGGGAGGCATTCCAGCTCCATGCATGGCCCCCCAGAGTAGAGTTGCAGATAAAATACAGGATGCCAGTTAAATTTCAATTTCAGATAAACAATGAAGAACTTTTCAGTGCATGTATGTTCCATGCAATATTAGGGACATACTTATACTAAAGTATTGCTTGTTGTTTAAATCAAACAAAATTTAATCGCTCAACCTGTTATTTTATTTGCTATATCTGGCAACCCTACCCTGAAGGGTTCAGCGCAGAAGCAGGACTGGGCTGCCTGGGAGAGGCAAGTACCCATTCTGTGCCAGCTGCTTTGGACCTCCCACTTCAGCTCTCACAAGCTGGTTGGGGGAGTGTGTCTTAGCCCTACTTCACTGAGAGGCCACTGAAACTCCCGCTGGCTCAAAGCCACACGGCTGATATGCGCAGGGACCAAGGGGAGAGTTGGGGCTGCAGCTTCCAGGATAGATGCAGGCCCTGGCCATAGGAGCTCACAGAGGGGGAGGCTAAGATCGCTACAGGCTATCAGCACAGTCATGGAGGAAGCCCAGAGGAGGCTCCCAAGCCAGCTCTAGGGAGTCAGAGGCTACCTTGAGGGGGTGAACTAAGGGAAGAGTGGGCTGTAGTCAGGCTCAGGTGGTATCTGCCCAACAGGATCCCCTCCCAGCGGTATATTTTAGGAGGCCTGCAGAAAGAGGGCAATGCCTACCCCAAAGGAGCCTGGCAGCACCACGGTGGAATCCCAGGCACCTGCAGGGGGGCATTGATGGGCGGGGAGGTACCAGACAGGCCCAGTGCTAGCCATTGTGAGTGATGCATTGCCAGAGACATCGGCCTCCACCTCTGAGGGCCCCCAGCCCTGCTCCCCATCACCACATCCCTGCTTATCCCCAATAGAAAAGGAGAAAACTCAACTTCTTGAGGATTTATTGGACCGGGGGCTGTGCTGCCTTCCAGCCAGGCCCCAGCAGCCCCTCCATCAGGAAGGGGCTGCCAGAGAATCAGTCCTCAGGGTCCCCACTAGTGTACTCCTGTGTTTCTCCAAGTGCCTGCTGCTCCTCCGTCAGCCACACTGCCATGGGGTGACCTGGCCAAGCCGTTGGGAATCCTGTAGGTCCCCAGCTTGCCAAGTGATCTTGGCCATATTCCTTGCCTTGTCTGGGCCTTAGTCTCCTTACCCTCCATGGGAGTATGTTATTGTCCTGTCAAAAGACAGGGCTGGGCACATGCACAGTCCAGTCCGGCTCAGTATCACAGATTCCATGGAAGCAGAGGGGGTTCAGGTCCTGTCTGTGAGTCACTGCAGCTGCTGCTCTGAGGTCTTTGTCTCTCAGTTTCCGTTCAGCTTAAACCCATTCAGGTGCCAGGGCCTTGGATCCCAGAGAGCTAGGCATCCGCAACCCCTGGCAGGAGGAGGGAGTTGGAACAGAGCAGGGAGTGGGCCAACCCACAGGCCAGGTACTGGGGTGGGGTCAGGAGGAACTGGGCTTCTCCACAGAGGGGTAGAGCTTGCGCAGGCTGGAGTCCAGGAGGAAGTCCACTGACCTGTGGGGCAATGGAGGGTCATGAGCAGGCAACCAAGGGGTGCTAATGGGGGAATGGGAGGCAGGAGGTCAGGGCTAGGAAAGGGACTCCTGGATGCAGGACACAAGTGCCATCCTGGTGTCAGCCATCACCCTCTCTTTATTCAGTTGGGAAAACTGAGGCACAGAGAGGGTAAAAGACTCACACAGGACCTCAAGGTCAGCTATGTTCCTGAGGGGAAAGACTCCTCCTCCCACTCTATGTTCATCTAGTTGGGTTGGCCCCATCTCTGGTTCTAAGGGAAGGCACATGACCCAAGCCGGGCCAGTCGGAAAAGGGAAACTGGCTCAGGGATGGGCACCCAGTTCAGTATGAACCAATGACAGCCTTCCTTGGGATTTTTGCTGTCATTATTAAGAAGCTTCCTATGGGGGGACTTCTCTGGCAGTCCAATGATTAAGACTTCACCTTCCAATGCAGGGGATGCAGGTTTGATCCCTGATCAGGGAGCTAAGATCCCACATGCCTCGTGGCCAAAAACCAAAACATAAAAAACATAAAACAGAAGCAATATTGTAACAAATTCAATAAAGACTTTAAAAATGGTCCACATCAAAAAAAATTTAAAAAAAAAAGAAGCTTCCTACGGGGCTTGCTAAGCTGGGAGGAGGGGAGCTGGGAGCTGCTGGGAGCCATCTCTGTTCCCATGAAGGGAAAGTGACTGAAGCCAACACGGGGTGGGGCGGGGAGAAGGCCAGCAGAGAGACCCAGACCCCTAATAACATCAGTTGAGCGCTTGGATCCAGTCATGCCTCCAAGTAGCATAACTCTGGACTTTTCAGTTATGTGAAACAATCAATTCCTATTTTACTTAACCCAGTTTCACTTGGGCTTCTGTCACCAAAACTTCTCAAAACCCATCCCTTCCAGGGTGCACCTGTTCCTGCCTACCTCTGGTTGTTTTCTAACACTGAGTTTTCTTTCTGGGAATTTACTTGTCCTGTGTCCCATACTCTCATGGCACCTCCTACCTTTATAGCCAAAGTACATGCCAGATCATATGACAAGGGCCTAGACTGTTCTTTCTACCTCAGGAGCCCCAAGTGCCAGCCCTGCCTCCGCTACAACTGTTCTGTGAAAAGTGGATACACCCCCACACCTCTCAAAGGTTATCCCTGCCTGTAGGGTGGATGATCCCTGGGGCTGGGAGGAGCACCTACCTGTCGATGGGGTGGATGATGATGGGGATGGCCAGTAGCCCCAGTGCGGTGGTGGTCCACTTGCGGACAGCCAGAGGCCAGCGGGTAGCAGTGCCCAGGATATAGAGAGAGGCAGCACACACACGGTTGATAGTGAAGCCTGGGATGGCCACAGAGGCCAGAGACTGCCACACGAAGGTGTCCACCATGGCCACGGTCACCCTGGTGCTGCGGCCTGCCTCAGGGCTCGGCACCTGGCAAGCACAAGAGACATTTAATCCAGCAGAGGCAGAGGCGGGAAACCCTGCGGACAAGGGGCATGAGGCTGGACCAGGGAGAGGGAAGTGAAGGGGGTTGGGGACAGAGCCACGCTAGTGTTGGGTTCTGGGCTCCACCAATTCAGGGCTGAGGGTGGACTCACTCATATCCAGGACTAGGATATAGACTACGTCACCTGCGCTGGGGACAGGGTGCACTATGCTACAAACGGTACCGGGGTATGGAGTCCACCCGGCCAGGTTGTAGGGATCGGACTGTCCCAGAGGGACTTAACCACATGCAAGGCTGTGGACTGACCACAAGGGGAGTGGACGGGGGTGGGGGGTTGAGGAGCAGGTTAACACTCACGTCTCTCGCTTTCTTGCCCTTGTCAATGGCATCAGCCAGCACGTAGGAGCTGGACACACCGTAGCTCAGCCACACGACAGCTGCAGGCACCAGCGAGCGGAAGGCCTCCCCCACCTCATTGGCGTAGCCTGGTGGGGAGGGGATATTTAATTCCTGAGCCTTTGGGTTGTTTCACAAGGGAGCACTGGAGTGAGCTGGTTCTTATCTCAGTCTGCTGAGCAGTAGCTGGGTGACCTTAGACAAGTGATTTTACCCCTCTGAGCCTCAGTTTCCCAGCCTATAAAATGGCACTCATGATGCCCACCCCAACTCTCCCCTTGTGGAAGAGCTGAGTGCAGACACCTTTCTCATCACTCACTTGCCTTCACAGCCTGGGTTCTAGAAGCATCTGAGCTGATGGGTGAACAGGCAGTGAGAGAGACTAAGGGCAGCCCCACTGACCAGGGGCTCACCATATGCCAGGCCTTTATGTACTTTATCTCATTCTACCCTTACAATTACCACCCAATGAGAGAGACCCTGTGTTCATCCCTTTTTGCTGAGGAGGAAACAGGCTCAGAGCCAGTGAGGAGCCAAGATGGGAGTCCAGATGCCCTGACTCCACAGCCTGTGCCAGGCATGCCAGAGAAGGCGATCCGATCACCCGGGTCCATCCTCCTAGCTGAGCTGCAGCTTCCACCTGGGCATCTGATCAGCAGAAACCCCGAGGGCAGGGCTGGGAATACCAGAGCTGTGTGACCTTGAGCAAGTTCAGAACCCTCTCTGAGCCCAGTCTCTTCCCTGGCTAAATGAGAACTAAGATCCTCCCACCTTCTCCAGGTCCCTGACAGGCGTCTGGCAACCCCTGCTTCCCCAGACACGTGGTGTAGGGGTCGCTGTCCCCCTCGCCCCGCGCTCACCCAGGTACCGCACCCACGTGTCCCGGAAAAGGTCGCGCTCGGCCCCCCGCGGGGGCGGCTCGGACATGGCGCTTCCTCCTTGGCCTCAGTCGCTGCAGCGTGTACTACCGCCTCGGCTTCCACCAGCACTCCCGTTCGCAGCGGCGGGACGGGCCGAGCCGAAGGTCCCCAACTGAAGCACAGGTCACATAGTCCCCGCCAGCAGGGAGCGTCTGCAAATTCCCCCCGCGCACCGGAGCCCCTCTCCCAGGTTTGAGTTTTACAGCTTAATTTTCCTCACGTTTTCTCTGGAGTCGAGCGGTTGGCGCGATCCTCTTCCAGCACTGGCTGTAGTGTTGGAACCAAAGAGACGGAGGTTCAAATACGGGATGCTACACTTATTGGCTCTGTGACCTCGGGCAAGAGCCTGTAACTTCTCTGTGCCTCACTTTATTCATTTGTTAATTGGGGAACAGGACAGGTTCAATCCTGGGACGGTTTCGAGGATTAATTATACAGTCGTCATTTATTGAGTTTACTACCGGCCAGACCATTGGCTAAAGACTCTAGATGGATTACTTCTTTAAACCCTCCCACCAGCCTGGGACACCGCCCCCCCCTCCCCGTTTTACCGATGAGTAATAGAGACACAGGAAAAATATTAATAGGTCACTTTCCCAGGACATATAAACCGCTGAGTAGTGAAGCCGGCATTGACTCCAGGCAGTGCAGCTCCAGTTCCCATGCTCCTAAGGTGAGCTGAGTAAATGAGGCTGGGGGAGCGAATGGTGAGAACCCTGGTGATGTGGATGCTTGGACTCTTAAGAGTCCCTACACCATCCTCATCTATCAAGCACTGGAGTCTAACTGGACCGAGCCTCTTCGGGGCAGGAACACGAATGAACGAATGAGGCCAGGGAAACAGGGTTGGGGTACAAGACTTCAGGGAAATGAGCAGAACAGAATGAGAGGACGTGGGGTTATTGATTAATGAAGAGGAAACTCTTCCCCTGCTGCACCTCAGTTTACCCATGTGAGGAGTAAGTGCACTTCACTAAAGCTCTGTGAATCCTTTGGGGGTACCAGCGAGCAAAGGCCCAGCCTTTAAAGACAGGCAGTCCTGGGTTCAAATGCCAGTTGTGCCGCCTATGAACGGTCAGCCACGTCTGTAAGAAATAAGAGTAGCCAACATTTTCTGTAAGAAATAAGAGTAGCCAACATTTACTGAGCGTACACTTGTACCAGGCTTTCTAAGCGCTCTGCGTGTATTATTTCCTTGAATCCTTGTAATAAGGCGATAAGCACAGGGCTGTTGCCTGGTACCCAGGAGACGCTCATTAAAGAATTAGCTTTATTATCATCAAGTAAAGGTCACAGCCTCCCTGTTGAGGTCCCTGGTTTCAGCCCTGGGAGTCTTCATCATTGTAGGATCGTGTAGGGCAGCCAGGTCAGCTGTGATCTCGCAGAAAGCTGGGATCGCGACTCAAAGTGATTCTCAACCCCGGAAACACTGGCAGTGCCTGCACGGAATTAGGAGACGGTCCCTAACGCCACGTGATCGTCGCTTCTCCGTCACCCTCCCAATCCAGGCCCACCGCAGGCGCCGCGCGCGCTCGCCAGACCCGCACTAGTTGGCGCGCTCAGAGAAGCCCGAGTTGGGCGGGGCCTCCGTCCTGATCGTGAAGGTGGTCAGGTGCACCCTTAGTGCCCTTAGCAAAGATGGCGGAAGATAGCCCACCGGCTGGGCCAACCAGGGGGCGAGCAGGCCGTCGGGACTCCGTCAGCGCACGGAAGGAGACAAGCAGATGGCTTCTGCGCATGCGCTCCGCTTATTGGCGGGGAGAAGCTGGCACCCCGAGGCGGAAGTTTGCCTGTGTGAGGAACTGTGAGGAGTGAGGCGGAGAGTACTGACTTCCACGCCCTGCGCGCTGAACGTTCTTTATTCATTGGTTACTTTTCCTAACAGAGCGCTGTAAACCAAGGTCGGGATATCCTCCTGGGGGGTCTGGCTGGGACCCATGCGGCCTCGGGGCCTCCTGTCAGTGCCAGCCTTGCCCCTGACTCCTGCTCCCTCAGCTTGGCCAGACCATCTCCCCAGGATGGGTCAGGGCCTGGGTTTCTGAGGGGTGGAAGCTTCAGGACTCACACCCACCGCCAGCCTCCCTGGCCCTTCACGGAGCTGGGATCCCTGGAGGTAACTTCTCTGTGCTTTGTTTGCACTGAAGGACAGTGGCTGGGTACCAAAGCTCACTGTCCCAGGAAGCTCTGAGTCATTTACAATCATTAGTAATTAAAGAGGTAGCCAGTGGGACCCAGGAATTGGTGGATTCCTAGAGGTGAGGGAGAGGCCTGCCTGTCTACCCTTGAAACGGAAGACCTATGCTGACTCGGGCCCCCTCCCGAGACCTGGGAAAAGCCAAAAGATCCTAGCCTCGGTAGAAAGTTCAGAAGAGCCTCAGACCCACACCGTTACCTCTAGCAACCGGCTACCTTGCTACTCCTCATTATGATCTAGACTTACATGTTCATTTGGGAGCAAGTTCCTCCCCTGCAGCTAGCTTCCCTGAAGTGTTAGGTCTCAATCTCTCCCCTTTTTCCTAATTTCCTCCCTGCCACCCCATGGTACCCCTCTTCCTGTCTCATCTGTCACTGGACAGGTGAAGTTGGCACAGCTTTTAAGACAGATGCTATCACGGTGCCCAGCCCCTGGGGACTTCTTAGTAATTTGAGAGGCAAGGAGGCCCACTCCATCTAGTCTCCCTCTTCCTAATTCTGAAATGAAGGCTCCCCAGATCCAGCCCCGAGGTCCTTCTTCTAGCCCAGTTTCTTTGGGCATCAGAGTGCTGGGAAAATGACTGCTACAAGGGATAGAAACTGACAGGGAGAAACTGACAGGGAGATGCTGAGGGAGCCAGGCCTGCTGTGGGAGGAGGTGTTACTTTGGGGTGACTGCCCCCAGCTGTTTCATCTTCTCTTCTGAGGCTTTGTCTGGAAGCAGGACCTCCACGGTGAAACTGACCTTCTTTGCATGAATGAAGCTGTAGGTGTTGTCAAACCGCAGGACATCTGAGGGGAGGGAAAAAAACAGACATTCAGGCAATTCTGACAAAGAGCTTAGAGACAGTGATTTTGGTTGACTGAGCAAGGCAGTGTGGTAGGTAATGAGGATGAAGGTAACATGAGCAATGGTCCTTCACCTTCTGAAACCTAGTCTAGCTGAGTTACAAGATGTTCATGAAGAGAAAAATATATAAGACAGAACATGCCAAGTGCCAGATGAGTGGCAGAGACAGTCACGTCTGTAACAGCTTGGAAGGAGGGGGCCCTGTAGACTGAAATCATGTGAAAGGCTTTTTAAAGGAGTTAGAGCTTGAACTGGGTCTTGAAAGGAGGGAGTAGAATTAGTTGCAGCAGTAGTTATTATAATAATAATAATAATAATGGTAACAATGGCTATTTATGTGACTCAATACTGGGATGGCAATCTATATATATTATTCACAATAACTCTTGAGTTCAGCATTAGTATTGTGTTATATAAAAAGAAAGTCACTGTGTCACACAGTGAGGAAGGGATGGAGCTGGAATTTCCCTCTGGCCTGCACTGCTGCCTGACTTGGGCCCTAGAAAGCCTAATCCTGTTCAGTTTCTGACAAAAGGTAAAATATGCAAACTTTTTGAACCAGAAACTTATCCCACAGAAAGATAAATAGACAAAGATGCTCAATGCACCCCTATTTGTAGTAATAAAAGATGAGGAAAACTAAAATGTTCAAAGAAGAATTGCTTTAAAAGTTTTTATTGAAATACTATTCTGTATAAAAAGAAAGAGGTGAGCTTCATAGAAGTGACTGGGGAAACTAGTGACAATATATCCTTAGGCTAAAAAGAGCAAGTTGCAGAACAATTTGTAAACCATTTCTAACATTTTTGTTAATATATGTAAAAAAATTTTTTTTGGCTTTGTTACTTGGTCTACCTACATTGACAAGTTTTACAATTTCAAAATTCCTTCAAATATACACTGAATAACAGATATAATGCCTATGAATGTATATGGGTGGGCACATGTCCTGTATATTATGGAAACACATAATGCTTCTAAAGGGATGGAAAATATTTGGTAGGATAATACACAAGATCTGTTAGTGGTTTCCTCTGGGGAGAGAAAATGGGCATGCAGTTGGCAGAAAAGGCTTCCAACCCTTGGCCAAGGAACAGACTGCTTTTAATCTAACCCTTCTTTTTTTGAGAAGTTTTTCCATTCCAGTCAAACACCCCTTCCAAAGAACAGAGTGGGAAAACAAAAACACTAGCTCTGCCCCTTCCCTATCCTGGTCTTCTCTAACTTTTCCCGGCCAAAAAAACCCTGTGCATTTAATCCTGAGATTTAATCTTTCCCCTTTTCTGCCCCTGGATAAAATGCATAGTTTTAGACTGAGGGTAGACACACCACTCACCCTTTTCTTCATGGTGTGAAGTGAGTAATTAGTCATTGATTTTCTCTCTGAGCCAGAGGTCTTTCAGGACCAATGGTGCCTCTGGAAAGAGGGAAGCTTCCTCTCTGACCTGGATGACAGAGCCTTAGCAACCAGTCAGTCATGCTAGAGAAGTCTTTGAGCTCCTTGGACCAAGCATCAGGATTGAGATGACTCTGCCTAGCATGACGTTCTGCCCTCAGAAACAAGGAAGGGGCTGTTGTGACGCCGAGGCCCGAGGGAAGTGGTTCATTTTGACACTAATCATGTACTCACAGACTTGTAGAGGCCCCAGAGATCCTCCAGGCTAGGGCTCCTTCACTTTTGTTGGGGAACTGACCCACCTGAGAATCTGATGAAAGCATACAATTTCAGATCCCATGGAGCCCATCATGGACCCTTTGGGGCAGTGGTTCCCAATGGGGAAGTTACCATTCTGAAGAGAGGAGGAGCTGGGGTAACTGTGCCCTCTCATTTATGTATTGAGAAAACATATATATTCTTAGTGTCCTTTTATTTCTCTTTTATATTCCAGATAGGAGAGTATATTGACTTTTTAATTATGTGTGTAGGTGGTTATAATATCTATGAATTTCATTTCAGAGTAGTAAAGGGGACATTAGACACCACTTATTATAAAAGGGAAGTGTTTGGTCTTTAAAGATTTAGAATCACTGCTCTGGGGAGTCATAGACCCCAGATTAAGATCTGCTCTAGCCTACTCCCCTCATTTTAAGGAAAAAGAGAGCAAAATCTAATTAGAGACACTCGGAGAGTTACTGGCAAAGCTGGAATCAGAAACCGGGTCTTCTGGTGCCTAGAGGGGCTGTTTAACCTTCCTACAGTGCTTCAGCTCTTCTAGACCACATTGCACGCTCCAGATCTTTTTTTCTGAATCTTTTTCTTTCCTAGAAGAGTACTCTACACTCAGGACCTCAGGAAATATTAGTTGGGAGAAAAAAAAGTGGAATCAGTTTAAACTTTGGTTCTCAGTAACTGAGTACGCTTGGGAAAGGACCAGAGCAGCCCAGGGAGGGTTAACGTGCTCTCAGCATTGGAAGCTGGCACAGAGTTTTAATTTCTCCACTGGGTGATTATGTCCCACTTTGCAGGGGGTCGCCTGGTTCTCCAAGTGCATCACCCGCCCACAGGTGAGCTTATAACCTAACACTGGGTTCTCACTGGGCTCAACTCTAACCTGAGCCATGGCCCAGGCAACAGCCGACCCCACCTGGTTGTCTTTATACCTGGGCAGGGGGCATGGATGCTGCGGCCTTTTCACCTCCTGAGAATGGACAATAAGTAGCTCCCAGTCAAGGCCCCACAGGCAGATAAACATTCCATCTGGGAATGTATCCAAGGGGAACTATAATTTGGGATTTGCAAACCTAAGCCTGATTATGTTAAAGGGTTCAATGGTACTACAGAGAGGTAGTGGGCAGTGCTGGAACACTGTTTGGGCTCTGCTACTGAGTTTGGGTAAATTACTTCCCAGGTCTGGGACCCCACTCTCTCCTCTGTCACATGATCATCTCTAGGGTAGTCTATGGTCACGAGATCCTGCACCGGGACCCTAGGATTCTCTCCTTTCTCCGTTTCTTGGTGTCTATGCGGGCTACACTGTGTGAGAGATAACATCCCCTCTCTATACCTCAGCTTCCCTATCCTTTAAAAGAGAAATTCAAGCTTATATGTACGAAATGCTTTATGCTCTGAGGATGACAGTGTCTAGGCTGGTGCTAAGCCTTGTTCTTGATGAAGCACACAGTATACCCCCTTCTCCCTCAGGACCCGGCAGCTCGCTAACAAGAATACTTCTCCTCCCTGGGGAGCCAGACCACAGAGTATATGTGAGGAGGGGGCGGTGGAGACTGAGGTTGCTTGGGCTGTGGGGGAGGACACAGGATCTGAGGCTGGGGCAATGGTGTGGACAAGTACAGAGGCCAAGACATCTGTGGGGCTAGTTCAGACTTCTGGCAGTGCTGCCATGGAAATAGGGCGCAGGGCTTCTCCCATCTCTGGCACTATCTCCCCAGTGGCCCTTCTCCCCCAGGTTTTGCCCTAATAATAATAATGGTGGCCACAGTGCGCTAAGTGCTGCGTGGCAGGCATTACGCTAAGTGCTGCACAGACCTGATCGCATTTCATCATCAGGTGTCCCTATGAGGTAGAGAATTTGATCCCCATTGTAGCAATCAGGAAACTGAAGCTCAGGGAGGCCAAGTCACTTGCCTAAGGACTAGTCAGTGGTCAAGTCCATCTCAGCTTGATGACAAAGCCCTTGCTGTCACTGATTTTCCATGCCTGGCCCCTTGGCTCAGACAGAGAGGAAACTGGAGATTTGATGGGGGTTTTGTGTGTGTGTGTATGTGATTTTTCTGCTTATAAATGTAGTACATGTTCTTTGTAACATAACCTGTATTTGCAGGGCCAGTATAAAGAAACGAAAGCCCTCTATAAGCTTCCTACCACCCCAGAGATAACCACCATTAGCGTTAGCAGAGTCCCGAGAATTCTTTTTTTTTTTTCTGATAGGTAAGAAGTGAATTTATTTAGAGAAACATACTCCACAGACGGAGTGGGGCCATCTCAGAAGGTGAAAGCGGCCAACCCCAGAATTCCGTTGACCTTTTTTAGCCAAAGTGAGTATATACCATATATGCTAAGTCTCATGCTTTATTTTTTTTTAACATGTATCAGACATCTTATATGTCAGTTTATTCTCTTTAATGCATATATTGTATTCCATTATATGGATGGACCATAATTTATTTAACAAGACCTTCTTAAGGCCATTTAGTTTATTGTCAGTTTCCCAAACTGCTAGGAACATCCATGTACCTATATCTTTGTGTCTTTGTGTAAATATTTCTGTACGATAAATTTCCAGTGGTAGAATTGCTGAGTCAAAGGGAATTTAATCGATATTGCAAAGCTAAGTGAGGTTAAACACCTTTTCAAATGCCTATTTGCCAGTCTTATTCCTCTTGGGTAAACTTCCTGTTCATGTTCTGTGGCCATTTTTTGATCAATTTGGAGATGAGTGAAGTTCAGCAGAGTCAAGGCTAGGTTTGTCAGCACTCTGCTCACCCTGTGATCCCTACACCTACGTAATGCGTTCTGCCTCTCTGATGTCTGGGGAAGGCGCATCCCCAGGAAATGTCTAATGGCAGTCACAGCCCCAGTTACACCTGGACCAGGTCACCTTGAGCCTGTCATCTCACCTCTCCAGGCCTAGGTTTCCTCACCTATGCAAGAGAGGTTGAAACTGATGGAGCTCCACTTCTAGTTCTAACAGTGTGAGACCTTAAATCCATGGAGAAAGAGGGACCTCCAAGGCAGACAGCTAGAGCAGGGGCTTCGAGCCAAGACAGGGACTTACAGATGCCAGGATCGCTGCAGGTGAGGGTCCCATCCTCAGGGACCAGGTGGGCATTGTACCTCTGGTTGGCCAGCACCTCTGTCATCTCCCCTGCCCTCTGCCGCTCCCCCATTTTGGTCTTCAGGAAAATCCCAAAACCGATGTCCGAACCATCCGACATGAACTGCCACCTGCAGGGGACACCCACCCACTTAGACATGATTCCGTGTGCATGTGCCCTCTCTGGGGTCCTGCCACCAGGGCTTCTCCCACCCCAGCCCACCCCCGGCACCTACGGCCAGAAGGCTCAGGTCTCCTGGAAGGGTCCAGAACCCTACCTGAGGACACAGCCTGGGAAGAGAATTTCATACTCCACTTGGTGGGAGGAGCCCCGGGAAATCTGCACACTGTGTTCGTACTGCTGTTTCACCTGGTCTCGCACGTAATACTTCTTGGGGATGTCACCCCCGTAGTTGATCTAGAAGCAGAGCACGGAGTGAGCTGGAATGTGCATTTGAGCCAGGCGTCCCTGGTCACCTCCGGCCCCTGGCAGCCCATACCTTGGATTTACACTTGGGGTCTCCATCAGGGTCAGTCACGGTGCCCCCATACTCCACAGGCAGCTGGTCAGGGCTGACATGTTTCAGTAAAACCTCCTTCCAGTTTGCTGGCAGGAGAGGGAAGGAAGGAGAAAAAAGGATCACCACTAGGCAGGATTTCATCACAGCCCTGGCAGTCTACACAAAAGAGGCAGAAAAAACCCGTCTGCCCCTGCACACAAAACACAGGCATTGGGAGCACAGGACGTGCGCACAGCTCTGCAGGGGGTTCAAGAGGAGCTGTCACCCAGATGACTGCCCTGTTCTGGACCAGGAAGCAGAATACAGAGGTCCTGTCCCCACTGCCTCTGGCCAGCGAAGTGACCTGAGGCAAATCACTTCATTCTGAGCCTAGTTCCTCCTGCCCTGCAAGGTTATGGTGGGAGTGAAGTGAAGTAAGTACTTGAGAGGGTGTTTGTTGTAAACTGTAGAATGCCCTACCTGTATGAGAGTGTATTATCACTCCCAGGAAGGAGATACAAATATTTGAAGTGCAAGCAGGAGGGAACAAAGAAAGGAGGGAAGGGCATTCCACGCAGAGGGAACAGCGCATGTGGCAGGCAGGAGGGCAGTCAACATGATCTGCCCTAGTTAGACTGAGCGTGAGGGCATGACCACTGTCACCTACTGTGCTCACTCGTGATTTATTGAATGAATGCATCACTGTAGACTGACCCCTTAAATGGGCTCCCTCGGCTTTACCCCAGCCACAGTTTCACTTCTGCTCTTGTTTTGTAGGCTATTTGGCTACCAGTGATTTGGCTCTTTTTTTTTTTTTTTTTTTTTAAATAACCAAGCCCTTTCCTGACTAGGAGAATTTGCCTCAAGTGCAACCAAGGCTGAGATCCACTTCTCTGCCAGATTCCTAAACAAGTATCAGCCAAGGACAATATTTTGATACTGGAAACCTTTCCGTGCTGATGAGAGAGACCAGATATAGGGAGCAGCTCCAGGTCACAGGGTACCACCCAGCATCCTCTGTGGCTGGAGCTGCCTGTAAACCCACAGGGATGGTCCAGGGTCTCCCAGCCTTCAGATTTCTAGGGACTTGAGACCATGCAACTCCAGGGGTGCTTTAATCTGTGCTGAGTACCAGTGACCAGCCCAGGGTGAATTTCTCCCCTCCTCTATTGAAGATCCTATACCTTCCCAGCCCGAGGCGGGTTTGGTTGAAAGGGTTTCAGGTGTGGGTGGGGGAACTGACTGAACCTCCTCTGCAGCCCCGCTGCCAGGAAACCGAACTGGCTCATGCTCATGGTGGGTGGCAGCCACAGAAAAGCAAAAATCATTAGAGCCTTTTCCTCAGACTTTGTGTTTCTTCACCCAGTTCAGCTGGAGGGTTGGAATAAGGCCAGAAGGATCCTTCCCATCTCACAGAGAGGAACTGAGGCTACAAGGACAGAATTTGTTGCACTAGAGCCAGGACCAGCACCCAGAAGTCCTGTGCTTTCCAGACTGCTTTGCACCACACCCAGGCTCAGCACACATTTGGAAAACCTCCACTTTCAATGTGGTGCCTGAAGGTGAACATTCCGAAACCTTCAGAATTCCCTACCCCCAGTTCAACTCCACAGGTGGCATTAAGCCGTCCACGAGCCAGTCCCAATCTACCTTTCTAGGCTTTTCTCCCACCACTCCACATCACGCTCCAGCCAAACTCGACTCTTGCCTGTCCCTGGCTGGCTTGATTCCCATGGGTCTTCCTTGCTGGCTTCCCCTTGTCCCCTGATGTTCTCCTGCTGCCCTGCCTATCCAGTGTCCGTCTGCCCGCTTCCCCGCCAACCTCGCAATCGCTTCTCCACTCCCTGGTGGGCTCCTCTTTCTCTGCATGCCCTTGAGCCTGGATATTCCCCAGGCTTCAGCCTCTGTTCTGTGGGCAGTCTTACCTCCTCTCAAGGTTTTAGGTGCTGCCTCTATCTAAAACTCCAAATCTCCAGACTGGAGTTTGCCCCTAAGCTTCAGGCCCAGGCATCCCCAACATGTGTACATCTCACAGACTCCCAGAACTCAACTTCAAGCCTTTCCTTCTGATTGTATTATTCCCCAGTGGAACTAACTGCATCAGAGTGACTGCAATGCTATCACTCATGCCAGACACCAGGGAGCCATTCTAGATTTCTCTTCCTCCCTTCCTACATCCAGTCAATTGAGTTCTGCTGTTCCACTTCCTACGGAAGTCTGAAATCCACCCTCTCCTCTCCGTCCCTACAGCCCCCGCCCTGGCTCAGGCTTGCAACACCTGGTGCGCGGGCTGTGGCCGCGGTGTACAAACTGGTATCTGTCCTGAGAATCAGATCCTGGTACCCCACCCCCTGCCCTGGCTCAGGAACTCCTCTCTGGTGCCCAGTGGCCTGTAGTCGTGTCCCAGCTTCCCGACACAGTGCCCTGGATTCTCTGCGACCCAGCTCCCGGCACCCGGCTCCCTCTCCACATCCTCTCTTGCACACCCTGTCGTGCGCCCTCTTCAGCTGCCCGTGCCATGGTGTGTAAGGTCTTTGCTCAGTGTTCTTCTTTCTGCCCAGCAGCTTCCTGCCTTGCTTCACCTGGCTACCCTACTCATTCCATAGCTTGCAGCTGAGGGAGGCATCACCCCCTCCCCAGGCTAGGCGGGGTGAGGGCCCCTGCTCAGTGTTCCCATGGGCTTTTCCTTTTACATGTAACTCCTCTCTTTTACATGTAACATCTCGCGCTGATATACATCTGTTTGTGTCTCCCTTCTCCGAGAGGCCACAAGCTCTTCAAGGGACTCTGTCTTACCTTTGTGGCCTTGACACCTACCTAGTCCAGGGCCGGGCACACAGCAGGTAACCCATCCAATGAAGCCATGCGTACTCGCCCTCAACTGAAAGCAACCTCTGCTCCTGTGACCTCCCTTCTCTGCCGCATCTAGTGCCTTTTCTAGTTTGTGTCCTAGCTTTCTCTTAAAGGTCTCCTGTTTCACTGCAAGCTCATTGAGGACAAGGACTGGCATTCCATTCATCTTTGAATTTCTCCAGAGTGTCTGAGAGA
This sequence comes from Eubalaena glacialis, assembly GCF_028564815.1. Taxonomy (NCBI): domain Eukaryota; kingdom Metazoa; phylum Chordata; class Mammalia; order Artiodactyla; family Balaenidae; genus Eubalaena; species Eubalaena glacialis. Next base: position 72,748,215 of record NC_083730.1, on the reverse strand, counting down.
AAGAGTTCTTAGGAAAACAGACAGGAAGCCCCTTGCTCTGGCCCAGCCTGCTCCTGGGTCCCACTGCTCCCAAACCAGCAGAGGGAGCCTTTGCCCTGGCAGCTCTGGCCGCACCTCTAACGCCATCCCCAGCAGGGCTGCAGCCGTGCCATGGAGTGGAGGAGGGTCTGGGCTACTCACCCCCCAGGACCATGATCTTCTTACGAGTGTCCTCACTCAGGAAGGGTTTGATGAGGTTATAGGCCACAGGAAACAGCTTGGGGGCTGGAACAGAGACCAGGCCACGTGAGGCCGGGAGCAGTCCCCACTCTGTCCCTAACAGTGTCCGCCGTAGCTCCCAGTGTCTGGCCACGCACTCCCTGGTGCTGTGGAGCCCACACAGGCAGCCCTATGTGAGGCTCGGCTTTCCTGTCTGTACGGGGGGATGGTCTTCCTTTCTCCCGGGGCTGGGTGGCTCGAAGGAAGTAACGAATACTAAAAGCTTTGTGAATTATAAAGCGGTCTGCGTACATCAGGGGTCGGTCTTCTGAACAGGTCCTAAGACCGCACCCTCCACCCCCGACTTCGGCTCACTCTATTTCACTCTCCTTAATCTGTCCCAGTAATATTTTCGGCCCCTCTTTCCCATTGGGCTTCATCACAGGTAGATGCCAACTTACCTTTAATAACAAAAAGACGCTTCAGTGTTTCGGGGTAATTTTCCTCAAACATGCAGAGAAACTGTGGAAAGAATCCAGCGGGCTCAGGACTCTGTGCCAGGGAGGGAGGCCCTGCTTCCTCTGGCTTCCCCCACCCCACAGAGCCTCCTAGCAGATGGACCCACCCTCCCAACCCACCCCCCGACCCTCACCTCTCACCCTCCCACCACCCCCCAGCCCTGGCCTTCACCTCTCCATAGGCCTCCACAGCTGGCTTCCAGAGATGTTTGAGGCCAAGCCCCTCACAGTCATAAATCAGGGTGATGGTCTCTATCTTCTTCCCCGTCTGCAGGGGACAGAGGAACAGAAAGTCACATCAGGCTGCCCCCCACACAACACACACACAGAAGCCCACCCCGGTTCAGGGAAAATGCTGATTGTACCCTGTGCCCATACTGCAACCAGATCCGGCAGGGCCGTACCTGGGGTTTTCCAAATCGAGGTAATTACCCCAGGCCGGAATTGTGGCCTAGACAAGTCACCCTTCCCGTTTAGATCTCCATGTTCTCATCCAGTAGACAACTGGGTGAACTTAGATTACATCTGAAGTTGCTTCTGTTCTGCAGTTTGACCTGGTGGCCCCCCTCGGCCTCTGCACCCCGTGCAGCCACTCATCTTGCAGGCACAGATGCTCTCTGTCCAATCTAAGCCCTTAAGGTGCATCTCTAACACTTCTCTGCGTGCCCAGCCCCACAGGGCCTCTGCGCACACTAGGTTCTCAGTGATGTGGATGACACTGTTGAAATGTCCCCAAACGTATCACATGGTCTCACTGGATCTTTACGACTGCTGAGGAGGAGGGCAGGGGAGAGGACCATGGCAGCTCCGCCTTGCTCTTCAGTCTTTTTCCAGTAAGAGAATCAGCTGTCCTTAGCTTTGTCTGAATTCAGAGTTAGGGAAGCACAGAATCTGAGCTCACTGACACCAGCGGCACCCAAATACTTGTCCAAGGATAGGGTGGTCCCTGACAAGGATTCCTCTGGTGCCCAGATAACAGAAGAAAAGTAATGATAACGTAGCACGTTTTCTATGAAGCTAAACCTTACTCAATTAAAGGACGGCCCTTTATTCTGAGACAATGCCGTCCCTATAGTTTGGCGGGTTAATTATGGCAATTATAGCTGGTTAGTGTTTTCTAAGTCCTTATTGGAAAAATAAAAATTCGGTAACATAGATCAGTCCCTAAAACTTTGCAATTTCACCGGTCTATGAAATCTAAACGTCGGGGCCTAAAGCTGCCCTTAAAGCCACGTGTGACACCCACACTTCTGCGTGACCGCCTCCACCGGGCGTAACTCCTCTTCAGCCGTGCTGGTCCCCTCACCTTTTCGGTCTGGCAGGCGCACTCCCGCAGAAGCAGCTCGCAGTCCCGCATCTTGGTCTTGACCAAGTCCTGTTTGGTGGCTGAGAGGAGCAGACCCTTGGCATCCAGAGGTCCAATGATGTCGTACCAGATGGGGCAGCCATCCAGGTCATAGCCACACATGCCCCCTGAGAGATACTGTTGGACCACCTGGGCCCAGACAGAGATGGGGGCGCCTGGTCAGCAGGCCCCGGGCGGCCACACCTTCCCGGTGTCCAGGGCCTTCCTCTGGGTTCATCCGCCCCTGGGTGCCAATGGATACTCATTCAATGACTTGGCATTGTCAGACCTTTCCTCTGAGGGTCCCAGTCCCATAGACCCAGGATACAAATCGTGGGTCTAACAGACCTCACGTGGTGTGGGGCGGGATAATCTGTTCTCACCTCTGGAGGCTGCCAGCTCATGATGTTGTCAATGTCCTTTTGCTTTCGGACCTCCACATGCTGCAAACACACGAGGGCTTTAAAAAAGCGGGATGGGGAGGGGGTGGTCCTTAACAGGCATCTAGCAATGGGTGATAGCACGAACAGACCACCGGACCACAGGTAAGTCACGAGAAGGCAACCAGCAGGAATGGAAAAGAAGGAAGTGCCTGTTTCAGAGGTCTCAGCAGAACAGATTATAATTCTTGGCTGGCCCAGAACTATGAAAGCTCTGTTTCCAGGGAAGGGAATGCACTTTGTCTTGGAGGATAAGGCAGTACGGGTCGGCTAATACTCAGATATGTCACATAAGCCACAGGCGGTGATCGGGGTGGGAGGGGGTGGACAGAAGTCCAAGCACGGCGTGATTCTGATGGGCAGGAATGGAGGCAACAGTGGGCTTTGGAGCCAAATGGGTCTCACCTTCCGGAGCATGGCCTCAGACTTCTGCAGGTCGAAGCTTCTTGCTGTAACAGGGAAACATGGTCAGGGTTAGGATAGCAGCCTGGGCGCCAAGAATGGGAAGATTTCCCTGCTCCTGTGCTGGAACGCCCGCTGACTCTCAGATCACCCCACATATAGAAGCTAATGTGAGGACATTCACTGCTTCTAGAGCACCACAGCCCCTGGGCTTGTGGGGAGAGCAGGTCAAGCTTCAGGGAAGGTGGGGGCAGCATCGCAAGTTCAGGGTCAAAAGAGTTTTACCCTAGTGGATGCAATCAGGTGAAGGGTCTTTTTTTTTTTTTTCAAAAGATCTTTTTTTTTTTTAAATTTATTTTATTTATTATTTACTTTTGGCTGTGTTGGGTCTTCGTTGCTGCGCGCAGGCTTTTCTCTAGTTGCAGCGAGCGGGGGCTACTCTTCGTTGCGGTGCGCGGGCTTCTCACTGCGATGGTTTCCCTTGTTGCGGAGCACGGGCTCTAGGTGCGTGGGCTTCAGTAGTTGTGGCACACGGGCTCAGTAGTTGTGGCTCGCGGGCTCTAGAGCGCAGGCTCAGTAGTTGTGGCACACGGGCCTAGTTGCTCTGTGGCATGTGGGATCTTCCCGGACCAGGGCTCGAACCCGTGTCCCCTGCGTTGGCAGGCAGATTCGCAACCACTGCGCCACCAGGGAAGCCCGGGTGAAGGGTCTTATCTCCTGTCAGGGAAAGCGAACCCTGGACCCCCTTATCATTTACCCTTCTCCTTCCACAAAGTTAATCTCCTCCACGGTCTACATCCAGTCCTGAGAGCTTGACCTGTGGTTCAAAGATGAATACAGCTGCCGCATAATCTGGGGCAGGACTGGCAGAATGTTCCAGTAGGATGGAGGGGAGATGAGCCTCCAGTCAACCTTGCCATGTCCTCAAAGGACCCATGCATACCCCAGGGGGACACAGAAGGCCCTCCTCCTCCCAGGGTTCCCAGAAAGTTTCAGAATTAGAGTTCACCTGGCTCAACTCTACTTCATGTACAAACCCTGACATGCTGTCCTGCTCAAGCTTGAACACAATGACCTCCCTGCCCCCCAAGGCCATCTGCTCCCAAACAATCCAAGCTGCCATTTGCACACAGCCCTCACTGTTGTACTGAGCAGAGACCCTCTACAGAGACATTCAGAGAGGAGGGGCGGGGTTGCTTCCTCAGCCACGTGACCACCTTTCCAATACTGGCAAATTCTGTGCTGCCACCCTGAGTGCTCCCTGCTATCATGCTGCCCGTCCATGGATCCTTTAACCATCCTTCAAAGCTTGGTTTCAAGTCCATCAACTTCTCTTTGGATGTTTTCCAGTTTGCCAGTGCCCCTCTTGAAGTGTGTGGTCCAGAGCACAGGTGTTGCCTACCCTTCTCTGATTAAGCCTAAGAACTTTCTCGGCAACAGGCCAGGCCCTTAACTCAGGCGAAGCTTACAGTCAACTGAAACCCCCAAATCCTTTTCACCTGTGCTGCTTATGAAGCCTCTACCCCATAGGTTGAGAGGTGGTTTTCTGGATCTATCCCTATCAGATTTCATCTTGTTATGGCCAGCTGCATTTCATCTTTTTTTTTTTTTTTTTTAATTTTTGGCTGCGTTGGGTCTTTGTTGCTGCAGGCAGGCTTTTCTCTGGTTGCAGCGAGCAGGGACTACTCTTCGTTGTGGTGTGCAGGCTTCTCATTGCGGTGGCTTCTCTTGTTGTGGAGCACGGGCTCTAGGCACACGGGCTTCAGTAGTTGTGGCACACGGGCTCAGTAGTTGTGGCTCACGGGCTCTAGAGCGCAGGCTCAGTAGTTGTGGTGCACGGGCTTAGTTGCTCCACGGCATGTGGGATCTTCCCGGACCAGGGCTCGAACCCGTGTCCCCTGCATTGGCAGGCAGATTCTTAACAACTGCGCCACCAGGGAAGCCCCTGCATTTCATCTTTTAAAGAGTTTCTGAGATCCAGATTCTGACCAATTTTGCCATTTGACCTATGAACTGTCCCTCCCAGCTGTATGTCCTCTGTGGGTCTGATTGACATCCAGATCTGCTGACAGCCCTGGAACCTGGGCCAGACAGGCTGCCCTCTGGACTGTCACCGGCCCCTTAATCACTGCTCTTTGGGAGTGGCCGAGCACATTCCCTAACTCTGCTGCCCTGAAATGCAGTCCACTCTCTTGCACCCAAGGATGCGACAAGAGATTTGACCAATGCCATACTCTGTCATGTGTGCTAGACACACGTTTGCAGAAATGAGCAGCCTTCCCTCTTGGGAAGTTCCTTCTCATGGTCACCCTTCACATGCCATTGTAGCATCAGGGGGCAGCTTTCAGAGAAATATAATCTGGGTTTGCATCTCAGCCCTTCCACCTTCTTCCTGTTTGACCTTGGACAAGATACTGCACATCTCTGGCCGAATCATCCAGTGAGCTAGAAACACTTGGAAGATGCCATGTGATGCATGGCACCATGCTATCATGATGGGGGAGCCCAGCTGGACCTGAAAGTGGGAATCCTCCATGGGAGGGACACACCCAACTGTGAGGAGAGTCATCTTCCTTGGGAACAGGAGTGGTGGTGAACTTCGGGCCCCCTTATCTCAGGGAGGCTCTCCAGTTAACCTTTAGCTGCTGGGGTCCAACATCCAGGGTCTTTTAGGGCCCTCCCCGAGTTGCCATTGCCCCTGGCAGTACAGGCCTGATGCCTCCCCAGGCCTGCTGGGTCAGGTCTCTCCAGGGCTCCTGCCACCCTGGTCAGGGGCAGCTCAAAGCATGGCTTAGGGCACTGCCAGAGAGGCCGGCCTGGGAGCAAGCTGTCCTGGGTTCTTATTTGATCTCTTCCTGTCCTGGAAAACAAGGAGCTCTGCCGGGCTCACAGGTTTCCTACACCTCCTCGTTTTATCTTGCCATCTGAGCCCCCTCGCTGGGGTGCCCAGAGCTCAGGCCCACTCGGGGAGAGGCAGTGATTTGTGTGCCTGCTCTCGGGCCTGGGGGCCAGCAGAAAGCCAAGCCCATGTCGGGGGAAGGGAGAAAGGGAGGAACCCAGAGCTCACTCACACCTAGATTGGACAAAGACATTCGGCTGGCATGTGCCTTGCAAATGTTTCCTTTAGATGAAAAGGAGAAAAAGAAAAGGTTTCTCTAAAAAAAAAAAAAAAAAAAAAAGGGGAATTCCCTGGTGGTCCAGTGGTTAGGACTGCCGAGGGCCCAGGTTCAATCTCTGGTCAGGGAACTAAAATCCCGCAAGCTGCGTGGCGCGGCAAAAACAGAAAAGAAAAGCAAAGCAAGGTGACAAAAACCCCAATTGAAATTCACAGTAGAGTCTGACCAGGCCTGAGCTCCTGCCCAGGGAAATGTGAGGCACAAATAAAGTGCAGAGGAGATACTTCCTCGGTTTGAAGAGGCAGAGCTTGGTTTCAGGAGGCAGCTGTGGCTTACTGGAGAGGACGCTGGCCTGGGAATCAGGGGCCCTAGGTTTCTGCCCTGATTCCCCTTCGCATTAGCTGTGTGCCCTCAGCTAAGTGCCCTCTCCTCTCTGAGCCTCAGTTTTCTCATCTGGCAAATGAGGATAACTGCACTCTTCTATATTCCTGCAAAGAGAGGGGTTATCCCAGGACTGGGGAGTTGGGGTGCCTGGGAAACCAGGGCCCCAGGCCAGCCTTCTCTCAGATAAAAAGAGAGCTGTGAAGCTGTTCAATTCAACAGCTCTCTGAAACCACACTTCCCCCACCTCACAGTAGCTGGGTAGTTTGTTTGATCATCTTGCAGCTGGCCCTTTAATGCAGCGCTGTCTGCCCACTCTCCCCACCCGCCCCCTTCTAGCTACAACCCTTCAGCAAAGGCTGGGCCAAGATGTCCTCCAGCTCTGGAATGACTCCACTGCCGCCCCTTCGCTGCCTCTCCACCCTCTCTGAGTGAGTGGGGTGGGGGGAGTTCACAGCGTTTTAGGGGGAAAAGGGCAAGTGGCACTTTCAGAGGCACACAGGGCCTGCTCTGGGTGGCCTGCTAGCTAGCAGCCTCTCAAGAGTGTGCCAGCTCTATTCGGTTTCTGGACAGAAAAGGAAAATACGTCTCTTCCCCTGGCCCAAGACTCGCAGGGTATACATGTGTGTGTCTGTGTCTATAAATAAGTAATCGGCCATGACTTATACTTTAATATTTTGGGCTCTGATTCTGTTATCACGATTTAATCTCTGCTAATCTAACACAGAGGAATTTTCTCTATTATTTCTATGTCTGGCAATAAAGTTTCTACAAAGCCAAAAAAAAAGTGTGTCACAAGAACCAGAGAGGGTGGCACATGACTTGAATCACAGGAGAGGAGAAGAAAGAAAAGAACGGAAGGATTTCAGGAGTTGGAGCATGGGGTTGAGTCTGACCCTGATGCTAGTAGAAACGTGTACACTGCATCACCACGGGCATAGCACTGTCATGTCCCATCTTACCATAGGCAGGGCACCCTGTCTCATCCTGCTCTCCCAGAGAGGAGCCTCGGACAGATGTTCACCCCTGGACCAGGTACCAGAGCCAGGCCAGGGCAGAGCTGGAATAGATCTCAGGGCCCTGGAGCCAGATGGTGGCTTGAGGAGAGTTTTGTTAACCTAGGTCAGGCTGAACCCCACCCCCCGTGTTCCCCGTGCACTCTGCCCCTCCTTCAAGCTGCCACAGAGAGGGCCAGTCTCTCCCACGGGCCAAGACTCTGGTTCTAAACTTGGCTCTGCCTCCAACTTCCCACAAGCTTGGGGCCTTTCTTGGCTTTTCCTCAACCTGTTTCCCCACATCCATCGGCAGAGTAGATTCATCGAGTGGATGGAAAGGGCACCGGGCTGGGAGTCAGCTGACCTGGCTCTAGTCCTCTCCCTGCCTGCAATTCAACACTGTGCGACTTGGGGCAAGTTACTTCACCTCTCTGAGCCTCAGTGTCGTTATCTATCCAACAGGAGGGTTGAGGTTATATCATTGCCAAGAACGCTTTTGGTTCTGAAGGTTGAATACTCCAGATTCTGAGATTGCCTGGGGCAGGGTTTCCAGAGGGTGCTATTCTGTTCCCCAGCCCAAGCCCCTGCCCCAGCCTCCCGTAGCCTCTCTTTCCTCACCTCGGAGCCAGCGCAGGAGAAAATAGTCATCTGGATTCGGCAGAGTGGGCAGCACATCCTGGACGTTCTCCCGAAACTGTAGGGAGAGGCAGCTGGGTGAGTAGCAGGTCCCACCCTGACCGCCCTCTGCCCGGGACTCTCCATAGAGGTTTTTGCTGGACCCCTGCTCGACACGGGTCAACTCTGCAGACACTGGCTGAGCACCTGGGCAGCATGGGACACTCTGTTGGTCATGCTGGTGGGAGCTGAGTAGCAGGAGGAGGTGAGAAGGGAGTAAGACACTGCCCCTGCCTGGCTGTGTGCACTTACATGCTCCAGTGTGATGGCTGGGCAGAACTGCCCCCAGCTAACCGCCACAGTAGACACTCTGGGGTGTGCCACAGTAAAAGCATCAGTTTACCAAGCATTCCTCGTGTGCCCAGCACCGACCTCGGTGCTTATTCATTCTTCTAGAGGTATTACTGCTCCCATTTTACAGATGAAGTAATTAGAGCTCAGAGAGGCCAAGTAACATGCCCAAGGTCGACAGCTAGTCATCAGCAGAGCTGGGATGCAAACCCCGGTCTGTCCCAGGCCAGAGCATGCACTCTTTCCACCATGGCCTGTCCCCTCAGTAATGGAATGGTGAGCAATGTGTCCAGGGAGCAGAGGGAAGGAAGAGTTTGATGCTGACTGGGGCCAGGAAGAGGGTGGTCTCAAACTACTTCATATAAAAAATGACATTTGAGCTGGGCTTGAAGGACTCCAAAGGCAGCAGGAGGAGGAAGGAGGGCAATCCAGGTGGAGGGAACAGTTCCAGCCAGAAGCCATGAAGGGGGAAAGTGTAGGGAGTGCCAAACAAGAGAGCTGGACGTGACCCCAAGGATGGCCACACCCCCTCCAACTGCTCATTACCCTGTAGGTGAGCATGCCCCCACGTGCTGTGCTGTCCCCAAGCCTCCTGCTCCCAGCCACTCACCTTTCCCTAGTCACTGACCTACAGGGCAGCCACAGAGAGGACCAATGAGGACCCGCCACCTCTGCCCCTTGCTTAGGTCAGCCAGGGTCTCAAACCATCCCATCCCCCAAACAGCTCCCAGACCCCCAGGGAGACTGGCATGAAGCCACCCCTTACCAAGGACACTACCCAGCCTCTGATATCTAGTTTAATCACCACCTAATCCCTTCTCTGCCTGACTTCCCCTGCAGGTCAGCAGTAAAATCTGAAACCTCCCTACCCGGCCTCCCTGGGATGGGGAGGCCCAGCCTGGGGCAAGGCCTCCATGGGACTGGAGCCTCTGCCCCACTACCATGGCAGAAGACACCTGCCACCTGCCCCCTCCACCACTTTCTCAGCAATGGAAAACTGCTGTGGAGCCTCCAGACCTTAAGACTGGACCCAAACAGCTCCAGCTCCAAGAACAGCCAACCTTCCCTCTCTCCCCAAGGGCAGCAGGGGAGATCCAGCTGGTGGGAGAGGGTCCGGCTCTGGAACTGTTGCCCCCTCCTCTGCCCAGGCGCCGAGGCAAAGCCAGGCTTACCTCCTTGCCTTCTGAAGAGCATCAGCCCAAGTCCCCAGCCCGGGAGGGGCCTGGGTTGCAGGACGGGGTGGGGGGCTGGTCTCAGCTCAAACTAGCCCCAACCCAGTCAGTCACCGGTAGGATCCTAGGCTTTGCACTTGAAGCTGCTCCTTTCCACATCATCTGGTCCAACCTCCTCAATTCCTTTCCTCAAGGAGCGAACAGAGAAGGACCGGTTTTGCCCAAGGTCGCAGAGAGACTTGGTGCCAGAGCAGGAGCCATCCAAGTCTCCTAAGAAGCCCTCCGGCCCTTTCCATCGTGCCACTGCCCCTGCAAGAGGAAAACCTCCCGGAAATGGGAGGAAACCTAGGGCCCTGCCCCTGCCCCTGCCCCCAGGGCCCGGCTGCCAGTCCCGAGAATGAACGTTGCCTTTGTGCCCTCAGCTGCCTCCGTGGGCTTCCAAGCAACCACTTCTTCCCAGGTGGCAGCGCCAAGGGCTCGCTCGCGGCTGGGGCCGGGACGGCCAAACTTCCCCGGGGTCCCCTCGGCGGACGGAGGGGAGCGAGGGAGGCGGCGGCCGCGGACCTCTCGGTGCGGTGGCTGCCGCTCCTTCCGCCGCCCGCCGCGGACCCGCGCTCGCCCCCCACCCAGCCCCTTCCCAGCCGGCTGCCTCCAGAGGATAGGCCGGGGTGAGGGCTCACCTTGGCCAGTGCCTCCTTCTGCCTGGGGCTCAGATCGCCGACTCTGCCGCTCATCGTGGCCCAGGCTCCGGGCGCGGCGGTTGCGGCAGCAGATAGAGCACGGACTCCTTCTCCGCCGCGGGAGTAAAGTCCCAGCCTTTTGCCGGGGCCGCGGTTGGCAGCCAAGCCCCGCCTCTTAAAGGATCCCAAGGGGCGGAGTACGGAGAGATGCGCTGGGCGCAGGAGCGTCTGACGCGGGTACCCTCCGCCCTCCTGAAGCGGAGACCTGAGCAGGAGGCGAGCCCGAGTGCCCACGCGGGCCGAGGCCGGTAGACATGAGAAGGACAGGAAGTCTGGGTTCCAGTCCCCAATTTACCCTTAGCTCACACTGTGACCTTGGAGGAGACACCTGAACTCTCTAGGCCTTAGTGTCCCCAACTAGGTGCTATCTAATGAGCTCTTCTAAGATCAGGTCCCCACGGTGAAGGACATCTCCCTCCAATACGGGAGGGAGCTTGACTGAAGCCTCTGTAGGGGACCACGTCCCCTAAGTCTAGCCATCGCCCTGCCTCCAGGACAGTGGCCTTGGCCGTTTCTCTCTGGGGCCCCTGCCCTCCTCCTGTCCTGCCATGGATTTTGGACCACTGCTGCAAACCCAGTTTGGGGCCTTTCAGTGTTAACAGCCTTTCCCCTCCCCCTTCGGGGCAGGCAGGCTGAGGGGGGGGGGGGTAAGGAAGCCCAGACCCCATCTCCCCACCCACAGCCCTGTCCTCTGCTTCTGATCTTCGCAGCTCTCTGAGAGGCTCATAAGGTGCTGGCACCCTGAGCTGGCATGGAGGATTGCTTCCTCTCTGGGAATCAGAAGACCTGGGTTTGAATCCTAAATCTTCCCGTTGTTTTTATGAGACTTCAGGGAGCAACTTCACCTCTCTGAATCCAAGCTTCTTCATTCACTAAATGGATTTGGATGATCTGGACCTTGAGTCAGCATGGGAGGATAAAGCAAGCTAATGTACATAGCTTGCCCTGCACTCAGGGCAGTGCCTAGCACAGGGTTCCCCTATGTGACCACTCCTTTGTCCACTCTGCAGAGCTTCCCTTTGCTGCCTGCCTGGCCAGGCTTCGGCCTCAGGGTGGAGATGCAGGGTGGACGTGGAGGAAGCCACAGTGAAAGCGATGGCCCAAAGAAAGCGGGCCTTCTATCAGCTTATCTGCTTCCCCCTGCTCACACCCAGGGGCCGGAGCTGTGGGTTCCCATGTAGCTAGCTGCAAGTCTGATTTGCAGGACAGATGCCATCTGACTATCCTGCCATGCCCCATCCCCATACAATGAAGCCATTTCCTACTTTCTGAGCTCACCAGCCCTCCCTCTCTGTCTGGGTTCCTCCCTCCCCTACTCTAATCCTATCTCCAGGGTAGCAGCTGGTCACATGCCTTGGCCATTCTTTCCTCCTACTGCGTGCCAGGCCCTAGGCGCTGTTCTGGGGATCCCGAAATGAGTCGGATGCCATCCTGCACTCCCAAAGGTAAGACACAGGCACCATCAACTAGAATACAAGGACGAGATAAATGTGCCAAAGAGAGCCGGCAAGTACCTGGGAGCTTAAGGGGGGAGAATTTGCTTTGGGTTGGAATAATCCTAGAAGGCTTCATGGAGGGAGTAACATTGGACTGGGCCCTAAAAATCTGGGATGGGAAGGAAATGGAAAGGAGATTCATTCATTCCATGCTGGCACAATGGCACGAGCAAAGTTCTGGTGGTAGGTAGGAAGCATGGCTACAACCAGAGAGGAGGGGAGAGAAGGATTGAGCCAGGAGGACCAGCAGGACCTTGACGTGGCCCTGCTTAGGAGCATCTGCCCTGCTAGACCAGGAGGTCCTTGGGCACAGGACCCTGTTTACTCACCCCTGAATCCCCACAAGCCCCTCCCCCCGGCACAGCATCCTGCACTCAGGGGCTGCTCAATAAATGAATGCCGAATGAATGAATGAATGCAAGAAACACTCCCGTAGGCACAGAGCTAGGTCCTGGGGGAGCCCTGGGAAAGAGACTCAAACATAGATCATTCAGGGATCAAGCAGCTCACCTCACTTAACAGTCGTGGAAACAGGCCCAAAGAGGCCATGGCCTGCCCAAAGTCGTTAGTGGCGTGACAGATGTAGAGAGCTTCGCGGGGTGCCTGGCCCGTGGAAGGTGCTGAGTCGCGCCCTCCTCTTACTGCCTGGAATTCATGCAGAGCAAGGCCTAGGAGCCTGTGAGCATCACACCTCCTAGAGCAAAACCCCTGCCACCTCTGTACTCTGCACTCCAGGAGAGTGGAAAGCAGACCGTCCCTGGCTCTCTGGGTTAGAAGGCAGAGGCAGGCTACAGCAGGCCCATTAAAGACACTTGGGAGGACTTCGCTCTGCACCTGGCGAGGCCTCCACCATGGAGGTCTGCAGCCAGGCACAGAGTGAGGGTCTTGGGTCCAGCCTGGTGTCTGAGAGGCCCCAACTCCCACCCCTGTGAAGCATTTTCAGGCAGTCCTAGCAGTCCTGCCCTGGTTACAGACTCATCGGCTTTGGCTCAGGGCAGGGCACAGCCGACTTCCTTGCTGCGTGCCTGGCTGAGATCTTTCTTTTAGACCCTTCCAGGGGCAAGATGTTCTTTTCAGTGAAGGACCTACTCAAAGGAAAATAGAGCAACTGCTTAGGTTGGTTCAGCACTTTACAGTCTACAAGACACTTTCAGACCTAGCTTGTCATTTAAGCCCATGGTGACCCCCTAAGGTAGGTAGGTCAGGTGACTTCTTGAGGAATCTGAGGGAGAGAGGCAGTCATGTGAGAGTGCCTGCAGTTGTGACTTGAACCCAAGTCTTGGGCTTCTAGGCCAAATGCTCCCCGGTGCCCACGGGCTGGGGTTTGGACTAGCCTGGGAACTGCCTGGAGAGGCTTCCCAGGAAAGCACAAGGAAAACATTCACCCAACAGGAAACAGTCCCCAGCCCCAAACAAGCCCCCTCTCCCAAGGAATCTGGATTTACCCACTATAAAGGCCTAAATGAAGTACACTTCCTCCAGTCTGCCCTTCCCAGGCCCTGGGGCTGCCTGCTTCTCCTTTGTCCACTGAAACTTACCTATCTCCAGCCCACTGTGGAGCGGCTAATCTGATCAAATAAATCCTAGAATCAAAATCTGGATTATATATTTATTTATTTATTATATATTTATTATCTATAATTAAACTCCTCCAGGCTGGTTACTAAGAGAACTCCCTCCTCCACATCCCCACCTTTTCTCTATCCCCCCAATCCTGGTCTGGCAATTCTCCCTCCCTGTTAGGTATGTTGCTCCCCTACTCAAGAATCTGCAATGGCTCCCTAGTTCCTTCAGGAGTCAGCCCAACCTCCCTGACTTGCATTCAAGGCCTACCCCCAGCTCATCCCAGCATCCCTTGTGTCCTCGACTGCCACTTCTCCCCACTGCACACTTTAATTTCAGTCAGAGAAGCTCCAAGCTGCTCCTCAGATGCACTTCTGACCTCCTGCCTCTTCAGAGCTGCTTCCCTCTCCTGTTTCCTCCTGCCAGATCCTCTCTGGCCTTCAAAGCCTGATCCAGGGATGTTTCCAGGAACTTCTCCCTGATCCGCCCAACCCAGCATGACCTCTGCCAACCAGTAGCCCCTCTCTCCTGGCCTTGACACTGACTGCTTTGTGTTGTAGTGGTGACTGTCAGGCAACAGCCTGGCCCAAGAGAAAGAGCCCAGCCTCGTAGATCAGGCAGGCCAGAGGCGAGATCCAGGCCCTTCCACCTGCCAGCTCTGTGATGGGTGTGCTGTTCTGAGTATACCCTGCCGGGCATGGCATATGGACAGCTGAAAGAAGACTGCTGGAACCCAGAGATTTAGGAGGCATATTGGGTAACAGTTCTAGTCTTAGGAGGTAGTGCCCAGGGCTTGAGATTCCTCTCGGAGGCGGCTCTGAACACAGGCAGGAGCACTGGACTGGGAGTCCAGAGCCTGGGCTTTAGACCACATTCTTTTTTTTTTTTTTTTAAACTATTTATTTATTTGTTTGTTTGTTTGTTTATTTTGTCGGCACCGGGTCCTAGTTGTGGAACACAGGATCTTCGTTGTGGCATGCAGGATCCTTTGTTGCAGCATGCATGTGGGATCTAGTTCCCCAACCAGGGATCGAACCCAGGTCCCCTGCATTGGGACTGCAGAGTCTTACCCACCAGACCACCAGGGAAGTCCCTAGACCACGTTCTTCAGTGAATGTGCTGCAGTGACTATTCAGCAGGGGGCCTCCTTGGGGCCATCTGCCCTTGACCTGGGCCTTGGATGACTCTTCTCTAAAACAAGGGCATTGACCAGGAGGTTGGAGGCCCCTGGGTGCCCTGCCTTCTGATTCTGTGGTGCCAACGGAGAAGGGGTGGTGCGGAGATTGGCACAGGGATTTGAGAGTCGGAGAGAACAGTCCTTTAAACCCTTCAACAAATATTTGTGGAACACTCTACTTCCAGGAGGCTGGGGCAGCTGGAACTCTCTGGAAAGCCCTTGTACTTGTGGGTGGCCATGCAGAAAGGCCCTGACTCTGAGCCTCCTCCCAGCCCTGCCCACGTGCTGCCTCAAGTCTTTTTCCAGCAAAGTGGGGAAGGAATAAAGAAATCTGCACCACCCAGGACTACACGGCCCGGACAGTGGAGGTGACAGCAGCAGAATGAGGAAGCAGTGGTGAGGGACTCACTCCTGTGCCCGCCCCTCCCCCACACCCAGGCAGCCCAGACTTCCGCTCCTGAGTGGAGCTTGAAGCTAGAGCACCTTTCATGCCTTTGCTCTACCAGCACTTATGCAGCGGGCATGGGGCCAGGCACGGGGACACCTCAGAGGATGAGGCCAGCAGGCCCTGCCCTCCTGGAGTTCCTGGTCCACAGGGGGACAGCCAAGGCCAAAGGCCATTCGGTACAGAGTGGCCAGTGCCTCCATAGGGGGTGCAGAGGGGAGGGTCCCCGTCCAGTCAGGGGGCGGGGTCATCCTTGGTTTCCCAGAGACCTGATAGCTGAGCAGGATTCGGCCAGATTGGAGGGAGCAGGAGGCCTGGGGACCATTCATCCATTTATTCAAACGCTCATTCATTCATTCATACGTTTGTTCATTCATTCGGCACTTATTTAACTGAGCGCTGTGCTAATCATGGAGTCAAAAACTGCGCCCGGGGAACTTACAGTATTGGTGGGAGGCACGCCCAGACTGAGATCAGGCTGTGGAGAAGTGAGGGGGCAGTGGGGGCCAGATAAAGAGTCAGGGCATGGGGGGATGTGGCTGTAGGAGGGCCGGGTGTCAGGAAGGACCTTTGAGTGGTGGGGAGAACCTAGTCTGAGATCTTTGAGCTAGTGGGGTGGTCTTTCTTCTTCTTGGAACTGGGCATCCTTGATGTTGAACAAGAGTAGAATATCCACCAGGGTAAGTTCAGACTGTGGACGAGAGTGCCTTTGTAGGTTGAAGGGGCACACGTGGATCTCCCTTGGGGAGAGGGTTATATCTAGGGGAGGGGGCAGGATAAGGAGCCCTCTTTGCAGGCCCCTCGGGTTCCAGCTGCAGCCCTGCCCAGCTGCCCAGAATACAGGATGGCAACCTGTCTATTACCTTACGGTTTGTTCTCCCTCCTGCTTTCCCCACTGACCCTCTACCCACCCCACCAAATAAGGAGGCCAGGGGTGTTCAGGGACTTCCGTCTAGGAGGGTGGCAGCCCGAGTTCCCGATGACTTCTGCTGCAGCTTCTTGACCCCCTGCTCTTGCCTCTCCCCCTGCACTGATGTTGTGAAAGCAGAGGCAGCAGACCTGGACCAGGAGCCAGGAGGCCTGTGGCCAAACCCCAGCTCCTCCGGTGGCAAAGTCACCTACCTGCCTTCTCTGGGTGCCTGTCACCTGGGGAGAAAAATAATCCTTGCCTCTCTCCCAGGGCTGCTGTGAGATTTCCAAGCGAAATAATGGCTGGAAAAGTGGTGGGTGCACAAATGAGAGGGATTATCAGTACTATAATCTATTATGTGTTATTTCTGAAGGCACAACAGAACGTGAGAAACCAAGCCCACCTGGCTCCTCCCCAGGAGCCCACTTCCTCCTCGCTTCCACAGTCTACCCTGGCTTTGCAAAGACACAAATCCTCTCCCTGCCCCACTTCCCACACCCGAACCCCCCTAATTAAGTCCCTTACCTTCCCGGGTATCATTGTCTAATCCCTAAGCCCTTTCTCACCAGTCTCCAGTTCTCTCCAGAAGTCAAATCCCTTTAGAGTGAGGTGGCCCAGTTAGCTGTGAACCAAGAGGCTGGGGGCAGGGAGCAGGCATTTCAGGGCTCCTGGAGGGGAGGGGTGAGGAGGAGAAGGGAGGGGAGGGCAGGAGGGGTGCTGGAGACTCTGCCCTGGCTCTGCCACTAACTGGCACAAGCCTGGAGGCTTCCCCTGGGAGGAGTGGGTTGTCATTTCTACCCACACCCAAGACAGAATCCAGATTCTACAGCCAGACTGTTCATTCCCGGCCAGTGCCTTTGAGAAGCAGGACAGCTCAGGGTGAGCCCACCGACTCTGCAGCCAGACCACCTGCATTCAGGTCCAGGGTCCATCACTTACTGGGGTTACTTGACCTCTGTGCCTCAATTTCCCTTCCATCAGATGGCAATGACAATCTTGCTACCTCATGTGGTGTTGATGGGATTAAATGAGCTAGTTCATGCAATTCACTTGAACAGTACCTGGAACATAGTAAATGTATCAGCTGTTTTACTTGAACTTCCTGCTTCTTCCCCCAGATATTTTTGCCATTCAGGTCTTAACCCTCACTACACTACTCTTGGACAGTCCTTCTTTCCCTGGCACTGAAGCTGAAGCAGCCCCCAGCCCTGGTCACCCTCTAATGCTATTTTTATCTCCTTCAGGTGGCACTTACCATGGTCTGAAATACATGGTTATGGTTGACCATCTCTTCTCAAGGGCAGGAGCCATTGCTGGTCATAGTCATGGCTACATGCCCAGTGCCTAGAACCCCGTAGGTGGTCAACATCCATTTGTGGGCATGACCCAACACTCACTCTGTCCCCTTAGGACTGGACCCTGACCACCCTGACCCCCCTTCTACTCTGCAGCCCCTCCTCTTGCCACACCACAGTTACATTCCTTATGTGCACCTGCCCTGTGTGATCTCAGGTGGGTCAACACCCCTCGCTGGGCGTCTGGGTGAGTAGAGGGAGGTGATGATGAAACCAGGCAACGAAGGGACAGTCTAAGATTTTTCTAAGATGATTTGTTATGTGTCTGGGGCTCGTGCCTATAAGGTGAAGAGATCTCAGGGACCTCTGAGTTCTGAAAATACAGTCCCCCCACCAGCCTAGTCCTCTGTTGCTGCAACTGGGCTTGAAGCCCCTGTCAACTGAAAAAAAAAAATGCACAACCTAAAAGTTATGTTTTATTCGGTGGCCAAATCTGAGGACTTAAACCCGGGACACAGCATCTCAGATAATTCTGAGAAACTGTTCCGAAGAGGAGGGTGGGGAAGCAAGGATACATAGGAGTTTTTGCAACAAAGACCAGGTAGTCGGAACATCAAAAGATTCCTGTTAAGATAAGAAAACCAGATATCTTAAGTTAAGGAATGTGGCGCTTTTCTGTGTATGGGAAGAGTCTGGGCTCACTGAAATCATTCCTTTGATATGCACCTCAGCTACATGGGGCCAGCATCCTTTGTATTCTCATCCTGAGTTCCCTCAGGGCTCACTGGTGGGGTGGCTATAATGTGGTGGCTTGATGGCTGCGACATCCTTTGTTTACTGATATGGCAGGCAGCCTTTTTAGTTCACACCCCCATGGGTGGTACATTCCTGTGAGCAAGGCATTGCCTTCCTCAAGGCCCCTTTGTAAAAACAGCAGAGACCAATATTGGGCCCCAGTGTGGCCCCATTGCCTGGGGACTAGCCTGCCACCTGGTGGCAGCTCGATCACATTGGCGCTCCTCCATCACAGGGGCCGAGGTTCGTGCTCACTGGAGCAGACTTGTATTCTGAACATGGATTTGCCTTCCCTGCCCTTCATCCTTCTGCCAGCACCACCATCCGTGGACTCATGGGGTGCTTGACCATTTTATGCACAGCCTGGAATCACAATGAAGAATTCGTTTCACAGCAGAGGAAGAGCAGCCCTGGGCTCATGTCAGCCTCACCACATATCACGTTCCTGGTACCAAGTCTGAACCATTTCCCTGCCCCTGCCCCATTAGTGCTTGGGGTAAGGCACCCCATGCTTCACACTTTCATTAACGGCTTCATTTCTTCCTCTGTCCCCTTGCAACTTTAGGGGGGATGAGGAAAGCTGGGGGATGGGGGACCTCCTCCACACAGTTCACAGCCCAGCCCAGAGCCAGGAAGCCTTGTACTCCAGGACACAAGCCACTTGGGATCACAGCATGCCTGGTGAAAAGACCCACCCCCCAAATTTTTAGTCCAACTCCTAGTTGGGGACACAGGCCAAGAAAAGGGAAGCAGCTTGCCTGGAGGCACAGGCTGAGAAACTGATGGCTCTGTCCCTACCAGCTCCCTACCCTGCCCCAGAAGTGAAGCAAGCCAGGATTTGGGGGTTTTGCTCCTCTGGAGGGGCCTGCAGGGCTGAGCATCCTGTCCGTCCATCCCTGAGAGTAGAGTGGCCTGAGGGTCAGCACCAGGCCCCGTGACCCGCCTCCTCCCCCAGCTGGGATCCCTTCTGAGATCCCTTCCTACCCTGTGGTCTCTTGTCTTTATTTATTTATTTATTTTATTTTTTATAAATTTATTTATTTTATTTATCTATTTTTGGCTGCGTTGGGTCTTCGTTGCTGCGTGCGGGCTTTCTCTAGTTGCAGTGAGCAGGGGCTACTCTTCGTTGCGGTGCACGGACTTCTCATTTCAGTGGTCTTCCCGGACCAGGGCTCGAGCCTGTGTCCCCTGCAATGGCAGGCGGATTCTTAACCACTGCGCCACCAGGGAAGCCCTGGTCTCTCTTGTCTTTAGATGCTCTGTTCCCAAGCAGGGCCTCTCTGAGCATTCACCTCCCTGTAGTCAATCTCTGGTCCTTTGCTGCCTCTGTTCCTGGGCTTACTCTCCCATCAGTAGCAAGGCTGATCTCTACTGCTCCTCTACTGCCCCCAACCCCACCCCACCCAGCAGCAGAAGGGCCTGGGCTGGCCTGGCCTGGCCTGGGCTACACCCTCCCACGTTGAGACTGTATCCTCAAGCCTTTGTCTCTTCCAGGATCACCAGGGTTACCCCGTGGGAGGACAGACCGCAAGGTAACACTGGTCACTCACCAAGTTTACAGCAGCCCTCAGGCTCCCACTGACTGAAGGCTAGGATGTGGACATTTGTGGGGAAGAAGAGATGCGTTCTAGGTGGGGGACGGGTGTGAGCTGGGATCTGTATCTGGTAGGTGTGTGTGTGTTGGGGGGCAGCAAGGACCCACTGCCTGGGGGGGGGTAGGGAGAAAGTGGTGGGAACAGGGATAGGGAGACAGTGGAGCCAATGGCCTGGCTAATTACAGGGTGTGTCCTTGCAACCTTGTCATTGGGGCTGACAGACGGGTTGGGACATTCACAGAATCAGAGAAACAAGACTCTCCGTGGACACCAAGGGGCCTCCACTGTGCATTTTGCAACTTAGAACATACAAAAGAATGTTAGTAACCTATACAAAGAAGAATGATATAACGAACAATCATGTGACTTAAAAAGCAGAACACCGAGACCGCTGGGGAGGGTGTCCCTCCCCAGTTACATCCCACACTGGTGAACTGAACTTTGTGTTTCTCGTTTGCCTGATTGTTTTAGAGTTTTGTTACAAGTGAATGCATTTCTTAAAAATACAGACAGTCCTGCGGTTTTTTTTGCCCTTGAGGTGAGTTTCACACAACATAAAATGAACCATTTTAAAGTAAGAAAATCAGTGGTATTGAGTACATTCACAACGTTGGGCAACCAGCACCTCTATCCAGTTCCAAAACATTTTCGTCACCCCAGAAGGAAACCCCGTACCTGTGAAGCAGTCATTTGTCATTTCACCTTCTCCTCAGCCACCGATCTGCTTTCCATCTCTATGGATTTACCTATTCTGGACACATCATACAATAATACATGGCCTTTTGTGTATGGCTACTTTCACTTAGCATAATGTTTTCAAGATTCATCCATGTTGTCATGGGTGTCGGCACCTCATTCCTATTTATGACTAAATACTATTCCAGCATATGAACATATCAAAATTTGTTTACCCATTTATCCACTGGTGGACATTTCGGTTGCAAAACTGTGGGTAATGAGTCAAATCCATTTCACCTGCCTTCACTAATCAAGGTCATTTTAAGATGCATGTCCTCCAAGCAGCAGTGGCCTAAACAATAAGATATTTGCCCGAGTTGTTTTCCAGAAACTTAGAGTCAGCTGTGCCTAATTTGAGGTGAGCTGGTTAAGACTGGATAGGACCACTGACCCTCCAACTGGGCATGCTCGAGTGCCCGCTTGGTGACCTTTTGATGTCAGAGGGCCAAAATTCCACCCTCAGATTGTGCTATGAACGTGCAGAGACCTGTAGTTTAGTTACGCCTGTGCAGAATGAAGATTACCTCCCCTTTTTCCAATCGCCTTTCCCTACGCTCCCCACACTCCCCATGCCTCAGACCGCCCTGCTTGCTTTATCTTCATCCCATGAATACCCCGGAGCCCCTTGCCTTCAGGGAGGCAGATCTGAGACTTCTTCTCCTATCTCCTCACTTGGCTGCCTTATGAATAAACCCCCTCTTTGCTGCAAACCTCAGTGTCCCAGCGTTTCGGCTTGTGCAACGGGCAAAACGAACCTGGTTCAGTAACAGTTGTTTTCATATTTTGGCTATTGTGAATAATGCTGCTATGAATGCTGGTGTACAAACACTTGTTTGAGTCCCTGCCTTCAATTCTTTTGGATATACCCAGAAGTGGATCAGATGGTAATTCTTTTTTTTTTTGGCTGCGCTGCGCAGCATGCGGGAATCTTAGTTCCCCAACCTGGGATGGAACCCGTGCCCGGCGTCTTGACCACTGGACTGCCAGGGAAGTCCCTCCCAGATATTTTTATTCTTTTGAATACTATTGTAAATAGAATTGTTGTCTTAATTTCCTTTTAGGATTATTCATTGCTGGTGTATGGAAACACAACTGATTTTTGTATGTTGACCTTAAGTCGATTTTTTTGAACTTAAATAGCATGTATTATATGGAGACTTGCTTTTCGAGCTAAGCATTCTGTGAGAATTATCCATGGTGATACACATATCTAGTCCATTCATTTTTCTCTATTGCATTGTATGCTACACATGAAGATATCACGATTTATCTCTTTAGTGATTGTGAGTCGGGCTGTTTTCAGTCTTTTACTATTCAAATAGGGATGTTCTGCACATGCCCAGGGAATGATTCTCAGCCAGCAGAGTCACCTGGTGTGCAAGCTTCTTTTCATTTCCAACAACAAAGGCCCCACCTCCAGAGATAACAATTCAGTTGATTTGGAGTAGAGGTTGGGCATCAGTATTTTTTAGAAGATCCTTAAATGATTCTAATGTTCAGTCTGTGTTGAGAACCACTATTCTAGAGTACACTGTATACCCAGGAGTGGAATTCCTGAGAGTGTGCATCTCCAGTTTTATTTGATGTACAATTATTACCAGCGTGGCTGTCCTGTACCAGCACAACCAGGCTGTACGCCCATCAGCAGTGTACAGATCCACATTCCTACCAGCACTTGGCATTGTCAGACTTCAAATTTTTGCCAGTTGATCTCTCATAAGACCTTAATTTGTATCTCTCTGATTAATGATTAGGTTGAGCATCTTTTCATATTTATTGACCATTCTTGTTTCCTCTTTTGGCAAATGCCTATTTGTATCTTGTGCCCATATCTATGTATTTGTATATTCTGCATATGAATCATTTGGTTGCAAATACCTTTTCTCATTTGGTGGCTTTCCCTGCCGCTTTATTACAATGTTTGGGTTAACAGAGTTTTTCATTTTTTATTGTGGATGAATTTTTTTCAATATTTTCCTTTATAATCTGCTTTTATGTAGTAAGAAATCTCTCCTGGGGGAGGGGGAATTGGATAAAGGCAGTCAAAAGGTACTACAAACTTCCAGTTATAAGATAAATAAGTACTAGGGATATAATGTACAACATGATAAATAGAATTAACACTGCTGAATATTATATATGAAAGTTGTTCAGAGTAAATCCTGAGTTATCATCACAATTTTTTTCCATTTCTTTTTTTTTAATTTATTATCATTTTTTATTTTTGGCTGCGTTGGGTCTTTGTTGCCACGTGCGGGCTTTCTCTAGTTGCAGTGAGCAGGGGCTACTCTTCGTTGCGGTGCGCAGGCTTCTCATTGCGGTGGCTTCTCTTGCTGTGGAGCACGGGCTCTAGGCGCGTGGGCTTCCGTAGTTGTGGCACACGGGCTCAGTAGTTGTGGCTCACAGGCTCTAGAGTGCAGGCTCAGTAGTTGTGGCACACGGGCTTAGTTGCTCCGCGGCATGTGGGGTCTTCCGGACCAGGGCTCGAGCCTGTGTCCCCTGCATTGGCAGGCAGATTCTTAACCACTGTGCCACCAGGGAAGTCCTCCATTTCTTTAATTTTGTATCTGTCTGAGACGATGGCTGTTCACTAAATTTATGATAATTTCATAATGAACGTAAGTCAAATCATGATGCTGTAGCCCTTTAAACTTATACAGTGCTGTATGTCAATTATATCTCCATAAAGTTGGAAGAAAAAAAAAATCTCTCTTGACCTTGAAGTAACCAAGATATTCTCCTATGTTTTTTTTCTAAAAAATGTTTAGGGTATTACTTTTCATATTTACGTCTTTAATCCACATGGAATTGATTTTTTTGTGTATGATGTGCAGTAGGAGTCTAATACCATTTATTTTCCTTATGGTAACCCATTCCCTTAGCACAATTTATCAAACAGTCCATCCTACTGCCTCCTCCCCTCTCCTCAAATGCAACGCTTCTTCTTACACAGCCACGCTTTTGTGTGCGGGTCAGTTTCTGGCTTCTGCGTTTGATGCCCTATTTGTCTGACTTCAGGCTGATCTCAGACTGTCTTATTCTCTCCATCTTATTCTTCAGGAGCATCTTGATAGTTCAACGTTGGTGGTTATACAGGTGTTCCCTGTAAAATTCTTTCAATTTTTCTGCATGCTTGAAATTTTTCATAATAAAATATTGGGGGAAAGAGTGTCATGGCTCCTCAGGCCTTTGCCCTTTTATCACGATACAATTTTTTAAAAGTTTTCAGACTGAGCCAGCTTCCAGCAGCAGCAACCCCTGGGAGAGAAGGACGAGTTTTAGGGCCGTCCACGGAACTTTCACATTCCGGTGGGCATCAGACATGACTTGTTGGGGGTGAGGCAGTGCTGGTCTTCTATCGTGCCCGTTTCAAGGCCTGAAGACCCAGCCTCTGGGCCCCACTGAGGAACTGTGTTAGCTGGGCGTCCCTGGCCCCTCTCTCTGCCCCTCCAGGACCCTTGCTTCAATGTCGCCCCTCCCCACCCCCGAACGCCTGTCAGGCCAGTCTCTGGAGTTCAGTCTGGTGGAGAAATGGAGAACCAGGCCAACCGTGTGACCGTCGGGCGGCTCCAGAGCAAGGGCTAGCGTCCAGACCCCCAGAAGTTCCTCGTTGCTGCCCTTCTGGGGCCCCAATCGTGCCTCCGGCTCCCCAAGTCGCCAACTATCTTCCAACTATCTCCGTCGGTCTCCCTTCCTCTGGTCTCCGCCGTCTGACAACCGAAAGCTGAGAGCGCCTTCTCTGACTTCCCACCTCTGCTCGTTGACCTGGGCTCCGCCCGGCTCCAGCCCCGCTGACCGCCGGCGCCTGTGTTCTCCACGGCCACCAGGGGGCGCGCGCGGCCGAGTCCGGGCGCAGGAGCCGCCGCGAGCCCACCCCGCCTCCCGGCGCTCCTCCCCGTCCGGCCACGGCCCCGCCCCCCCCCCCCCACCGGCGTCCCGCCCTGTCCGGCTGCGGCCTGGCTCCCTCCGCTTCCCCATGCTCCCAGGACCCCCGGTGCGCTTGTCTCCAGCCATGGGCCCCGCCGCTCGCCCCGCGCCGAGGTCGCCGCCGCCGCCTCCTCCTCCGCCGCCGCCGTCGCCACTGCTGCTGCTGTTGCCCCTGCTGCCATTCTGGCTGGGCCTGGCGGGGCCCGGGGCCGCGGCGGACGGCAGCGAGCCCACTGCCAGGGCGGGGCGGGGCGGGGCCCGCGCCGTGCGGGTGGACGTGAGGCTGCCGCGGGAGGACGCTCTGTTGCTGGAGGGCGTCAGGATCGGCCCCGAGGCCGACCCGGCGCTCCCTCTGGGTGGCCGCCTGCTGCTGGTGAGCGCCGCTGAGCCATATGGCCCCCGCCCCGCCGTAGACCCTGCACCCAGATCCAGCCTTCATCCTGGACCAAGCCCTGTCAGCCCAGCGCCCCTTCCCCAGGCTGCCCAGGCCCCCAGCATTCCGGCTTCCAGAACCTGAGATCAGATGCCCTCCCCTCCAGACTCGTTCCCAAACCCTGGCCTTGCATCGTCTGTGTGACCGATCCCCCTTCCTCCCCCTCCTCCCTCTACCATGGCCCCTCGCCCCACAGATGGACATCGTGGATGCTGAGCAGGAGGTGCCCGTAGAAGGCTGGATTGCAGTGGCATACGTGGGCAAGGAGCAGGAGGCCCAGATTCACCAGGAGAGTCAGGACAGCGGCCCACAGGCCTATCCTAAGGCTCTGGTTCAGCAGGTGCAGGGGGTGTATGTGGAAAGGGGGCTGGAGGAAGGGTTTTCAAGGCAACTGCTAGAACCAGACTACCAGGTGGGCCCCTAAGGAGCTTCCAGAGAAGCCCTGGGCCTGGCTGGGGCAAGGGACCCCAGGGGTAGACTGGAGTCAGTGTGGTTGGCAGCAGGGAGGTGGGAGGAGGCCAGAGAGAGTCAGGAAGCTCAGCCAGACTTTGAGAGTATCCAATGGGGAGTTCCTGCTGGGGGTCGATGGGCAGGCCTGCCCTGCTTGGACCAGGGAAGGCACAGTATTATTTGGGTCCCCCAGAGCATCTGGGGGGAAGGTGAGAGGAATAAGGGTTTTTGCCCTTGACCTCAGGGAGCTTATAGCTGATCTGTCCAGAGGAAATGCTAACCGCAGAGCCAGGAGCTGAGAATAACTATGACCACAGGTGGTGAGACAGGTGTGTGGGCAGGGTGTGTGCTAGCCTCTGCCTCTGTCCTGCAGATGCGGAGGGCGCTCTTCCTGGGAGCCTCTGCCCTGCTTCTCCTCATCTTGAACCACAACGTGGTCCGAGAGGTAAACCGGATCAGGCTTTCGGGGCACGTAGGCTGGGGAATGGGTGACCTGGCCTGGCTGACCTCCCTGTCCCCCTACAGCTGGACATATCCCAGCTTCTGCTCAGGCCAGTGATCGTCCTCCATTATTCTTCCAATGTCACTAAGCTGTTGGAGGCACTGCTGCAGTGAGTTGGGGTTTGGGCTCAAAGGACTGGGCTTGGGTGCTAGGGTCCTTGGCTTTGTCATGGGCTCAGGGGTCCTGGGACCAGGGCCTTCCCTGTTAGTCTGAGACTGTAGCCTCCTAGTCTGAAAAATGGGTGAGGGGACTAGAAGGAGATGATTCTATGGGCTCTATACGTGGAGGTGATTGGCTCCAACAAGGAGGAAACCAGATTCCTGATTGACTCTTCCCTGTGCTTGAGGGCCTGCTTGGCCGGCTGTTATGAGAACTAGAAAAACCACTGGCTGGGAAAGGCGTGGGGGCCAAAGCAGAAGGGCTGTGGGGTGATACTCGGGGGTATCCTTTTCCCACAAGGCTGGGGTGAGTGGGTCCGGGCCTCTCCTCCCAAGAGCCCTTCCGTCTGGCCCCTTTGGCCTCCCCTCCCAGGAGGACCCAGGCCACGGCTGAGATCACCAGCGGAGAGTCCCTGTCGGCCAACATCGAGTGGAAGCTGACCCTGTGGACCACCTGTGGCCTCTCCAAGGACAGCTACGGAGGATGGCAGGACTTGGTGTGCCTGGGAGGCAGTCGGGCCCAGGAGCAGGTGGGTGCCTGGGGAGAGGAGGTGGGGGTGGGGGGACCACACACATGACTTGTCTCCAGTCCTGTGGCCTCTTCCTGCCCTGGTGGGGAGGACCACCCCTTGCACCTCGCAGGGCTGCTGTGAGGGTTCAGGGGCCGGGTGGGTGCTCAGTGTGGTGCCTGACCCGGCGTCACGCACAGTCAGCCTTAGCTGCTGCTGTTGTCACGTCCCTGTCCCTCTCAGAAGCCTTCTTTGACTCCCTATCACCTGCAGAATGAAGTTCAAACTCCTTACCTGGCTTTCACAGCTCTCCTGATCACTCACCCTGTTTTTTTCCCAGTCTTCTCCCTACACTCCAGCCACTCTGTGCCATTTACCGGTCTCCACTCACGCCCCGGTCTCCTGCCACCGGGGCTTGTCTGTAGGCTTGGACACCCTTTTTCTCCAGCTCTGTATGTCCCAGTCCAGCCAGAGCCCTCACAACTCATCCTCCTGCCTTCTTTGGAAAGCCTCCCTCACATTGGGCCCCCAGCCCCCCTACTACTTTTATTTTTATTTTTTTAATTCTTTTTTAATGTTTAAAAGAAATTTATTTATTTCTGGCTGCGTTGGGTCTTTGTTGCTGTGGCGCGGGGACTCAGTAGTTGTGGCTCACAGGCTCTAGAGCACAGGCTCGATAGTTGTGGCACACGGGCTTAGCTGCTCCGCGGCATGTGGGATCTTCCCAGACCAGGGATCGAACCAGTGTTCCCTGCATTGGCAGGCGGATTCTCAACCACTGCGCCACCAGGGAAGCCCCCTCTCCTGCTTTTAAATCACAGCAGTGCTTTGTCAGGCCCTTCATAGGCCTCTTAGGACAGCCCATCCTGTGTGACCGTTGGGGACTGTGACTTTGTCTCCCGAAGGCCAGGCTGTGTCTTATTTGTCTCTGGCTTTCCCAATGCTTAGCATAGAGAGGGTCAAAGGTATTGTGTCTACAAGCATTTCTCAAATTCCCACTCTGCAGGGCAGGTTTGCCCCGCTCTCCTGACATGCAGCCTCCAGCATGCCTTGGTGGATGCGGAGCCGTGCAAGGCAGCTTCAAGTCAAGCAGACTTGGAATGAGGCTCTGAAACCTTAGCTGGGCAATGTTAGGCTGCGTGTTTAACCTCTGGTCTCACGTTCCTCATTTGTGAACAGGTATAGCACATGGCCACAGGATTGTTGAGATCGTGAATGTAAATCTCACGGCGGGCACTGAGCAGATGGGTGGCTGCTCTGCTACAATACCTTTATTGTTATGAGTGCTCGAGTAAGTCAACAATCACCAAAGGACTTCTGATATTCTAGGACACTTGGGGTTCCGTGAGAAGGGCTGTGGAGGGTACAAAAGGCCTGGAAGACCCGGGCTCTGCCGTTCAAGGCCTCAGAGACAGGCAGAGAAGAGGAACTTACACGGAGGCAGCCCAGACAGCACAATTTCGCTTGAGCAGCGTGAACCACAGTTCTGCAGAGGGAGCGGGCAGTGAGGCTGCGGGAGTGGAAGGAAGGGCTTTCTGGAAGAGGAGAGAGCCCGCCCTCTCTCCCCCTGGAGGGCAGCCCACATGGACTTCTGGGAGGGGCAGGCATTTGGTGAGGGGCTGTCAGATGCGAGACTGGGAGGAGGTGCGGGCAGAAAGCCTGGAGCTCAGAGAGGAGCAGGCCAGGAGCATGCCCAAGAGGCCAGGAGGTGGGCACGTACTGTAGGTCAGGTGAGGCTGGCTGGTTGTGAGGGCAAAGCTGAACAGCCTTGGCCTTGCTGCTGGCCGGGGTGTGCCAGTACAGGTGTTGGGAGCCCACGGGTGCTGAGGTGTCTGAAGGACAGCCAGGGCCAGCTCTCAGCCCTAGGGCCCATTCACCATTCCTCCAGCCTCTGGGCATCCAGAGCTGTAGCCAGCATGTATCAGAAAAGTCCGATGACCATGTCCTACTGCTCTGATGGACAAGGCCCAACCCTGCCCTCCTTCCTCACCTGGGGGTCCCCAAGATGCACCGAGCCTGGGGAGATGGGGTCTCTGGCCTCCAGTAGAGCTCCAGGCCAGCCACACCCTCGGCCCACCCGGAACTCACTGGCCGCTCCAAAGCACGGAGCTCCAGGTTCTGCCCCAGAGAGCTTACAGTATAAAGGTCGCGCGAGTCCTGCCACGTGTCAGCCTGGCTCAGCATGGCAGGGGGTATGAGGACAGGGCAGCTCTAGCCCTGGGCTCATGCGCCCCCATCAGGAGAGGAGCTAGGCCAGAGACACTGTCACCTGCTGGGGTGATGACTGAGCTGGTGAGGGGGCATGGCCCTCCAGTCATGGTGAAGGCGCCTGAGCTCAGCCTAGGGGCTTCGGGAGAGCTTCCTGAGTAGGTGTCACCATCCCACCGTGGATGAAAGGGGACGGGGACCCAAGCCAGGGGGCAAGGGTGGGACAGAGCGTGAAGCTGGGGCTCACAGACCCCTCTTGGCAGTGGCCCCCAGAGTGCTTCCACCCTGAACAAAAGCAACATCTTGTGACCCTAACAGCACCCAACCTTGCCCATCAA
This sequence comes from Eubalaena glacialis, assembly GCF_028564815.1. Lineage (NCBI taxonomy): Eukaryota > Metazoa > Chordata > Mammalia > Artiodactyla > Balaenidae > Eubalaena > Eubalaena glacialis. Next base: position 72,719,403 of record NC_083730.1, on the reverse strand, counting down.
ATCACTTCTCAGCCCCTCTCCCACCACGTGTTGGCAGTTGAACTTCAGCATTGGCTGGGGAAGAACACGGTGGCAGAAAACTTTTAAACGAATGCATTTATTAGTTGTGACACATCCGCAGGCCCGCGTGCTGGTGGGTCAGCGGCTGGGTCTTGCTTCCTCCGCTGTGTCATCTCCTGAGCCAGCTGTTGAGTGGTCACAGCCTGTCTGCCGCACTGGATATGGTGGCAGTTCAGTCTAGGTCAGTGTGTCCCCCTGGGGGCCTCTCAAAGGCGAAGTGAGGTACCTCAGACGTGGTTCCCTCCCACCAGCGCGAGCTGGAGGACCGCTGAGGGCAGAGTGGGTATGAGGAGGGTGGCAGGGGAGGTGAGGGGGGAACATTTGCCTGGCAGGGTTGGTCAGGGAGAGCTTCCAGAGCAAGAGGTGTCCAAAGCCATAAGCCAAGGGAGGGAGCGTGGAAGAAGAGCATTAGTTCCCAAGACCGGGAACAGTGTGGAAAGGCACAGACGTGGGAGGGGCAGGGAGCATGGGGGGGGGTGGAGATCAAGGGCCTTGAGGGCCCCCTGGTAGAAGAGTTTGGGTTTCCTCCTGAGGATGGGGAATGCGGAGGAGGCGGGAGGGGAGCATCAGAGGGAAGGGTCAAGTAGGGGTGCTGTGTAATCGGGTTTGCAGGTGAGATCCCTGTGACTGTGGGTGGGAACTGGGCGGGTGAGGCCTGAGCAGGGCACCTGAAGAGCAGCAGAGTGGGGAGGAGAGGAGGGGCGTGCGGGGCCTCTAGGGAGTGAGGAGACAGGGCCTAGGGACTAGCGCCCTCTCAGGCTGTGAATGCTCAGCCTGGATGGGGGTGGGTGGGTGGGTGATGGCAGCCAGGAGAGCAGACCAGGAGGAGTGCTGGGTAGGGATGGGGGTCCTGGGCTGGGGAATCTGTGAGGCTGTCAGTAGATACTTCTGTGAGTGCACAAACACCAGGTTTGTTGCCCAGGATTGGCCTGGGCTGAGCACTGATGTAGGGTGGAGCTGGGGCAGCCCCTGAGAGAGCACGGGGCGGAGGCGGGGGACAGCAGCTTCAGAAGAGGAAGCCTGGCGCCTCCGGGGTCATGGTGCCCATGGACCTCATCTGCCTGGTCCTTGGGGTGGATTTACTGGGTAAAGAGGGTGGGGTGGCCCCAGTGCCTCTGACACCCTGCTCTTCTCCCCAGAAGCCCCTGCAACAGCTGTGGAACACCATCTTGCTGGTGGCCATGCTCCTGTGCACAGGCCTCGTGGTCCAAGCTCAGCGGCAGGCATCCCGGCAGAGCCAGCGGGAGCCCCGAGGCCAGGTGGGAGCCAGCCCTCGGGGGCCCTCGGGAGCCCTGGTGTCCCCAGCCCTCGGGAACTGTGTGCCCTTCCCCCACAGGTGGACCTGCTCAAGCGCCGGGTGGTGCAGAGGCTGGCGTCCCTCAAGACCCGGCGTTGCCGGCTGGGCCGGGCAGCACAGGGCCCCCCGGAGCCTAGTGCTGAGACCTGCGCCGTGTGTCTGGACTATTTCTGCAACAAGCAAGTTAGTGCCCTGGGCAGAGGCCAGCCTTCGGCTGACACGTGATGCCCCCTACCCTGCTCCCAAGAGACCTGAGAAGTACCCCAATCAGGCCTTCACCCAGCCCCACCAGAGCTATGGAAAGCAGCATGGGGGTGGGGCAGGTCACAGGGGTTTCAGTTCCCCAGCTCAGGTGAGGGCGTGGGGCCTGCTACCCCCACTGGAGGCCTATGCCTGTGGCCTGAGCCCTCTCCCCCACCCTGCAGTGGCTCCGCGTGCTGCCCTGTAAGCATGAGTTTCACCGAGACTGCGTGGACCCCTGGCTGATGCTCCAGCAGACCTGCCCGCTGTGCAAATTCAACGTCCTGGGTGAGCACCAAGGGTGGGGGCCCTTGACCATCTCCACCTGGTTCCCACCTGACACCTCGCTCCCTGATATTTTTTCTCCTCTCCTGCAGGGAACCGCTACTCAGATGATTAGCTGCCCCGGCTGGGTCTCTGCATGTGGGGAAGGGACCCCTCCACCTGCATCCCGGCCCTGGGCCCTGGGTGCCTGGAACAAGACGGCAGGGGGAACAGGACAGAAAACCCTATGGGTGGAAGGAGGGATAGGGGCCTCCCCTGCTGAGGGGCAAGGTGCCCACCACATCCACACTGGGATGGAGGGACCACAGCCCCCAGGCTGAGGATGCAGGGCCCAGACCCGGCAGGAAGAGAGGCTGCTTTGGGGCCTTTCTCTGCCATCCTGGGGTGTGCCTGCCCTCCGCTCAGACAGCTCCCAGGACTCTAGCCGGGGACCTGGGGAAGAGGGTGTGGGCAGTGCTGCTGTTCCCAGGGCTCTGGGAGCTCTCTGGCCTGCCTGTCAGGGCATCCCTGGGGGCTGAGGCTGCAGTGGCCAGGTTTTGTGCTTATTTATTGGGGGTTGGGTTGGGAGAGGAGCTATCTGGCCTTGGGGGCACTCTAGCCTGACCATATTCCACGACACATCTTGGTGAAGGCTATGATGTTAAACCTAGTGGCCCTTCCATTGCCTGGTACCCTCGGTCCTTGGGCACCAGCAGCTGCAGGTCCCATGGCCTGTCCAGCTGGGCTCCCTTCTGGGGCCTGGCTGGGACCAGAGGCCTTAGAAACCATCTAGTCCTGTGCTTCTCCGTGGGGCTACAGGTTGCTGACCAGGATACTTGAAGCCACAGGATAAATGTGGTACATCTTATAGGGGCATCCGTTTTTTTAGATTTGGGGTACGGGAGGTTTAATATTAAAATAAACATGGATATATTTTAACATAAGATGTAAAATTTGTGTGGATGTTTTAAGATAAACAAGTCGCCCTGGAGTCTACTGCCCGTGGGAGGCAGATTCTAAAATGGCCCCCAAGATTCCCCCAGCCCCCATGGACACGCCTTATGTGATCCTGGCACTATGACGCTGATGGATTTTACTCCCATGATTAGGTTATGTTATATGGCACAGTTGACCTTAATATGGGAAAGCATCCAAGTGGGCCTGACCTAACCACGTGAGCCCATTAAAAGTAGAGAGTTTTCTCCAGCTGGTGGAAGGAGAGGAATTCAGAAATTTGAACCATGGAGGGGATTCAATGCCTGAGAAATTCTCTGTTGCCGACTTGAAGATGGAGGGGCCACGTGGCAAGAAGTTGGATGGCCTCTCAGAGCCCAGAGTAGCCCTGACAGCGGCACCAGTTCGACAGCTGCAAGAACCAGAATTCTGCCCACAATCAGAATGAGCCTGGATTCAGTCCCACACCCTTGCAAAAGGAAGGCAGATGCTTTTTTAATTTTATTTATTTTTTATTTTTGGCTGCGTTGGGTCTTTGTTGCTGTGCGTGGGCTTTCTCTAGTTGCGGCGAGCGGGGGCCACTCTTTGTTGTGGTGCGCAGGCTTCTCACTGCGGTGGCTTCTCGTTGCGGAGCATGGGCTCTAGGTGCGCAGGCTTCAGTAGTTGTGGCACACGGGCTCAGTAGTTGTGGCTCTTGGGCTCTAGAGCACAGGCTCAGTAGTTGTGGTGCATGGGCTTAGTTGCTCCGCGGCATGTGGGATCTTCCCGGACCAGGGCTCGAACCCGTGTCCCCTGCATTGGCAGGCGGATTCTTAACCACTGCGCCACCAGCGAAACCCCTGGCAGACGCTTTGATTTTAGCCTTGTAAGGCCCTGAGCAGAGAACCCACCCACACAGGCCGACGTCTGACCTACAGACCTGTGAGCTACTGAATGGATGCGGAGAGGAGCCGGGCCGTGACAGGCCCAACCCCTGCACTTGGGCCTGGGCCCCCTGCCTCAGGGAGCACACCTGAGGGCTGGCTCTCACCTGTGAGGGGCCCAGTCCAGACAGCCCAGGCTCCCTCAGCGAGCCCCCGGGCTCCACAGAAGCAACAGTTGGGCAGCCCGTGGCCATGCCAGTTCAGCTACACACACAGCTCTTCTTGACTTTTCTCTGTAAACTGAGGTGCTCTACTTGTTGGCCTCCTGACCAGGGAAAACTGTCATAGAAAGCCAAGAGCATCTCCCATCCCACCCCCACACCCAGAACTCCTCAGCAAGGTCTTAGCGCCTGTCCTTCACAGGCGGGGTGGCTCAGGACAGGCTGGAGGCTTCGTGAGGAAAACGACTACTGCAGGCCTGGTGTGGCTGGTGGCATCGGTGCCCTGGCCCCAAGGGACAGGCCTGGGAAAGCCAGGGCTGGCTTGGGGTGTCCCGCTCTCTGGCTGGGTGAAGCCTTGCCCTGCCTTCAGTGGCTTCCTGGGGATCCAACCTCCTGGATTTAGAGAAACCCTTTCTGACTTGTGTTTCCTGAAGGTGAGGCGTTCCGCAGTGAAAGGGGGGCTGATTTTCTTGGATCCTTAATGTCCCCATCCCCAGGTTCACAGCTGGGTGGTCCCTGCCTGCCTCTGTGAGCCTGAGCCAGGACCCCGGCCTCTGACTCCTTCCTTGCCTCAGGTGTCCTCACCGGGCCCACCGTGGCGGCTGCTCTCCTTCCCCTGCGCACCCCCTACCCTGACCCTGCTCTTTATTGGTGGGGGTCACTGAGTCCATGTTACCCCTTAGCCTTTGCTATGGGGATCAAAAGACTGCCTTTCACATCGCCCCGGTGCTAGAAGCTTCTTTCTTTCCTCGGTGTGTCCTCTTCCCCCACTGCCCCTATCAGGAGGGAGGCAGGAAGCTCCCATTTACTGAGGGTGCACAGTGTGCCAGGCCTCTGCTGGCCAATGACCCACATGGCTGGGGACTCAGGACAGGGAAGGAAGGACTCTTGCCCTGCTGAGCCAGTGTGGTGAGGCCAAGGTCGCTGTGAGCAGATGGCCTGGGCTTTATTACATGGGGTGGGTTGCCAGCTTCCCGCCCTCCAGCCCCACTCCACTGCAGGCTACGTGGGCCGCTCCTGGGGCTGGTAGGCAGGGCTGGCCTGGCCCCGGCTTGGTGACAGTCTCCTTCTCAGCCTGGCCAAGGCCCGGATGGGGTTCTGGGCACAGTTGGTCGAGTGGGTCACATCCTCCAGGGAGGACTTGCTGGGTCGACTGCAGGGCTGCTGAGGCGGGGAGGCCTGGGGCTGGCCTGGCAGGGTCCTGCCCGCACTGGCCGTCCTGCTGCCAGGTGAGTGCCGCCTGCCCAGGGGCCTGAGGGAGGACCAGACGGCAAGATCCCCTGTGAGCGAGGGGGACCACCCCACCCCCACATGCCCTGCCTCTGACAAAGCCTCACTCACCCTGGAGATGCTCTCTGGGCCTGGGCTGGGGGCGCTGCTCCGTGGATTCCCTTGCTGGGAGGGGTCCAGAGCTGGTCCTGTGGGATCAGCTGCAAAGAAAACCAAGCTCAGAAAGGCCCAGGATCCCCTCTGCAGCGAACAGAGAGGGTGTCATAGAGGAGGCAGGAGGGCCTGATCCTGTCGCCACGGCCCCTTCCTCTGAGGGGCAGGGTTTGGAAAGCCTTCCAGGGCCTGTCCTTAGCCGTGGTAAGGGTGGAAAGGTTTGCTTTCTCACAAGGCTCCTGGTGCACTTGAAATAAAGGTTCAAAGGGCTAGAGGGGGGGATTTGGAGCTAGAAGGCACGGTAACATCCTCATGCCTTCCTGAATCGTAGAAGATGGCTCACAAAAGCACAGCCTAAAGCCACCTGTCATGAGAGCCCCATGTGCAATGAGCTGGGCTGACGGCAGATTCCCCGGGGGAAGCTGAAGACCTCTGCTGGGTTGGGGGCCTCTTCCAAGTTCCCAAGGGCCGGCCCCTTTCAGGTGGGGGAGCCATGCTGCCCACCTTGAGGCCCCCCTGCTGGGCCACCTCCCGGATCTTAGACAGCATGGATCGCAGCCGCCCGTTCTCCTCCTGTAGGACCCGGATACGGATGTCGTTGGCCTGCACCTGCTTCTCCATGTCGTCCGTGACGTTGCCAGAGCCTGTGGAGACCCACTATCTGGCACCCCACCCCATCAGGTCTGCCTCTTGTGCCCAACGAGACAGGACCTCAGAGGGCAGACACGCCAGCCGGTATGTGCCTAGGGTCCCCTGCCGGTGGCCCTGCAGGTGGGCGGGGTCAGCATACTGGACCTCCCACCTCATCTTTTTTCTCCTGAGGCCTTGTTCCCCCCCCTCCCCCCGCACTCCCTACCCCCTGCCTGCTGGGAGGTGACCAAAGCCTTGCAGAATTTGAGAGCTGAGATGGACCTGGAGCTCACCAAAAATTTAGCACATAGGTAAGAAAGTGAAGCTCTTCCAAGGCCACCTGTTTTCGGAGGGCCCGAGAGACAGTGACTCATCCAAAGCCACAGCCAGCTCTTGGATATGAGTCTCAGGAATTCAGCAAGGATGTTCTTTCCCACTGCTGGGGGGACAGATGCTCCCCCTGACTCTGAACCCAGGCAAGGTGCTGCCTGCTCTGGTTATCAGTTTCCTGGTTTGTCACAAGCGGCTGCTACCTGCCTCGCGGGGCGGCTGACAGGGTAACACAAGGGCCCAGCACTCACAAGTGATGACTGATTTATCATGACAAGCTAGATTGCAGTGGATCATCCCAACAGCTCTGCATGGGGATTCACCCCAGAGCCTCAGGGGGCTGGAGGGGTTAGGACGAGAGCCCACGTCGCCGGGCAGTCAGTCTTCCACTGAGATGGGTCCTTAGCACTCCCATGGACACTGGACAGTTGGGGCTGTGCCCCTGGAGCTGGCCCCACGGTGTAGTTTGGGGAGATGCCAGGACAGGGGACATGGAAACTGAGCAAGGACTGGCCTGTGACGTGGTAAAGAGCACAGGCTACACAGGTAGCCAGACCTGGGTCTGGATTTGGCTGTGTGACCCTGAGCAGTCACCTCCCCACTGGGCCTCTGTGTCCCCATCCACACAGAGGAGTGGGTAACTCGCAGAGCACCTGTGTGTTGTGGGGGCTCTGCCACCCTTGCTGTGGACCCGTGTCCTGCCCTGATGAGCCCTCAGCTGCCCGCCCCCAGCCCCGGCGTGCCCTCCGCACCAACCCCGGGCCCCTACTTTGGATCTGGGCTTCCACAGGCCTGTGCAGGTCCGGAAAGGCCACCAGCAGCCTCTCCCGCTCCCTCAACTCCACGAGCTCGCGTTCTAGCTCCGAGATGGTCAGCTGCAGATCCGTTGTTGCCTGCTCCAGGCCTTGCTTCTCTCGCTGCAGGCTCTGCAGCAGCTCCTGGGGCAGGGGAGGCTCAGAGCTGAGGACCGGCTCCCAGCCCCCTGGGGACACCCCATCACCTCCACTCCCCAGGCACGGGGCAGGCCCGCAGGTGCTTAGCTGGCTGGAGGTTCCTCCAGAGAAAGGGAAGTGCCGCCCCTGCCCCCTCACCCTGCCCGCTCGCACCTGCTGGGCCCGCAGCTGGCACTGCCCCTGCTCCCTCTCGCTCTGCACGTGCTGCAGCTGCTCCTCCACGTGGACCCGCTGGGCCTCGGCCTCGTCCAAACTGCCCCTCAGCTCCTCACGCTCCTGGTCCAGGGTGTCCAGCTGCTGTAGCAGGGCTCGCTGTTTGGCCTGCAGGGACTGAGCCGGGATGGGCAGGAGGGAGGCCATGAGGCCCATGGGGCCAGGCCCAGCCACGCAGGACAAAGGAGGCAGCTGTATCCAAGCCCACCCCCTTGTGCTACATCTGTCTGTGCACATGCGTGCAGTGGAAGGGGTGGAGGGAAGAAGGGAGCAGACCCCAACCCTGGCAAGGCCAGGACCCCCAAGCTTGGAGATCCTGCCCCGCCTGGAAAGCAGACCTCGCCCCCACTTCTTTCCAGTCACAGTCGCCACTCAGGAATTCTTCTCCTTAGGTCTCCAGTGTCTCCCCCCCGTCAGTGGAGCCCTTTCTCTCCCTGCAGCCTTCGTTGCAGGAGCCCAGGCCCTGACGAGGCTCCCAGCCTCACCTCCTGGTGGCGGACCATGCTGTCAACACGGGCCTTCTCCTTGTCCAGCTCTGTGCTGGCCCAGCGGATATGCTGGCTGGCTCCGTCCAGCCGCCCTGCCAGCAGCTGCACCTGCTCTTCCAGCTGCTGCACCTGCCTCTCAGCCTCCGCCCTGTGCTCAGCCTCCTCTTGCAGCTCCTGGGCCTTCGTCTCTGCAGGATTGAGCGGGCGGGGGAAGGGGTAGAGCGGGGGAGCCCTGGGGAGTCCCTGCACTGCCTCTGACCCAGGACAAGACCTGGGAGGGGGGGGCTGGTCACAGGACATCTCTGGGCCTCAGTGTCCTCAGCCACAAAATGGGGCTCTGAACCCTGCCTGAGGTGGGTTCTGAAAACAGAAGGTACTTTCTGGGTGGGAGGTGGCATCACCCAACAGTGTGGCCTGTCAGACCCAGCCTCCTCTGTGGTTCCCTTTAGCTTTGCCCCCGAAGCCCAGGAGACAGAGACAGAGGGTGCTGGTCCAGCCACCGAGCACAGGGCACACGGTACAGGGCTCCATGGCAGGGCTCCTCACCCACGGCCCGCGTGGACTCCCGCTGCTGCTTCAGCTCCCCCTCCAGGGTGGACACCTTTGTCTTGAGGTCACTTGTTTCTATGGCAGCCAAGAGAGAGGCCCTTCAGAGGCTCCCTTGGGCCTGGCTGGCAGCCTCAACGCCCAGTGCACCCCACAGCATGGTGGCAGCCCTGGCCAGGGTGGAGGAGTGCCTGGGCTTGTGGGAGGAGTTCTGGGGAGGTGCCAGGAGGCCTGGGTCCCTGTCCACTCTGCTTCCTGTCGGCTGGCTGACTCTCTGGGCTTCAGTGTCCTCCACGGGGGTGACTTGCCCAACTCCCTCAGGCCTCACAACTTCAGCAGGAGCTGGCCCACTGTGAGTGCCATAGCTGCGTCTCTCTGCCTGACGGCTTCTACTGAAGCCAAAGAGGGGCCTCAGCTGGCTGGAGCTACCCAGGGGATGAACTCCCCAGGAGTCCCCTTCGGTGACCAACAGGAGTGAGTGTATGAATCCGCCGCTCCCTCGCCCCTCTGGTGGGACGACTCGAACTCCTACACGGGCTCCTGCGTTCCCCAGTGGGATTAAGCTCCAGTTGCCCGCAGTGTAACCGGCTTGATGAGCACACCCCTTTTCCCCTGCCTTCCCTTCCCTGCGTCTGCTGCCCACTCCCAGTCCAGGTTTCTTCCACACCGACTCCCAGCACCCACAGCCCCGTTGCGGGGTCTGCTCCTGGGGGAGCCCATGCTCAGGCTGTGGCAGAGCCTGGCACTGAGGGTCCGGCCTCAGGCACACACCTGCGAGCAGCTGCTGCCTGTCGCGCTCCCACTGGGCCAGGCGCTGCTCAGCCTCATCCGCCTGCCGCCGCTGTGCCCCCTGCTCCCGCTGCAGGGCCTGCTCCAGCTCGCCCACCTGCTTCCTCAGTCTGTCCTTCTGCCCCTTAGCCTCCTCCAGCTGGGCCCTGAGGGGCCCCACAAGCTGAGTGAGGGCCCCCATGTGTTTGCTGAGGCGTGTCAGGTCTTTGCTCTGCTCGGCCGCCCAGTGGCCCACGGTGGTGGCCGGCAGTGGCCTGAGCCCCATGCTGTCCTGCACCAGATGCTGGAACTGGCCTAAGGACGAGGGCAAGTTCTGGCTCTGACACAGGCTGATGACCATCTTGCCCACCTCCCGCAGGCTGCCCTGGACGCTGGCGCATGCATCACAGGGCACCAGGGCTGTCTCCACAGTCTGGGAGTGGACACTCCTGGTATTTTCGGCCATCCTGGCTGGACACTGCAGGGAGATGCGGACAGAGAGTCTGTCCAGCTCTTGGCAGGTCTGGGGCAAGCCTGGCATTGGGGAGGCGGGCTTGATGAGCTTGGCGGTCACAAATTCAGGGCTCCTGGCTGGCTCGCCCTTGGCTGTGGGCTTGGAGGTGGAGGTCTCCCCTTGGTTTGCCCTTTTCTGTAGTCAGGAAAAGAAAGGGAAAGCAGGTGAGGGAGATGGGCCTGGGAGGTGACCAGCTCTCTGGGGATTTCTGTGACAGCAGCCACTCCTGATGCTCAGACCTTCAGATGGTATCTGATACCAATGTGAGTGAGAGAGCGAGCCTTCTCCTTTCTGCTGCCTCAGCTTACCAAGCCCAGGCTCCATGCTGTTACATGCATGGCACTGGGAGGCTAACACCGTGACAGACACAGCTGCCGGGTACTGGGCCCTTGCTTAGTGGACTTGTCTGCTCTTGTGTTGCTGAAGCCACTCTCAGTTTCAGTTTCCTTCCCATCATGGTGACAGTGGTCCTGCCCACCAGGTGGTTGTGAGGGTTACGGAATAACCCATAACAAATGGGGTTCATACAAACACCATTCCCCAACAATGCCCTGGGAGGTAGGGACTGTTATCACCCCCACTGCACAGATGAACAAACTGAGGTTCAGACTAGGTAGGATTTTTCCAAAGCCCCATAGTGTAAACTGCAGAACCAAGTGGCCCACACATGACCCCCGAGGCCTGCATTGCGAATTGCCAGGCTGCATGGGCCTTGAGCGGGGGCTCCAGAGTGGAGCCAGTGACAGATGTGGTGCACATGTGGTGTGCGAGGAGCCTGGGGCAGGTGGACTGGTGTGAGGGTGACCGCAGTTGGGGAAGTGGGTGGCCGACCCACCTGGGGGGCCACCTGCCGAATGAGCATGCCCAGCCTCAGCAGGCTGTTCCAGAAGCGCCGCACTGTGAGTCCCACGGACATGCAGGGCCTGGCAGCCCTGGCGGAGGGCACCGTCTGCTCCAAGCCAAGGTTCTCCAAGTAGCTCGCGCAGCTCTGAAGCAGCAGCAGGAGCCTGTGGGCAGAGATGGCAGGGTTGGCTGGGGCAGAGCCCAGCGCCAGTGTGCCCTCACACCACACGACCAGCAGCCTCCTGCTCTGGGAACTGGCCCGGGCGTCGGGGACTCGGAGCATCTCAGAATATGCTCTGCCCGACCCAAGAGCCACTTCTTCCAGGAAGCCCTCCCTGAAGGCTAAGCTTGGGGCCCCTTCGGGGCCTCCTGGGTGGCAGCACTTCTGCCTGGCTGCTCCCCACTGGACTGGGAGGCTCTGGGAGGCCGGGCCTTGCCTCGGTTGTGTCCAGAGTCCTCAGAAAGTGCTGGGTAAGTGGCTGCCTTCCATCATGTGGCTCAGAGCCTTCACCTCGCAGAGGACCCAGCTGAGACCCCCAGAGCGGAGGTGGCTGCACACGGCCTCAGGGTGAGTGTGCAGGGCAGTGTGCCCTGCGGTTTCCTGATTCTAGTTGGGGGTGGGGGTTCTCCTGTGGGACGAGCTGCTTCTGCGACAACGGAGACTGGAGTGAGAGAGCCAGGTCCCTATCCTACCCTGAGTCAGGGGCTAATTGTAAGGAAAAGGGGTGTTGGGAAGAGAAGTATGTATTTGCGTGGGAATCAGGCTGTTTTAAAAGAAGAGGTACTGTGTTTACAAAACATATGGGCAGATAAATGACCTCAACTTGTTGCAGGTGCAGGAGGGTCATCCCAAACCAACTGTGCCCTTGGGCAGAGAGGGCCTGGGGGAGGGGGTGCTGACCGCTCCAGGCCCTGCCCCTCTCTGGGTCAAGGTGTCCTCCTCTGTGAATGGGGGCAATGAATGAGCAGCACTGGAGGGTGGAGAGTGGCCTGGACAGAGGGGCCAGGCGAGGGGTGGGAAGGCGGGTCAGCACCAGCTTTCTAGAAGGCGGACGGGTGAACTGGGCCCTGACGGGCTCGGCCAGTCCAGGGACGAGTAGGCGGGGCACTCCTAGCAGAGGGCACAACAAGGAAGGAAGGTGTGTTCTGGGCTCACACATGTTCAGCCCCCTACAGGGTCCAGGTAGTACTTCACACTGTTGGCTCCTCCAGGCCTCTGAGTGGTTACCCTGGCTTCTAATTGTCTCCAGGCAGGTCATCCCCAAACTGCTGGGGTCCCTGCCTGTCTGGCCCCCGTGACTTCATTAGCATGCAAGGTTTGGAGCACATGGAGCCTGGGCTGCGGTCCCCAGGGAGTGGAGGCTGACGACCATGCTAATGTGAATGACAGTGTAGAAGTGGTGGGGCTGCAGGGGAATCCACTGGCCTCCTTCCCAGCAGGGCCAGGATTTGGAAAAGCACATCCTGTGTCTGGCCCTGTGACACATGGAAGGGACAGGAAAAACAGCCTGGGATGGAAAGTCTGAGCAGCAGCTGTAGTGTCCTCGACACACAGAAACCCTAAGGAAGCAGCTGGCAGTGGCTGGAGAAGTAGCCGTCAGAGCTGTGGTGTCACAGAGACCAACAGGGTGGCCAGCAATTCCCTGAGGGTGGAGTATAAGACACACAGCACAGCACGACACAGGTGAGATCGCTGTGAGGGCCCTGAACCAAGCTGGCCCCCGACAGCATTCAGTCAAAGGTGATTGTTGTCATCAATGTCATCACCCCCGCCAGAAGCGGATCCTGTGGCTGCTACTGGTTTATGGGGTGGGTGCCAGCATCCTGAGATGACCAGGTTTGGTCCAGGCTCTCACCTGTCGATGACCAGCTCCAGCAGCACAGCGTGGGACAGCTGCGTGAACTCGGGGTCACCCGGCACGTGGTCGTAGTGCTCTAGCAGGGCCACCATGTCCAGGTCACAGGCCATGCGGTCAGGGAACTTCCAGGAGGGGAAGCGCATGGGCCCGGCACGCGAGAACACGTCCACGATGGCGCCCTGCAGGTCAGTGAGGTCCCTGCGCAGGCTGTCCATGCAGGCCTGGCTGCCCAGCAGGTGTGCCATCCTCGTGGCTCCTGGGGTGGACAGAGAGGATCTTCATTAGCCAGAGCCATGCGGCTGCTGCTGCAGGAAGCTTCTGAAAACCCCAGAAAACCTGCTGAAATCCAACCTCGACCCTGGGGAGAAGTCGGTTCCCTGGCCCCTTCGGGACCTGCTTGTGGGTGACCTCACCAGTCTCCCTCTCATCCACCCTACCCCACGCCCACACTACTGATTCCCTCGGTCCACAAGTCCCTCTGAGGACCTGTGTGCGCCAGGCCCCTGCTAAGTGCTGGGTGGATACAGCTGTGCATGAGGATGTACCTGCTGTCCTTCCCTCCCTGAGCAAAGCACTGGACAGGCTACTGACAACGAAAAGACAGTTGTAGCTACAGTATGACGGGGAGCACTGGACCACCCCCGGCCACTCTCGTCTCCTGCCTGGACTGCAGTAGCAGTTCCAGCTGGGCCACAGGCCTGCCCACTGGAATCTGATCCACTTCTGCTATGGAGACCTGGGCCAAGCCTATCTGACCACATCACACTGGCCAACAGCCCCTCAGGACTCACTTTGGCCCTTGGGAGAAAGCCTACCTCCAGGCACACCCCTCCCCTTGTCCCCTCTAGTCACCTCCCCTCCCCTCCCCTCCCCTCCACTCCACATACCATCAGCCACAAGCAGCAGCTCCTGTGCAGGCACTCGTTTCTGAATCCGTGCCCATCTGTCTCTTCCATCTGAGTCATGCTTCCCCCATCCAATTCCCATCACCTGCCTAACTCCTCTCATCCTTCAGGGTTTCCGGACATCACCTCCTCCAGGAAGCCTTCCCTGAGCACCCTCCAGGCTGGCTTAGATACTCCCTCTGGGCTTCCCCCATCTTGGCCCTGATCGCTCTCTGCAGGAACGGCCTCTGCTCTCCAGGACAGGTCCTCACCGCACCTCAGTCACTGTGGTGTCCCCAGTATGGCAGCCTGGGGGCCTGGCCTATTGCAGATGCTCACTGACAAATGAACGACTAGTAATTGAATGGAGAAAAGAAAAAAGAATCCACAAAGAAAATTTAAAATACCTTGACTTTGGGAGGAAAACAAGTCCTGAAGTGTAAGAGAGGAACACCTGAAAATTTGTATGGATAGCTATCCTAATCACTCTGGTGACAGGGGGCCCATTATATGTTGATACAGGGGTCCCAGTCCTGCCCCTTTCTCGCTGTGTGGTCATGGGCAAGTCACTGCACCCCTCTGAGCTCCAGCTGTCTCACTTGTAAGATGGGGACACCATCCCCCATCAGGCCAGGTGGTATCTGCAAGTAACGTGCTTGGTCCAGGACTTCCCTGGTGGCACAGTGGTTAAGAATCCGCCTGCCAATGCAGGGGACACAGGTTGGTTCCCTGGTCTGGGAAGATCCCACATGCCGCGCAGCAACAAAGCCCGTGTGCCACAACTACTGAGCCTGCACCCTAGAGCCCGTGAGCCACAACTACTGAGCCCTCGTGCCACAACTACTGAAGCCCACGCGCCGCAACAAGAGAAGCCACCGCAATGAGAAGCCTGCGCACCGCAACAAAGAGTAGCCCCTGCTCACCACAACTAGAGAAAGCCCGCGGGCAGCAATGAAGACCCAACGCAGCAAAAAATTAAAAAAAATTAAAAAAAATTTAAAAGTGCTTGGTCCAGGGCAAGGCACCAGTAAAAGTTCTGCAGCCATAGTAACTATTATTACTGTGATTACTATTACTAGCAGTAACAATAGCAAAAACCATCCTTGTCTGGAGCTGCTGTCTACCTTCCATATTTCCTGTTCTCCCCTGCGGCCCGCACAGATTGCTTCCCTTCCATCTTTGCCGTGTGTGGACATCTGAAGACAGTGATTTGCATGAACCATCCCTGGCCCTTGACTCAGAAGGTCTGGCCCCTCCCATGGCTCTTCGCAGGCCTCTGACAGCAGGTGTCAGAGCCAGCAGCCCTGTGGATGCCGAGCCCTGGTCCCTCCCCACCCTGCAGTGGGGCCCCTTGTCCTTTGTGGTTTTCTCAGCAGCAGAAAGTTCCTTGCACCAAAGCCCCACCCTGCAGCAGGGGCTGCTTGGGCAGGATTTAGGCCCCCAGGAAGTCCAGGCCTGGCGGGGAAACCTCTCTTCCTCCAACCTGTTTCCATCTCCCAACCTTCCTCATCGCAGAAAATGGCACCCTCACTGGAAGCACCTGGGCACTTCCTCGAATCCCTTTCCTTTATCCCCACATCCAGGCACCCAGTACTGCCAGCTCCACATCCCACCCACACTGAGAACCCGCCACCTCTGTCCATCAACACTGCTCCACACCCGCCACCTCCCCCAGACCACTGCCCCAGCCTTCCTGAGGGTCGCCCTCTCCCCTCTGCCCAGCACCCCCTCGCACCTCGGCGTCTCACCCCCGCAGAATATGCTTCCTCCCCATACTCTGTCTAAATAAGATGCCTCCCTCAGGTCCCCGGGCTGGTGAGGTCCCCTGTTACACATTCTCAAAGCAGCCTGTGCTTTTCCCTCCCAGTACACACCACAGTGGCATGGAATCATTGAGTCATTATTTGCAGTTGGGAATCCGTCTCCCTGTGAGCACATAGACCGTTTTTGAGTTCACTGCAGTGTGACCTGGCCACCTGGGCTGGGACCTGAGGGCCTGCCTGTGCCTACAGGTGCAGGGAAACCCAGAGGCCCCAGGGTGGTTCCTGAGGGCAAGCCAGCCTCTCCAGCCTCCCAGAGGACTGGGCCCTGTCCTCACCTCTGCACAGGTGCCTGTCCGTGGAGCTGGATGTCTGAGTGTCCCCAGCTCTTGGACTTGCCTGTGGGCTTTCGGGCTCAGGGTCAGAGGCTCAGCCAGGTGCCTGGCTTCCCGTGTCCAGCTCTGCAGTCCCTGGGAGTGGATGAAGGGAGAGTGAGGGAGTGGGCACTCAGGGAGGGCTTCCTGGGGGTGGGGGGCAGGGAGGAGGCTGTCCCAGAAGAAGGGGGTTGTTTCAGGCTGGAGGATGGGGTGAGGGAAAGGGCAGGTGGGGTTGCCAGCCTTGAGCCTGAGCACCACTGGCTCTGACTACAGGACCTACTGTCGGCCACTTCCCAAATCCACCTCCTTTATTTATTTATTTTTATTTTTTGGCTGCACCACGTGGCACGTGGGATCTTAGTTCCCTGACCAGGGATTGAACTCGCGCCCTCTGCATTGGAAGCACAGAGTCCTAACCACTAGACTGCCAGGGAAGTCCCCAAATCCACCTCCTTTAAACAGATGAGGAAACTGAGGCTTTGGGAAGTTAGGGGGCTAGCCCAAGATCACTCAGGGAGCTGGGACTCTTGAGTCCAACATCTCTGCTCTGTCTTCAGGCCATACTACTTCTAGAGCAGCACTGGACAAAAGAAATATAATGCAAGCCATGTATGGGTTTTAAAATTTTATACTCGCCACATTAAAAAAACTAAAAAGAAAGAGGTAAATTAATTTTAATAACATATATTACTTAACTTAATATACCCAAAATATCTCTTCAATGTTAAATCAATATAAAATATTAAGTCTATTTTTTTGCATTAAGTCTCAAAATCCAATGTCTATTTGACACTTATAGCACATCCCAATTTGGACCAGCCACCATTTTCATATACAGCACCACATGGGCTGGTGGGTACTATATCGGACAGTGCAGGGGTAGGGGGTCAGATCCTGTGTTCATTAAGCAGATGGTGACTGAGTATCTTCTACATGTTGGGCATTGTGTCAGGGATAGGGACAGAGCAGGACACAGAGCACTGTCCCCCAGGAAGCACCATCTATGTCTGAGGGTCTCTGCAGGGGGCAAGTCTTGGTGTGTCACCTCTACAGTTCCACCCACAGGTGGGGTGATGAGTCCCCACAATACACACACACACACACACACACACACACACACACAGGTCCACTTCCCACATACAAATGTTGCCCCAGTGATGGCCTCTCATAAGATATTGCCACCCATGAGGTGTTATGTCCCCAAAGAATGAGGCAGAAACACACAGAAAAACCGACTGAAACATTCTGGGTTTCCTTCCTGGAATGGCAGGAAGGAAATAAATACAGCAAGCAAGAAATCCCACCCCGGGAGGAAGGGTTTTCAGGTGGCAAAGCACCTGGAGCTCAGGAGCTTGCTTGTGCAGACATTAAGAAACAGTGACCTGTTCACCCTCAAATAACTACAGCTGCCATCTGGGGCCATCTGGGGCCAGATGTTAGATTCTGGTTCTGATGAGCAGCAGCAAATGCCAAAGCAGTAAGAATATACGAGAGCAAAACCCAACATTGAAAAACATCCGAGGTTACCCTACGTCGTTTCTTCTGAACAGTGGGGATTTGCAGATACAAGCCTGTTTTGAGAAACACGTGTGTGTGTGTGTGTGTCAAGTGAAGGAACATTTGACACAGGCTTTCTCTGTAATTCCTGGGTCCTGAGTAGAACCCTCGCCCTGAAGCTGCCAGCCCTGCACTGTTCCTGAGATCACACAAGTGCTGGCACTAATTGAGCCACCACTACCCTGTGGTGGGAGCAGCAGGTAACTCTGCCTCTCCTCAGGCCCCTCAGCCCAAGGTGGACTTTTAACTCGCAGAGAAGTGAAGGAGCCTTTCCTGCACTCCCGTTCAACATTCGGGTCCCTTCCCTCTCTTCTCCTGCTTCTCTCTCGAGACCCCTGGGACCCTACCCCTCAGGTAAAGATTATGCCTCCCTCCTGGCCAGTGCACCCATGGAAACACTTTGGAAACTCTAAAACCATCTAAGTGGCAGTGTCAGTCTCTGACTCAGGAGTGCTAATTGCCTGGATCCCTGGAGACACTGAAGGAATCCAGTGAAGACAAAGGAGTAAGTAACTGCACTAGTAGAGAAGAATGGCCTGGGTTTGGATTCCCACTCCACCATGTGAACTGAGGATGTGAACCTCACTGTCCTCACCTGTAAGTAAGTTGCTATACGAAATAAATGATGGAATGCATGTAGTGTTTGGCACACGGTCTGGCTCATGGTATGTGTTCAATAAAGCCTAACTATCATTATAATTCAACATTAATAATAACAATGATATAAGCCAGCTATGGTGTGTATGTGAGGAAGAGAGACGGGGAGGAGACTTGGGAGGGCATCTTTTCCTATCCCCCCTCCCCCACCCCCCCATTTCACAGGTGAAGAAATTGAAGTCCAGGCAAGGGTTCAGGAGTTGGGAGAGAGGGGAAAGGGAGGAGAGGCTCTCAGGAGGGGAAGCGGAAAGGGCGGGATTCGAGATGTACTGCGGAGCGGGGAAGTGGTCCGCAGGGACCAACCTGCGGGCGTGAGGGGTGAAGCCTAAAGAAGAAGCCTTGATTTGAGTTGGTCTACGGGGTTTGAGGGCGGGACTATGGAAGGCAGGGGTGGAACTGGAAAAGGCAGGCCCGCGGAAAAAGGGACCCGTGGGAATTAGGGATTGAGATTTGGGAAGGGGGTCTGAAAGAGGTGGGCCTGCAAGCAAAAGAGGGGGCTGGGGGAATAGGGAGGCGGGGCTTTGGCCAAAGTGGGAGGCCAATGGGAGAGAGCGGGGGCCTTGGAAGGCGGGGGTCGGAGGGAGAGAGGAATCGTCTGGTGGAGTAAAGGGGAGGGGGGCCGGGGCCGTGGGGTGCGTGCGAGGGCGTCGGCGGGAGATGTAAAACGTCTCACCAGTCTCCGGCGTCGCAGCCTCAGCCACTGTGTCTGGTCGGCTCATGAAACTGCCCCCAGGTGCGCCTGCCGCTCCTGGGATCCCCGGCAAAACCTGTCCCGGCTCCCCGACCGCTGCCACGGCAACGGCGTCTCTCGAGAGGGAGGGGCGGGAATTTACGTCACGGAGAAGGGGCGGCCCCGGAAGTGCGTCAGCCTCCCCCCCCCCTCGGCGAAGACTCGCTTGGCTGCCGCCATCTTGCGAGCTTGTTGTACTGTTGGTACGGGGAAGTCGCTTTGACGCCACACCGCTCACCTATACAGAGGCGGACTGGCAGCCCTGAGCGTCGCAGTCATGCCGGCCGGACCCGTGCAGGCGGTGCCCCCGCCGCCGCCCGCGGCCACCGAGCCCAAACAGGTACCGCGACCCCCGCACCTCGACCTGGGCCCTCCCCTCGGGCGCGGGCCCTCTTTACTTGTGCAGGAAGAAACGGCGGTTTGGAAGGGCTTGGAGGGACTCCAGGTCCCAGGAGGCAGCGCGCTTCCCGCCTACCTTCTGGTAGCCAAACAAGCCTGTTAGAACAGTAGTTCTCAAAGTGTGGTCCGCGGACCGGCTAGCAACACCTGGGAGTTTATTAGAAATTCTGAGTTTCCACCCTAGACCTTTTAAATCAGAATCTGCATTTTAACAAGATCCCAAGGTGGTTCATTAAAGTTTGAGAAGCACGGATCCAGCGCATCCACCGGTCTTCTGTGTTAATTGGGCCCACCGGCCCCCAGTCTTTGCCCAGGAGTCCCTAATTTCCCAGCCTGCACGGTGCATCTTTGAACGTTAATTCTCAGCATCTGTGTAGTGCTTACTCTAAGCCAGACACCGTGCCAGGCTCCGACGGAATGAATGAAGCGCAGCTCCTGCTTTATTTAGGGAGCTCACAGACTAGTGGGGAGACAGATATAAGTGAATACTCAATAAATGTTTTTGCCTCATTTACCATAAATGATACAGTTTCAGCCAGCCCTTCAAAAGATCTCAGTCAGCTAAGGAGGAAAGACGTGGGTCAGTAATTGCAGTGTGATATAAGTATCAACTACAAAGGAGACAGGAATTCTAATCAACATTGCTTTGGTGGGATATAGGAGAGACTAAGGTAGGTGAAGCCCACCGGCATGAACGGTAAATTGCGTTTAGAAGAGTGAATCAGTAGTTCACCAGATAGGTGATTGGGAAGGGAAATACTATTCTTTATTCATTCAGCAAACATTTATTGAGCACATCCTATATGCTGACCACTGCAAGTACCTATGTATCCCTGCCATTTTCCCAGTATCTTGGGGAAAAATAACCAAGGTAATACCAGATAAGTGCCAAGATACCAAGGTGGGAATCAGATGGTGCCTCTTGTCAAGAGTAAAGAAGGTTAAAGCATAGGGTTGGGAAAGTGGTGGTTAAGAGGTGTATTTCTGGGGATTTGAACTTTTCCTGGCAGGCTATTGGGAGAAAAGGAAGGGATGTAAGCCGAATAGTGACATATTTGTATTTCAGAAATTCAGGTAAACAGTGATGGGGAGAATTGCTAGGAGGACAGGTTAGTCATGTTATTCAAAAGATGTTGAGAGCCTGGCCTAGATTGCGGCTGGGGCATGGGACAGAGGGGATGGGCAAGCTCAAATCACAAAAGGGCTGATGGTGCAGGCTCTCCCTCCAAAGTGATACATTGGAATCCTGGTTCTGCCATTGGGTCAGTTAAGGTCTCCATTCCTCAGTTTGTCATCTGTAAAATGACAAGACAATAATATAATAATAAGAGTACTTAATCTCTTAGGGCTCTGTAAGGGTTATAGATTTAATATGCTTAAAGTGCTTAGGAAAGTATATGGAACCTACTCTGTGCTTGATAAATGTTCTTATCATTGAACGTGTAGGCTGAGGAAGGGAGAAGAGACCCACGTTTCTGCCCTGGATGACTGGAGGCATGGTTGGCCGTTCATGAGGAAAGCGGTTAGAGATGAAAGTGCCCAGGACTGCTGGATCTAAAGCTGTGTGGCACATAAGAGTGATGTGGGACGTTGATGTGGGTAGAATGGTTCAGCCTACAGGTGCTAGGGGAAGTGGAGGACGTTTTGTAAGTGCCTGACTGAGGACAGTGTGTATAGTGTGAAGAGAACCAAGAACAGAATTTTGGGGACCCCTAACACTAGAGGGCAGGAGGTGAAACAGGAGCCAGGAGAGAAACTTGGATGGAATGGTGAGCAAGAAGGAAATACAGGTGAGAATGGGACCTGGGAGTTGAGAGTTTTGTGAAAGAACGGTCACTGGTCACACGGCCAGATAACCGATGTAGCTGGCTGTAGGCCGTCATTTTTGACTTTGGCATGAGCACTTGAAATGAAGGGGGATCAAATGGGAGGTGAGCAAGTGGGAATGGCAAGGCTGAGAGAACTCAGGCTGTTTAGCCACCAGAGGAGGGTGGGGAGAAGGCAGTAGCAAAAAGGAACATGAGGGCAGGGGAGAAAATCTGTTTTTCTAAAATGAGAGACTTGACCCTTTGTTTACTAAGGGGAAGAAGCTGGTGAGGAAAGAATATTGGAATTTATGGGGCAGTTAATGTTGAGTATTCCAGTGGAGTTTCACAAAACATTTGAACATTAAGTGATGGTTTAGACTATGGAATGGATGCAGAGGGAAAGGGCATTCAAGGCAGAAGAAGTGGCCAGCAAGGAGTTTCCCATTTCTTTATTCAGCAGACAATTCTTACATATCGCATATCAGGCACATCCAAGGGTGGGGATACAGGCATGGCCTTCTGGATTCTGGAATGTGGTTTCTCAGAACGTGGTTAGATTTCCCCCCTCCATCTGAATCACATGGACACTTGGTAAAAATGCAGATTCCCAGTGTCACAGAGATGCTCTAGCTGGAGGGGAGCCAGGGAGGCTGCTCTTTTCATTGGTTCCCTGGGAAAGTCCCATGCAAGCACAGAGCAGTTGAGAGAGCAGCTCTTCTGGAGCAGAGGTTCCTGACTCGAGGAAAGTCTCGATGAATTGGGCGAGAGAGTCTGTATTCTCAATAATATCCTAGAGGAGTTTAATGGTGGGCATCTGGCACCAAGCCAGGAACTTTAAGACCTTCCTTTTCCTGTTTTCACAGCCCACGGAAGAGGAAGCATCTTCAAAGGAGGATTCTACCCCTTCCAAGCCAGTGGTGGGTATTATTTACCCTCCTCCAGAGGTCAGGAATATCGTTGACAAGACTGCCAGCTTCGTGGCCAGGTAACATAGCTACTCCTGCTCGTGTGGGTCACGGGTAGATTTTAGCATCAAGAGCTCCTGAATTTGCACAAGGGTAACACTTGGGTTTTTAGAGTGGTATTGTTGGCTTAGGCCTGTTAGCTCATCTAAAACCACAGTATGGTGTGAGGTAGGCAGTGGGCAGGACTGGCATCTCTAACATGGTATGGCAGTGGCAGAGTACAAGGCACACCCAGCTCCAGAGTCACCAAGAACCTTTGCTTCCAAACCGAGCCTGAGGAAATACCTGGAAAGCTGCTTTGTCATGGGTAATGTGTGTCTGTATCTGAGCTACTGGTCTTAGGAAGTCAAAAGGAAGTTGATCATTCTGATTGTGCAAGGACTGCATTTCCTTTGACCCATCTGCAAAATGGAATAAAATACCACCTCAGAATTGTTGTGAGGCAGGGGTGAGGGGACTGAGTGCAGTTCGGGTACATCATGTAGCTATTACCTCAGATGGCATGGAAATCAGCTTGATCTCCTCTTGTTCCTCCCCATTACACTTCCTCAGATGGAGTCTTCTTGATGGCCACTTGACTCCAAAGGTCAACCATCCCTTAGTTTATGGCATTTCAAGTATTCCTTTGGCAGCCAGCAGGCCACATCCAGCCTACAGATCTTTTTGTTCATTCTCAACAATATATATTTTTTTAACTTTTGAATTAGTTGTCACTGTTTAAAAATGAGATTGCACAGTAAATCTGGATTTCTGGCTTCTCTTGATGAATTGGACGGCTCCTTGCATGGAAGCAGTAGCTGGCCTGAGCAGACTGCTGCCCTCAGTCAGGGCATATGCTCTCCAGGGAGCCACACCTTGACCCTGAGGCAGCATCCCCATCATGATACATCATTTAACATATGGGTCCTTCCTTTCTCAACCTCTCTATAAAATGAAACATAGAAAGAGGTTACTCTGATTGATGTCTTTCACTGTGTCAGGCTCCATGCGGGTTAACCTTTCACATTTCAAAGGCTTTGACCGACCTGGATATTGGGTTAAAACAGCTCTGTGCTTGATTGAACATTATTAGGCCATGTCAGATTTAGGGCAGCAGGTGTTGTGTTTATAAGTTTAATATTTCATAGCAACGCTCATTCTTCCCCTTGTCCCCTGATTTTTTTTTTTTTTTTTAATTAATTTACTTTTGGCTGCGTTGGGTCTTCATTGCTGCGTGCAGGCTTTCTCTAGTTGTGGCGAGCGGGGGCTACTCTTTGTTGCGGTGCACGGGCTTCTCATTGCGGTGGCTTCTCTTGTTGCAGAGCACGGGCTCTAGGCATATGGGCTTCAGCAGTTGTGGCACGTGGGCGCAGTAGTTGTGGCTCGCGGGCTCTAGAGCACAGGCTCAGTATTTGTGGCGCGTGGGCTTAGGTGCTCCGCGATATGTGGGATCTTCCCAGACCGGGGCTCGAACCCATGTGCCCTGCATTGGCAGGCGGATTCTTAACCACTGCGCCACCAGGGAAGTCCACCTCCTGATATGTTTTCCTATTTAAAACGATAAATAGGAAAAGAGTGTAAGAGGAAGAATCACCACAGTCTCACGACCAGAATAGCTTCTACTAGCTGTTTTCACTTTTTCCTTTTTCCTTCTGGCCCTTGGCATCCTTTTTTAGATTCTTGTAATACTAGTAGAGATACTTTCATATCCTGCTTTTTCCATTTGCACTGTATTGTAAGCATTTTCCTGTGTTGCTCCATGGTCTCCTGGTGCTGCATGGTCCTCTCTGGAAAGGATGCACCATGTTAAGGTGATGGGCCTTCCTTGACTTGGCTGACTCCTCTGTATTTTCCTTTGAAGTTGTATCCAACATTTCAGTTTGGCAAATGAAGCTATGGGGAAGTCTCTGAGCATTTTCTTTCCCTTTTAGATTGTTTTCCTAGAAGAAAATTCTGTGTGGCACATTACTGGCTAAAAGAGCATTTTAAAATATTTCTTATTTTGCCAAGTAGCTTTCCAGTAATTTTGTGCCAGCCACAAAAATAAGAATCTCTCCAAGTTCCCTTAATAATAAATCTATATGTCCGCATCCCTAGATCTATTTTTGACTATGATGATTGCCTTGTAGGCATTTCTGAAATCTGTGGACTTGCTTTTGTTTACGTTGCAATGAAGGGACAGAGCAGCATCTCACTCTGGGTTAAAAGCAAACATGCAGGACCCTCTGCTTTACTTCTGTTGGATTCACATGTATTGATTGATTGAGCATAGAGTGAAAAATCACCAACCCAGTGTGGTTTTCCAAAAGGAGTTTTTTCTCTCTAGGTTTGGTCTTCCCTTCCCTGCATTTTCCTGTCAAGAAATTAAGGGAAATTACTCTTAAAAAGTCCCACCAGCTAGGTTGAGTCAGAATCATGTTTTTTTCTGCTGAAATCTATTCCTTGTGTTAGAGAATATAATTCTAAAATTAACATTAAGCTAATTTAAAGCAACAGAGTAGCTTGGAATGAACATGCCTGCGTTCTTGTTGTTTTATATTTCAGATTGTTCCCAGATGTGAGGTTATGGCTTAGGAGGCAGTGGTAGAGGAGACAACCAGAGCCCCTACTTCTAGCAGCCCTTTGTATGGTGGCCTAGTTTAGCCATATTTAAATGCACATTTACCCTCCTCCTTGTGTGGTTTGCATTATTTAAGGGGGTGAAGAATGCTTCTTCCTCAAGCATGGGGTTTCAGCTGGATTAATGCATTGTCACATTCAGACCTCATGGTGTTAGTCACGCTGCAGAGTGTGACCAGAACTTGTGGAGGAGCTAGCCAGGGTGCTGATGACCACTGCCATGGTGGCTAAACTGGGGCACAGCGTCACCTGCACCCTGTTTCCTGCCCTGTCTTCAACTGACAGGGCCAGGGTATGAAAGTGGAGTGACCTGGGTGCCACCAGCCTCTGGAGCTGTCCCTTGGTGTGTTTGGGGCACCTCTGAGTGCAGGGCTCTGGTCAGAGGAGTGATGGAAGCCCCCCAGATCATCTCTCATCTTTATAGGACAGCCCCTTCTAGCCTTCATAGGAGTAACAGTCCCTGGCATTTGCAGGCCACTGTATGATTCAAAAAGACTTTGGCGTCTCATTAACTAATTCGATTTTCTCAGTATTTCAAAGTAGGGAGAGAAGGTGGTTTTTGCCATATTTTACGCATGGGAGATTGAGTCAAAGAGAAGTTTGGTAACTTGGTGAGTCAGTAGTGAACCCAAAACTTGAATGTGTCCACATCTTGTGTCTTTAAGGTTAGTGCACTTCCATAGATGTTGTGGATGTGTGACACCTTGAAATATTACTGTTGGGATTCTTTAAAAAAATCAGGGTTCCCTACACATCATGAGAGAGACATTTTTCATTCTGAGGGTTTAAAAGCATACAAATTGGGGGACTTCCCAGTGGTTAAGAATCTGCCTGCCAATGCAGGGGACATGGGTTCGTGCCCTGGTCTGGGAAGATTCCACATGCCGCGGAGCAACTAAGCCCGTGTGCCACAACTACTGAGCCTGCGCTCTAGAGCCTGCAACCCACAGCTACTGAAGCCTGCTCTCCACAACTGCTGAAGCCTGCGCTCCTAGAGCCCGTGCTCCGCAACAAGAGAAGCCACCGCAATGAGAAGCCCGCGCGCCACGATGAAGAGTAGCCCCGACTCGCCACAACTAGAGAAAGCCCGCGTGTAGCAACGAAGACCCAATGCAACCAAAAATAAAAAATAAATTAATTTAAAAAAAATGCATACAAATTGGGGACATAGGGTGTATGTGGGAAACTATTCCAGATACAGAGAGAGATGGGGACCTCCCTGCCATTCTCACCACTCCCCTGTCATGGGAATGCGCCTTATGCAGCAGCACAGATGTGCTCCTTGGAGAACAGTGTTTCCTATATGAGCCTCACCCAGTAGTAAATGAGGTGATTTTAGCCAATATTTGGACAAGGCATTAAATCCCATTAAATTTTCATATTTTTTTTCTTCCTTCTTGTTACCCAAAGGACAGAGTCTCACTTTGGTGCTAGCATATCTTTTAATACCTCCCCAGCACTCAGTCATCCCACTTTTAACTAAGAGAACTGGCCTCAATCTCAGCAAACTTCAGCTAAACTTTAACCATGTTACTTTGTTTTCATTGTATTGAATTTTATGACTGCCTTTTGTTAGTAAAGCCATAATGATTTTTATCTGAAGTAGTAATACTTGCCTTCCCACCCCGCCCCGGCTGTGCCATGGCTTGTGGGATTTTAGTTCCCAACCAGGGATTGAACCCAGGCCCTCGGCAGTGAGAGCACGGAGTCCTAACCACTGGACACCAGGGAATTCCCATGCCTTCTTAAGTACATTTTTTAAAGTAAATAAATTTTATTAAAAGAAAAAAGCAATAGTCCAGATGGTTTTGGAAATGGCAAGACTGGCAGAGGAGCTGCAGGAATGATGGAGGTCTGGAGACCCTGTGGTAGAGGAGGCCTGCGCAGGCCGAAGGAGGCAGGGGACACTGGCCGCTGATGCCAGGAGTCTCGAAGAGGACCTCTGCCGTGTTGAGGGACGGGCTAGTTTGAGTGATGGGTGGTGGCAAGAATGGGGCTTGCATGGGCAGTGTTCTGGTCTGAGCAGCTGCAAGGGTTGTGGTATTAATGCTTCTCTTTTTTCCTTTTTCTAGAAACGGACCTGAATTTGAAGCTAGGATACGACAGAACGAGATCAACAACCCCAAGTTCAACTTCCTGAACCCCAATGACCCTTACCATGCCTACTACCGCCACAAGGTCAGCGAGTTCAAGGAGGGGAAAGCCCAGGAGCCCTCGGCTGCCATCCCCAAGGTCATGCAGCAGCAGCAGCAAGCCACCCAGCAGCAGCTGCCCCAGAAGGTTGGAGCCAGCCCCTCCCTTTGCTTCCCCAGGGCTAAGGGAGGCTGGGACAAGGAGGGGAAGATAATGAACTCTGCTGTCCAGACCTCACAACCACCCAGGGAGAAACTTGAGGTCTTTATCCCCATCTTACAGAGGCAGATGCTGAGGCTCACACAGCAAAGTGTTGCTGACAGTTGGCATTTGCTGAATGCTGCCTGTCACACTCTGTGCTCAGTGCTTTGGGAGCCTTGTCTCATTGGTGCCTCACAGGGGCTGCATGAGGAGGCCAGTAAAGTGACCATTTTTCAGATGAGGAATCTGAGGCTTAGGGAAGCACAATTTACCCAAGGCCACAGAGTCAGGACCCTAAAGTCCATGCTCTCAGTTCCTACTCTTTTCCTTGACCATGGCATGAGGGCAGTGCTGCAGTATGGCTTGTGGACCCCTTCTTGTGCATCCCTTTCTACTGTCTCACCTTCCCAGGGCCTCTCTTTCTGGCCTGCCCTAATACCCCCTTAGCACTAGGGATGATTAGGGCTATCAGTGAGGACAGGAAAGGCCCTCACATTTTGCCTCCTGTGTAGACCTGGACTGGTCCTTTCTCTTTGCTTCACTCCTGAGCCATGGTGGCAAAGGCTGCCCCTTGTTTTACGTGGGAAGTAAAGGTTGGAGTAGGTTCTAACACCTTGTGTTGCAATTTACTACTCCTAGGGCCTCAGGCGACCTCAGTTTCCTCATCTATAAAAAGAATTCACAGTACTTGTTCTGTCCACCTCGTGGTTCGTGTAGTGGCCAGATGAGGTAACAAACGTGGAAATCTTCTGTCCAGTGGGGTCCTCTGCACACATGTAGGGCTTACTACATCCTCTGTCTCCCTTGGGCGGGGTTTCATAAGCTGTGTTCCTTTTAGATCTTCTGCCACCCAGTTTTGGTCCTCAGTTTCAAGGCAGCAGTAGAGATACAGAGGGACTCGGTTCTCATTCAGAAAGCCATTTAGGGAGTCGAGGCTACAGTTGGCCAAGAAATCGGTGCCCTTGTGAGTTAGGATTCTCTCACACCACGTGCCAGTGGCGTGTGCGTGATTAGCAGAAGTGTAGAGGTCTGCCGGGGGTGTGTGCCGCCCCCTCTCTAGAGTCCCTCCACCCCTGTGCCTCTTGCCTCACATTCCCTTTGCATCTTAGGTTCAAGCCCAAGTGATCCAAGAGACCATCGTGCCCAAAGAGCCCCCTCCCGAGTTCGAGTTCATTGCAGACCCCCCCTCCATCTCAGCCTTCGACCTGGACGTGGTGAAGCTGACGGCTCAGTTTGTGGCCAGGAATGGGCGCCAGTTTCTGACCCAGCTGATGCAGAAAGAGCAGCGCAACTACCAGTTTGACTTCCTTCGCCCGCAACACAGCCTTTTCAACTACTTCACGAAGCTGGTGGAACAGTATACCAAGGTGCCTGGGCAGGGCGGGGGCCGGGGTGCTGGGCCCAGGGAAGGAAGGCATCTTACCATCAGCACTCTATCCACTCACTGTCTGCAAGGATCCCGCTCCTGTATGGGGCCCCCAAGCAGATGTTAAAAATCCCAGTTCAGTATAAAATCTTGTTTTCTATTCAGTTTTCCTAGTAAATGCAACGTAGACTGCTGTTTCTATAGAGAAAGGAAACGCATGATTGATAACTCATTAGGTGAGTGCCTGCTGCCTGATAAGGCCAAGTGGTGCTAGTTGCTTTTATGTACATTTAAATTTTCGGTTGCCTCAGTAGGGCTTGAGAAGAAGCAAGCTCTTAATAGTTGCCTCCTATTATTACCTAATTTTATCCTCACAAGAATCCATAACGTAAGTGTTTTCCTTCCTATTTCAAAAAGTTCAGAGAGGTGAAGTACTTACTTGCGGTCTCTCAGCTAGTAAGTAGCTGCACTGAGATTTAACCAACATTTGACTCTGAAACCTCTGTTGTTTTCCACCCTAAAAAGTACCTTGAATTAGAAGTATCATTTAAATAGGCATTGGGAAGCAATTTAAAATAAATAAGTGTAGTCAGTATTGAGTACTTATATTATGTAGTATCTTCTCATTTAATCCCTAATAACTTATAAGGTAGCCACTGTTATTATATTCATTTTACAGAAGAGGAAACTGAGGCACAGAGAAGTAAACTTGACCAGGGTTGCACAGCTAGGGGGTTGCAGAGCAGGGACTTGAGTGCTGGCATTTTTATTCCAGACCCTAAGATCTTAATTATCATGCTGCATTGTTGCAATCAAGAATGCAGACAAGTCAATAGTGGTATTTAAAATAATCAGATCGCTAATTTATTAAAAAGTACACTGGTATAGATATGCCTGTGGAACATTTTTCTTGCTACATACATAATGGAGGTTGTCTTTCCTTTTTAGTGGCATGGTTTGCACATCTGTTTTTGATATCTAGAAACAATATGTTAAAGATCTGACTTGAAAGGTTATGTAATGATTTCCTCTAACTTCATTCACTTTAAGTATATAACTAGAAAGAATGACAAAAATGTTTGTGTTTAGGAAGTCCAGAAGCTAGGAGAGTAGCTGAAATAACAATCATTCAAGTCATAAGACCCAAGGGTTATTGTAACTACACAGTACCAATTTTAAGTGAGCCCTGGGTTAATTTCTCTCAGTGGACTGCTTCCAGAGTTAAAGGTCCACAGATTCCTTTTTATTCTGTTAACTTCCTATTCCTTCTCCTTCAGAATTTGGGTATTGACATTCATTACTCTAATCTGAGGGCACCGGTGTGTCTCTAGGCCTGGGAACTCTAGGAGCAGATCAATTCCTAAGGAAGAAGGACAGAGAGGATGGAGTGGGGCTGAGCTGCTTTGCCAGTGAGAGTGGATACGCTTGGGGCAGTTGGAAAGATTGGCTGTTTTAAACAAAGCCAGTATTCATTCTCTCAGCAAATATGCTTTGAGTGTCAGACACTATTCTAGGTGCTGGATATGTAGCAGTGAGCCGAAGACAGAGAAATCCCTGTCTTTGTGGAGACTGGTCTAGTGAAGGGGCAACAAGCAAGTGCAACGTCAGTGTATGTCGGATGGTGATAAATACTATGGAGAAAATGCTGAACAGAAAGCAGGGGATAGAAGTCTAGGGAGGTGGAGCCTGTGAGCTGCAGTCTTCAATAAAGTCATCAGGGGGCCTCTTGGCATGTGCAGAAGGGTAAAGGGCAGATCTGCCCCCTGAGAGCAGTCATCACATGCTGACTGTATGCTCAGTGATCTGGTGGTGGTTTTGCATACTTTCCTGCTACCCTTGGCAACCTTTTAAGTTGATGATGCCAACTTTAAGTGGCAGTGTCACCATTTTGTAGAAGGAAACCAAGTTACAGAGGTTGAGTAACTTGCCCAAAGTTGCACAGCCAAGTGGAGCTGAGATTGGATCCCAGAATCCCATGCTTTCCTTTCTCCTGTGCCTTTCCACAGGCCCAGGAAGGCCACTTCTTTGTCCCGTGTTGTGCTGCACTGACAGTTGCTTTAAATCTTCTGTGTTTCAGATCTTGATTCCACCCAAAGGCTTATTTACCAAGCTCAAGAAAGAGGCAGAGAACCCCCGGGAAGTTTTGGACCAGGTAAACTAAATTTCTTACAACCAGTTACTGACGGCACTAACGTTACATTGTGTGGGTTCTGTTGTGTGTTTAGAAGTAGGCTCCGAACCAGTACCGTGTTATGCTCCAGGCACAGTCGTGGTGGGAGGAAAGGCCTTGAGGCTACAAAGACCAAGAAACCTGGATTCTCTGCTCCCCAACTTTCTGCTCTGCTGTCTGCTTCAGTCTCTTCTTTTCTCCTGTTGCTAGAAGCCAGCTTTCGAACGGGTTCTCTGGTGACAACTGCCTTTTGAAGTCCCAGGTTTTCAGAGTCGAAGAGAGAGGGCATATTGGTGCTGGCTGTTCTGGGTGGCTGCTTGAGGCTTCTGTTTTGCAGGCTTTCAGACTGCTGCTGCTTTTGTGGGCACTTGGTTGTCATGCAAACTTCTGGGAGGGAGTTTGCTAGCCACTCACCAACTCAAGCAGAAAACTTTGAGGTTATAACAAACAGCTGCCCAGACAAAAGGTCTCTCTGGGCCCCAGACAGAAGGTCTCTGTGACATTTCATATTTTCATCCTGTCCAAACTCTGAGCCTGGCTGAAACCAGATACAAATACCATAGTCTGCCCCAGGAAGTTCCCCTTTATGGGCAGATCAGCTTCCTGTTCTGAAGGAGACGTTGGCTTTGGTGAAGGCCTTGGAGATGATAGCCTCCTCAGGAGCAGACTCTGATTCAGCTCAGCACCACGCTGTTTCCCATCCCTTCAGGTATGTTACCGAGTGGAGTGGGCCAAGTTTCAGGAGCGTGAGAGGAAGAAGGAAGAGGAGGAGAAGGAAAAGGAACGGGTGGCCTATGCTCAGATTGACTGGCATGATTTTGTGGTGGTGGAAACAGTGGACTTCCAACCCAATGAGCAAGGTAGGTCTATGAGGAAGGTAGGTCTATGAGGAAGGTAGGTCTGTGACTCCAGTTAGGGGAGCCAGGAGCTTGGAGCCATCCTGGGAGATCTCTTCCAGCTGTCCCCAAGGAGCAGCAGAATCCCTCAGAGGGTTCTATGGGCATCTGTTTCTTCTCTGCTTCTGGAAGACTTCACTTCTACCACATTGCCCCAGTTAAACCCAATTGAACAAATATTATCGTGCCTGACAATAATGGCCCAACGGGTGGGCCTCTGGAGATAGGAGAGGAATCAGACAGTCCCAGCCCTCAGAGAGCTGACAGTGTGGAGAGGGCAGATAGATGGGGCTTTGATAAGGAGCGTCTGTGGAACCCTGCCTTTGACTCTGGCTCACCCTTTGCCAGGGAACTTCCCTCCCCCCACCACCCCAGAGGAGCTGGGGGCCCGAATCCTCATTCAGGAGCGCTACGAGAAGTTTGGGGAGAGTGAGGAGGTCGAGATGGAGGTCGAGTCTGATGAGGAGGACGAGAAACAGGAGAAGGCGGAGGAGCCTCCGTCCCAGCTGGACCAGGACACCCAAGTGCAAGACATGGATGAGGTATGCTCCTGGAGCCCAAGAAGATGTGGGTGCTCTCCTCCAGAGAAGTCCAGCTCCCTTGTGAATCTTGAAAGGAAGTGTGGGTTCCTGAAGAAGGAGTCCTGGCTGAGTAGCTGCCCAAGCCCAGGCAGCACAGAGCCTCTTTCTAGCTCAGGCAACAAAGATTCATTCATAGGCAAGGATCTGAAAGCTGTGCTGGCCCTGTTCTGTGACCTTCCTCCTTTGCCCAGGGGCCCTGCTCACTACCGACCCCAGGCTGGCTCTCAGTTAGGGAAACCTCTATACCATGTACTTGGACGCTTTTGCGCTGAGGCCCAAATGATCAGCAGTTTCCAGAGCTTTTCTTTTTTTCTGGGTGGGGGCGCACACTGTGTGGCACGCGGGATCCTAGTTTCCCGACCAGGGATCGAACCCATCCCCCCTGCAGTGGCAGCACGGAGTCCTAACCACTGGACCGCCAGGGAAGTCCTCCAGAGCTTTGCTAAGTGGCTTTCGGCCTCCTCTACCCCCATCGAGGCAGGCTCTCCAAGCAGGCATAGAGTCTCTAGAGCCAAACTGCTTTCCTCCCCTCGGAAAGAATTTGTGTGCAGCCTGAGAATAAAGGCACATGTGTCTGGGAATTGACTTTTCCTCTCCCTCCCAACATTGCTTCTTGAGCAGCTACCATTGAACACTGACTTGTTCCCCGCACCCCTCTCCATCACGTTAAGTGCCCTTGGCCTCCTGTGACTGCCTGGTGCCAGCTGCTGGAAATGCCTGGGCAGAGTGTTAGCACCACGGCCCCCAGCACTCCCATTCATGCTGTGAGGAAGCAGCTTGGCCAGCTGCCGGCTGGCCTCGGCTGCCCTGGGAGGCTTAGCACATGGATGCTGACTGGCAGGCGCCTAGGCTCTTTGCCACCCTGAGAGCCACCAGGGCTCAGCTGCAGGGAGGTGGCTTCTCAGCCCCTCTCTGAGTCCTGCCACTACTTCGCTTTTCAGGGTTCAGATGATGAAGAAGAAGGGCAGAAAGTGCCCCCACCTCCAGAGACACCCATGCCACCGCCTCTGCCCCCAACTCCAGACCAGGTCATTGTCCGGAAGGACTATGACCCAAAAGGTTGGTTCTGCTCTTCTGCCCTCATGTTCCTCAGACCTGTCCACTTTTAGGAGGGCTCGAGGTGGCTTGTCATAAAGGCATTGATAGCTCCTCTGTCATAGGCCTCACGATGGGGAATGGGACTTCGTCATCACTGGTGCTCTGGTGCAATGCATAGTGTCAGGTACAGCATGGCACTGAATGGATGGTGCATAAATGAAATAGCACCCTCTTAACCTGGGCTGCCACCCAGTATTCTCACTCAAGAATCTCTTGCTTTTTAGCTTCCAAGCCCCTGCCTCCAGCCCCTGCTCCAGATGAATATCTCGTGTCCCCTATCACTGGGGAGAAGATCCCTGCCAGCAAAATGCAGGAACATATGCGCATTGGGCTTCTTGACCCCCGTTGGCTGGAGCAGCGAGATCGCTCCATTCGTGAGAAGCAGAGTGATGATGAGGTGTACGCACCAGGTGAGATTGGGGGGCATCTCCCACTCTGTCCACACCCCTTCTTTGACTCAGCCCCAACTCACTTTGGCCCATGGGGAATCTCTGATCAACTTTATGCTTTAGTCAAGCATAGAAGGTAACAATTGAGGTCAATAAAAGCTTTTGAGGATAGGTGCAGCCTATGACACTACAAAGTAACTTCCCATTTTCTAGAAGGACTCTTCATAGGGATTCTTCCAAAGGTAGGCACCTGATGTGGATAGCATGTGTCCATTGACGTCCTAGTGCAAGATCTGACTACAGCTGGGAGAGGTGATCACTCTCAGGGCTGTCTTAGAATGAAGGCTATGATGGCTGGAGTACACTGAGCACCTTGAAATGAGACACGGTGCCTTGACTGTGTGTGAGAAGCAGCATGATAGGGAGGGAGGAAACTGTCCTGGAGGCAGGAGACCAGGCTTTTAGTCCTGACTCTGCTACTTTCCACGCCACTCACGTGACCCTGTCTTCTCAGTTGCCTTTTGTAAGTCAAGGGGTTGGACAAGCCCTGGTTTACAGGCTTAGTGCTCATTGTGCAGCCTTCCCTAGGCTCAGAGGACAGGCGTGCTGTATTGGGACCCACAGATAGCCTTGTCCCATGAGAACAGCCTCCACCCTGCACCAGTAGAGCCGCTGTGTTGTCAGAAGGGCATCTGGTTTAGTTTCCCTTTCTGTCCCCTGCCTCCGTTCTGTGACTATTTCCAGGTCTGGATATTGAGAGCAGCTTGAAACAGCTGGCTGAGCGGCGTACCGACATCTTTGGTGTAGAGGAAACGGCCATTGGTAAGAAGATTGGCGAGGAGGAGATCCAGAAGCCAGAGGAAAAGGTGCAGCTCAGATGACTCTTAGTGCCTTCCCTGCCGTCAGACTCACACTTGGGCTCAGTTCTAGGAGCCCTGACAAGCTGTGGCTTTGCTTTCCCATGCAGGTGACCTGGGATGGCCATTCCGGCAGCATGGCCCGGACCCAGCAGGCTGCCCAGGCCAATATCACCCTCCAGGAGCAGATCGAGGCCATCCACAAGGCTAAGGGCTTGGTGCCAGAAGATGATACCAAAGAGAAGATTGGCCCCAGCAAGCCCAATGAAATCCCCCAGCAGCCACCACCGCCGTCTTCAGCCACCAACATCCCCAGCTCAGCCCCACCCATTACCTCGGTGCCCCGGCCACCCGCGGTTAGCCAGCAGCCACCCTGTGACTGGTCTTTCAGAGCTGGGTTCTTGGGGTTAGACATTGCAGGCTGAGAAGGGCAGCTATCTCACAGCGGGCCCAAGCGCTGAGTGGGTCAAGTCAAGAGAAAAAGAACCTTTTAGTTAGAAGTGGGAACCTCCAGCCTGATCTTCCATCTGTGTGGGAGGCTTGGAACAGGGAGGGAGGCGAGTGGCAATCTGAGAAGCAGGCTTGGGTCAGGGACGGGCTGGAGGGCTTAATGGGTCTTGGAGGACTGCTGGCCTGACTCCAGGGGGCTAAATGGAGGTCAGTGTCTTCAGTGGCTCTCTCAGTGTTTGCCAAGAGCAGCTGGTTGAGTCCCAAGTGGAAAGAGTGTTGCCCTGGGCCTCTCTCAGTGTAGTTCTTGTCAGGGCCCAGTGTGAGGCTGCACTCTCAGCCCCAGGGGGCTGAGTCGAAGCTATCCAGCCCCATCCTCAAAGCTGCAGGTGGCCAGTTGCCAGCTGTGTGTGCTCTTAGAGTGCAGCCTTGGCTTCCTGTGACCTGTGGGTCTTCACCCCCACAGATGCCACCTCCCGTCCGTACCACAGTTGTGTCTGCAGTACCCGTCATGCCCCGGCCCCCGATGGCATCAGTGGTCCGACTGCCCCCCGGCTCGGTGATCGCCCCCATGCCACCGATCATCCACGCGCCCAGGATCAACGTGGTGCCCATGCCTCCCTCGGCCCCTCCTATCATGGCACCCCGCCCACCACCCATGATTGTGCCGACAGGTCAGTGGGTCAGGACTACAGGCCAAGCCCTGAGCAGAGCAGTGGCTGATGGTAGTGCCAGCTGTTCCAGCTGGTGGTCCAGCTCAAAGGAGAGCCTTGAGTTCACCATGTGAGAGATCCCTGAGCTGGGAGCCAGGGGCTTACGGCTCCTGGGGGAGGTAGGCTGATATGGCAGAGCTGGGGTCTGTGCACCCAGAGGGGTCAGCCTGGACAGGCACAGAGGCCTGATGATGCTTGCTGTTGGCTGCCACCTGTTCCATCCATCGGTCCTGCCCCTCCTTCAGTTTCCTGCTACCCAATCTGGGCAGTCTCCCAGGTCCCCCTGCCAGGGAACTTACTGGCTGCCAGACTCAGCAAGGAGTGGTCCTTCACACCTCTG
The DNA here is from genome assembly GCF_028564815.1 of Eubalaena glacialis. Taxonomy (NCBI): domain Eukaryota; kingdom Metazoa; phylum Chordata; class Mammalia; order Artiodactyla; family Balaenidae; genus Eubalaena; species Eubalaena glacialis. The sequence goes on along the minus strand of NC_083730.1, from coordinate 72,684,051 downwards.
GGAGAAATGGGAAACCTTTGCAATCTCCCCTTTTCACTGTCACCAGGCCTGAGTCCTGGGCCCTTCCTCCCACTCACGTGGCTGCTTATTCCTGTCCTTGCAGCTTTCGTGCCCGCACCGCCTGTGGCACCCGTCCCAGCTCCAGCCCCTATGCCGCCTGTCCACCCCCCACCTCCCATGGAAGATGAGCCTGCCTCCAAGAAACTGAAGACCGAGGACAGCCTCATGCCAGAGGAGGAGTTTCTGCGCAGAAACAAGGTATGCATCTCAGAGTGCCGTCCACAGCCTGGAGTACCTAGATGGGCGGGGCGTGGGCGGGGGCGGTGTCCAGTCCTGCCCCAGTCACACGCTCCCTGGCCCACCCTATTCTTCCATGGTTTTGGCTTCTGGGACCTGGGTCAGCCATTGGAGGCCCGTGAAGCTTCTGAGCACACACTAGATGGGGGGTCAGCAGCCAGAGGAGCAGACAGCTGTCAGTAGTCCGCCTGGTGTGAACTGTCGCAGAGGCCAGCAGGGAGACCCAGCTGCACAGGCAGTAGGACTCAGGTGTGAAAGGGGTTCTGGACACTGGAGGGAATCCTGAGTGCGATTCTTAATTTCTTGGTGGCCTTTGCCTCCAGGTCCAGCCCTTAGGAGATGGTGTGTTGTGGGGATCCTGTGGGGGTACTAGAAATAAGAGCTGGGAACCTTGGCACTGCTGGTGCCTGGGAAGGCTCCAGTGAGGAGGCAGAAACATTCCCAGCCCCCCCCCACCCCCCGCCAGTGCATTTGACCAAATCTTTTTTCTTTTTTCCTGTTTGATGGTAGTTTCCATTTCTTGAGTACCTACTCAAGTGCTGGGGCAGAGCCACAGATTTTACAGTACTTGGTCTGTTGAATGCTCACAACATCACCATCCAGCAGTTGTGATCAGCTGCTTTACAGACATGGCGTTGAGGCTCAGAGAGACCTAGTTAGCAGGGAAGCTGAGTTGGGAACCCAGATCTTCTGACCTCGCAGTTCATATTCTTTCCCCTGTGGTACTTCTTGAGGCTTGCAGAGCACTTTCATGCCTCTTCTTCAGCTCCAGCCTTACCAGTAGGCAGGGATCGTTCTAAAGAAGGGAAACCAATTCTTGAAAAGGGGGAGTGATTTGTTCTATGTCACAAGTGGTGTCAGTAGTGAAACAGGCCAGAGTCCAGGAGCCCTGATGGACAGGTGACATTGTCTCGACTGGCCCAGGAACAGGAGAGCGTAGTTCCTGATTGACTCAGGGCTCCCCAGGCATAATGGCCACCTCCTGTTTTGCAGGGTCCAGTGTCCATCAAAGTCCAGGTGCCCAACATGCAGGATAAGACGGAATGGAAGCTGAACGGACAGGTGCTGGTCTTCACCCTCCCACTCACAGACCAGGTATGAGTTGCTGTCCCCAACTGGCATCAGGTACAGGGGAACCAGAGAGTCAGGGGGAAGCTTCCTGCAGCTGACCTTAGCAAGAGGTGACTGACCTCTCCTCGGTCCCATAGGTCTCTGTCATCAAGGTGAAGATCCACGAAGCCACGGGCATGCCAGCAGGGAAACAGAAGCTGCAGTATGAGGTGAGTTGGGTGTCTGTAGTCCTTGCCCCCTCTGTTGTCCGAGAAGCTGATAAATCCCTTGTGGAATCAGAGGAGTGGGGGGACACCTGGGTGTGGTCATTTGAGTCCATCCTGGAAGTGATGATGCTGGTGGGGGGTGCTGGGGCAGGTTAGTCTGACAGGGTGAGGCTCTGGCGGGGTCACAGCACAGTCTTGTATCGGGTTTGAATGCCTCAGTGACATCTGGGGACCAGACTTCAGAGTGCTCTGGTAGGTTTCTGTCCCAGTGGTAGAGCCATCCCAGTCAGTGTGGTCTCAGGTAGCCTGGCTTTGTGCTTGGACACAAAGGTGATAGTCCAGCTCACCTTGGTGCCTGCCAGGTCACACAGGACTGCTGTGTTCTCCCTTTTTGGACTTTGACAAATCCCCATTCCGGGCCTCAGTTTCCTTCTCTGTAAAGTGAGGCTGTTGATCTCTAAAGGTCTTATGATTTGAGAGTCAAAATTCCATGGGGTTTGTCAGGGCCAGATTTTTGGGGTGTTGACAGCATGGCTTGGTCAGAAGGAAGGAAGAGCAAAGCATTGTGGGAGGAACCAGAGACCTTCACTCCTGCCCTGTGCCACTCCCTTTCCCACCCCACCTTCCTTCAAGCCCTTGTATTTGCTAAGTTCAGAGTGTTGGGACTTGTGAGGCTGCTCTCTGAGTTCAAGGCCAGATTGCCCTGGGCTGAGGCACTCCATCTGTTTTCTAGGGCATTTTCATCAAGGATTCCAACTCGCTGGCTTACTACAACATGGCTAATGGTGCCATCATCCACCTGGCACTCAAGGAGAGAGGTGGAAGGAAGAAGTAGAAGAGAGAAACCTGCTGTCAGGTCCCAACTACTGCCGTTTTGCCTCTCCTGTCTCCTACCCCTGTCCCAGACCCAGGAGACCCTGCCTTGCGCATTTGTTTCCCTCTTACTAAGTTTGGAAATCCAAATTGTCCTGCAAAGTTTCCTTCCCCCCACTCCCTCCCCACATTGATCAGAGAGGGCTTTCTCAGGCATTCTCCTCCCCAGTGACCCCTGGAATCCCTTTGTGTTTGGGTCTTGATTTGAGGGGTCATTTCTTCAGGTAGCCCATTAGGAAATGTGAAACCAGGGATGTCCTATAGGATGTTATCATAGTGCCAAGTGACACTTGGCTGGTAGAATATCGTTGTTATCATGAATCATTTTGTATCTTGCCATGGGCTAATAAACCTCTCCGACCCTTCTCGTGAAGTTAATGTCATGAGACTTGTCTCCTGGCCACCTGTGCCCTGCCCAGACCTAGGAGCATGGCACAGTGCCTTGTGGCTCCTCTGCTGCTCTGAGGAATGCTGGGCTTTTAACTACATTCTTGCTGCCGTCAAGTCTTCTATGGCTCTTTCTTCGATATATTTTTATTGCCTTTTTGAAACACATGGATCCTCCAAAGGCATAGCCCCGTACGTATAACAGACTAATACGTATAACATGCCTTCAACATGCCAGGACCACAAAAGAACACAGACAGATGGGATGCAGTTCCTAGGTCAGTGGGCAGCATGCAGATGAGACTAGAGGGTGGCAGTTTCCTGCAGGCCAGGGATCACTCATCACCTGATAAGTGACCTTGGGCAGGTGGCTTATCCTGAGTGAGCACAAGTATATGATGAGGTTTTAAAAAAAAAAATGTGTTCATTTTAAAAATGCTTCATTGTGCCAAGGCCATGAACTATTTTAAGAACTTTATAAAATTTAGCCAACTACTCCTTACTGTTTTAAGCACTTTATCAATTTTAACTCATGTAAATTTTTTTTTTTTTTTTTTGGCTGCACTGTGTGGCTTGCAGGAGCTCAGTTCCCTGACCAGGGATTGAACCCAGGCCATGGCAGTGAACGCCTGGAATCCTAACCACTAGGCCACCAGGGAACTCCCTAACTCATGTAATCCTGATGTGGGTGTTCCTGTTTTACACTTGAGTAAACTGAGGCACAGAGATGCTGAATCACATGCCCACAGTCACACAGTAAGAAGATAAAAAGAGAATGTGTGCAAAACACTTGTCAGTCCTTGCCCCCTAGTAAGGGCCAGACACAGGCTGTTATTTTTGGAGTTGTGCTGTCACGGGGAGGTAGGTGCTGCTGTGGGTGGGTGTTCACAGGGAGGAAGGTGAGAGCCTGTTGATAACCATTTCCTGGTTTTAAACCTAAAGTTGATTTCATTCTGAAGATCTCGTGTGTTTATCCCGAGAGTTCCTAGTGCCTTTTCTTTGCAGTCCTTCCATTTCATCCTATGCAGTCATCTCCCAGGCCCAGAGGGGTGAGGCCATTCCCAAGGTCACAGTATTCTAGTCACCATCCCCTCCACCCCCTCACCAAGCTCAAAGCTTCCAACTCTAGACCTAGGGCTCAAGTGGCCCTTCTGCAGTGCCAGTTACGTGGCTCCATTACAAACTGCTCACGTTTTTAACTTGGTCAGTGGGATGTTATTCCTCACTCTGACATTTGCTTCCCGCCTGGTAGCTAGAAGTTTCCCCCACGGGCCAGGGCTGAAATTTGGCTTCCTGAAGCTCCAAGGTTTGGGTGCCTGTAGTGAGCCCACTGCTGGTTGCTTCTCCCTGGCTAACACCAGAAATCCCCTGAACACTCCCTGGGTCTTGTTCCAAGAGGGAAGGGGGTCAGTAGAGCTGGGGGAGCCCCATACTTCAAGCTCTCCTTTCTTCCTAGGATTGGCTCTGGGGCCAATCTCTCCTTCACAGGTTGGCAGATCTCACCGGCCATCCGTGACTGAGGCTGCGACTGGAGGCTGGGAATGCTGCTGGGTGGAATGTGAGTGAATGGGTCCTTTGAGCTGCCCTCTGGGGCCCAATCTCAGCTTCCTGGAGTTCCTGAATGAACATCTGTCCTGGCTTACTCGGTTGCAGAAGACCCTTTGACCAAACAGCTTTGCGATTGTCAGTGGCTGCAGGCCCAGCGTGCAGCCCAGTGCTCTGCACTTCTTGTTTAGAACCCGCAGCATGTAGGCAGCACCTTGCTTGCACAGCTTTTCTGATTCTCACTGCATTCCTCTCAGGATTATCTGGCCCATTTTTTTAGATAAGGTGGATACCCAAGGCCAGTGAGGGCTCTGGAAGGCCAAAGCAGCTCATCTATTACTGGTGACCACACTGTCCTCACCACTTTGCCAGACCAGACTGAAATGGGGAGAAATGCTCCTGTTGAGAGATTGCCGGGAAAACCGGGCATGGCTTGGTGCTTTCAGGCTCACTGTAATTTTAAAGACTTGCATGAAGAGGGCTCTAGGAGTAGTAGACATTAAGAAATTTCACTTTCAGTTCCACCAGCTGCTTGAAATGAGCACTTACCATGTAGCCCAGAGGAGGCTACTAATGATTAGACCCATTTCACGTTTTAAAATTACGTATTGTATTAAGAGAATGTGTACAAAAGTTGTATTAGGATACTTAAATTGAAATATGTGATATACTGTAATTATAGCAATCTTTACAGGTAATATTTCATTCATCCTTATAATGCAAAAATCAAAAAGGTAAAAAAGTACAATATAGCTCATGTTTAAAAGTGCATGAGGGAGGCTTCCCTGGTGGCGCAGTGGTTGAGAATCTGCCTGCTAGTGCAGGGGACATGGGTTCGAGCCCTGGTCTGGGAGGATCCCACATGCCGCGGAGCAACTAGGCCCGTGAGTCACAACTACTGAGCCTGCGCGTCTGGAGCCTGTGCTCCCCAACAAGAGAGGCCGCTATAATGAAGAGGCCCGCGCACCGCGGTGAAGCGTGGCCCCCGCTTGCCGCAACTAGAGAAAGCCCTCGCACAGAAACGAAGACCCAATATAGCCAAAAATAAATATAAAAATAAATAAATAAGATTACTATTAAAAAAAAAAAAAAAAAAAAAAGTGCATGAGGGGCTTCCCTAGTGGTGCAGTGGTTAAGAATCCGCCTGCCAGTGCAGGGGACACGGGTTTGAGCCCTGGTTTGGGAAGATCCCACATGCCGTGGAGCAACTAAGCCCGTGCGCCACAACTACTGAGCCTGCGTTCTAGAGCGCACGAGCCACAACTACTGAGCCCGCGTGCCACAACTACTGAAGCCCGCACGCCTAGAGCCTGTGCTCTGCAATGAGAAGCCCGCGCACCACAACGAAGAGTAGCCCCCGCTCGCAGCAACTAGAGAAAGCCCGCGTGCAGCAATGAAGACCCAACGTAGCCAAAAATAAATAAATAAATAAATTTATTTAAAAAATAATAAAAGTACATGAGTTAGTATTTAAGATTCTTAAAAGTTACTTTTTAAAAATGAAAGTGAAATGTAAGTTCTTAAAGTTCAGATTTTTAACTATCTGATTTGGGGATTTGATGTTAACTGTGTAAATTGTTTTATTTTAAAAATACATGTAAATGAGTAATTCTAGGTACCCTGAGTCATACAATCGTGAAGCAGGACAAGATACACTCCTATTCTTTATCATATTACAGAGAAGGTACTACTGTTGCCTTAAGCTAAGTTCAGTTAAGCAAGTCAGTGTTCCCTAGCCCTGAGCTGTGGGGATGATTAGATTAGGGATAGGCATGTGTCCTCGTATGGAGTGAAGGAATGCAGCCTCCCCACCATCGAGCAGAAGCTACCAGAAGAGTCACCCATTGTGTGTATGGATGGAGGAAGCATGTGAGCCTGGAGCTGCTGCCATGAGGGGCTCTAGCTTGAGGATAAAGCAACCACAGGAAAGAGGACAGAGAAAAGGAGAAAAAGGGAAAACAAGGCTAATATCCTTGGTGACAGTCTCTGGATCAAACTGCTCCTGAAGCTTATGTACCTGTGAATGTTTTTAAGCTCTGGGACCCACTAAGTGCAGTTTTGGGTTAAACCCATTTGAGTTGTGTTCTCTGCCACTTACCAAAAGATTCTTAACTGTTATCCTCAGTGTAGGCGTAAAGAAGCTTTATAGTTTGCCTACTTTTCATAGGCTCCTGGGCACCAGCTACATACCTTCTGAACCTCAGCTCTGCTCTCATTATGGATAAAGGCTGGTATCTGGACATCTGTCTGCTCCTGGCGAACACTGACAGATTTCCCAAGCACATTCCAGGATCCAGGAGAGGGGACTGCGCGTGGGCTTGTGTGAGGGCCCGAGCCAAAACTTCTAGGAATGACCCCAGTAGGATGAGACTCGAGTTTTTCAGCACATTCCTGTAGCCCTGGCCAAGCATCTCTCATCCTCAAAAGAACATTTACAGCAGCCAATCTACCAGGATGTTTCACAGCATTGCCAAAGGCCTCATTTTATACTCCAGTGAACGATGTGATTCTGTAGGGCATTCCTTTGGACCATTCATTCATTCATTCATTCATTTCTGCTTTCTTTCTCCAGTCTAACTACACCATCTTCTGAGCCTGCTTCCCTTTCAAGGGCTTTGCACTTGCTGCCCTGCTTCCCACATAGCCTTCTCCCAGATCCCTGCACGGAGGCTTCCTCATTTCCTTCTGCCCCCACCTCTGCCCACCCCCTCCCCCAGGGGTTACTAGGATAACATCAAATAAAGAGCTCTGGATTTTGAAGTGTAAAGAACTAACATTAAGTATCTACTGTGTGCTGGAGGCTTGACTCTTCACCAAGTAATTACTGACATTCCTATTTTTCAGAGGAGGAGATGGTCTGAGAAGCTAAACAATTTTGCGTAAGAACATCCAGTTATTGAGGGGCAGAGCCATGAAGCGAAGTTTCCCAAGCAATGTGCCATTAGTTAAATTAGGAAAATTCCCCTGCTGCAGCCACAGGCTGTGGTGGGAGACACTCAAGACAATAATGAATTTGCTACTGCTTGGCAAACTACAAATGCCACCACTTCTGGCTACCATTTACTGGGAATCTCCATGTGCCAGATGTTTACCATGTACTATCACACTAGAAGTCTCAGAACAACTCCGAGGAGATATTTTTTCATCATTTCCATTTTGCAGATAAGGAAATGGGCTCAGAGAGAAGTGATTTGCTCAAGGTCACACAGTGACAGCAGAGATTTGAATCCTGGGTGGTGGTTTTTGTGGTTTTTTTGGCCACACCCCCCGTGCGGGTTGCAGGATCCTAAAGTGCTGAGTTGTAACCACTGGACCACCAGGGAATTCCCCTGGGTGGTCTTATGTAAGAAAATCAGAAGCTGGAGCATCAAGGCCTTAACTTGAGGTCAACATCTATCTAGTCTCCCAAGGAAGGACACCTGGATGCTTCTGACCTGCTCCTCCAACCCCACCCCAGATACCCCTGGAGTGAACATCACTGTACATGTGCCTCACAGAGCTGAACGTGTTTGGGATATGAGCCTAGAACCAGAATTATAGTCAAAGGGTTGTGGGTACTTTGTCAGGCTTGGTGCTTCACATCTGATCCACGTGCATCTGACTCCTCTTTCTCCCTTCCCTGGGATAGGCCCACACCCCGTTGCGAGGCCTACTCTGTCCTTCCTGGGAGCTTGGGACTGAGAGCCCACCACTCTGTCTGGAACTACTAGAGAGGTGGAACACGTCCTCCCAGACTGAGAGTTTAAGACCGAAATAGCATGTGTCTGCTGTTGCCCTGTTTATGGAAAACAGAAGCCTATGGAATGTCAAGACTGCACAGTGAAGTCTTTAAGAATGTCCGGGCCACATGGCATTAAGGAAACGGCTGGTGAGATCACTCAGGGCTTAAGAACTCCCCTCTTAGGGCTGCTTTGGGCCTCTTAGCAGCCTGTCCCAGGCTCTGCAGCTCAGGCCTGGCTCTTTAGTCCCTTCCCATCTCTGGGCCTGTCTCCTGATAGGTCTACAGGGGAGTGTCAGATGACAACATGGTTGTGACTTAAGAGCCAAAAAGTGCTGGACCTAAGTGAGGAGCTATCATTATGACTCCATGAGTTGATAATCCGTGGGGTCAGAAGTAGGCTGCTGGGAGCTAAGTCTATATAGATAAAATTGGCCCATGCTTCCCAATAGAAAATGTTGGTAAGAGCTAGGTTCAAATCCTGGCTCTGCCACAAGCTAGTTCTGGGACTTCAGGCAGCTGACATCACTTCCCTGCACCTCAGTTTCTTTAATTGTAAAATGGGACTAAAAATAGTATCCACCTCCTTGCTAAAAGATTATAAGAGATGGTGTGACCGATTTGGAAAACAGCTTGCCAGTTCCTGAAAAGGTTAAAGACCCAGCAATTCCCACTCCTAGCTATTTACCCAAGAGAAATGAAAATAAATGTCCACACGAAAGCTTCTACCCAAATGTTTATAGCAGCACTATTTACAATCACCACAAGGTGGAAACAGCCCAAATGTCCATCTACAGATTAATGGATAAACTGATATGTCCATGCAATGGAATGGTTTTTGGCCCCCAAAAGGAATGGAGGTACTGATACATGCTACAACATGGATGAACTTTGAAAACATGCGAGGTGAAAGAAGCCAGACACAAAGGCCAAATACTGTATGACTCCATTTATATGAAATGTCCAGAAAAAGCAAAACTATGGAGACAGAAATTTTAGTGGTTGCCAGGGACTGGGGGAGGAAGGATGGGGAGTGACTGGTAAGGATAGGAATTTCTTTTTGGGGTGATGAAAATGTTCTAAAACTAGATAGTGGGGATGGTTGCACAAGTATAAATATGCTTAAAACAATTATACACTTTAAACAGGCGATTTTTATGGTATGTTAATTATATCTCAATAAAGCTGTTGGAAAAATAAAAATTAGAAGAGAAAGTAGGTAGAACTCGGGGCAGTGAGTAGCTCAATAGTCGTTGGTCATTAATCTTACAAATTAGGCCTCTCTAATTTAAAGCCCCAGAAACAGTGAGCAGGGGGAAGGAAGGGGCTGCTGAACTTCTAGCTCAGCCTAGGTCTTTAAGCTGCCGAGTGTCCCTGGGCGTGTCCCCGGACCCATCCCGTGTCTCAGAGCTCCTCATAAATGAATGGGAGACCAATCCCCACCCACGTCCCTACGGTCTCGCGAGGAGTGGGGGGGGTTCAGGAGGCAGAGGCGGAATTCCCAGAGGGAGCCCTCGGTCTCGGCCTGGGCGGTGCGGCAGGTGTCGGGCCAGGCCTGGGCTAACCCGGAAAGGCCCGAGAAGCTTTTTCAGGTGAGTTCTAGTGATTGGCAGCCCAGGGGGGAGGGCTTCGGGTGACGGCTGCCCCGCCCCCTCACGTCGGGCCTGTTGGCGCCAGCCTGGGGGAGGTGGGCGGGTCCCGGAGTCTGCGGCGCCCATTGGGCATGGGGGGGAGGAGGTGCCAGGGAAGGCCTAGGGCCCCGCCCCCGGCTTTGTGGCGACCAATGGGCGAGGCTCGTGGGCGGGGCGTCGGCGGCGTCGGCGGAGGTCGGGCGGCTGAGGTGGCTGAGGTGGCCGCTGAGGCTGAGGCGGCGGGCGCGGCCGGGATGGCGAAGAGCCGCGGAGAGAACGGGCCGCGCGCGCCTGCAGCGGCGGGGAGCCTGTCGGGGACCCGGGAGAGCTTGGCCCCGGGCCCCGACGCCGCAGCCGCCGACGAACTCAGCTCTTTGGGCTCCGATTCAGAGGCCAACGGCTTTGCCGAGCGCCGCATCGACAAGTTCGGCTTCATCGTGGGCTCGCAGGGCGCCGAGGGCGCGTGAGTATCTCCGGGGCTCGGAGCCGGGGGGCCGGCGGCCGGGGGCGGGACCCGCGGGGGGTCCTCGACGCGGACAGAGCCACTCTCAGAAAGGACAGACACGTCTCCCTTCCAACCAGGAACAACCGACCCCTTGTCTCCCTTGCCCCACCCCCACCTCGCCCCCAGGCTGACTGACCCACCCCTAGGAAGGGCTGACTGGGCTCTCCTCACCAGTGCGGACTGGTCGACAGATACCTGTCCCAACCCCAGCGCTGCCACCCTCGCCTTAGGGCTGGCTGACTCGGCCAGCCCCTGACAGGCTCATAGGTGGCCGCCCCTCCCCCAGCAGACTGCTATTCTCCATACCCAGCCTCCCACGAGACCCACAGACGCCCTTGTCTCAGCGCCCCACTACCCCCACTTAAGGGGGACACCTTAGGCAGACTTCAGAGGGACGGGCTGCCCTGCCCCCACCGCACTCCGGGACAGACTGAGCCTCACCTCAAGACACACGGACCTCTGGATGAACTGACATTGGTCAGCTCCCTACCACCTTGGGACAGACAGTCCCTTCCCCTAATGGAAGGGTCAGAGAGAGCCCCCCTCTCCCCCCTCAGAGGCAGGTTTCTCCCTGTCACCAGCAACAGGTGGGCAGGCACTGCCTCTTCCCAGTACCCACAGGATGATGGTACCTCACCTCCAGGACAGGCTGTCAGCTGTCTGTGTATGCTGTGGAAGCATGCACCTCCTCTTCAAATGCAGACCGGGCGGGAGGCAAGGAGACAGCAGGGTCCCTGCTCATAGCACACCCAGATCCCCCACACCCAGGCACCCAGCTGGCAGGCAGAGAAATGTGAGGCAGTGGAGCAGCACCTTCCCTCCAGGCAGGGTAAGCTGAGCAGCCACATTCTGCCCCCACAGAACTCCCTGAGTCCAGTCCTCACAGAGATCATATGTATGGGTTGGTGATGCCCTTAGGAAAGATGGACTCCAGACCCCACTCCCAACCCACCTGTCCTATCAGCCTCTCTTATGACTTATGGAAGAGCCTTAACCATCTGTAAGATCCCCACCCCACACCCCATAAAGGTCCCTTCTGAGATTTTCCGCAGTCCCAAAGCCTCACATTCACCAGGCCTCCTTCTCCTTTGGAGAGCTGGAGAGAAATGCAGGCCCCTCCCCTAAGGAGTGTTCTCTTTTACCCACTGGATCTGTCTCCTCCAGCCTCTTCCCACTTGCTCACAGCAAGCTAAGCCTAGTCCAGTCCAGGACTCAGAGAGCACCCCTTATTCTGATCCCTCACCCTGACTTGCAGCTTTGTCACAGTTCCCCAGGGATTAGCTTGTGAGAACCCAAAGGGTACTTAGGGTATATTTTTGAATTGAAGAGCAGACACCAAGGATCAGGGTCCTGGGAGGCATGAGGTCTAGAAAAGTGGAAAAGGAGTTCTCAGTTGCATTTGTGGGTGCTTGGAAGGAAGAGCTCAGATTTGCTGGTGAATTCTGGGAGATAAGAATTCCTACTCCATGCTTATCAGGCAGTTAACCAGGTATCAGGGTACAGAGCAGTGTGATATAGTGGAAAAAGGCCAGATTTAGGAAGAAATCACTCTTGCTGGCTGTGTGACCTTGGACAAGTTCCTGAATCTCTGAGCCTGCTTACTCACTGTAAAGGGAAACAGTAATACCTACTCCCAAGATTACTGTGGGGATTAAATGAGATCAAGTATTCGAAGGTGCCGCTCAAGTAGTGGCCCAGGAAAATGTTGTTTCCTTTCTTTTCCTTCTAAGGGTCTGAAAATTGATGAGAAAATGAGGGCGTACCTCTGGTATTTGTGGACAGAGAGGCCCCAGTGGAAGCACCGCCCTTTGGCTGTAGTCCCTAGCCAAGCAGCCAGACATCTGTCTTTCCCACCCTCCAACCGCAAACCAATGACACTGTCTGCATCATTGGTGTCTATAGCGCTGGGGCTTAGGTGGGATTCCACATCCCTTCCTCTCTCCCTGCCTCACTTTCTTGACCCTGTTGGTCAACTTAAAATCTCTGGTGTCTGAAAGCTTGGATGTTCCCTGTATAGTTTATATTGTGGTTCAAAAAAAGCCAAAAGTAAGTCCCTGCTCAAGGCCATAAAAGAGGAAGTTATGGGAAGTTCCAGGGTGACTGCCCTGAACCCAGTCTCGTGGTTGAGGGCTAGGAGACCATGTGCTATCCCAGAGAAGTGAAACATTAGCACTGATGGCTGCAGTGGAGATGGCAGGGACTCTGGCTCCAGATTAAAGGTCTGTTTCAGCCATCCTGGGCCAAAGGTTGTCTCAAGACAATCAGTTTTGGCAGTTGCCAGGGGTTAGGGGGATGGGGGAAGAAAACAGATCAGAAGCTACCCCACTCAGGTGACTGCTGGGTACCTGGCATGAGTAGATCATAAAATCATAGACTGTTAACGCTGGAAGGGATCTTACGAGTTTGACCAGCTTAACCCTAACTTATTATACAGATGAGGAAACTGAGGTCCAGAGAAGAGAATAACTTGCTTAAGATCACACAGCACAGGGCTTCCCTGGTGGCGCAGTGGTTAAGAATTCGCCTGCCAATGCAGGGGACGTGGGTTTGAGCCCTGGTCCAGGAAGATCCCACATGCCGCGGAGCAACTAAGCCCATGCGCCACAACTACTGAGCCTGTGCTCTAGGGCCCACGAGTCACAGCTACTGAGCCCACATGCCACAACTACTGAAGCTTGTGCACCTAGAGCCCGTGCTCCACACGCAACAAGAGAAGCCACCACAATGAGAAGCCTGCGCACCGAAATGAAGAGTAGCCCCCGCTTGCCACAGCTAGAGAAAGCCCACGCACAGCAACAAGGACCCAACGCAGCCAAAAATGAATAAATTAAAAAAAAAAAAAAAAGAAACATCACACAGCACATTAGTGTCAGAATCAGGACTTGAACCCAGGGTTTCTGACTCCCCAGTCAGGACCGTTTCCACTGCCTTTACCACCCATTAATATGGCATATGGCCCCAGCAGTAAATCGAGTGCTGGACAGGTAGAATAGAAGGTTCCTAGAAGAACCTGTCTGCTCTCACCTTCCCTGGCTTAGGTCAGCACTTTTGACTCCCTCAGCAGTGTGGGAGGCTAACAGGGATGGTCCAGCAAGGATAAGGCTGTGTTGTCATTACCACTTCATTAGACTGATGAGCTTCAGGACTGGAACCAGGCTATTTTTTTTGGGGGGGGGGTGGGCTGTGGCTTGTTGGATCTTAGTTCCCTGACCAGGGATTGAACCCAGGCCCTCAGCAGTGAAAGTGTGGAGTCCTAACTACTGGATCGCCAGGGAATTCCCTGGGACCAGGCTTATTCACTTTTTCCTCAGGCCTGCAGAGAAGTAAATGCTCAATTAATATTTATTTATTGAGTGACATTTATCAGCACACATTTCAAATCAGGAAGCTGAAAGTGAGCTTAGAGATGGCCATCCTCATATGGATAGGTAAACTGAGCCCTAAGAGAAGTGATTAACCTCACCTCTTCAGTCAATTAGGAGCAAAGCCAGGAATTAAACCCAGAACTCCTGATTCCCAGCCCTAGGCCTTTTCTACTTCACCTTGTCCGTCTTTTTTTTTTTTTGGTTGTGTTTGGTCTTGTTGCTGCCTGTGGGCTCTCTCTAGTTATGGTGAGCGGGGTGGGGCTACTCTTTGTTATGATGCGTGGGCTTCTCATTGCAGTAGCTTCTCTTGTGTGGAGCACGGGCTCTAGGGCGCGCAGGCTTCAGTAGTTGCAGCATGCAGGCTCAGTAGTTGTGGCTCGCGGGCTTAGTTGCTCCGCGGCATGTGGGATCTTCCCCGACCAGGGCTCGAACCCGTGTCCCCTGCATTGGCAGGCGGATTCTTAACGACTGCGCTACCAGGGAAGTCCCACCTTGTCTGTCTTTTGAGCCTACTCTACAGGGAACCTTTGCTGGGCCCACGATGGCCCCTGCCTGCCCTTGAGCAGTAGCCAGTGAGTGGGAAGAGGCAAGAAAGCAGCCAGCCAGTGAAGGACCCTGTGGTGGCATGGGCACAGACAGGAGTGCTGGCAACATTAGTTCTTTTGGCTTGGCTGGCAACTGAGCTGGTTGTTGAAGCCCAGGAAGGACCAGAGGAGGAGAAAGAAGTATCCTCAGCAGGGAAGGGTGGGAGGAGTGATGTTACCATTCCTATCACTTCGGGGTAGGAAGAGCAGATCTGTTTGTAGCGGGGTGGGGGGTCCCTTCTGCAGCATAGAGGACTTGGTCAGGAAGGGAAAGAAGGATATCAGTTGGATACCAGGTCTCTGGCCTGAGCAAGATGACCTGAGAGGGGTGGATCCCTGACCTCCCTTTCCTTTTCCTGTGTGATTGCCAGGACTGGCCTCCTGAAGCTGGAGTTTCCCACCCAGCTTCAGTCTGCTCAGTGCTTCAGGCCAGATAAGGTGAGGAGCTATGCTCTCTGGGGTCCTGTGGGTGTTGGCTTCCTGTTAGGGGAGAGAGGGATCTGAACTGGGCCCAGGGAGAAACATCTGGAACAGCAATATTGTCTTTTGCTGATTCAGTTCCCCTGTCCCCTGGGCCCTCCACTACTTATAGCCAACTATGGCAGCCCTATGACTTTGGAAATCTTAGAAGTGGCTTAATTGAAATCCTGATAGTTTGGTCTGTGCCAGTTATTGTTGGGCCAGGGCCCTCCTGACAGGCCAGGGCCTGCCTCCCTGCTTTTCCACCACCTTCTCCAGTTTGTAGGTTCAGAACATCCTCTTTTCTTGAGCTATTACAGTTCCCAGGAGAGCATGGAGCTGGCAGTGGAGTGGTCCCTGGGTAGCCCATCTGGAAAGAGACAGCTGTACATGTGGAGCCCTGGTCTATGACTCTGGGCCACAGATCCTTCATTTTCTCTCCTCCTTCTCTTCCTCCAGTTTCAAAGGAAAATCCGGTTTGGTAGCCCTGTGGGTGTTCTAGGGCCTCAGACAAGACTTGACTTGGTGAAGGAGGGGGCCAGCACACCAGCTGCTGCCCTGGGAAGGTGCCTGTGTGTCCGCCTGCTAGGAAATCCTAAGCTGTGGGAAAGAGATAAAGTGGTGGGACCTGCTTGATGTTTTGTCCTCCCAGCATCTGGGTCTGAAACAGGACCTTCAGGGGGCCGGTGAGGCCTGGCTCTGGTTCAGCCTCGCAATCTGTTTACACCACGGTGGGAAAAGAAGGTGCTCTGTGCTCCCTCCTCACCTAAGCTCTGGAGTCTGGCTGTTTGTGTGACCTTGGACATATTGCTTCACTTTTATGAGCCTCAGTTTCTCACTGTGAAATGGTTATGATAATACTGACTTTGCAGGGTTGTTGTAAGGTTTAAATGAGCTGATGTTTGAAAAGAGCCTGCAGTGAATGCTCAATGAATGTTCTACCTCCTCATAGAGACTGGAGTAGCTAGCGGTCCTGTCTTTTCATTTCCTACTTTCCATCTCTGGCTGTGATGATGAGCATCAGTGAGGTCCATCCACTGTGGGCAGGAGTGACCCCTAACCCATGGTGAACCCTTACGTTCCCCTGAGAGGGGTGGTTATCCCATTTTGTAGATGAGTACACTGAAGTTCTAAGAAGAAAGCGTCCAAGGCTTGCCAGCTGGTCAATGGCAGAACTGGGACTAGAACCTGTTTCTCGACACTGAATCCAGTGACTAAACCTTGCTAAGGTGGAAGCAGGCGAGGCGCCAGGTGCTCACCAGTCCCTGAGGCCCCCACACCCAGAGCAGCAGTTAGCAGGAACCTGGCTACCTCCCCATCCCAGTGTGGAGGGCAAGGCAGGTCTCTCAGTACAGTTGAAGTCCATGGCCAGCCAGGCCAGAGAAAGACCCAGTGAAGATCCTTGGGGAGGCCCTGGAAGCCTGGCCAGATCAGCCCTGGTCTATCCCTCCCATAGGCCAGAGTCTACACTGCTCTTGACCCCAAAATACTGCATAATGACCATCTGACTTTGATATCCAGTGTGTGCCTTTTGGAAGAAGTGTTTCTTTGTAGGTAAGGCAGGAATTATGCACCCCGTACAGGTGAGAAATCTGAGGCTTGGAGAAGCCTTGCCCTTAGTTAACAGTGGAGCCAGATTTGGGAGGGATCCCAGATCTTCTGACTCTCAGCCCATTGCTACCACAGCTACATGGACCTGCCCATTCTCTTCCTCACTCCAAGCCAGTTGAACCTCAGGCCAGGATGCATTGCCCACCAGAGCAGAACCCAGTCGTCATCCACCCATTGTCAGTGTCCTAGCTGATCACTCTCTTTATCCTGCTGGCAGCACACCTGACGGGGAAGAGGCCTCCTTTAGCTGCTTTGTCTGCCCCTGGAAAATCTGCTGCTGTCCTGGGTCCAGGAAGGGAGACCCTGGCAGAGAGAAAACTCCTGGCTGCTCTACTGGCAAACCAACTCTTTAGCTGCTTTGTCTGCCCCTGGAAAATCTGCTGCTGTCCTGGGTCCAGGGAGGGAGACCCTGGCAGGGAGAAAACTCCTGGCTGCTCTACTGGCAAACCAACTCTCCTGATGCTTGACCTGCTTAGAAGCCCCCTTTCCAGGATTTTAGGGAAGCTGCCAACTTAGGCTTTCCTTTTCTCATCTTTCTCTTTCCCTTCTCTATCCCACCCCACCCTACTCTATTCCATGCTCTGTCCAGTTCCTCAGAGGCTGGCACAGCTTAACTCTTCTCTGCTCTTCATGTAGGGAAGTAGGCAGCAGACTCAGGAGCCTGGGAGAGAAAGCCAAGGCTTTACTTTCACCAGTTTATCCATCTTAGCAGTGAGTTTATTTATCAAACATTTATTGAGCCCCTACTCTACCAGCCTCTGTGACTGGGACTAAGGATACAGAGTTGATCAAGACATCTGTGTCTTGTTGCCCTCAAAGCGTTCACAGACTGGTTGGAAAATAGAAGCACAACCAAATCATTACAATGTTGAGCAATAAAGCCTGTAATGGAGGCATGTGGTTGCTCTGGGAATATATAGGAAGAAGAAGCAGCAAGCTCCATCCATAGGAGCCCAGAGAAAAGAAGTGGCATTTGATCCAGGCCTGAGAAGGAGCAAGGAAGGCCATTCTGTTGTATGGGAGGGGACCCGTGTGCAGAGTCCCACCAGAAGCCAGCTGTTTGAGAAATGTGGTGTGCCAAGAGGTGACAAGAAGAATGGGAGGCGGGAGGATGACGTGAAGCAAGGGGAGGGTAGCAAAGTAGGTTGGGCAGACTGTGACTAGCCTTGAATGTCAGACTGAGGCCTCCTATGTTTCATTAAGGTCAGTCTGGTGCTGGCATGGAAGATGGCATAAAGAGGAGCTGGGCCACAGGCAGTGAGAGCAGTTGGGAGAGGTTGGGACAGCCCAAAAGGGCTGTAGAGAGGCCTGGAAGAGCCCTGGAGCTATGAGGATGAAGAGATCAGCAAGTAGGGCTTGGTGCCTGATTGGCTGTGTGGACTGAGGGGAACTGGGAAGGCTTTGGCCAAGCTGAAGCGGCCCTAGCCATTCCGGGGCCTTCTGACCACAGGGAAGGAAGGCCATCTGTGGCCTTCTTTTGAAGCAGACAGTGGGCTGCTGCTGACTCTGCTTTGTCACAGCCCTGGGCTCCCCAAGGTGCCTGGCATGGCTGGCACGCTCAGGGCATATCAGGGGGTTCTTTGTCTCTCTCCAGTAGGAGAGTGGGTTTGGCCTGGTTGGGATGGGGTGGGGTGAGTGGAACTGAGCTTTGAGGTCTCTGCCCAGTAAACATATTGGATAGCAAGGAAGGCTGCAAGAAGGGCTAGACCTCTCCAAGGAGAGAGGAGTAAGGCCTGAGGGCATGGAAAGCCTACCTTAGGATGATATGTAGCTGGGGAGGGTAGGTTTGGGGCTTTTAGGCACAGCGTAAGCTGATCAAGGGGAGGCAGCTGAGGGCTGACTTCATCTCACCTTTATTCTGTTCCTGGAGCTGGTGCCTCAGCTGGGAGGTGGAAGCAAGTCCAGTGCCTATGAGAAAGTGAACCCCTCAGCCCTTTGGGGCACCACCAGCCATTTCTCAGAGATGATTCTGGCTGGATATGTGGATTTAGGCTAATATGGGAAAGGGTTCTGAACCCAGGGGTCAAGGTGCCAGTGCTGCCTCCACCACTGCCCCTGGTGGTATGTGACTTAAGCACGTCCTCTCACCTGACCATGGGGCTAATGCTCCCTGCTTTTCATCCAGCACGTACTATGTGTGCAGCCATGTGCTAGGCTCTGGGGACTTGGTCCTGCCCTCCCAAGACCTAGAGCCTAGCAGGGAAGTCAGACATTCAACAGTAGATAAAAGTGTGGTCTGTGTACAAAAGGATTGTGAGGATCAAATGAGATAACTGGATTAGGAGCATGTGTAAACAAACACTGCTGAACAGGGGATCAGGAGACCTGAGTCCTGGGCTTCCCTGAGCCCCTAACTAGCTCTGCGACCTTGAGAAAGTTGCTTAATCTTTCTAAACCTCAGTTTCCCCTGCATATAAACTAAGACAGTTTTAATGGGTGATGTTGAAGAGGTCTTCTGCTTCTAACATTGAGACTGACCTTGGAGTATATGAAAAGGGCTTTGAGAAGTTTTTTATCAGGTACCACACAAGTGCAAGGGGTCGTCAGGGCACAGCCCACAAAGGCCAATGCTTCCAGCATGCTCTGTTCCTCTTATGAGAGGACCTCCCTTTGTCAGACCAGTGGCCGTCATGTCTTTGGGAGTGCAGTCAAATCAAAGAATGCTTTGATTTGTCTAGCTCTTTGTTCTGCAAAGTGCTTTCTTTCTCATTGCCTTGCAGTAATCCTTACAGGAGCAATGGGAAGTCAGTAGGGTAAGTTTTATTTTGCCCTGTTTACAGACAAGGAAACCCAAGCTGAACGAGTAATGGAATTGTGCCTAGAAGCCAGGGTTCCTCCTTCCCAATTTTCCATCTTACCAAAGCTTGTTGCTACTGTGTGGCCTGTCCTCCCTCTTCCTGTCCCAGCCTTAGGACTTTCAGTCCAGCCCCAAGTGTCTACACTTTTCCTAGTAGGCTTCTCGAGTTGTTTTTGTTGTTGAGTTGTTATAATGGATGGCGCACTTCCTGTCCCAGGTCTCCACACACAGCCCCTCACATATACCCCAAGATAAGGCAGGAACAGCTGGGTAGTAAGGGGCCCAGGAACATAGTATGGAAAACTCTTGTTCCTCCTCTTCTGTGTGTCCAGAAACCATCTTTCCGAGCCAGCCTCTTTTGGAGGATGCTGTATATTTCCCTTTCCTCTCTGTCTTGGTTTCACAAAAAAGGAGAACCTAAATTTGGACTTGGGAGATCCTGGGTTCAAGACACCAGCAGACCTGACTTCAAGCCCTGGCTCTGTCACTTCCTAGCCATGTGACCTCTCTGAGTCTGTAAATGGGCCAGGTGGTGGCATTGGGAGAGGGAACTGGCCCCACGCCACTTATGGTTATGAATATTAAGGGAGGAAATGTTGGTAAAGCACCCAGCACAGTGTATGCCACAAAGTAAGAGTTCAGTGGTACATGGTGGCTCTTATAATTCGAGTGTGAATTATCCTCTAAGGTTTACTTCAGGCCTTTGGCATAATGGTGAGAGAACAAGGCAGCGTGGGTGTGAAGATCCAGACTCCCTCATGTGCTCTGCCTACCCACCCTTGGACCTTGGGGGTAAAACGGAAGCCAATCCCACTCAGCTTGTGGTCTGGAGCTTTCTGTCCTGCCAGGGCAGGTTGGGAATCCCCCAGTCAGTTCCTCATTGAGTCATTTGGAACAGAGCCCTCAGGTGACCCTGACTCTGAGGACCCTGATGCGAGGGCCTGATCTTCTCCTCGGTCTGTGAAGATAAAGCAGAAGTGAGAACAAAAGTGGGTCTCCTGAAAGATTCAATTCAAAGCATGCAACTGTAGGGCTGCCTGGGGCCTCTGCCCTCTTGGGTAGTGGCAGTCACTTGGGGAAGGAGTAAGAGTTTGCTTCATAATTACCACCACCCTCCTGGGTTCCTTGTAGACTTTCATCCTGGGCTTCCTGTCCTGCCTCTGAGTGACCCCTTCCAACCTCCCAGCATAGTCACATGGTAATGCCATTTCACAGAAGAGCCTGCATGGTGGACCATGCTTTCACCAATACCACCTCATTTAACTCGTGAGATATAGTTATTATCATCATAATCTCCATTTTACAGAGGTAGACACCAAATCCCAGAGTGGTAAAGTGACTTGCCAAGCATCACACAGTATATGGCTCTGAGGTCACTAAGTTCCAAGCTCCCTGGGAGCAAGGCTTGTGCTCACCCAGCCTAGTGGATAGCAGTCAGTGCCAGAGTTGAGTGACAGAGCAGAAGAGCAGGGCCCGGGTATACCTCCCAGAGCTGTCCTCTGCTCACCCTGGACATTGGATAGTTACTGGCTTGCTGAAAACCTGAGTTTCTTCATCTGCAGAAGCGGGGGGAGGTGATAATTAGAGGACCTATTTCATGTGCTTGTTGTCAGGATTAAATGAAATAATTTAAGTGTTGAGCACCATGTCTGGTCCATAGCAAGTACCTGGTAAGTGTTATAACAAACATTCAATTATGTTAATTGAATATAGAATTATAATGTTGTAAAAGGCCATCATCAAGCACATCTGGGCTCAGCCCTGTGCTGGGCTTCAAAGAAGATCCAGAGCTGGTATCAGGCCAGAGAGGGAGTGCCCTTTATGAAGCACTTTCTGTGCTTGTGCTTTTCCCATCTGATCTCAAGGTAGAGGATAGTATTCCCATCTCAGTGGGGAGAAAACTGAAACTCAGAGTGCCTGAAGTCACAAAGCAAATGAATCTGTCAACACACATTTATTGAGCACCAGCTAGGTACTAGGCTCTGTTCTAGGGCCAGGACACACTGTGGAGGGTGTGATTGGCAGAGCCTCTGTCCCCCAGGAGCACACCTTCTCGTGGAATGCTGCCTCAGCGGAGTGGACAGTCCAGCAGAGAAGCCAGACTCGCTCCACTGGACTGCTCACATTCCCCAAACAAGCCAGGCCCTTTTCCATTCACTTGTGCTTTCTCATACTGGGTCTTCTGCCTGATATGCTCTTTCCCCTTTCTCACCCTGGCCACTTCCTGTCACCCTTCAAGGACCATCTCAAAAGTCAGCTCCCCTTTAAAGCTTTCTCTAACTCCCCCCACCCCCACCCTGAGGGCTTCTTGCAGTCTCCTAGCACCTTCTACCCTTCTAGTTTTTCTGTGATAGCACCTCTGTGTGTGCTAGTTATTTACTCACCCATCTGTCTCCTCTGCCAGATTGACCTCCCCAAAGGCAGGGACTACATTTTATTCAACTTTGTAGATTCAGAGCCTGGAACACAGGCTCTAGAGAGATGTGTATGGAATGTAATGAGGTGCTGATTGTGTTCTGCTCCTGGAGTGGTTAGGAAAGGCTTCGTAGAGATGAGAGGGTATTCTGAAGGAGGCCTCAGAAGATGAGTGGGCCTGAATTAGAGTTGGGGTAGGGGTGAGGGAGGGCAGCTCAGAGAGAGGGCCATCTAGAAATAGGGCTGGGAAAAAAGAAGGACGTGTAGAAGGAATAGGAAGGCCTGGGAGCCAGGGCCTGAGGTTTCTGTTGAGCAAGTAGGGCAGTAGGGAGCCTTGAAGGAGTCTTGGCAGAGATAAGCAGTGAGTCAAGACTAATTTGATAAGACCTATCAATAAAATTTAGCAGTTTTGTAAGGATGGGTGAGGGGGGATGTAATTGAGTCATGGGGGCCCCCAGGTGCCCACAGTGAGATTGTGACCTGAGGACCCAGTTGCCGGTGGGGAATTTCAAGTAGTACTCTGCCCCATAGGGGTGGGGGGTTGGGGAAGGGTTGTCTTCTGTTGAGAATAGTCTCCATACCTCTCTGCATTTGTCAGGGAGAGCTCCCCTGGGAGTTTTTGCTAAGGTCTGTGCCTTTCCCTAGCTGAGTGGGGGTTGGGGGAGGAGGATTCCTTGCTTTTTGGAGCCAGCAAGGCTGGTGCTTAAAGGAACCATTTCTTGCCTCTGACGTGGGGGGGAGGGTGGGGCTGTGCAGAGTGGAGAGTTGGGCAGAGGCCCATGGCACTGAGGCCAGAGAAGGGTGGAGAGAACCTGTTTACCATTGTGCACTGACCCAGGGCTGGAAGGAGCAAAGCCAGGGAATTCCTTATGGGAAAGGGAGGCAGGCCGGGAACGAGCTTGTACCAGGAGTGGGGGAGAGTGAAGCAAACCAGACTCTCTCTCTCACCCAGACAGGGAGCCTGGACACTGCCCTACCTCCAAGCCAGGGGTTGCCAGGCTGCAGGAGGGAGCACCAGGCTGCTGCAGACCATCTTCCTTTTCTACACTGACTCACAGCGTTACCTTGGGCAGATCACTTACCCTTTGGTCTCTAGGCTTCCCTGGCTGTCTGGGGAGTGGGTGGACTCGTTAGGTAACCTCACAGGCCTCCCAGCCCTGATCATCGGCCATTTGCACACCACCAACCCACCCTCTCTTGATTCCAGTTTCCTGTCATTGGTTATTATGGAGCTGGCATAAAAGCTATTTATACTTTAGTCCTTACCACCTCTTAGGTTAATGAACTCCAGAGGCTGTTACTCAGTGTGCAAAGTAGGTCAGCCTTTTGTTTATTCTCACTTCTTTTTCCAGCTCTGGGTGGGAGAGGGGAGCTCCCCCATCTTTGTTGTCCCTGGATCTGTGATTGCACATCCATTTCCCAATTTTCTGCACTTTCATCTTGCTCACTCTTGCCATCTCAGCACAGGGGGTAGTGGTTCTTACTGGGTGATGAAGGAAAAAGAAGGGAATGTAACAGGTATTGAGGCCCTGTTACATGTGGGTCACTTTATATTTATTGGATAGTTTAGTACTCAGTTGGCAGCCTCTACTTCCAGGCTGTGTAACCTTGGACAGATTATTCAGCTGTGCTAAGCTTTAGTTTTCTTGTCTATTAAGTAGAGATAATAAAAACTACTTCCTTGGGGACTTGTGTGCCTATGTAGTGCTTGGCAGAGCTAGTACAGAGCGAGTGCTGGAAGCGTATCAGCTCTTACTGTATCATGTGGTCTTTATTGCTGCCCTCTGAAGGGGTGGTATTGCCCCCATGTTACACCTGGGGAACCAGAAGCTCAGAGGGTGGAGTAGTCACAAAGTGGCAGAGCTGGGTCAGAAGCCAAGAGTTACAGTCTATGTGTCATTGAGTAAATGACTTAATCGCTTGGGGCCTCAATTGCTTCATGGGTAAAATGGGGATAATCGTGCCCTGCTGCGCGTGTGTATGGACCAGTCAGATGAGAAAAGGGATGTGAAAGTGCTAGGTAAGCTGCAAATACCAGTCACCTAAAGCTACCATTAGCCGACCACCCACCAGGCTGGGTCCTTATACACATCTATTCTTCATTTAGGCCTTATAAAGTATGAGGTATGTGTATGGTCCCACTTGAAGATGAAGTTGAGACTTAGAGGTCTGTCTCCCAGTTGGAGGAGCTGGAATGGAAACCTAGGTTGGTTGGCTTCAAGGTTCCCGCTCTTTTTACTCTCTCCCACACTCCAGCTGGCCTTCCCGATGGTTGAGATGAGGAGGATCAATCCTGAGGTCTGTGACCTTGGGCCTTCTGCTTGGGCTGGTTTAGAGAGTGAGGCTTGGAGGAAGCGGTTACACTGGTTCCTTGGGACCAAAGTTTATCTGACACCTTTCGATAAAGGGGTCATGGGCACAGGCACCACACCTGGCTGAGTCTGCCAACCGGAGGGGCTGAGGTGTGCTTGGGTGGAAAGTATTGATACATGGCTGGAAGGACAAGGCGGAGAGAGCCCAGGTCTTGGGTAGCCTTGGGAACTGGTCTTCTCCCTCTGAGCTCTTGGAAGTCTTCAGCTTCTGGGTTTGGGGAGAAGGCTAGGGAGCCTGCAGAGCCTGGTGTCAATGGAGTGTCACTGCTGCCTTGGGCCATGGCATGGCACAGCACGGCTAAGCCTAGCTCAGCCTGAGAGCCCGACAGAATCTGGGCTCAGTCACTCTCTGGCTGCCCATTTCTGTCTCCTCTGTGCCTCTCTCCCTTAGGAGGTGGTGGCTGAGGGTGTGCTTGTGAGCTTTGCCCATCCAGCATATTGGCCTCACTGAGCATTGCTAGGTAGGGGCAAGCCGCTCACTGAGACAGTCAGAACACTAGAGGAGGGTTTAGACTGTCTCCAGGGGTTTTGGGGCCAGAGATAGAGCTACACAGTGGCACCTGGAGAATGGCCTGATTTCCTCACAGCCTTCCCAGGGGAGTGAGAAGCAGCACATGAGTCACTACGGCAAAGGAAAGCCCTGGTTTTGCCACTTAATAGCCTTGGACTTTGCCCAAGTCATACAATCTCTCTGATTGGGTCAAGTTTCTCATGGGTCTAATGGAAATAGTAATTAATCTATGAGGATCTCACTGGGCTATTAGGGGCACAAATAAAATTGCTGTAGGCAACAGTGGCTTGTAGCCCTGAAGGCAGTACAGATGAAAATAATGATGTCATGGAGAAAACCAGGCAGGCATCTGTTGAACACCTGTGAGGTACATGGTGGGAGTTACAGAAGTTCAAGACCCAGTCCAGTTAGGGAGGGACAGTGCTGAGCAATATGACCAAGTTGTAATGAAATGCTCATTTCAGACCGTATCTTGATTCATTAGTGATTTAGTGCTGAAATCAAATTTAGGGGATTGTGACCAGCATTAAAAGAAGAAGGAAAAAAAAAGAAATAGAATAGAATATAGGGCTTCCCTGGTGGTGCTGTGGTTAAGAATCCATCTGCCAATGCGAGGGACACGGGTTCAAGCCCTGGTCCGGGAAGATCCCACATGCTGCGGAGCAACTGAGCCCGTGTACCACAACTACTGAGCCTGCGCTCTAGAGCCCGCGAGCCACAACTACTGAGCCCACGTGCCACAACTACTGAAGCCCGTGCGCCTAGAGCCCGTGCTCCACAAGAAGAGAAGCCACCGCAATGAGAAACCCGCACACCACAACGAAGAGTAGCCCCTGCTTGCTGCAACTAGAGAAAGCCCGCGTGCAGCAATAAAAACCCAACACAGCCAAAAATAAAATAAATTAAAAAAAATAAATTAATTAAAATAAAAGAGTAGAATAATATAAAAATTGAACTGAAAATATCCGGTACATTAGTACATGTAATAGTAAATTGTTTCATAAAATGTGTTTTGGTTATGTGTGTGTGTGTGTGTGTGTGTAGTCTCAGTCTAAAATGTATTTCTTACTGGGAGTTTCAGTTTAAAAACTTTGAGAAATGGTGTTCTAGGTCAGGATGAAGGTCTTCAGGTTGGAGGACAGCCAGTGAGATCTGGGCAGGCATGGAGGCTGCGTGGAGGCTGCGGGCTTGACCTTTGCAGGCAGAGGAGTATAGTACACAGTCAGGAGCATGGGCTGTAGAGTGAGGCAGGCCTGGGTTTGAATGCAGCTACATGGCCTTGAGCAAGGCACTTAACTTTACTAAGTCTTGGATTCTACTTCTGGAAAATGGATATATATAAGTGTTTTGGAAGATGTTGGTAAGTAGTAAATGATGTACAGATGGTAACTACTATTGCTGCTGTTATTGTTGAAGTTGTCATTTTTATTATTATATTGGGCCCTGAAAGTGTTGCTGTGACTTGGAGAGGGGAGAGGAAAGGGCATTCCAGGTAGGGATGGGTGGATGACAAGGGATAAGTACGTGTGTGCCTGGTGTGGGGCTGATCTGGCTGAGAATTGTGCAGCCTTTGAAGGGGGTATTGAGATTATAGATAGAAGATACCAGGAAAATTTGGGGGAATTAAGTTTTAACAGTAAAAACTTCAACAGTAAGGGTGGCTTTACCTAGAGATAATGAGGCCCCATCCCTGGAGGAGTTCCAGCAGAGGCTGGGCCACTAGAGACTGTTATCATTAGGCTCTTTTGGTTGCAGAGACTCCTTCAGGTCACCTTAAGGACAGAGGGGTTTTCTGAAAGGGTGAGTGAAACTCTCAGACCTGAAGCATCCCCCGTGGGCCGTTTGGTTCCTTAAACTGCCATTTGGTCAGCTTCCCTGTCACTGGAAACTGGCTCATGCTCTCCCCCCACTGTTAGGAGGAAGCCACCTCAGGGCCTCTACACCATTATGCCATTTGCAGGGATACCCAGACCCCAATTCCATCTCACGGCTCCTTTCTGGGCATCTTTTGAGGGTCAATTCACAATGTAGGCCATCCAATCGTATAGGGAAACAGCCTGAGAGAGGGCAAGGGACTATTGTAGAAGGGATTCCTATATCAGAC
Source organism: Eubalaena glacialis (assembly GCF_028564815.1). Taxonomy (NCBI): domain Eukaryota; kingdom Metazoa; phylum Chordata; class Mammalia; order Artiodactyla; family Balaenidae; genus Eubalaena; species Eubalaena glacialis. The sequence goes on along the minus strand of NC_083730.1, from coordinate 72,657,600 downwards.
AGCAGTCTGATCAGATGCCTTCTGAGATCCTGACTGACCAGACTGAAGAGTATGTGAACCTTCTGATTTTTAAAAAAATGGGTAGCCTGCAGCTTTTCAGGCGCACATCCTGTATGTAAAGAGAAGTTTACCTGTAGTTAGAGAGCATGTAAAGTGCTGAATGCTCCGTTCAACCAGACCTCCAGACCTCCAGACCTCCAGTGTCTTCCTTCCCACCCTCTCCAGGTGGGTTAAACTCCTCTGCTGTTGGAGGAGAAGGCACTCAAATGACCATATTTCCTCAAACTTTTCCCAATTTAAGATTTTAAAAATCAAAATGGATCTTTCAATTGACATGTACATTTAAAGCAGTGGTGGGTTTTTTGTTTGTTTCTGAGCAGATCTTAGCAAATCAATGGTGTAGTTTAAAATCAGTAGTGTCTTAGAATCCAGGAAATATGGTTGTTTGTTTTGTACCCATTTGAAATTCCGGTTTGAGGTTTGATGTTGGGGCTTTGAAACTGCCAAAGCTGTTATCTGGAATCATTTAAAAGAACACCGAACTTGAACGTGTTCCCCTGTGTATTTGTAGTTGGGAGAATGGGTATCTCTGGGGCCCTGCTGTCAGATCTTATCAATAAAGACAGACTGGAGGGTTGAGGTATCAAATGGGCGTATATTTAATCAGATGGGAATTCTCTGGAAACTGGTAATCTCAGGCGAATGCCTTGCCCTCTTATGAGCGTCCATTTTCTCATCTGCTCTAGGGAGGGATTGGATCAGATATTATCCACATCCATAACTGCCAGCACTTCCTGTTGACTCAGTGTGGGTACCCCTTTTGTTTAGTCAGCTAGAAGGCTCATCCCCTGACTTGTATAAGTGAGTACTTTGTAGGTGATGGGAGGGCACCTGGCCTGTGATGCTGGGCCTTTGGTTTCTGCTCCCTGGGTGTTTTGGGGGCTGCCTGGAGACGTGCATAATTTACATTCCTTTGTAAATTACCTGATCTAAAGGTATGGTCTCAGGTTTTCTCCTATGGGGAGGGATAGGAAGGAGAGTATCCTTGTGCCCTGGTTCCATCTGTAGGTGGTGAGAGGGTCAGCAGTTCCAGAGGGTGGTAGCCTGTGACCCTGTGTAGAGGGGGCCAAGTTTGCCCAAGGCTCTTGTCTCTCCTTGGCTGTTCAGCTCCAAGGCTGCTCTCAGGCCTGTGCAGTTCTCCAGATAAAGAACACTTAAGAAGAGGACCTGCCCTTTGTGTCTGGGGGCCTTTGCTCTGCCAGGGCCCCTCCCTTTGCTCTTCCAACCAGTAAAAGTTATAGCAGTGCATTTCCTTCCGGTAGAAAGAGAATCAGAGAATCAAGGCCTGGGCCAGACTCTAGCCCCACCATGTCCTGTTCCTGCGAGCCTCCTCCCAGCTGCCTGAGTGCCTCAACTTCTTCCTGGGAGGTCAGGCAGCTCCTTCCTGGGAGGTCAGGCAGCACTGAGTGCAGGCACTTGGCTAGGATCTGACTTGGATTTGAGTCTGGGTTTTTCCACTGATTTGCTGTTTGACTCTAAGCAATATACCCTCCCTTGGTATCTTGCCTCTCAATAATGTCAGTATTTTTTTAATTGAAAAAAAAAAGGCACAAAAAAGAAATTTAAAAGATCCATAATCCACTACTTTAAAAATAATTTTAAGAGAGTGTGTATGTGTGTGTAGAGAAGTGCACATATATATTTTTTTCATTGTTGTTTTCTTACCAGTATTGCTCTGTAGGCTAAATAAGGAAGCAGCCTACAAACACTAGTCTCCTTCTTCTGTTTGCCCCTTAGTTACATGAACTCAGGAATTTCCAGGGTCTCACTCCTTGGAAGAAGCTCACTCACTTGAAGCGCCCTCTAAGCCAGGGATTTCGCCTCAGCCTACCTCAGCTGCTTTGGTGCTGCCTGGCGTGGGTCTTCATGCTGAGCTGTTTTCCCCACCAGCTCTAGCGGACATTCAGAGGCCAGTAGGAGGGCTGGGAGTTTGTTTTTGTCACAGGAGTTCTTCTAGGAGTGCTTCTAGGGCCAGATACCCTGGCCCTAGAGCAATGCCTGCGTAGCTGTGACAACTGCACAGTTAGTAGATGTACAAATACAAGTGGCATTTGATGGGGCTTTGAAGTGTATTTAGGATTTTGATAGGTAGAGACAACTCGGAGAGCATTCCAGCAAAGGGACTGGCATGAGCAAAGGTTGAGAGGTGGGAAAGGGCCAGGGGGTAATTAGGGAAACTATGAGTAACTAGTTTTGTAGAGTGCAGAGGTGAGCATGTTATTTCTGTACTTGTTTGACTAGTTTTTTCGTCCAGCTCTGAACCTTGCATGCTGGCCCTGCGAAGAAGCTTATTTATCGGGACAGACCCAGCATGGGAATGCTTTGCCATGGTGCACAGGTGCAGGCATTCAGGCCTCTGCCCCAGAGAGGCACGGTGACCCCTGGCCCCTTGACGCATTGGGGGAGTGAGCACTTGAACCTAGTGTCTCTCCAGCCTATGTCTTCCAGGGAGGGGGTTGCATTCCCTCGCATCTGTGTTAGGGTGTCCATGAGTTAGCAGCTCCAAAGGGAACTGCAGGGATGGAGGGCAGGGGGAGGAATGCAGACCGACCAGGCTGGTGGCTGGGGCCTCAGCCAGGGCCTTTGCTTCTCTTGGCACCTCTGACAGGCCCTGCCCTCTGCTCCACAGGCTAGAGGAAGTCCCCCTGGAGGTGCTGAGGCAGAGGGAGTCCAAATGGCTGGACATGCTCAACAACTGGGACAAGTGGATGGCCAAGAAGCACAAAAAGGTGAGGGTCCTGGCCTTGGGCCTCAGGCTGGGAGTCGCAGCCGGGGGAGGAAGTGAAGGGGGAAGAGTTGCATCAATTTGGAGGAGCAGGAGCTTCTCCAACCGCCAGCTGCCTTAGGTGTCCCCACCTGCCAGCTTGGAAGTGCGGACAGAAGCTGGCTGGAGGGCAGGTCCCAGGCTTCACTTGGTCCTCCCAGATGACTTCAGACTCTCACAGAACTTTGTCCTGGAGTCAAACTTCAAAGCCGCTCTTAGCCAAAAGCCCTTCAGGCAGCTTTCTTCCAGCTCTCCTGGGGGAAGTCCTTACTGCTGCTCACCACCTATCAGGGAGGACTTTATAATACTAATAATAGCCAATGTATGTTAAACACTTGCAGTGTGCTGGGCACTTGACTTGGATAATCCTTACAACACCCCAGTGAGATTGGTGGTGGTAATATCCGCACTTTATGGATGGTTACAGAATCAAGGTTTGAACCCGGGCAGTCTAACTTTAGTGCCTGCACTCTTCACCACCACAATAAGGGGCCTTCTTCACCCTCTAGATTAATTTGATGAGTTCCCTCTTGCCCCTTGGACAAAGCAAAAAGAAAGAAAAGTAACCTCACAGTTTAATGGTCTTATAAAAATGAAAATACCCTGTGGTCCTTTTCTGGTGGGCTATATTTAGGCACTAGCTCTATCACCCCGTAGGAACATCCTTGCCCACCACATGTATGTGTTGATACTCTTGTCCACCTCAGCAGGGTCTACTTACTCCCTGGCCTAGCGGAGGCCTGTCCACAGTCCCACAGCCGGGGTCTCTCTGCACAAGTACCCAGTGCACAGTGACCCCGCTGGCCTGCTGTTGTCTGCTGACATGCTGGTCTCCAGGCTGGCACAGCTGGCTGCAGGGCTTCGCAGAAAGTCCAGGACCAAAGGTCACATAAGGGCTTGGGCCCAGCCCCACGGCCTCCCTCTCTTCGTGCCTGTGGCTAGCTGTGTGACTTTGGGTGAGTCACTTCACCCTCTCAGCCTCAGTTTCCCTGGTCAAGTGGGAATGACAGTCCTGTTGCGAGGCTCCTACTGTAAAGCCCTGAGCCCAGGGCTCTTTCTTGCTGTTCTATGTGGGCTTTGGGGCATTCATTTTTCGCTTATTAGAAAAACTTTCACTTTAAAAAAAATATTTTTTTAGGGCAGCTGTTCTTCAACTGCTTCCTGACTGACTCTGGGGTCAGTTTTCCTGCTTCCTCAGCCCTCGGGCTTTTACCCTGAGCTTCAGCTCCCTCTCCACTGTCTGCTGTGGTGACTAGTGGCTGGCAGGGAGATGGCTGTGGAATTCTCGCCCCAGCCTCCCTCGCAGATGGGGATTCCAGAGGGGAGCCTTGGGGAGCTCCTCTCAGCAGAGCAGCCAGCATCACTTCCTCTTCCCCTTTGCTTCCCTGGCACTGTGGTTAGAGGCCAAGGCTACTCCTGCCCAGCAGGGGCCAGTGCAGGAGGCTGCACCCTCCCCTCCCCAGAGGCCCTAGCCCTCTGCTTCTCTCCTGCCATGCTGGCCCTGGGAGCTCTTACTGCCTTGCTGTGCAGGCTTGGGCTTTCCCCATGGTCAGGAAGTTGTGGCACAGGAAGGACAACACCTGCATCAGGAAGTGGATCCAGACCCACTGCACTTATCCTGAGTCCCCAGGACTGGGGCTAGGCCCTGCAGGGAGGCAGGCTCTAGCTGGAATTCTGTCTTCCCCTGTAGGGCTCTGCTCAAAGTTTGGCCCTGCCCTCCTGGAGTTCAGCAGGCTGGGTGTGGCTTCACACTATTGTCATCAGAGCTCTCCTTTCCCAAGGCCTTACCTCAGATAATGATAATCCCTTGTGCTTTCTGTTTGCTGAGCACTGTCTCTAGCTTTATCATTGCTGATCCCCACCTTTGCCTCCTCCCTAAGGAGGAGATTATGATCTCCAGCACCCCTGTGCTGAGGATTCCAGAGGCCAGAGTGGGAAAGGCTGGTTGTATTCCTGGCTCTCCATCCCCACCTCCCCAGCCTTGGGCCTGGGTGAGGGTGCGGCCTCTTTGAGAACTTAGTGGACCTAAGGTATTCCTGGGCTCCCCTGGGGCAGGCCAAGTTTGATAGGGCTGTGATATGTGGGGGCTGGCTCCAGCTGAGCTTGGCCCTAGGGGAGCCTAAAGGGCCTGTGGCTCTGGGCCATACTGCCTCCCCTTGCCAAAGCCTGCCCAGACCAAGCGGCTTCCTTCAGGAGACCCTTGTCCCACAGCAGCAGGAAACTGTTCGTGGAGTCTGGGGCAGTTTCCTTCTGCTCCCTTCCTCTCCCCCCTTTGCAGGCAGTCCCAGAAGCTCAACTTGGCTCCTATGACCAGCCACTCTGCTCTTCCCCTACTGCCCTCAGCCTGTCTGCCTGTCTCCTTCCTGGTTCTTGACTCTCTCTGACCCTTGGAAAATTTTGCCTTGTTTATGCTGGTCATCAGGAAGCCCGGGCCTTCTGTGCTCCCTCCTCTGAGAGCTTCCAATGGGACTCTTTGAGGGGGTTTCCAGGTGAGGGGAAGTTAGGTGCGAGCCCGAGGCCCAGGGCTTCTGTGTCAGGCATCCTCCTGGGATTGGAGGGGTGGAGATGAAGCCATCATTTATTGAATACAGACTGTGTCAGGCTAGGCATGTCCCCCCCGCCATCACCCCACTTCTAATAGAATCATAGTTGTTATCATTTTGATCTTACTGTTGATGAGAAGTGATTGGCTCAGGTCAGTGCTGTGAGTAGTGGGGAAGGCCTGTGCCATTTTATTTAGCAAGGGCTGGAATCAGGACTTGTACCCAGGCCAGCTGCCTCGGCCGCGGTCTGGTAATCCTGGAAGCTTAGGGTCAGGGAGAGGAGAAGAGATGGTATTCTTGACCAAACAAAGAGGGAGCCATTTTGATCAGCTCCCATCTTCCTTCTGAATTCTGCTGAGGTCTTTCCTCTAGGCTGGATGTGTCCTGCCACACAGCTGCTTAAACAAACACTCCCATGAAAGTGCCCAGGCCATGTGTCTGGGCACATTCTGAGTCATCTCGTGAGCTACTCGCCCTGTGGCTGAGCTGTGTTCCACATTGTGCAGATCCCTTCCTGGTGACATCCCATGGGGATCCTCTAACTTGTATGGTTCCATTTTAATTCAGAAAATGGTGATGGGGATTCATAATCCTGTGGTAGACTTCAAGAATACCTGTGTTGGGGACTTCCCTGGCGGTTCAGTGGTTAGGACTCCGCACTCTCACTGCTGAGGGCCCGGGTTCAATCCCTGGTAGTCGGGAAAATAAGATCCCATAAGCCGCACAGCATGGTCAAAAAAAAAAAAAAAAAAGAATACCTGTGTTATCACTGGACCAGAGAATATGGGGACTCTGCCATCACCTGGTGGCAGCATATCTGATTGCAGTATTGTAGCCACAGGGGAGAAGTCCTCTTTTCACCACTTTTCTGCTCTTGCTGACGTGCTCACTGAAGGCCTGACAAGCACCAGCAGAAGGGGTGGGCTAGCACACAGCCTCTGCGGGAGCAGCCCAGCGGGATGCATAGGCACAACCCTCCTTTTGACTTTCAGATCCGTCTGCGGTGCCAGAAGGGCATCCCACCTTCTTTGCGGGGCCGTGCTTGGCAATACCTGTCAGGAGGCAAGGTGAAGCTGCAGCAGAACCCTGGAAAGTTTGACGTGAGTTGCCCTTCCTTCACCCTGTCCTCCCTTCCTCGTCTCTTGACTTCCTTTGCGTGGCAGTGATCCTCTGTGTGCTCACCTGGACCTCAGCAGTATGAGTGATTATGAGATCACTTGTCAAGAGCCTGACTGCCAGGCCTGGTCAGTCTGTGACTCCTGGGGGCTCTGCTCATCTGAGGCTCCAGCCCTGAGAAGGCCTCAGTGGGATGGACAGATTTGAAACCCCCCAATTCCAGCTCTTTCTCTTGACAACCGCCCAGGTTTGCTCTCTTGGACTCAGTGGGCCACCTCCCAGACTGCCTTGGGCCCTGTGCTCTGGGCCTTTGGGGGCCTGCCCAGCAGGGCCACAGAACCCTAACACCTCTTGGCCTCCCATCCTCTACTCTTTCTCCTGCCTTGTCCAAGCCAGCTAGACATGGTTCACCTGTGTTGCTTATGGGCTTGTCTGCACTAGGGATGGCAGAGCCAAACCAGTATCCTTAGAGGTTAGAAGCTAGTCAGGGTCAGAGAGGTTACCCTCTGCAGCCATGCCTTCCCCTCCTGCTGCCCCCTGGCTCCATGATTGCCAGGGTGAAGAACACCCCCTCCATTCATGGGGCTTCTTGGGGCCCACCTGGGCTGGGCAGCTCCGCTAGCCTGCTCCTCTAGGGAACTAGGGGGGTCAGTTGGCTTCCCCGGGGTTGCCCCGGCTCACCTGCCAGACTCGATCCCAGGCATCAGTGTATCTCCCAGGCTCTTGGAGCTGGTGAGAGGCAATGAGACAGAGCTGCCGGCCACCAGCTCTTTGTTGACATGCTTCATGCTTCAGTGAACACTCCTGTGCCGCCAAACCTGTTCCTTGAGAAGAGTAGGCAGGGTAGCCTAGAGTTTCTGCAGTTGACCTGGAGGAGGTGAGAGCTGTTTGCTGGCAGCACTTGGCCCCGGGGGATCGGGGGTTGGTGGAGTGTCTGGCCGGGGTCAGACCTGAATCAGGGCGATTGGACTGTCCCACAGAGCACCAACATTGTGCCCCACTCAGGCGGCCTCTGGACTCCAGAGTCTTCCATCTCTTCCATTTCAGGGGGCTGCATCCTGGGCAGAGTGGGAGGTTCAGGGGTGGGAGTCTCATCCCAAGCCCATAGCTTACCTTTGGCTGCCAGAGCGCAGGCATGAGAGCCAAGACTTGGGTGGCCCAGTCAGCCTCCTGGTTCCACAGTTAGCAGACGTGAGCGCATCCTGTGTGAGCAGCGGAGCATGGAGTTCTGTGTGCTTTACATGTCTGGGGAGTGGTACGTCCAGAGAGGAATTGACCACCTCTGTGGAGTCTTGAAGGTTGCTTGTGGGAGGAAGTAGATTTGCCAAGAAAGGCCTTCAAGATGCTCTGAAGCTGAGTGGTGGGTCCCCAAAGCAGTCCTGGGGGCCAGAACAGTGGTTTGTGAACACACCGGAAGGACTTTGCCTGTGGGTGAGGTAGAGGAAGTGGACGGGGATGAGAAGCTCCCTCTGGCTGCTGTGGGCACAAGAGCCCAGAGGGAAGGGTGCAGTGATGGGGCTGGTGGTGGCAGCATATCCTGCTCCTGTGCTCCCCTGCAGACCCAGGCGGCTGACCCCAACCTCAGCTGTCAGGGCAGGTTCCTCAGCCCCTGGTGGCTCCTTCTTCTCAGCACTTGCTACTTCTTCCTCCTTCCTTAGGCAAGGCAGGACCTTCCAGCCTTTTTCTTACTTGGTTTTCTTCTCTGGCTTCACTTCATGATGGCACCAGTGCCTGCAGGCTCTCTGGGGGCTGCGGTAGCTGCATCATCCCCAGCGGCCCACACCTGCCTTTGATTCCCAGTACCCTTTCTCCCTGCAGGCCCTTCAGCTACACCTTTTCCTTTCTCACCCACCCCTGTGTGGCCGAGTGCCTTGGGCTGCTGAGGTCACCGGCGAGCATATCCTAGCAACTGACTTTTTGGGTTCCCAGGCCCCCACCTCACTAGAACCTTCAGGAGAACTTGTGGGACCCTCCTCTCCCTCCGACAAAAGCAAACCTGCATTGTACTCGGACAGTATCCAGCCCTGGGTCTGACCTGCAGGGTGCATAGGACACACACAGGCCCCCATCTTGAGGGTGTGCGGGGCCCTACAGGTTGCACGTCCACCTCTTCAGCCATGTGCCTGCTCCAGGGCCCTCCTTGGAAGCGCCTGGCCCCTCCCTCCACCCTCCAGCCTCCAGCACTGCGTCAGCTTTTTCTCTCAGTACTTCTTCTCTCATGTCAAATTACCTGGCACCCAAGGGCCCATATTTCAATGCTGGGACACCCCCACTGAGGGGGCACAAAAGGCAAAAGGGACTTATATGAAGTCACCTGCTGGGCAGGGACCTGGGTCTACACCCATCCATGTGTTTGCTGAGGACCCAGCCTTCCTCCTGGGGGCCTCTCCTGACACTGCCCAGCATGGAAGGCTATGAGTACTTTGTCTGCTTCCCTGCTCAGCCCTCTAGGTTTCCTTCCCGTTGATTTTTTTCTTTCTTTGGTTAAAGTTGAGGTATGAACTTATGTAAAGTAAAATGCACAGATCTTGACCATGCTGTTCAGAGTTTGGACAAATAATAAATACCAACAAGCAAGTCAAGAATATAGAACATTTCAAATGACAAAGTAATGATTGTTTTGTGTGTAGTAGCTTTGTTTTTATAAATGGAACTCATGCTAAAATGCTCACGGAAGTTCAAAGAAAAGAGTAAAAGTTTGTTGAAACCCCAGCACCCAGAGATGGCTCCAAGGCTAATGGTTTGACAGGTGTCATTACAGTGCTCAGTGCAGCAGGGCACACACACACACCCCTTCCTGAATATGTGGCACCACTTGTACAGGGAGATGGGCAGCAGAGGAGTTGGGATTGACAGCTCTGAGTCAACCTGGCTTCCAGGCCCAGCAACACCGTTTTTGTAACCACGAGGCATTGGGCAAGTAGCTTTTCTTTGATCCTCAGTTTCCTCATCTGTGAACAGTGTAATGATAGGACCTGTCTTTTGGGGGTTGAGGAGGACAGTCAGTGAGGCCCACGGGTGCCGTCTTGAACAGTGCTCAGAGTGGTGCTTCCACGTGGTAGCCATTGCTTTGATAGTCGCCTTCCATCTTAAGGGTGTAACATAAGGTGTCTGAGTCCTGAATGAAGTGCCTAGAGGTTATTTCAAGCCACAGCTATGATGGACACTCTTGCCCACACTGGTCTTCCTGGAGCCTGGATCACCTGTCAGGGTTTCCAGGACTCTGCTCCGCTTGTCTCTGCCCCTGCCCAAGCTTTCTGACCTGTCCTCGGGAAGGCCCAGTCTCTGATGGGATCGGGTGGACATTTTCCCTGGTGGTGGGTGCTCCTCCAAAACCTGGGACAGTTGTATCCTCCTAGCTATCCCTAACTCCTAAGAGATGCTCTTGACCTTGCTTCCAGGAGCTGGACATGTCCCCCGGGGACCCCAAGTGGCTGGATGTGATTGAGCGTGACCTGCACCGGCAGTTCCCTTTCCACGAGATGTTTGTGTCCCGGGGGGGCCACGGGTGAGCAGGCTGGGCCTTGTGGGCTGGAGGTGGCTCTTCACCCTTTCCCTCAGAGGGAGAGAGGAGGTAAAATGAGTTTGAGGGTATCTTGGGGTCCCAGGAGTTGGGGGCCCCAAACTACACTGTTAGTTTCCCCTCTTTTGTTTGAGTCTGATGGGTCCTCTTAGTTTCTCCTCTTACGTCTGGGGCAACTTCATCATTTACTCCCCAGAGTGCTAGGGCTTGCCTGGCCTGGCCTTCTTCTGGAAACAGGTTTTGGTGGGGAGAAAGAAGGATAGAGAGAGTTGGGTGGGCAGAGGGTATGTAGGAGAGGAGAGATATGGCAGGCCAGGCCCTGGGACCAAGACAGACACCTGGAACAAAGCTGGCCTGGCTAAGAGGCCACAGCTGCTGAGTGAGGGGCCTACACTTCCAACCCAGACACATCCTTACCCTGTATCTGGCATCTTGCCCTGGCCCTGACCCCTGCTTTCTTTTTGAGCCGCTGCCCTCACCTGTCAAATGGGGGAGGTGAGAGTCGATGTGCTACAGTGGGAGACTGACCTCTTGGTGACCACAATCAGGTCACATCCCTCTCCAGGGAAGTGCAATTCTGAGACAGGTTCGATCTGGTGGGGCACAGGTGAGGGTAGTGGGTGGCAGAGTGACACCTGTCATTCCTGCCCCGCTTGGCCTCTCCACAGCCAGCAGGACCTATTCCGTGTGCTGAAGGCCTACACACTGTACCGACCTGAGGAGGGCTACTGCCAGGCCCAGGCGCCCATTGCCGCCGTCCTGCTCATGCACATGCCTGCTGAGGTACCGCCAGGCTTCGGGCGGGCGAGCGGTGGGTGGGCAGGGAACAGCCAGCAGCAAGGCCTCACGTCTCTTTTGCCCACAGCAAGCCTTCTGGTGCCTGGTGCAGATCTGTGAGAAGTACCTGCCCGGCTACTACAGTGAGAAACTGGTGAGTACTTGCTGGGCCTGGGCCCTGGCCTCAGACCCACCCCAGCCTGGACGCCCTTTGTCTAGGCCTTAACTCTTTAAGCCATTCCTGTCCCCGCTTAAGTCCTTCCCAGCCTTCTGTTGCTTTCAGGCTGAAGTCCCAAGGCCTGCCAGGGTCAGGGCTCCCAGGCTCCAGCCTCATCAGTCCCACACTCCCTCCTTCGCTGCCTCCAGCCGCAAGGCTGTTGGGCAGGATCGCTGTTCCTCCAGTGCACCGAGTTCCTCCCTGCCTCGGCCTTGTCATAGGCTTAAACCTCTGCCCCTTTCCTTCCACTTCTAACTCTACTTTTCCCTCAGCTTTCAGCCCTCCGGAGCTGTCCTTGACTCTGACAGGTGGCACCTCCGGCACACGCTCCCCCAGTGTTCCTGTTCCTGCCATGTTCTGGTCACTTAGCCCCCTCCCTCTCCCCTCCCTCTGGTCTCATTGCTTCTGTAATTCATGTCTGTCTGGCCCTCTGCACGACATGCCCCATGAGGGGGACTTAGCTGTGTCCGGTTTGCTCACTGTTGTAACCCAGCACCCAGCATGAGCTTGACACCCTCCAACATTAGCTGCCTGAGGAACGAATGGGTGCCTGCCTGGAGCTGGGGCCGGGCGTAGTTCCCGCCCTGGCTGCTGTGGGCCCATGGTCATGGCCCTGTGGCTTCACTGTCCCCCCAGGAGGCCATCCAGCTGGATGGAGAGATCCTCTTCTCGCTGCTACAGAAGGTGTCTCCCGTGGCCCACAAGCACCTCAGCCAGCAGAAGATCGACCCGCTGCTCTACATGACAGAGTGGTTCATGTGTGCCTTCTCGCGCACCTTGCCCTGGAGCTCCGTGCTGCGTGTCTGGGACATGTTTTTCTGCGAAGGTACCAGGCTGGGCTCGGGGGAGCACCCTTGCCCCCAGCCCAGCCCACAGGAGGCCTCTATTTCCAGAGAAACTCTCTAAAGGCCCCCTTGCACTCACTGCCCGCTTCCCCCATGCAGGAGTCAAGATCATCTTCCGGGTGGGGTTGGTGTTGCTGAAGCACGCACTGGGCTCCCCCGAGAAGCTCAAAGCCTGCCAAGGCCAGTACGAGACCATCGAGCGGTTGCGGAGCCTCAGCCCCAAGATCATGCAGGAGGCCTTTCTGGTCCAGGAGGTACAGCCCAGCCCACACCTTCCCCTCACCACCGGGAGGGAGGGGGAGACTTGAGGGCCCTTTGGCAGGGGGCCTGGTAGCCCTCTACCCCTGAGGCCTTGTGCTCAGCAGCCCAGAACAGTGTGGACAGACCTCATCCTTCTGTCTGAACAAGAAGAGGGGGAACAGAGAGGCCTAGGTTCGAGGGAATGAAAGTAGGTGCAACCCACCACCCTCCTCCTCCCTGGCCCTACAACCATGGCCTTGGCTTTCTTTTCTTTTTTTTGTGGACCATTTTTAAAGTCTTTATTGAATTTGTTACAATATTGCTTCTGTTTTATGTTTTGGTTTTTTGGCCCCGAGGCATGTGGGATCTAGCTTCCCAACCAGGGATCGAGCCCTCACCCCCTGCACTGGAAGGCAAAGTCTTAACCACTGACCACCACCGAAGTCCCAGCCTTTTTTTCTTTCTTTTGTGGATTTTTGTCTCTCTGGGGCTGTAATGAGGTGACACATATTTAGGCAAGTGGACTCATGAGCTTTCTCCTCTGAGGCAGTGGGTCTCAAGTGCCTGGCTCACCTGGCCCTCACTTCTGGGACTTGTGACCATCATAGGGTCCAGACCCCCCACCCTTCCTGTGGTCAGCCTTTAGTGACCAGGGCTGGGGGAGCTGAGGGAGAGCAGGGGCCCAGGCTGGGAGGCAGAAAGGGAAGGTTCTTCCTGGTGCCCACCCGCCTGTCACTGCCCCCACAGGTGGTAGAGTTGCCAGTGACAGAGCGTCAGATAGAGCGTGAGCACCTCATCCAGCTGCGGCGCTGGCAGGACACCCGGGGTGAGCTGCAGTGCCACTCTCCACCCAGGCTGCACGGTGCCAAGGCCATCCTGGAGGCAGAGCCAGGCCCGTGGCCCACCCTGCAACCTTCACCGTCCATCCGCCTGCCCCCAGATGCCCCCCTCCCTGGTTCCAAAGGCAAGTACAAGCCGCCCAAGCAGGTTCAGAAGGAGCAACGGAAGCAGGCAAAGGCGAGTGGGCAGCGGGACAAGCCCCCAACCCCAAGTCAAGCCAAGGTGGCAGCTGCTGCGGGAGATACATGTCCCCCACGGGATGTGCCCCCAAAGGACCTGGTCTACCAGGACCCCCAAGACTCAGCTCCCCAGGACTCAGCCTACCACTGCTCCCAGGAGAGCCTGACGTCCCAGGAGAGTGAGGACACCTACTTGTAACCCTGGCAGCTCAGGCCCCTGGGCTGGGGTCTCCACACACCTACACGGTTCACGGACTGACACTCCAGGGCCTGCCCACGCTCTGAGGGCCTGGCTGCCTGGCCCCTGGGCGGCAGAGAGTCTAGCTGGCCCAGCACAGATTCTGCCTGAGCCTCCTTATTTATTTTCTCCAGAGTGGAGCTCTGGCCGGCCCAGCTGGGGCAGGCAGAAGTGAGGGCTGATGGGTGGGGCCTCACTCAGCCCCCTCCTCCTGGGGGGATGCTCCCCAGGGCTAGGGCACTGACGTGAGGGGAAAGGGAGGGGAAAAGGGTGGGGTGCTCTTTGTGTAAAATAGAAACATGGTTTTGTACAGAAATAAACACGCTTGTATAGAGAGCTGCTGTGCAGCTAGGGACTGGGAAGGGGGTGCCAACCCTGGTGCTCAGCATCTCTTCTGCACACCCTCCAGAGCCCCCCATCCTGGTCACAGCCCAGCACTAGAACCTCTCTGAGAAGTACCTTTGCCAGAGGAGATGCCAGGTCTAGGGCCAGCCCCTATTCCTGGCCCCTGTATCCCCTTACTCCATCCCCTCTGCCCCATGGCCACCATCTGCCATGGATGAGGGTCACCAGTGCTGGGGCAAAGCAGGGCCTGCTCCCAGGCTTTGATGCCTACCCATCACAGAAGGGGAGGGGCTCCTTAAGGAGCCTTCCTCCTTTCAGGGTCTTCCTCCTCCAAGGGCTGGCCTGGCTGCCACTTCGGACCCCAATAAGGTACTGAGTGCTCATTCTGGGTCAGGTGCTGGTGCCAAGGGTGGGTGATCATGAATGCCCTCACATGCTCAGCCCAGGCTTCCATCAAAGTTAGAGGGGTGTGGGGTGAGATCTGGATCTGTGATAAAAGGTCGCCTGCCATTTACTGAGCACTTAGCATATGCCTGGCTGCACTGGTTGTGTCACGTGTTTGATCAGGTAGGCTTTATTATTATCCCCATTTTACAGATGAGGAAACAGAGGAGCTGAGTGGGAAAGATGAAGCTGATCCAGATTTGTACCCAGAGCCCCTCAATACCTCTCCTGACTAGGGTGATCGGACTCTGCCATCGAGGACCCATGCAGGCACTATGGTCACAACTGATGACCAGCAAGGGCGAGGACAGGGTGTCCCTGGGAGAGGCCCCCCTTCTGCTGAGGAAGCAGCTTTTCCAGTCAAACAATAGTGGCTGTTCCTGGCAGGCCACCAAGCTGGGCCAGGCCATGGGGGAGGGGGGAGAGAGAGGAGTAGAGCCTCCCTGGGAGCTTTTAGGCATTGCAGGGCCTTGGCCTGGAACATCTTGTTCTGGTACAGCTGGGGATACTGAGGCCTGAGGAGGTCAAGGGTCGCATGAACCTGTCAGGGCAAGCCATCCACTTCCTACCTCCTACCCCTCACCCCTGTGGCTCCCTACCCCATCAGCACGTGCCATCAACGAGATGAGGGGCTCAGCCTTAGAGGACACTCCCCTCCCCCTGGCCCTCCAGGGGACTGGCCAGGATGTGGTGGCTTCAGTGTTCCACTGGGATCCACCATGCCGGAGAGTCCAGCGGGAAGGGTGCTGCCCCACTTCCATCCGCCTACAGTAGAGGCCCCCGAGCAGGCAGGAGGCCTGCTCAGGCCTGCTGGGTCCCAATCAGACCTGAGGCTGCTTTAACCTGTTTGGTTCAAAGCCTTGCATCTGAGGCCTGCGGATGCTCGGGCCAGACAAGGGCCCCTGGAGCGTGTTCCGTCCTGCTAGGAGCCAGCCTAGGTGTGCTGATGCCTGCTCAGCACTGAGGTCTTCGTAGACCTGAGGAGGCCTGAGCAGAGCCCAGCCCTAATGTTGAAATGAGCCCAAGTTGGCACTAACAAGCCTCAGATCTGGGGTGTCTGCCAGTGCTGGGGGGGCCTGCTTGGGCATGAAGCAAGTTTAGATGTGCTCAGGCCACGTAAGTTCTGCTAATGACTGCAGGCTGAAGTCTCTGCTGAGAGCTGAGTACCCAGTGAGCCCCAGATGCATGGCCCTGTTCCCCCAAAGTTTGAGTTTTGGGCAAGTGTTAGGCCTGGCCACCTAACTTTTTCTGAAAGTTGGGTGAGAGGAACACATGTGGGGGCCACCAAGTCCAGGTTAGGTTTCACCTTGTCAGTCCACTGACAGGGCTCACAAAGCAGGGAAGGGTACATATCAACACCAGTCCTGGACAGCCCTTGCTGGGGGACTTTTGTCTCCGCCACCCCCGCCAGCTCTGGTGGCCCTGCACCATGCTGAGCCATGAGAGGAAGGAGGGGGAAAGACACCAGGACACTCTTGGCTGAGAACCACAGGGTCGCCTGGGCTGCAGAGTGGACCCCACCCCTCCGTGTTCCACGGATTTGGGGGCAGCGTTCTGTCCCAGCCCAGCCCCGGTTCGTCTTGTGGCCCTCCAAGGCTCAGTGAAATTAATCATAAGGCCCACATGCGGGCCCAAGAACAGAAATGACCCCAAGCATCCGCTGGCTCCGGACCCCGGCGCAGCTGGCGTCCAACGGAAAGGGCGGAGCCCGGAGAGGGGGCGAGGCACGGGCCGGGCCTAGAGGACTCGACGGGGGTGGGGTCAGAGGGTGATTCCCGAGCCACTGACAAGGGGGAGGAGGCAGCAGGGGCGGAGTTCGGCGGGCTGGGAGGAGAGGAGTGTGGCTCCGGCGTTAGGAGGAGGCGTGGCCACCCTGGATTGGCCGCTCGTCCCGCACGGCGTGGCCGTCAGGGAGCTGGCGTAGCTGGCGGCGTGGACTCGGCCGCCCACCGGCTCCTTTAAGCCCCCCGGCACCGCCCCCACCGACCCGCCCCCAGCACGGCCTGGGCCAGGTTGGCTCCGGGGTCGGCTCCGCGCGGGCCGCGATGGAGCTGCACATCCTAGAGCACCGGGTGCGGGTGCTGAGCCTCGCCCGCCCCGGTCTCTGGCTCTACACCCACCCGCTCATCAAGCTGCTCTTCCTGCCCCGCCGAAGCCGGTGCGCGCCCGGGTTCGGGGCACATATGGGGGTGGGCTCCACTGTCGCTTTGGGACGGGGTCGGGAGATTAGGACCGCCGCGGGGCCAGCGGCAGCAGGCGGGGAGAGCCCTCTCTGCCACCCTCCCTCCCCCCGCCCGCGGCCGCCATCCGGCCTGGGCCTACCCTCCCTGGGACCGCCGCCTATCCGGCCCCGTGAGGCCCCCTCCCAGGGCCGGTTAAGGCGCAAACAGCCTGGGATGGTCAATGCTTAACTCCTAGTGGTGTCAGGTGGGGGCATTCCTTCCTGGCGACCGCGGGGAGCTTTTTCCAGATGCCTCCCATCGGGTCAGAGGGGCTGGTCTTGGGGGCCCAAGGTCCGACGCCCCGGGACTGTCGCCGCGGGTGAGCCTCTCCTCCCTCCCGGAACGGAGGGGCAGGGGGCTCCTGCGGAGGTCGGGGAGGCGGAAAGGAGTCCGCAATTCCGGAGATGGGGCACACACCCCACTGTCCTGGGGAGAAAACTGAGGCTTGAGGGGGCAGGGAGGCGCCCGGCGGGGGTCTACCCCCATCCGCCCCACCCAGGCTGAAGATGCCCCCACCCCCCCAACCAGGTGCAAGTTCTTCAGCCTGACGGAGACCCCCGAGGATTACACGCTCATGGTGGACGAGGAGGGCTTCAAAGGTGGGGGCTGGGCTGGGGAGGGGGAGTAGGGGAAGGAGACTGCGCTTTTTGCGAGATTCTCACCGAATGCTAGGATCCAAGGTCCAAGGTCGCAAGAGCTGGGGCCTTGAAGGAGGATGGATCTGGGTTCGAATCCATTTCCACTATTCACTGGCTGTGTGCCCTTGAGCAAGTCACTTCCCCTCTCTGAGCTGTTTGTTTCCTCTTATGTAAAGTGGGTATAGTTATGGTTCTGATCTTATAGGGTCCCACGAGGGCTTTATAATGGGGCTGTGTGTGGAGGACACTTAGCAGCCGCAGGCCAGCAGCAGGGCCTCAGTTACAGTTCTGGGGCAAGAATCGGGTTCCTGTGGCTGTTTCACCACCACCCCCCTCTGCCTTTGGACTATTTCTCCTTGGACTTCTCTCCCTGGTGTGGGTCACCCCCTCCCGGACTGGTCTGGCGACTCCAGGAGTCTGAGGGTTGGGGAAGGAATGCAGGCAGTCAACCCAGGGCAGGGTCCTGGCCCGGCCTCCTAGCTGTGCTTGGGCGATTAGCAGCCCGCCTGGTTGCGGCCCCTTCTCTGGACTGGACGCCAGCCTGGTCCCTCCCTGTTCCCTGGAGCTGACATCTGCCTTCTACTCCTGCCAGCTTGACCCATCCTGACAGGCCTGGAGCCTCAGGCCAGCCAACTGGGGCTTGGTCCATCCCGCATAGCGCCACTTCAGGCCTTAGTTTCCCTATTTGTGCAGCAGAAAAGTCTGGGTCTGCTCAGAGGGAAGGGCATCCCCCAGCCAACGTGGTCTGCTGGCTCCCCCTGATGGTGCCATGTGGTATAAGGTATCTGTGAACCCACAGAGTACTGTCATCCCATTCTACAGAGGAGGAAACTAAGGCTCAGAGAAGTTAAATCATTTGCCCCAGGTCAGCAAAAAGTAAATGGTGAGGCTGGGGTTGGAAACCAGCTCTGTCTGGATTTGGAGCTCCGATCTTAACTGGGAAGTTTCAATCCCTGACAGGCCAACACCTGAAGCACCTCTCAGTCCTTGCAGACATGCAGGTCTCAGGAGCAGAACTTGGGGGAGGAAGACAGCTCCAGTCTCCAGACCTGACCTGACCTTGGTAGAGCCCTCCAAGGCTCAGACAGGGAAACTGAGGGCAGGGTCCAGCCCTGTAGGCCCTGACTGGGCATGTGCCCCCTGCCCCACAGAGCTGCCCCCATCTGAGTTCCTGCAAGTGGCCGAGGCCACGTGGCTGGTGCTGAACGTGTCATCCCACAGTGGCGCAGCAGTGCAGGCTGCTGGGGTCACCAAGATCGCCCGCTCAGTAATTGCACCGCTGGCCGAGCACCACGTGTCGGTGCTGATGCTATCCACCTACCAGACAGACTTTATCCTGGTGAGTTTCCTGCAGGTGCTGGTGCGGGGCAGGGTGGGCATGGGTGCCTGGGGACCCATGTTTTGTGCCATCTCCTGTGGCCCAGGTGCGGGAGCAGGACCTGTCCGTGGTGATCCACACGCTGGCCCAGGAGTTCGACATTTATCGAGAGGTGGGCGGGGAGCCTGTGCCCGTTGCCAGGGATGATTCCAGCAACGGCTTTCCCCGTGCCCAGCATGGTGAGGGCCGCCCTCTGACACCCAGGCCTGGGCAGGGGCTCCTCTTCCCACTGGGGCCCTTCCCTTGTGCAGGTGGGTCTGTGGGCTTAGGGAGACCAGCTGACACTGACCCCCTCATAAGATAGGCAGATGGGGCCAGGAAAACTCAGGCAGGTTCCTGCATGTAGACCGTGACCCGGCACCCAGCCCTGGCCTCCTCTCTGGCTGGCCACCAGGGGGCGCCGCAGCCCACAGTCGCCCTTTCACCCGCCAACACCTTGTCCCTCCTGAACAGGGCCCAGCCCCACGGTGCATCCCATCCAGAGCCCAGAGAACCGTTTCTGTGTCCTCACGCTGGACCCTGAGACGCTGCCAGCCATCGCCACCACCCTCATTGATGTCCTCTTCTATTCGCACAGGTGGGCCTTGTTTGCGTTTGTCTCTTTGTCCTCATACCTTGTTCCCCGTGCTCTTTCCCACCACCTTCTGCCCATCCCTTGGTTCTGCGGGTTCTGTGCCCTGTTCTGTGTCTGGGGTTCCTGGCAGCCTGCGATGCACACGTGTCCTGCACTGAGGTTCAGGCAAGGTCCTGATGCCGCAGCTGGAGCCCTCCCCTCTGGTGTGGGCAGAGCCACCCCTGAGCTGTGCCCTGGCAGGCCCTCCGGCCCTGGGGTCTGTGTCTTTGGCACAAGCAGGGTTCGTCATCTTCCCCCATCCCCACCTACACCAGCAGGAGGTCAGGGCGCTTGGAAGGGGAGAAAGTGGCCCAGGGACAGGAGGGTCTGCCTAGGGCCAGCTGTGCCAGTTCCTTCCCAGGTGTGGAGGTCGACGGGGAGGTGGAGTGGGCAGAGCACCTGAGCCTGTTCTCCCTCCCCAGTCCCCCTAAGGAGGCAGCCTCCGGTGGTCCTGGATCCAGCTCCATCACCTTCTTTGCTTTCTCCCTCATTGAGGGCTACATCTCCATTGTCATGGATGCTGAAACGCAGAAAAAGTATGTGACCCCTGACCCTAGGTGGGCCACAGGCCCTAAGTCAGCCCCAGGGAGGGAGGTAGGAGGTAGAGCGTCAGACTCCGAGGTCACCAGGCTGACCTGCCCAGGGAGCTCCTAGTGGGGCAAGGAGGGGACAGGGGTGCCCTGCCCACTGCCCACCTGCCTCCCCAGGTTCCCCAGTGACCTGCTGCTGACCAGCTCCTCAGGGGAGCTGTGGAGGATGGTGCGCATCGGCGGACAGCCCCTGGGCTTCGGTGAGGGCTGCACCTCGTGTGTCGGGGGCTTGGGAAGGGCCGGGGGTGGGGGTGGGGATCAGGGCGATCCACATGGACCTCTCCTCAACCCTCAGATGAGTGTGGGATTGTGGCCCAGATCGCAGGTCCCCTGGCTGCGGCCGACATCTCTGCCTACTACATCAGTACCTTCAATTTCGACCATGCCCTGGTGAGCGCTGCTGGCTGGGGCCAGGGCCCCTGGAGGGACGCTGAGGGGGTGGGGTGGCAGGAGGTGGTCCCAGCTAGGCCAGAAAGTTGGGCAGCCCTGACCCCTCCCTCTGTCCACCTGCCCGCAGGTGCCTGAGGATGGCATCGGCAGTGTCATCAAGGTCCTCCAGCATCGGCAGGAGGGTCTGGGTTCCTGAGGCCCCGAGGGGAACAGCAGCCTCCAGGCTCTCCCCTTGTCCTCAAGCTTCCAGAGACTTCTCAAAGCTATTTCCTCAAGCTCTGGGATGTTCCTGTCGGGGGACTCCTCCTTCCGCTCTGTGTATGTAAGCTGCGTGCAGACACTGGCTCTCACGTGGACACGCGTGTCTGCCCAACGCAGGGGAACACGGTGCTCAGGGCTTCCTCCAGGAAGCCCTCAACCCATCACTCCCTGCGGGGCCTCGGCATTTGCACATTCCCTGCCTGAGGCCCGAGCCTTCCCCCTCTCAGCGCCCTGGGTGGGCCGGCTGCTCCCCAGAAGGCCTGATCTCCCTTCTGCCTCTGGCTCTGTTGCCTTCCCTGGCCACGTGAGTTCTGACAGTGCCTTCCCTTCCTGGGGCCTCCAAAAAAAGTATTTTTACATCTCTCTATCTCTCTTCTTTTTTAATCAACTTGTTAATAAAGAGCTTGTAGTGAGCGGGCCGGGCTGTGGTCCTTGGGGTTGTCCGAGCCTTGGCCATGCCTGCCCCGCAGCTCCTCAGGGCCCCTCTGCCTGAGGTCCTGGACTCTCCCCGCGCAGCTGGCTCCGGGCCGGGCTCGCCTCACCTCCCTCAGTTCTCACCTCAAGAGCGTAGATGAGCTATCGTTCTCCAGACAAAGGACCTATGCGCTGGGAGGTGGAGTGACTTAGGCAGGGTCACGTGATTCCTGTCCAGGGCTGCCTGGCTCTGAGGTCCGGGCTTTCTCTTCATTCCTTGCTGCTTCTGAACAGCCCAGAAGGTTCAGAACAGGGAAGAGACTCCCAGACCCTCCTGCCTGGGGGGTCCCCCAGCCTCCCTGCCACCTTAGGTGTGGCTGGCCTGTTGTAGAACCCCCTCAAGGAGGGGAGCCCTAAAGCACCTCTCCTTCAGGCTGCTGCCTGCTTTCTTTTGGACCACGCCTGAGTTCTGGCTGTCCCTCACGGGAGCAGTCAGTTCTTGCAACCAGGGCTCTCCTGGAGCAGTGGTGGGAGGGGGCCAGGCAGAGTGTGCACCTGGGAGTCTGCACACTGGGCTTCCCCTGGCTGGGGGGACAGGACAGGGGCCTGGAGGCCACCTGGAGCCCCCTCTCCCCTCGATGGCTGCACGCTGGGGCCAGAGGCTCCGCACATCTGGGCCCGGGTTTCCTGTCACAGAGGGGCCACCTCCCTGCTCTGTGAGCTGGGATTCCGCTGTGGCCCGATGGGGCCCCACAGATGTGCTGGGGAGGTTATCGGGTGCCCTCAGCCCAGACCCGCCCGCGCTCAGGAAGGGAAGAAGGGTGTGACTTCAGCGTACTCAGAGGTCGTGGTGGCTCCCCAGAAAAGCCAGAACGGGGCCAGACCTCTGGCAGTGCGCCCGCCCTGCCCCTGGGAATCTGGGGGCTGAAGATCAGAGGAGCAGGGAGCACAGCCCAGCCCGGTGAGTGGCGGTCGGGTGCCCTGGGCCAGCCCCTTCCCCTTGGCCTCCGTTTCCCCGAGGGCATTGAGACCTAGGAGGCAACTCCCTCAGGATCCTATACCCTTGGGCCCTGGGAAGGGGGTGTTTGTTTGTAGTTTGTCTTTGGGTTGGGGAGGGTCCTGCTTCTCTCCCTGGAGGGGCCACCGTGGGCCTTGGCTCGAGGGATGTCCTGGGCTGAGATGGGGGTTTTAGAACCAGAATTCTAGGGGCTGCCTGACCTGTAGCTAGAGAGCTCCTGGCCGCATGTCCAGCTCTGGGGGTCTGTCCATCTGTCTGTCAGCTTGTGAGTCACTGCCTGATTTGGGTGTTTCTGTCATCCCAGTTTTCCAAGTGTGTCAGGTCTCACCTGGTCCCCCAAACTGGGTCCTAACCTGGCAATGGTTAGATCTTGCGGCTGCCCGTGGGATTGGCCTGGGTGGGAGGCCACAGGCCCGCCCCGGTGGGCTGGTACAACTCAGGCCCAGGCCTAGAGGCTAGCATGTCCACCTGCGTCTCCGCCACACGCGTGCAATTGTGTGTGGGGTTGTTAGCTCCCAGAGCATTAGGGTCCTTGGGGGTCACTGGGCCGGCTCTCAGCCTTCTTGGCAAGTTACAGATGGGGAGACCTGCTCGGGGAGTGCGGGAGACCGAGACCTCCCTGGGGCTGGGGCACAGGGCTTGGGGCACAGGGCTTGGGAAGTGCTTGGAGAACACAGCTTCTCTGGGAAGGGGGTATGACCCTGGCCTTCTCGCACAGCTGATGCGCTGGGTGCTGTCTGACAGGTAGGTCTCGAGCTGTCCCAGGCCGGGGGAGGGGGGACTCGCAGAACCACTTCCTTGTCCACCCAGGCCCCAGAGAGTTCTAGGGAAAAGGAAGTCGGTCTGGTCAGCCCAGGCCTCGGGTTGGGTCATTCATAACTGAGGTTGGGGGTGCTCATTGGCTCACCTGGAGCCCCAGTCCACCTGTCTGCCTCAGCGCGGCCACTCCTGAGCGTGAGGCCGAGGACCGCGGAGCCTGAGTGCTTGTTCTCAGAAAGATGCAGCCCATGCCCGGGGAGGGCCCTGCCCGCAGTCCCTCAGCCCCACGTCCAGCATCTGCTGGGAGGATGTGAACCAGGGTGGGGGGCTGTTGGGTGGATGGGGACGGGAGATGAGCAAACCTCAGGCGTGAAGAGTCCCAGGCTCATTTCTCCCCTTTCTGATCTCCATGCTCATACAGAAGAAGTGACCTCTTCAGCCCTCCTCGAAGGCATTTGAGCAGAAATTCAGGGTTTAAGGTTTTCATCCCCACCCCAGCTGGGTAGGGCCGTGAGGTCCCACGCTCACCAAGTTGCTCCGAAGTGGGGTTATTTTCCTGCGTAGAGGGGAGAATAAGGCCACGCCCTCTCCATGTTCTACCTGGTCCCACCGGGTGGGACTGGTCCAAGCAGGAGGGAGGAGGGGCAGCCGTCTGCAGCTGGCTGACTGTGAGCCCAGGGAAGCTGCTTCCCCATCTGTACGTGGGGGAGGGGAGCGTGTGTTCCATTAATTCATGTATTCAACACACGCTCTCATTATCCCCCTTTTACACAGGGGAAACGAAGCACTTCACAGAGGGGTGAAGTGACTTAACCAAGGTCACACAGCTGGGCATGGCAGAACCATTATTCAAAAAGAAGGTCAATAGTGCCCCTAGGGGCCTGGGGAGGTTTCCTGGAGGAAGGGATATTTTAGCTGAACTCTGAGGGACCCGGAGGATTTTGCAAGATCCCTCGCAATCCCAGCTGTCTGCGTTGGTGACTGGGTGTCTGCCGCCACCGGTGACAATGGGTGCGTGGGCGGGCACGTGAGGCGTGGCCCTGCCTCCTCCCTGACCCTGGGCTGGGCTGGGTGAGCCCGTTGGGCAACAGGCGGGGTTTGTGTCTCGCTTTCCCACGCGGGCCCTGGTGCTGGGGTTCCCGAGCCAGGGGTATCTCAAATGGGGTATCTCAAATGGGGGTGCCCAGAGCTCCCTTCCCAGGGGGTTGGTCACGGTGCCACGTGGATGGGTGTGCTGCACCGGTGTGTGCACTCACAGTGTGCAGGCCTTCATGGGCATCTACAGGCAAGTCTGTTTTGTCCAGAAAGTGTGTGTATGTGTGTCTGTCTACACGTGTGTCTAAGTGTCCGTGTGTCGTTGTACTTATGGCTCCATGTCGGAGGTCTGGATGTCTATGGCTGTACATGCATCCAATTTCTTATAAACATCAGCTGTGTGCCTGGCTCCGTGTCTGCATGTGTCCCGTGTATGTGTGGCTGGTGTGTGCATCTATGCCTGTGTGTGAGCATTTGTGGCATGTATTTCTGTGTGTCTGTTTTTGTCTGTGGCTGGGGCAGTTTTTCTATGTCCACGTGTGCGTGCACACGTCTGCATCTTTTGTTTTCACATTCACACCTGTGCCCGTGTACACCCTCTTGTCCACTTTCCTTCTGTGGACCCACATTCCCTCAGGGCCCCCTGCTCTCCCTCTCCCTGATACCAGAAGGCCCAGCTCCCTGCCGTCCCCTGGGGAGTGGTGGGCTGTGCTGCCCAGCTCCCCAAGCCCTACCTCTTCACCTCTGCCCTCCGCCCCTGGCCGCCTCCGCCCCAGCATCTCCCGTCTCCCTCTCCCCTCTCTGCCCGCTTCTCTGTCCCTCTTCTTCTGTCTACAGCCCAAAGGGAGCCTAGCCCTGCTTTCTGTCCCCCTGTGCATACGCCCCTCAGCCTGAGCTCTCTGCAGTGACCCAGCCCCAGTGCCCTCTGCAGCTCAGCGCCCCCCACTTCCCAGGGCCCTGAGTCAGGCCACGGTTGTCCCCGCCTATGTGGCCACCCCAGACCTCCCGCTGGTCTTCCTGCCTGGGTCTCCCTCTCCTCTGGCTGCAGAAGCATATTTTCCCCAGCACTAGTGTGCTCCATCCCTCCCCTGTCTCCAGCCTTCCGCAGCCCCCCTGCTCTGTCTTTGAGACCAGCCCCCCCATCCCCACCCCATCCCACCCCTGGTCCCCCTCCCCCTCCAGTGTCTCACCTATACTTGCTCTCTCCTCAAACCAGGAGCCTCCGCTCCAGGCAGCTTCCAGGCCCTGTCCTGAGCTGGCATACCCTGGCCTTTTAAATTTAGGTGTGCCTTTTCTAAGTTGACAAACAAGAGCCCATGCACAGGGACTTCCCTGGTGGTGCAGTGGTTAAGAATCCACCTGCCAGTGCAGGGGACACGCGTTTGAGCCCTGGTCCGGGAAGATCCCACATGCCGTGGAGCAACTAAGCCCGTGAGCCACAACTCCTGAGCTTGTGCTCTAGAGCCCATGAGCCATAACTACTGAGCCCACGTGCCACAACTACTGAGCCCACGTGCCACAACTACTGAAGCCCGTGTGCCTAGAGCCCGTGTTCTGCAACAAGAGAAGCCACTGCAACGAGAAACCCGTGCACCGCAACGAAGAGTAGCCCCCGCTTGCTGAAACTTGAGAAAAGCCCGCGCGCAGCAACGAAGACCCAACGCAGCCAAAAATAAATAAATAAATACATTTATTAAAAAAAAAAAAAAGCCATGCACAGGTGCTCACCGGGCAATAACACAGGAGGGGCTGTGGGAGACCCTCTGACTCTCTCCAGCCCCTTTGGAGTCGACTTCCTGCTTCCCAGCCTCTTGGTTTTCCTGGAGTTGTGTTCTTAACTCTGCCTTAAATTTTTATTTAATTGAAGTGAAATTCACATAATATAAAGTTGACCATTTAAAAGTGAATAGTTGGACTTCCCTTGCGGTCCAGTGGTTAAGACTCTGCACTCCCACTGCAGGGAGCACAGGGTTCGATCCCTGGTTGGGGCGTGATTGCGCAGCACAGCCAAAAAAAAAAAAGTGAATAGCTACCTCAGTGGCATTTAGTACATTCACAGTGTTGTGCAACCATCACCTCTTTCTAGTTCCCAACACATTTTCATCACCCCAAGAGGAAACCTTATACCCCTTAGCTGTCACTTCCCACTCCCCTCCCCCAATCCCTGGCAGTCATCAATCTGTCTTTATGGATTTCAGTATTCTGGACATTTCCTGTAAATGGAATCATCTAATGTGTGACTTTTGGTGTCTAGCCTTTTCACTCAGCATGATGTTTTGAGGTGCATCCAGATGGGAGCGTGTGTCAGTACTTCATTCTTTTTATGGCCGAATAATATCCCATTGTATGGACATAACCACTTTTTTTATCCGTTATCCGTTGATGGACATTTGGGTTGTTCCCACCTTTTGCCTGTTAAACTCTGTCTTCTTGACTATGGGGATACCCGGCAGTTGTGTTTAATGCCACACTGTCCCCCTTCTCTTCCTTACACACTTGTCTGTGGACAGGGTGACCTGGTGCGAGCTGGTCACACCCTGTCACCCATTGAATGGCCAGCAGCTGGCCCTTGGACAGAGCAAGCTTTGATGGCCTTTTCTCCCCTTGGAGCTGCAGGAGGTTTCTTTTTTCATATCAAGATAAATGCTCAGAGTTTCCTTAGCGTGTCCCCAAGAACAAGAGGAAGAAGAAAGCAAGTCTTCCCAGCACCTGTCCCAGGTCATTTCCTCCAGACCAGTAATCGGCATCCCTGCAAGTGAGTCCTGCCTCTGTGTCCCAATTTGTAGACAGCCCCATGGGGACCCTGGCCTGTTCCCCCATTTCTTCCAGCTGCATTCTCTGTTGAGCAAAGCTTCTGAGCTTTGGCTGCAGCTGGCACCCAGAGCAGGCTCAGCCCATCCTACTTCCTCCCTCCGTGCCCTCCACCCCTCCTGCCCCCATCCTCATGCTTGTGAGGACTAAGGACTCCCCATGGCAAGTGCCGGGAAACCAGCTCAACTAGCAGAAACGGGACTCTCATCACGTCCTGTGTAGTTGGGACCTGCCGCGTGGTTGGCCCTGGCTTCGTGCAGGGACCAGGGGCTCAGGGAAATCCCTTGGCCTTCCTGGCTGCACCAGCCACCCTCTTGCCCACTCGGCAGGACCCCACCCCCGCCTTGTGACGTCCCAGCGCAGAAACCCCAGCCACGCAAGGGAGGCGTGTCTCCTGGGTCTGCCGTTATTCCTGGGAAGGATTCTGATTGGACCTGCTCAGGACGCAGGTGCATTGCTAAACCCCGGGGTACCACGAAGACCAGGCTGGGTCGGACCCCTCCTGGGGCAAGAAAGGGGCAGCCTGGCAAATGGATCTTCCAAGCCCCTCCACGTGCTGGATATTGGCCTGTGTGTTTATTCATCCTTCACGGTAACTTCACTCTCCTGTAAGTTAGCCTTGTCTTTCTTGCTGATTTATCCCCCGCACCTGGCCTGGTGCCCCACACACAGTGTTACTTATTAAATACAGGTTGAATGAGAGACTGTAGGATTGTCTCCTCCAGTGAAGACCAGCCCCTTTCTACGAGGCTGTCAGGTGCCGCTTATGTAGAATTTGTTCTGAAATGTATTCTTTAAAGGAAGCAGGAGAAATGCCTTGGCTTTTTCTTTTTCAGTTTGTTTCTCCAGGAAAGTGTTGAAATCTGCCGTGGCTAAAGAATAGGTTTTGAATTCGCTTTAGAAAAATCATCATAAAAGAAAAAGTTAGTGTCTTTAAAATCGAGGCTTCCTGAAAAAAGAGATCACATGCTTTGGTGTATTGTGAGTGATGTGATTCTGATGTCCTTGGGGAGAGGGCATGGGAAAGGCTCCAAGAGGGCCTGTTCCCACCCGGCAGCGAGGTGGGGCTGCACTTGTAGAGGCCCGGCTACAGGTGTACTCGATGTGGGATGGGGCTGCGCCAGGGCCCTGCAGCCTGGGGCTTCTGCAGATGGCCACATCTGTATGGCCATGCATCCATCCATTCACTAACGATTTATTGAGCACCTACTACGTTCTGGGGCCTGTGCTGTGCTCTGGAGACAGGCGATGGGGAGCCACCACCAGAGATCACACCCTCTTGGAATTTACAGTCTGGCTGGGGAGACAACTCCACAGTTGTAAGAGTTTACAATTCTGAAAAATGCTACAGAGAGGGGTACGTGGTACTCTGGGGTGGAGTCAGGGAGAGGAACCAGACTGGGGTAAAGGAAGGTCACTGGAAGAGGTGAAGCTTGGACTGAACCTTGTTGTCTGATGGCAGTTCAGTAGGTGGAGTGTTCAGGCAGTGGGTACAGCATGTGCAAAGGCCCTGGGGTGAGAGCTCAGCTCCTCCGTGGGGCTGAGGAAGGTCAGAGAAAGTGGCGGGCTAGAGAGCTGTTGGGTGAGGCTGGGGAGGTGGGCAGGGCCTGGGGGGCTGAGGTGATGACTTTGGCCTGAATGGCAACAGGAAGCCAGGGAGTGTTTTGAGCAAGAGGATGGGACCAAGCTGTGTTGTACAAGCCCCTCCGGAGGGGCTGCAATGGCAGCAAAGCTGTTTTGTGGTGGCTTGGTTTTCTCCTCCCTCCTTGCCTTCCTCCCTCCCTCCCTGTTCGACTTCCAGCCACACCCGCCGTTCTCTAAACTGGTCCAGTGAGATCCTATTTGCCCATCAGCTCATGCAGTTCTCTCAACGTGGAATTTGTAGCATTTCTTTTCTGCCTTTCTGCCAATGAAACCAACGTTGTCTTTGCAGACCTGCAGAAATACCGACCTCCACCGCCAAGTCCTCCCCAGGCAGCCGCCCCATGAGAGCCAACCTCCCCTCTCCCGGTTCTGGGAGCCGCTGGTTTTTGTTTCTGTTGAGCCTTTGCTCCCTCCCAGCTGTGTGACCTTCCGCCAAGTTCCCCACCTCTCAGGCCTGTTTCCCCACGTACCGGGCGGAGACCATGATTTCTGCCTCATTAGGAGGTTTTGAGGATTCAGGGATCTGGCCCATGTGAAAGGCCCGGAACTGGGCCCGGCACCCAGAAGAGCTGCAGAAATGGGCCCGAATGTCACCACTGGGCAGACAGCACGTGCCTGGGGCATCAAAACATTTTTGGCAAGAATGTGATGTTTCGGGACTTCCATGGTGGCGCAGTGGTTAAGAATCTGCCTGCCAATGCAGGGGACATGGGTTCGATCCCTGGCCCGGGGAAGATCCCACATGCCGCGGAGCAACTAAGCCCGTGCGCCACAACTACTGAGCCTGAGATCTAGAGCCTGCGAGCCACAACTACTGAGCCTATGTGCCACAACTACTGAAGCCCTCACGCCTAGATCCTGTGCTCCGCAACAAGAGAAGCCACCGCAATGAGAAGCCTGTGCACCGCAACGAGAAGCATGTGCACCGCAACGAAGAGTAGCCCCCGCTCGCTGCAACTAGAGAACGCCCGTGCACAGCAGCAAAGACCCAACACAGCCAAAAATAAATTTATTTAAAAACAAAAAGAATGTGATGTTTCAAAATAGGCGTTGTATGTTGTCATCATGAGAAAAGTCAGAACTCCGTTGGACTTCCTGATCCAGTTTAATGATTAGGTTTGCTTTTCTTTACAGAGCCATCTCAGTGTTTAGGGCTGCCATGGGACCCCTGGGGCTTTATAGGGTTGTGGGTTCTCTGTGGTCATCTCGCCTGTCTCCGAATCTCACAGAGGGGACCCTGGGCTCAGAGAGGGTGGCCTGGGGGTGGGGACCGTCTGCACCCTCAGCTCCTGGTTATCCCACCTCAGAGTAGACGAATCAGCCCCCACCCGCCTTCCTCTCAGCCTAGGGGTTCGCTGTGGCAGGGCCTGGTCTGGGGGCCGATAGCTGGCGTGAGGCTCCTGCACAGTAGCCAGTTCCCCCCCACCTCTGCCTTTCCCTGAATAGGTGTTCAGGCCCCTGGAAGGGGGATCAGTCAGTTACCCAACTGGGCAGAGCCACTGGGTGCAGGGGAGGGCATGGAGTCCCATCCCCATGGACACACCAGGTCCCAGAAGAACTGTGGCAGGTCTCGAGTCAAATGACCCCCCAGCTGACGGTGACCTCACTGACCTCATGGGGGCCCTGGAAGATCCTTGCTCACCCGGTGTTTATGTAACGCGTGTTTCCCAACCGCCCTCAAAGTCACCCTGTGACACAAGCAAATGCGCACCTTCATCTGCCCCAGTGGCAGGAGGGATAAGTGGTCATCAGATACTTGCTATGGGCCGGGCACTGGCGTGCATTCTTCACTGAATTACACTGACCGTCCAGTAAGGCAGCATTTGCTCCTGCATTTTTAAAATCGAGATACAATTCACATACCATCAAATGCTTTTAAAGTGTATAATTCAGTGGTTTTCAGTATATTTACAAGACTGTGCAGTCATCTAGTTCAAAAACATTTTCATCCCCCCAAAAGAAACCCCGTACCCATAAGCTATTACCCCTGGTCCCCAGATCCCCCACTCCCTGGCAACCACTAATCTACTCTCTGTCTCTATGGATTCACCTATTCTGGACATTGCCTATAAACGGAATCTTATGTGGCCTTTCGTCAATTTTTTTTTTTTTTGGCCGTGCCATACGGCATATGGGATCTTAGTTCCCCTACTAGGGATCAAACCCACACCCCTTGCAGTAGAAGTGTGGAGTCTTAACCACTGGACTGCTAGGGAAGTCTCTATGTGGCCTTTTGTGACTGACTTCTTTCACTGAGCATAATGATTTTGAGGTTCATCCACATTGTAGCATGCATCAGTACCTCATTCCTTTTTGTGGCTGAATAATATTCTATTGTATGGATAGACCACATTTAAAAATCCATTTTCTGTTGATGGGCAGTTGGGTTGCTTCTACATTCAGGCTTTTGTGAATAAATGCTGCTGTGAACAATTGTGCACAAATTTTTGTGTGATTATATGATTTCAATTCTCTTGGGTGTATACTCAGGAGTGGAATTGTTTGTTGTATGACCTTTTTATGTTCACTATTTGAGGAAGAGACATATTTTTTCCAAAGTGGCTGCACCCTTTTCCATTCCCACCAGCAGTGCACAAGGGATCCGACTTCTCCACGTTCTCTCCAACACTTCCTATTGTCTGTCTCTGATTATAGCTGCCCTGGTGGGGGTGAAGTGGCATCTCATAGTTTTGATGTGCATTTTCCGGATTCCTAATGATATTGATCATCTTTTCATGTACTTCTTGGCCATTTGTGTCTGGTTTGGAGAAATGTCTATTCAAATCACTTGCCCATTTAAAACCTGGGTTGTTCTGTCTCTTTAGTACTAAGTTGTGGCACTTCAGTCTACAGAGGGGAAACTGAGGCTCAGAAAGGGGGTGTGACTGGGCCAGGAACACTGGGCCCACAAGCAGATGGAGACCAGAACCTGGGCTGGTCTCTGCCCCCCACCCCGCCGGCCTCTGCATACAGCCCAGTGACCTCCTGCTCCAGTGTTGACCTGCCCCTCAGGCCATGCCGAATCCTGTCCTTGCGTTTAAAGATGGAGGGCTCCCCAGCCAGAGGGTGGGCCGGAAAGGCAAGGAAGCAGCAGTTCTGAGGAACCAAGCCGGCCCTCTCTTCCCCTCCGAATCACGCGGACCTGCCTGACGTGGCCCGGGAAGAGGGGACAGCCCGGGCCCTGTGGTCGGGGAGCCTATTTATACCGGCAGGGCCGTGTTGCAAGCCCTTCCTGATGGCGAGAGGGACGTCACCGGGCGCTGACCTCACCAGAAACGCTGACGCATCTTCCCCTCACGCTTTGCTCGGATGGGGAGCAGGGCCTCCTCACCTTGGGGCCTCACCTTGGGGCCACTCCCCGTCCTCCTGAACATCATGGCCCCTCCCACCCAGCCCCGGGTTCCCCCTGCCAGTGTCCCCGCTCCCTGCTGCCCTCCAACCATGCCCTCTTCTTGCAAGCTTTTAGGGGCTGAATTGTGTCCCTCAAATTTGTGTGTTGAGGTCACAACCCCCAGCACCACAGAATGTGTCTGTCTTTGGAGATAGAGCCTTGAAAGAGGTAATTGAGGTCAAATGAGGCTATTGGTTGGGCCCCCCTCCAGCGTGACTGGTGTCATTATAAGGAGAGGAGATCAGGACAGACATACACAGAGGGGTGACCATGGGAAGAGATCATGAAAAGGTGGCTGTCTACAAGCCAAGGAGAGAGGCCTTAGGATGAAACCAACCCCGCCAGCACCTTGATCTCAGACTTCTAGCTCCAGGACTGTGAGAAAATACCTTTCTGTCATTTAAGCCCCCAAGTCTGTGGCATTTGGTTATGGCAGCCCAAGCAAACTAATATATAAGTTTAAAGCCTCATGCTCAGAGCAAGGTCTTTCAGATGTGACAGCCCTAGTTTGAACGCCCCCCTCCTTCTAAAGGTTTCTACAAAGGGCAACTGAAGGAGGGGCGACCTCAACGTCTCTAGGTCTTGGAGGCCTCCTTAAACCGAGGAGATCTTACGGCTTCTGGACCGAGGGGTGAAAGCACCGGGCTGTCCTACGAGTGTGGAGGCCGGTCAGCAAGGAGCCCCTGAGAGGGGCACGAAGCTCTCCAGTCAGACCTGGCTCTCCTGCCTGGAGCCCGGCCCTGAGCTTCTCCGAGATTCCGTTTCCTCGTTAAAGAGAGCTGAGGCATCCCTGCCCGGCCGCTCTCCCTCCCAGGGCTGTAGCAAGATGAGATCAGGGATGTGAAATGAAGCAGGATCCCGGACTGGCCTGGGCCCCAGGAAGCCGCCTCTTGGAGGTGGGCACCGAGATGAGAAATCGAGCGGAAGTGACGTTCTTGGGAGGAGAATCCGGAACTGGGGTGGCGGATTGCACCCTCAGGTGTGGCAGAATCCGCCCTCAGGGGTGGCAACGGTGCGATGAGGACCATGCTAGGCGCCAGGGAGTGGGTGGGGGTGAGGAGAAGCCTCCTGGTGGTGGGGTGCCTCTGGTTTTGCCCACTGCTAGATCCTCAACACCTGGCAAAGCGCGCGGCCGAGTGAAAGTTTGTCGACTGCATAAATGAGCGACGTGGGCGTGTCTGCAGAGGGGAGGGCCGATGGGAACGGCCCTGGTGGTGACGATGTGTGCCGGGGTGGGGATGGGTGGGAGGCTGCCTGGCCCTCCTCCTTCTGGCCACCTTGGCTTTCCTAGTCCGGGCTCCACAGGGCCTGAGCAGCTCAGGCCTCCCTGGCAGCCCCCAGGGGCCCCACCCTGGCTCCTCAGCCTTTGACATCCTCCTCCCCACCGAGCTCCTCAGGGTGCAGGTCAAGGACCCTCGTCCAGGTCTGCTGGATGTGCTGGGGCTGCCAGGCACGGCATGCAGGCCGGGGCCAGCCCCTCAACCCCCTCATCTGCCCTCTCCTGGGCCTCAGTTTATCCTGCGCTGAAGCAGCAGGTTGGCTGGGGAGGCGCTGTCTCTGGCCCCTTCATTCATCTGTGAGAAGCAGAGGACTGACTCAAGATCACTATCTTTCAGAGAAAGTGAAACCTGGTCCCCAACGGTCGCCGCAGCAACTCCCCATCTCCTCCGGCCCCCCACCCCACCTCCCGACAGCTAGTACTTAGAATCAGACTTTCATCTTTCCTTTTGCCTTCAAAAGGCTTTTGCCTTGTATGTCCATGACTGCAGCAGCCCTGTGAGGTGGCTGGGAAATACTTTTCAAATCCTCATTTTACGGTGGGTGGGTGGGGCTCTGAGGCCCAGAGAGGTTAAGTGACTTGCCTTGGGTCACACAGCATGTCAGTGGGCTTGAACCCTAATCTCCTGTTTCTCTTGCCTCAAGTGCCTTGTTCTCCCCAGAGGGCCCTGTCTATAGAAAAAGAGCCTGGCTGTGGGCAATGGGCCTGCGATGGGGAAGGCTGGTTATGTGAGGGGTGCCTCGTGGGGGAAAGGAGATGGCTGGGAGCCCCGCTGGGGGATGCAGGTCCTGGGGCCAGAACCACAATCTCGGGGCTGCCAGCCTGGGTCTGGCTCTGTGCCCAGAGCCCGGTGGTTTCCGCTCACAGATGTCCCAACAGCCCTGGCAGGAGGGCGGGAAGGGCACTCAAGAAGGAAGATGTCTCGCTCCCTTCAGCCCCAAACCACAGAGGCCTGTGAGGCCGATGGCTCCTGGGCTGGGACTGGGCTGTGGGCCCTCCAGGAGCCCAGCTGGTGGACTCTCCCCTCCACCCCGGGCACAGCCCCCTGCAGCGAGCACGGACCCCCTTGCTCCCTGCTCGCCCCAGGAAGGCTGAGGCTGCGGTTTGCATCATCCTTGGGCGTGGGGCTGACCTCGAAGAACGAATTCGAAGAAAACAGGAGGAGGAGCAGGCATGCCACCGCACCCAGCGCCCATTGGCCGCCTGTGGAAACTTTGGTTTTTGGGGTCATGTTCCCAGAAGGCCTGCCCTCCCCCCTCCCCCTCCCCACCCACCTCACGAGGTGTTGGCCAATCGTCCCGGCGGGCATAAAGTGGCTGCCAGCCCGCAGGGCTCCAAGCCTGGAGGTGTCACCCCCAGCAGGCGCAGGCCAGAGCTCGGTCACCCAGCATGCGGGCACAGCGTATGCGGAGGACACCGCTCAGTAAGTACTTCCTTCCTCCCCACCAGCACCTGCTTGCTGTGCTCATGGGTGCCAGCGGG
Source organism: Eubalaena glacialis (assembly GCF_028564815.1). Classification (NCBI taxonomy): domain Eukaryota; kingdom Metazoa; phylum Chordata; class Mammalia; order Artiodactyla; family Balaenidae; genus Eubalaena; species Eubalaena glacialis. The sequence goes on along the minus strand of NC_083730.1, from coordinate 72,623,544 downwards.
GAGCAGGGGCACTCTCTGTCCTCCAGGAATAGGGGAGGCCAGGCGCCGGGCAGAAGGATGCTGAGAAGGGGAGAGAGCCAGGGGGTCAGGCAAAGAGAGGGATCCACTGAGAACAGAGCATCTTCACAGGGTGGAGAAGGATATTACCAGAGGGCTTCCAGGGGGAGGGTGATGTAGAGTCAACTCTGGGAGCAAGGGAGTGGAGGAAGGGGATCACCACGGGAGAAGCCAGGGAAGCAGGTGGGAGGTGGGAGATGTGCTGGGGCAGAGGAGGAAGCCGCAGAAGCTGAGCAGCATCATGGTGTGATGTCTGGAAGGGCTGTGGAGCCTCCTTCTTGCCCCGATTTGGAGGCTCTGGGATGAATGGACACTGTCAGCCGGGCCTGGGGGCCCTGGAGCCCACATAATCACACAGCACACATAGCCACACCCACAGGGTGACATGCACACAGAGCCACGTGACGTCATCTGGAACCCTCAATCTCACCAATCTGGGAACCCCCGCATGCAGCCCGGGGCCCCTGCCGTGGATGGGACACAACGGTTGTGTGTGGCCAGCTGTTCCCTCGAGCCTCGCGCAGATCTAGACGCACACCCATGCAGGCACCCTAGTCCCACGTGCGCTGTGCCCACACCAGCCCCCCTGCCCGAGCCCAGCAGCAGGTACCTGGGGGGCGGCGAGGGGTGCCTGGTAGTCATTGTGCCTGGGCGCCTGGCCCCTTGGCCTCCCCAGCAGCATCTTCCCCAAGGGGCCACAGTTCTTAGGAAGGGAAGGTGGTGTCACTGCCTTCCGGGCCATTGCGCCACAGGCCCTTCCGACCACGTGGCTGCCAGGGCCTTGTGGGTGGGTGGGGAGAGGCGGGGGAGTGGTAACTGTACCCGCCCCCCAGAATGTTCTGGCTCACAGAATCTCTGGTGGGCCTGACAAAAGTGGCCACTTACGGAGAGAGGAGGGAGGTTTGAGAGATGGGGGCACGGGCTGGCCTTGGGTGACCTGAGCAAGCCCTTCTCCTTTGGAGCCTTGGTTTTCCTGTCAGTCAAATGGGGGCATGGACGAGATGGTCTTGCGCATCCTTTCCAGATGGAAACTTTGGGTAGAAAGGCAGCCTCTCCTGGTTCTGCAGACATAGCTCAAGGTGTCTGGTTGCTCCTGGGCTGCAAAACCCTCCAGAGCCCACCTGCGTGGGGGGTAGGGTCTGTTACAGCAGGTTCAGGGCCTGCAGCAATGGCCACCCCTTAGCCCAGAGGACTTGGGGGGAGCAGCCCCACCTGGGCCACCCCAGGTCAGCTCCTGAGTTTGGCAGGCTTGACTCCAGCCAGGCCCCACCACCTCTTCTCAAAGTCTTATTTGGTGAATTGCAACCACTGTTTTGGGTGCTGGGCAGTGACTCGCTGGGAAGGTGGTGGTCCCAGCAGGTACCCCCGTGCATGCACCGTGCCCAGCCCCGCCCCCAATGGCAAAAAGCCAGGGATGATGGGCTGTGCCCTCTGAGGCCCACTTGAGTGACCTCCCCTCTGAAAGGCACCCACCTGTGGCTTCCTCACTAAGGCAGGTGACACGTCCCCTCTCTGCCCCAGGTGTGATCCTCGGACTCCTGTTCCTGAGCATGGCAGCCACAAGCAAGTGCTTGGGCAAGTACCATGAACTCCTCCTGCAGCTCCAGCGTCAGGCGGACCTCATGCAGGACACCAGCACGCTCCTGGACCCCTATGTGAGTGACCGGCCCCTGGGGGCATCTGAGTCTCAGAGAACTGTGGGGTTAGGGCAGCAGTGAGTCCCAGAGAGGACAGGCCCAAACCCCACTCAATCTGAGGCTGGGGGGAAAACGAGTCTCCGTGTTATTCCTGGGCCATGGCGAACATCGCAGGCCTAATCCTGAGATGCCACGGAGGCAATGCAGCTCCCCCAGCTTAGTGGGCCTGGAGTGTGAACCCCAACTCCATTGCCTCATTCATCCGTTTGCCCCATGTGCTCATTGCACACCTACCACGGGCCTTGTTCTAGGCACAGGGATGTAGCAGTGAACAGTCCCACCCTCCTGAGCTCATGTCACCGCCCGTCACCTCCCCAATGACACACCTCATGCCACAATCACCACCTGTGTGGTCACCCCTCCAGCCCCCCGGCATCCCTCTAACCTCACCTGCAGTGATCCAGGAGTCCTCTCCCCTCTCGGGCCTCAGTTTCTGGATCTGTACTATGGGAGGATTGGATGGGGGGATACATGAGGTCCAGTGGTTCAAGGCTGAGCAGAGCAGATTCGTGTGTGTGTGTGTGTGTGTGTGTGTGGTAGGGGCTCCAGCTCTCATCCCTGGATTGTCCTTTCCCCACAGATCCGCATCCAAGGCCTGGACACGCCAGGACTGAAGGAGCACTGCAGGGAGTGTCCCGGGGCCTTCCCCAGTGAGGACGCCCTGCGGGGGCTCAGTAGACAGGGCTTCCTGCGGACCCTCAATGCCACGCTGGGCCTCGTCCTGCACAGACTGACCGCTTTGTATCAGGACCTTCCTGAAGCCCAGCAGTTGGTGGGACTGAACATCCGCGGGTTCAGGAGTAACATCCACTGCATGTCCCAGCTGCTGCGCAGCTCCTCGGAGGCGGAGACACCTGAGCCCACTCAGCCGGGCCCCGGGCCCACGCTGCCGCCCACACCGCCCTCAGACGCCTTCCAGCACAAGTTGAAGAGCTGCAGGTTCCTGCGTGGCTACCACCGCTTCATGCACTCTGTGGGGCATGTCCTCCGGGAGTGGGGGGAGAGCCGGAGCCGGAGCCGGAGACACAGCCCCCGCCGGGCCCCTGGAGACACAGCCCCCGCCGGGCCCTGCAGAGGGGGGGCCCGCAGGACGTGGCCCCTCTGGAGGGACAGGAGACTCATGCCGAGGGGACAGCTGCCCCGGTAGCCTTAGGGGCACCCCTGCCAGGTGAAAGGTCAGCAGGTACTCTGCAGGATGGCGCAGCCCCGGGGCCTGCCATCCTGCTCCCCTCTGTTCCCCACCTCTCAGAAGTGCACTTTAAGGGGTGGGAGCCGAGCAGCCCCTCTACCTCCTCTGGGCTGGGCTAGGGACATAGGGTCAGGCTGTTGAGCCCCCCAGCCCTGAGTTCCTCAGTCTGGTGGGGTGGCCAGGTCAGGTCCACACGGGGCCAACTTTCCATTGATTCAGGGGTCTGATGACACAGGATGACTCATGGCCAGACTGGCCGCCACCCCCTGCTCTGCTCCCCGGAGGCCTGCCGGACTGTCCCTCTCATGACTTGCAGGGCCGTTGCCCCCATACTTCCTCCTTTCCCTAGTGGCCTGGTTCCAAGGGGGGGAGGTCAGGGCCTGAGCTGGCCTACTATGCCTCATCACGTCTCGGGCCAGACCCCTGGATGTCTGGATGACCTCACTTTAGGCAGCTGTGATGGGGCAGAGTGTACTAGAAAGAGCACTGATTTGGGGGGGGGGGTCCAAGGTTGGCCCCTAACTTGCTGTGTGGCCTCAGCAAGGCCACTTTACCTCTCTTTACCTCAGTTTTCTCTTTGTGATTCGAAGGGCTTGGGACTGTGTAAAGCCCTCTCTGCCTGTCAGTTGCTGGGACTCTGTGACATAGGGTGGATATCAAATTCTCTCCATACATGGGGACACGCAGTACAGATGGCCACTGGGCGCAGACTGAGTTCTCTGGAAGAGACCTAGCTAGCACCTGGAAGCGCCTGGTCTTGGGTCTTGGGTGCTGGCTGCTCCCCCTGGTGGTACATCATGGTATTTTCTCATGCTGAAACCATTGCCCTCCTGGAGGGGGTCCCAGAAGCTACTGGGCCAATTCCTTGGAGGGACATGACTAATTTATAGATTTTTTAAATCAGTTTTTATCTGTTTCCTATTTATAAGGCTTATTTATAATGTGTATTTAATGTTATTATTGTGCCAACATATATTTAAAACTTGCCTGGTTTCTAAAGCCCCTGTGTCTCTCTGCTGCCTTGTGGGACAGGATTTGGGGGAGCCTCTTGGGGGGGTGTCCCTATGTGGTAAGGCCACAAGCATCCACCACCTGGGGCCTGGGCTTAGGGGGTCCTTGCTCTATCCAGGAAGGGAAGTCGCCCACCCCAGTCAGCTGGGGGCTCTGACTGTGGGGCATCTCAAGCACAGGCAAGGTGCTTGTTGTTTCTGAATGGGTCTCTCTTGAGAAGTTGGGGACCAGGGGTGTTGGGGTTTGGGAGCCAGAGGGGAGGGAGGAAGGATGGAGTGTACGGGTTGCTCTGGGCCCTTGTGGGTGTCTGGCTGGGGGTATGTGTGCTGATGTGTGTTGTGTGAAACAGACAAGATAATAATAGATCCTGCCTCACATGTGGCCTGTAACCTGGTAGGTGCTTGAAACTGCTTCCTGAAGGGCCCCAGGGTGGATAGGGATTCCACCTGGCTCTCCCTGGATGCTCAGGGCCCCGCCTCGGGAGGGTCATCTATAGGCTGATGACATGCTGAGGCAGCAGCTACAAAGGAAGGGCTCACAGAAGCCGATGAACTTGACCTGGATCAGTCCCATTTCTGGTGAGAACAGGACTTAACATGGGGTGGAAGAGAGCCCTGTGTGGGACTCCCCGCAATAGATATGACCCACTTTGCCGATGAGAAGACCGAGGCTCAGAGAGTTTGAGTCCTCAGAGCAAATTTACTGGGGGCGGGCACATTTTATATTCAGGTCCGTTAGACGCCAGGGCAGGAGCATCCTCCTGTCACCTTTCAGGCTCTGTAAATCCGCTGACAATTTCATGAGTCCCCAGGGGCACGGAGCTCCCAAGTGTGGGGGCAGACAGACAATAGACAAGCAAAAGAACCAACAGGAGCATCTGAGGTTGCAGTGTGAGCTTGAGTCTGGCAAAAACAAAGCGGTGATGTAATAGAGAGTGAGAGTCAGGTGACGTGGGTTGTCAGTGTGGTGCCTGGAAGAGGTGATGTCCACTCTGAGGACTGAATGACGCACAGGAGAAGGGGTGGAGCCTGTAGGTGGCAGGAACAGCTAGGGCAAAGGCTCCGAGCATTCAAGGATGAGGATATAGTGAGTGAGGGCATTGCTGATTTATCAAAAAGGCCCAGAGAGGGGAAGCACCTTGCTCAATGTCACGGAGCCAGTTAGTGCAGCGCTGGGGCTAGAACTCCAGGTCTCTTACTCCCAACCAGCGAGCGCCCAATGTATTCCAGGCTGTTTACCAAGTACTTAGTAAGGGTCTCTACTGCCCCCCAATGGGCTCTCTCTTGCTCTCGGGCTCCTGCCCCACCAGCCGCTTTTGGGATCCCAATATGCCCAGGGTACCCTCCCACCACAAGGTCTCTGCCTATGCTCTTCTCTCTGTCTGCAATGCTGTGCTCTGTTCTTTTGGTTAGTGCATCCTCGGCTATTCTTACCCCCATCCGTGTTCTGGGTCTAACAACTTAGTTATTTTTTTTCTCAAAACTGTCATGTGGGGGGCCTCCCCTGGTTTGCTTTGCCATCTGCCTCCCCCGCTAGCCTGGAGTCTCCAAGGATGGAGACCACATCTGCCTTGCTCTGCTCTCAGCACAGTACCTGGCACCCAGCAGGAGCTCAGTGAGGAGCAGGGCAGGGAGCCTGGCCTAGACAGGTGCTACCCAGGTGTGGCCAAAGGCAGGGGCTGGCCTTGCTCTTTTCTGCCCTGCCCCAGCATGGGGGTGGGGCACTTTCCTCGGGCTGGGCTGCTGGGAATCTCGGGGTGGGAGGTGGCAGACACCGAAAGCCAGGCACCCTCAGGCTCCCGGAGCAGAAGGGGAGTTGGCATTAGGGCAGCATGTGGTTGCCCACGGAGAGGGTAGAGGTTGGTCTGCGGAGGAAGAGCTGGGAAGCCCAGGGAGGTTGTTCTCCACCCCTGCCTGGGCCCCCTGCCAGCCTCTAGAGAGGTGGCTAAGCCCCGGGAGAGATGTCTGGGGCTGCCTTTGAACTGGAGCTGCACCCACCCGGCAGGAAGCAGATCAGGGAGCCCCAGACTCTGGGGTGGGGTTCTTGGGGGTCCTATCAGTGAGGACTTGTCAATTCCACACTGTCTTCTGATGAGACCACAGCTGCAGGTGCCACCTCCAGCCTGGTCCCAGATCCACAGACCCAGCTGCCAGAACATCTGCTGGGTGCCCTGTGGGTGCCTCAAGGCCGAACTCAGCCCCAAGCCCACACCTTTCTGCTTCCTAATTGCCCCCACTGAAGTTCCAGAACCCCAGCGCACCTCCCTCAACCTCCCTCAGCCTCAACCTCTTCTCTCACCATTGATCCTGTGATTTCTCCAACGCCCCGTCCCTGGCACGTGCCTCCTTCTCTCCCCACCGCCAACCAGGTCCTGATTCCCTGGACACATCTGACTGTCATGTCTTCTGCTCACAAACCTTCGATGACTCCTTCCCACCCTGCTGCCCGAGGCATCGATTCCAAACTCCTCAGCACAGCCGGCCAGGGCCCTGATCTCAGGCCCAGCCAACTTTGCCAGTTCATCTCTGCATTTGCTACGTGCTCAGCTGGCCCCCAACACATCCAGGCATCCTGACCTCCCAGTGCCTGCATTTCCCCCTCCCCACGCCTCCCGCCCTCCCAGGCCCCTCCTCCTGAACTCCCCATCTAGTGGCTGGCGGGGCTTCCCTGGGGCTTCAGGCAGGGCAGCTTGCAGGGGTCGTTTCTGGTGTCTGCACCTGGAGTCAGAACGAGCCCTCTTGGATCGTCCCCCCCCCCCCACCTACTACAACGACAACTGCTGTGAGATCAGGGTTCCCATGACCATCCGGCGTGAGGCGTAGTGGGGGGCGGGGTTCTAATAATGCTTTTGTGCCACAGTGTGAAGCTGATCCCCCACAAGGCATGCTTTTCCCAGAGTGGCGATGCCCTGTGAGCCTGCAAATAGCATATGCTCCCCCCAGTGGCTCATGTGAAGGGACAAAGCAGCCGTGGGCCATGGGCGAGCTGGTACAGGGTCAGGGAGATAAGGAGTCCTCGGGCAACCCTGCTGCTGGAATCGACCACAAGCTGGGTTTTCTTCTCTTTCTCAAGTTTTTCAGGGTGACAGTCACAGCCCCTCAGTCAACCCTGAACAGGACACACACGGATGGAAAGTTCCCTGGGACGGGGGGCGTGGAGGGCAGGGAAACTGCAGGAAAAAAGGCAAGGATGGAGTGCCAGCGCTTATAGTCTGTCTAAAGAACAAACTCCCGGCTTGCAAATGGCAGATCTGGGTCTCTGGCCTCCATGGCCTCAGCGCCTTCGCTGCCCGCCAGTTCTGATGTGATTTGAACGCTCTCTCTCAAGGGACAGGAAAGTACTTGGGAGTTCAGCAAAATGACTTCAAACCCCAGCCCCGTGGCCCGTGTAACCTCCGGGCTGAGCCTCGGCTTCCCTGTCTGCACAACAGACTCAGTTAATTGGCCACCTCCCAGGCCAGAGCAGAGATTTTCTGGGAAACAATGCAACGCAGGGTCTGTTGGCGCTGCCGTCATAAGCTGTCACAGAACAGGTGCCTGAGCCGCGTCCTCTTTATTTTCTCTCCCTCATTTTCCCTTTTCCTTGTTGGTTTCTTTCTTCGCAGCTCTTCTGTCTTTGTCCCTGTCCCCCCTCCTCACTGCCACCACCCACGCCAGGCCTGGGACCCGGAGCGCCCACAGAACCCCTTTTCCACGCCGAGGAAAGGGTCACAGTCCACGGTCAGAGTGGGGAGGCCCTGGGCTCAGCCAACCCTGCTCCCTGCTTCCTGGGGCGTCCCCGAGGGCTGGGCTCCACTGACTCTGGGAGGGGCGAAGGTCTCTGAGGGAGGGGGTTGGGCAGGTGGGGCCCCAGAGCCCGTGGAGGAGGGCGGACCAGATGGGCCAGGTGGCTCCCGGGTTCTGAGGTGGGTGCCAGGGCAAGGAGTGGTGGCTGAGGGGCACCGTGTCCGGGGGGGTGGCTGCAGCCCTGTGACTCCTCCAGGGATGGGGACAAGGGGACATGGCCCTGGTGCACACGGCCTGTGGCAGGTCTGAGTCAAAACACCTAAGGCCGACCCCGGCCGGTCATGTGGAGGGCTGCCCAGTCATCGCCTTATGCCGGCCTGGATCACCCTGGCGGGCTGGGCGCGGCCCAGTCAGCCGTGAGTCAGGCCCCGGCGGCCTCGCCACGCAGCACAGGGCAGGGGCCGCCGGGCCCAAGGACGCCCCCTCCCCACCCCTGGCCCTGCTTCTCCCTCAACCAGCCTGAAGACCCTGCCCCATCTGTGTCAGGTGCAGTCTAGCCAGGGACCTGGGCTTCCCGGCCCCTGTTGCCCCCAGCCCTTCAGCCAGGGGGTGGGGTGGAAGTGGGGGGAGCCTCAGGGCCACCCGGCCCTGGACGGGAAGTCAAGTCGGGGGCGGGGTGAGGAGCTGTCTCCAGAGAAGATTCAGCAGGAGAGAGAAGCAGAGGAGCCTGGCCCAACGTCGATGGTGCCCCACTGAAGACCCAGCAAGCACCCCGCCAGACGCTGGAGGGTCCAGCGCAGCATAGACCACGGTAGGCTTCCCCGAATTTATCCTCAGCACAGGCAAACATCACCTTTTCCCTCATGTGTCGGGGGCACCTGATGGCCCACCCGGCTCTCCAGGCCTCAGTCTCCGCATCCACGTAATGGGCATGGTAAGACGTGCCCTGCACATCTCTCTGAGCCTGTGGAGGCAGAGTTCAGACCAGATGTGAAAGTGTCATGTGGACACCCGAGGGGTTAAAGATCATGGCAGGTTTAGAGGGCAGAGGAGAGAGTACTGGATGGGGAGGCCGGAATCCTGGCTTTGCCATCCTGAAGGGGTCACCCCTGGGGGTCTTGATTCCTGGATTCCCAAGGGGCCCTCAAGTTCCCTTTTCCCCAGAGCAGTGGAGGGTTCTGAGTTCGTGGCGGCCTAGCTTTCCCTGGGATGGAGACCTGGCAGGTAGAGGGTCCCTGTCCCCCCAGAAGGGGCTGCGGTGGGTCACAGGGTGGCCCCTGCCTGCCTCTGCTTTCGGGAGAAGAGAGGGAGTCTTTGCTAAAGTGAAGTCCCTCAAGGGAGGCTCTGAGGTGTGTGGTTGGTCAAGGTCATGGCCCCTACACTTTTGACCTTGACCCAGAGAGGACTCGACCTCTCTGTGCTTTGCTTACTCTGTAAGATGGGCTTAACTGTGGGGGCACCAGCTCACGGGACCATGCAGGGAGAAAGGAGAAATATAAGTAGTCTTCACAGAGTTTGGCACTGGCGGGCGGGGGGGGCGGGTGGCACCTTGGCGTAAATAACCTGAGAAGAGGCTGGACCCCAATCTTGCCATCAGCAGTTCCCCAGGACTGGGGAGAGGCTCCCAGGAGGGCAGGGACATTGTCCCCAGAACCTGTCCTGGGTGGGGATTGGGTGGTCCTGGGGCTTGAAGGGGGTGGGAAGGGACATAAGTCCCCCTCCTCCCCCTCCTTCGCCTCCTCTCCCTCCTACCCACCCCACCCCCCACCCCCGCCCCTCCTCCCAGAGCTCCCGCTGGAGGGAGGCACGCAGCCCCCACCCCAGGCCCGCTGCATGAGGTCTCTGGCACCCCCTTGTGGCCAGTCCTCAATGCACTCCCCACCCCCCCACCCCCAGCCCCAGGTGCTCAGCAGGGCAGAGGCTCCTACAGGACCCCTCCACTGGCCTCCTTCCCCGCCCTGGCTGATGGCCTCGGCCTACCCTCCATTCCAAGCCCCAGGCATCTACCCCCACTTCCTCAATCCCCAAATCCTGCCCTGCCCAGCCCTAGGGGAGGCACTGACCCAGTCAGGTGGACCCGGGGCTGGAGGTGCCCCTGCCATGGTGCCTGCTGCCCACTGGTCAGTGGGGGGCGCTGCAGCCCGCGGCTTGGGGCTGAGCTCAGTGGCTGAGTGCTGGCAAGCGCTGGGCCGCGAGCCCTGGACCTGGCCCTCACCCCCGCTGCGTCCAGCGCTCCAGGGTGCCTGGGAGGCTTTCTCTATCCTCCACCACCCCATCCCATAGTTAACACCTCAAAGAGCCTTTCTGGATCCTTGGAGACGGATGGCCTTCTCCAGGCTGGTTTTACAGACGGGAAAACCGAGACTCCTAAAAGGTTCTTTCTGGAATCCTCACAGCTAATCAGGACTAAAACCTGGGATTCCTGACTCCTTGTCTGGGAGCCTGAGGGAGGCACGCAGCCCGCATGCTGTTGGGGATCTGCCACTAATCTGTGGCCTTGGAAAAGTCACTTCCCCTCTCTGGGCCCCACCTGTGAAGTTTTAACAGCTAAGATAATAATACTATCAGTCACTCAGGCATGTCTTCTGTGCCTGCAGGGTTTCCCAGAGGGTGATGTTAACCTCACAGGTTGACAACATTGTGTCCCATTTTATACTCTTGGAACTGGGGTCTGAGCAATGAGGTCACCTGTCTGAGGCCGTGAGTGACAGAGCTAGGACTGCCCTTGAGGCCTGGCTGATTGCAGAGACCACCAACCCCACCCCCCTGACACCCCCCTCATTCTTTCTGACCTTTTCCCTTTGCAAGTGGGGACATGGAGGCAGCAGAGGCCAGGGTGGTCTTTAAGTTTCCCAGGCTAACACCACTTTAGGAGGTAGGTGGGCTCTTGGAGGGGAGCCTAAGGGTCAGGAACTACAGGCCACTGTCCTCCCTCTATGTGAGGGTCTCCTGCTACCAGCCTGCTGACCAGAGTGGACTCTGGGGAAACCACAGCCACTGAGGGGCTTGCGGGACTCCAGCTCTCTAGACAGTCCACTGTGATCCTGGGGCGGGCGCCGTCCCACCCAGAAAGGGAGGAAGCGGAAACGGGGTCCAGGGGTGGGGCAGGGGTGGAGGAGGCCTGGCTGGGCAGGAGATCAGAGCGGGATTGTGTCATGGAGTCCTGCAGTTGATAAGCAGCTGAGCGGCCGGCCCAGGCAGAAGGAGGGGATCCCAGGGTTGACTCATCCTGGGGACCCCCCTGGCCCCCTGCTGCCAGTGAGCCCTGGACCACACTTGGCCTCCTGGCTCCGGTTTGAGGGAGGCTGTGGGGTCGTGGGCTGGAGAGCTGGCTCCATCGCACCCTGTGTGACCTCAGGCAAATCGTTCAACTTTCTGAGCCTCAGTTTCCATGTCTGTAAAACCAGGATTAAAGTGTCTCCCGTGGGGATGGGTGTTAGGACCGGAGACAATAGGGGACTCTCGTGACTGCTTTGCTTGCTTTGGGGGATGCAGGCGGGAGAGAAGCTCGTAAGGCCTTTGGGGTCTGCGATGGGCCAGCCACGTGCCCCAGAAAGCATGGGAAGCAGGGCTGGAGTGGCTCAAGGGTGCAGGGTAGTGGGGACGGGTGTCATACCCAGGTTACCTGGAGGACAGAGGGGGCAGCCTGGCCCTCTCCTCTCGGCTCCCCCCAACTCTTCCCCTACCTGGTCCTGGCCCTCCCTGACTTCAGGGAGCTCATCTTTTCTTCTCTTCCCAGGAGGAGGACGGTCCAACCTCAGCCGGGCCTCATCCCCTCTATCCTCCCCGCCCATTGGGACTGGGCTACTCTACTCTTTCCATCTTATCATCAGGCCTGAGGCTCACATCACCTCCCACCCACCATCCTCAGAACGGTTTCCTCAGTCCGCGCTGGCGCTGAGGGACGGTCTGGGGAGAGGGCCTGGCTGCTTTCCTGACATCAGCTCTGGGGTCGGGTCAGGGTGGCCCCAGTGAGCTTGTCTGGGGGAGGGGACGCCAGTTTCAGGCTGAGTGGGTCCGCGGGGCTGCTTCCTGTTCTGTTTATTGCCTCTGAGTTCAGGAAATCACTGAGTGAAACATCCTCCCCACCTCCCCCCACCAACCCCGCGATTATTTAATAGGAGCTGGGCTGTGGTCTCTCTCTTTTGGAAAATCCAGTGGGAGAAGGAAGCTGTCAGCTCAGCTCTGACATCAGCTTAGTCCCTGAGCCAAGAGTCAGGGTGGCCAGGGCAGGGGGGCGGCGCTGGGGCGGGGTGGGGAGGAAACCAGCTGCTGGTGGCCCCCGTGACGTGAGGCTGCCACAGAGTTCCCAGGGGCGGGGGCTGGAGGGTGAGGAGCAAGGATTGTTGGAGACACACTCGGGGGCGCGCGCGCGCGCACGCACACAGACACACACAGGGTCACGCCTCCCCACACGTGTCCAGAGACCCCTGGCACGCACAGATTCACATCCACTGGTACAGGATCCAGGCACACGGTCACACACACACTCACACAATCACACAGGGGGCTCACAAAGTCAGCCAGAGGTGTGTCCACCCTGGCTCCCTCCCAGCCACACACTCACACACGCACACACGGCCAGACACAGCCCAACACAGACACACGGCCACACAAAGGGCCTCACCACACACGCACACACATGCGAATGCCCACTCGGGCCGGGAGAGACAGACCCTAGGGGAGCCCGGCGGGCACTCCCAGAAATGGGCTGGGCCTCTGGGCCGCGGGCTACCCTGGAGCGGGGACTGCAGCCTGCGTCCCCCTCCCGCTGCCCGAGTGAGGATGAAGAGCTCGGTGGCAGAGTGAGGAAGGCCTGTGACTATTCCGGGCCCCACCCGGGCAGGGCGGGGCGGGGTGGGGAGCCCGGGGGTCTGAGGCTGCGGAAGGGAGTGGACGGTGAGAAGCCAGGCCCTGGGAGGGCCTTTGTCCTGGCACCGGGTGATGCCAGGCCTCCGCCCCCCACCGTGAGCACCTGCCCGGCCCCACCCTGCCCGCAGCACCTCCTGCCACTCCTGGGCTGCAAGGGACGGCAGCTGAGGAGCAAGTCAGGAACCCCACGCTGCCAGCTGCCGAGTGACCTCAGGCAAGTCACTCCTCAGCCCCTCAGGGCCTGGCTTTCATCATCGATACCAGTGGCTTACAGACGTTTCTGACTGAGACCCGCAGTTAGAAACACATTGCACCTTGCAACCAGAGAGTGATGCACACGCTGACACATCCAGACAACGGAAATAAAAGTTTCACCGAGCAGTGCTTGCCCTCGCTCTGGGCAATGCTGGGTGATTTTGCGATTCTATTTTCTTTTGAAAGTGCTGGCGGCAACTCTCTAAATTGAATCCATGATCCACTAAGAGGCAGAGACTTACAGTGTGAAAATATCGCTCTTTACCTCTGCCTGCGATGGTTTCAAGCTAGTTCAAGATTCAGAGAGAGCCTGGGGGAGGTCAAAGTGCTTGCAGAGGCTAAAATGCCAGATCCATTAAGGGCTGATGCATGAACCATCAGGGAGGAGAGACACCCATTCTAAAGATGGAGACATTGAGGACAGAGCCTGCAGTGGAATCAGGCCGCATGCAACTTGGCATGGACCTCGGAGGCAGGCCTCTGACCCCACTGATGATCGGAGCCCTGTAGGCTGCTGCTTCCCTTGCAATTTCTATCAGAATTGAAGAAAAAATATGCAGTCACTCTGATTCACCTCCAGGGGGGTGATTCCTGACGCAGAACCAGTCAGGAAATGTCAGGGTGATGCTGGGGACAGTTGGCAGGTGGCCAGACTGGCTTCTGGCTCCCACTTGGCCCTGAGGGTGTGTAGCTGGTCCCTGCCAGAGATTTGATGGGGTGAGAGTGAGAAGGGCAGACTATAGGCCCAGAGCTGGACCTCAAGAGCCCCAAAGACAGCTGGAAGGGAAGTGTTGCTTATTCCCAAGGTGGGAAGTATTGCTTATTCCCCTGCAGAGGCTCTGAGAGGTTGCCTGTTCCCCCAGGACCCATGCCACACTCTGTCTACTGAGAGGACCCAGGAGCCCTCCTTGGCCTAACTCTCAGATCACGGGTGGAGTACGGACCCCTGGACCCAGGCCCAACCCAAGCCCCTGACTCAGGCTGGGGTTTGAGCCCCTCCTGTGGCCACCCCGACCTCTGGTTAGAATGGCTGCCACGTGGCAGGCACTGTGTGTTTCCCACTTAACATCCTCATGACAGCCCCATGAGCCCGGCGCTACCGCATCCCCACTCTCAGTGGGCTCAGAGAGAGGAAGCCAGTTGCCCCAGGTCACAGGTGTGGACAGGAATCAAACCCATGTTTGCCTAGCTCTAAGACACACCCTTACTCACGGGTACTACCACCCTAGCCCCAAAGGGACCAAAGGTGACTTGCAAAGCCGAGCCAGCGGCCACAGGAAAGTACATGAGAGCATATAGATGGTGGAGGTGGGCAGCCCTGCAGATGTAGCTACATCCTCCTTTCTCAAGTGCTGAATAATGAGGTGTTTTTGCCTTTTTGGACAGGATACCCAACTTCCAGGGCTGTGCCAGGAATTCCTGAGCTTCTCCTGTCTCCTCTGGCTGCCCCTCACCAACTCTGGTCCTGGGCCACTCCCTCTGGCCCCCAACTTCCTCCCCTGGGCCCATCTGACTCCCCTGTGCTCATTTCCCAGGTGGGAGCGTCAAGGCGAGGAGCGGGGCCTGAGCTGATGGCTGAGAGCAGCTGCTGGTCGCGTTTTCAGAGAACTGAGATCTTAGTTGGGGACAGGGAAGAGGGATGGGAAGGGAGGAGGGGGGCCTGCCTGGGCAATGGGGGTTGCCCAGAGCACTCAGTTTCTGGGTCACTAGTCTTGGGGAATTCCCCGATGCCCAGAGAGCTGCTTACCTGGTGAGTAACTGCTCCTGGCTGCCCACACAGGATGCCTGGCTGAGAGGGTACCTCCCTGCCACCCCCTGCCAATGGCCACTTCCACGTTACCCTCTCCCCCGAGTGCCCCGGGGCCCAGGAAAGAGACAGACAGACAGGCAGGGGGCTGTCCCCCACCTCCACAACTCCCCCCGGGGCTCCGCAGGGGGCGGCTGGTGATTCAAGCCCCTCTGAGCTGAACTATGTCTCCTTCCTTCTCAGATGGGCCCTGGGGGTGAATCAGCTCCTGGGGGCGGTGAGGCTGGGTCAGCCACTGTCTGCAGCTCAAGCCTGGGGTGGGGGTGGTCACGGGCCAGGATGGGACATAGGGAGAGAGAGCCCACCGCCGTGCCAGCCCCCCCAGCAACCCATCTGATCTTCCTGGGGCACCCCGGAAGCTGGAGGCTCGAGGGTGTTTTGTTTCCATTATCCATCAGGAGAGAATGAACAGGCCCCTCTCCTGCCCAGCTTTCCCCCTTTAGCCCTGGATTATGCCCAACTTTCCTCATCTGTAAAATGGGGACAAGAACCCTTACTCCTCTGCGGTGAGGAGGATCAATGCTGATGAGCAGAGGGTTGGCTGGGCTCCCAGAACTGCGCTGAGCCTGAGCCCTCACAGCAAACCCACAGCACAGGTGTCATTATTCCCATTTTATAGATGAGAAAACTGAGGCCAGGACGTGGTCATTTCCTCAAAGTCACCCAGCTCATAACTGGCAGACCCAAACCTCTAACCCGGCTCTGACTGAGGCTGAAGTCCATGCTTCCAACCAGCAGAATTTACGCCTTCTCACCATGAGAGACTTGGCACAGACAGCTTTTAGAAACTAAAATGCTTTTAGAAAATACTTAGCACCTGCTCTGATGTAACCCTGAGCCAGGTGCTGTCAAGAGTACAAATGAGGATCAGACCCCAACCAAGCCCTCAAAGAGGGAGGAATGAGACTTGTTCCCACTTGAAAGGAGAGTGGGCAGGACTGGGCAGACTCAGCTAACCTGGGCTGTGGGAGGAAGGGGAGGCTTCCTGGAAGAAGCGGCCTGAGTACAGCTCGCCACCCCTTGCTCCCATCGCAGCATGAGGTGCTGCTGGCATAGCTGCAGCCTTCAAGCCAGAGGCCGGGGGTCCAGGCCTCATTCTCTTGTTAACTCTCTGTGCTGCTCTGGGCAAGTGTCTTCACCTCTCTGAGCCTCAGCTTCCCCACCTGACATTCTAAGAGAGACTTGTGGATGGCAAATGAGAATCAGAAGAAAAGGAGGGGCTGAATGGCCACATGCGCCAAAGTGAGTGGGAGAGAAAGAGCCCTCAGGGGCCCTGGGGAGGCCCCAGGCCGGCCCTGGACTCACTTCCTGGAGATGAGCAGGTGGATGGCACAGCCGCCTGGAGGAGCACCCCAGCCCTGGCCTGGCTGCCCCCCGCCCAGGCTGAGGGTGCCCTATGTGGGCCCCAACTGTCCCCCTCACCCCGAGGCCGGTCAAATCCCCAGCAGGCCCAGTGTGCAGAATCAGGACAGGCTGGGGATGAAGTCACAGCTGGAAGGGGCCGGGCTGGGGCTGCCACTCCAGGGTGGGGCCTGGGGTCACGACCCTGGGAGCAGGCAGCCAAGAAGGGAGGATGCCTTCCGTGAGGAAGCTGGGGAAAACACACACACACACATAGCAGCGTAGAGAGGGAAGGAAGAAAACAAACTCCAGGAGACCAAAGCTGGCCTGGAGCGCCGCCTGGGCAGCCGATTCCCGGGGACCGAGGCCACGTTGCAGGCGGCTCACGGGTCCGCGGCTCCAAGACCCTGCCCGGCCTGCCCCCGAGAGGCCCGGTGCAGGTGGTGGCTGGACATGGACAGGAGAGGGAGGCTGGGCCTGGGGTGCCGAGGGGCCCAGAACACTTGGGGAGCACAGACCAAGTCAGGTACCGTGAGAGGGGAAACTGAGGCAGGGGAGGGGGGCCAGTCAGGGCGAGGGTGAAGTGTCTTCTAGACTCCGCCCCACTTCCTGTTTCCTGTGGGGTGGGGCTGAGATTACATGGCGTTTGGGGGCGTTTTATAGGGCTGAGGAAGGGTCTGGGCAGCCAGAGGACAGTGCAAGACCCGGCGAGTCCACTGGGAGTGATGCAGGGGAGGAACTGTGGCAGGAGGGCAGTGGGACGAGGAGGCGGCCTCCAGGAGAATCAGGGCACCCAGTGAGATACTTGGGCGGGGGAAGAGGGGATCCATAGATGGGGCCTCTGTGGGGCCCTGGTCAAATGGATTTGGGGTCCACATCAGAAGAGTCAGGATGAGTCAGACGACAGGGGTCCGGGAGATGTGGGGGGTGGGTCTGGAGGCTGATCCAGAGTTCATGCTCCCCGGGTGCTCAGGCCCTCCTGCAGGAGAGACTGGGCCTGGGGGATTATGAGAGGGAGGTGACCTGGGATGTCCTGGGGTGTGGGGCTGCCTGAGACAGGCTGGGGTGGCTGGACCTCCCAGGGGCATACACAGACCCCAGAGCAGGTGCATGAGAGGGGCAAGTGCCAGGTGGGGCCTTCCATGGCCCCCAAGGAAGACACAAGGTGTGGAGCGGCCGGGAGGAGGAAGGAAAGCCAGTGTGGGCTCTACTAGCCTCCTCCCTGCTGGGAAGCGCCCGCTGGGATGGGCAGTTTTATCGCCCCACAGCCGAGGCCCAGCTGGGAGAGCGGGGAGGAAGCAGCCTGGAGAGGGCAGGGCGTGCGTTGGGGGGAGGGGGCACGGCGGCAGCAGGAGGGCTCGTGCTGGCACGAAGAGGGAGGAACGAACGACGCTGGGCAGGTCCTCCGGGATGTGGCAAGAGGTGGGAGTTGGGGGCATGGAGGACGGCTGAGGGGGTGGGCAGAGGGAATCAGGGGCCAGGGAAAGGCTGCAGAGCTCCCTGGCCTTGGAGAACCAACTCTCCCGCCTTGTTCTCTGGTCGGGGTCAGGTGGGAGGGCTGCAGCAGGGACGCCCCTGGCAACTTGTGGGACCACATAGCCCCAGATGTGTCTGACCAGCACTCCCCCACCTCTTTTGTTTTGTTTTGAATGCTTTTTGCCAGGGAGGAGTTTCTGTGGTCATTTTGCCCTAGTCCTCACCATTCCTTCCTGCCCCTCCTTACTCATTTATGAATCTACCTGGCCACGATAGACACCAGAATTTGTGACCCTGCCTAAGAGACTCCAGAAGCACCTTTTGGGGGCCATAATCATTCTCTGATGCTGAGCCCCAAGGGCCCTCCAAGACATTTTCTGTTCTCCTCAGCCATCCCTCTGCGTCCTGAGGAGCAAACCTGGCTCCGATTGGCTCAGCCTCCTTAAGTCTCTGCTTCAAATGTCCTTTCAAAATGGAAATGCTGGACCACCCTCCCCTGAAGGGTGCAAAGAGTTTAGGTAAACGCCAGACACATCACACCTTCCCAGAATCTCCTCCCCAGGCTCTCCCCAAAGAAGGGAGTCACAGTAACCCCTCACTTCCCATCTTCCCAGCCCCCTCCTCAGCCCCACAGGTACCTGTGGTCATCAATGCAGGCTTGCTGATGGCAGTCAGGAGGCCTGACCTTGTGGGACCCTGGACAACCTGTCCCCTTGGGAGCCCCACTTTGCCTGGTGGCAGCGGGCAGGTTGGAGGAGGCCACCTCTGCAGTGGCTTCCAGCGCCCACGTTCAGTTTCGCTTTTTTACCGTCTAAAGTCCACACCAGGGCCCCAGCCCCTCTTCCTGGAACCTCCTTCTCAGCCAAGCCCCAGCCTGCCTCCTCCCCACTGACCCCCAAACCCCCTGACCAGGGGGCCACAGGTGGCAGCCTCCGTCTGCTTGCCTAGTTTCAAGCCACCTCCCCAAGCCCAGGTGAGTCAGGGCTGTCTGGGGTACCCACTGCCCAGGGACCCCGATGACTCGGGGACCCTCCTCCCCCTCCCCATCTTCAAACAACTCCCAGGGCAAGCCACGCAGGAAAACCACAGGGTGTTTTGTTGAAGAGTTCATTATAATTTTATCAATCAAATTCTTAGAAGAGGGAAAAAGTCTGCTCTCGCCACTCTCCCCCCTCACTGCCCCCCCTTCACTCTCACTTTCTTCCATTCATAATTTCCTATGATGCACCTCAAACAACTTCCTGGACGGGGATCCCTGCTAAATATAGCTGTTTCTCTCTCTGTCTTACAACACAGGCTCCAGTATATAAATCGGGCAAATTCCCCATTTGAGCATGAACCTCTGAAAACTGCAGGCATCTAAGGTCTCCTCCAAGGCCCTCTGGAGTCCAGCCCATAATGAAGGTCTTGGCGGCAGGTAAATCCACCCGCCCCGCGCCGGCTTCCGCGCCCCGCCACGGGCGCAGCGGCAACTTGGGGCACTTGGCGATCGTGAGCGGGACACCCACTCGCCGCAAACACACGGACACTTGGGGCGCCCGCGCAGCCCGCCGGGCCGCCGGAGGCGCTGGGTGGCGGCCGGGAGCGAGAGCAGGCACATGGTCCCGGCACCGCGCGCCCAGCCCGCCCTGGGGCCCGCAGGTTGGCGGGCAAGGGAGGGTGCGCCGCAGCCTTCCTCCTCCTCCTCCTCCTTCTCCTCCTCCTTCTCGCTCCGCCGGCTCTCCCTGCTGCTCTTCCCGCTCAACTTTCTCCGGGACTCACCCTCCCTCTTTCTTTCTTTCTTTTTCTTTCTTTCTGTCTTTCCGCTTTCTCTTTTCCAACCGCGTCCCGGGCTGCTCCCTGGGAGGGGCGCCGGCCTCTGAGCAGCTTGCAAACTCCGGCCCGGGACAGGAGCAGGTGCCGCCTCCATCTGCTAGTGTCTGGAAAGCTGTGGTCTGTGCTAGGTGAGCCTGGGGTGTGGGGGCCCCCCAGCCATCCGGGAGCCTCAGCACTGCCGGGGGATGCTGGGAGGCACAGGGGACTCAGAAGTGAACTTGAGGCTGCCACTGTCCCAGGAGGGGAATCGGCTCCTGCGCGCCACCCTTTCCCCCAACCTCATCGGTTCTCCAGCCTCACAGGTCCACCGACCCCAACCCTTGATGCCTGGGTCACCTGGAAAGCAAGGGGTGGGGGGAGGCGGGAAGCAGGCGCCCTGGGGGGGGAGGGGCGATCCTGGACAGGCCCGGACAGCTCTCAGCTCTCCTGTCACCTTTCACTTTCCTTCCTCCCCCGCCCACCTGGCTGTGTGCGACATTTTCCCTTTTTTCTTTCCTGGTTGCACCATTCCTTTTCCCTCCCGAAGGCTCTGGGGGACTGAGGGACCCCAGGATTCTCCTTGTCCTAACCCACAACCTGGGGCAAGGACCAGTAGACAGGAGTGGGATGGCATGGAGGCCAGGAGCAATACAGAGTGGGATAGGAAGTTTTGAAGAATGACTTGGGAATGGAGGGGGTGGGGGCAGAACTGCAGAATTGGGGTGGAGTTGAGGGTCCTAGATAGGGGAGTGGCCACATTTGGAGAAGGATAACCACAGAATTAGGGGACAAAGGGCCCAGTGAGCCAAAATCATGTGACAGGTTTGGGAGATGAGGGTCAGCAGAAACCCCCCCTCTCCCCATGGTCCCCTAAGAAGCCCACTCTGGGAGACTGAAGTGTGAAGTAACACTCAGGAATCTGGACCATCCTGGGAGGTGGAGAGGCAGGGGCTGCTCTTTTCCTTGAGACCTGCTGGGGCTGGGGCATGGTACCCTCCAGCCAGAGGCCAGGATGGTGTCACCCTGGACCCAGCTTCCAACTGGTAGAAACAGCTCACGTCCTGCCCCCTTGCTCCTGTCAGGAGAGAGCAGGGAGTGATAGATGGGAGAGAAGCAGAGACAGAGGGTTAGAGCTCTGGGGAGAGGGGGACAGAGAAGCAGATTTGGTGACATCGTGAAAGTAAGAAACAGCCATGCTGGGCGAAGAGAGAGCTGGACACTGAGAGGGGACACTGGTGTCCCCGAGGGAGACGAGGAGCATCCTCTACCATGAGACCCCTTGCCCACCCCCCCACCTCCCTGCTCATGGCTCCCTCCTGCCTGTTCCCAGGAGTTGTGCCCCTGCTGCTGGTTCTGCACTGGAAACATGGAGCGGGGAGCCCTCTTCCCATCACCCCTGTCAATGCCACCTGTGCCACACGCCACCCATGTCACAGCAACCTCATGAACCAGATCAAGAACCAGCTGGCGCAGCTCAACAGCAGTGCCAAAGCCCTCTTTATTCTCTATGTAAGTCTCCCCCCAGGGTGCCAAGGAAGGAGGGAGGGAGGGGCTGGGCTTTGCTGCAGGGACCTGGGCTGGCGGGGCTGGTCAGGGAAGGGAAGGGAGGGGGACTGGTCCCACTACACCCAGACTCCCTCAGCTTCCTCCCCACCCCCTGGCCCAGGCTCCGCCACTTTCCTAGGGTGCCCAGTTAGATAGGGGCAGAGCTGCCCGGAGAAGGGGGTGCCTGGCACTTCTAGCCTTGGGATTCCTCCACCTTGTGGAGGGAGAGGCTGATGAGAGACAGAGAAGGAGGCAGTGAGGTGGACGGAGAGGTGCTGTTGGGAGAGACGGCAGGTTGTGGGTGACAGGGGTGCAGAGCTGCCCAGGAAGAGGATGAGTGCAGTGGGTGAAAGGGCAAGTGTGTGTGGTGCACACGTTGGAGGTGAGACTCTGTGTTTTCCTTTCTGTCCCCATGTGGTCCTGATGATTGTGATGAGGAGGATAATTCCTTGCATGGTATAGGCCTGGGTGCTTTACCAAGGGAATCCACACCCACAATTACTTCAGGCTCTCAGGACAGTCCTGAGATGCCTATAGGGCAAGTGATTGGGTCCTCATGCCACTGTGTTTGGGGTGGGGGGACTGAAGCCCAAGAGCTGACCCAGAGGCTTGGTGGCAGGGCTGGAACACCCGTCCCTGACTCCCATGTCACCTCCCCTCCGCCCCTCTGCTCCTCAGTACACGGCCCAGGGGGAGCCGTTCCCCAACAACCTGGACAAGCTGTGCAGCCCCAATGTGACCGACTTCCCACCCTTCCACGCCAATGGCACGGAGAGGGCCCGGCTGGTGGAGCTGTACCGCATCATCGCATACCTGGGCGCCTCCCTGGGCAACATCACGCGGGACCAGAAGGTCCTCAATCCCAGCGCCCACAGCCTGCACAGCAAGCTGAACGCCACGGTGGACGTCATGCGGGGCCTCCTCAGCAACGTGCTCTGCCGCCTGTGCAGCAAGTACCACGTGGCCCACGTGGATGTGGCCTACGGCCCGGACACCTCAGGCAAGGACGTCTTCCAGAAGAAGAAGCTCGGCTGTCAGCTCCTGGGGAAGTATAAGCAGGTCATCGCTGTGATGGCCCAGGCCTTCTAGATGGGAGGTCTCATAGCGCACAGTGACCTGAGATCTTAGACTTAGGTGGCTCTCAAACTGTGGCTGGGGCCCAGAGCAGTGCCAAAGCCAAGTGGCGGCTGCTCACAGACCCCGAGGGGTTCCTGGCCAGTCTACTCCCCTCCAGGGTGGGCTGTGATGAAGCCAAGCAGAGCCAAAACTCCCAGAGGGAAAACCTATATATGGCACCAACTAGAAGAAGGCACCCCTTCTTCTGGGAGACTGCAGCCAGGCACCCGGTGTCGGGCTGGATTTCGGCCCCTTCTCATCCCCTCAGCCAGGGTCTTCGTGAGCAAACCACACAAGTTGCCTCCGGCGACCCTGACCATGGGGCAAGACAGCAGGGGTCGGGGGCATTGCCTGGCCCCCAGCAGAATGACGACTATCAGTGCCTTCGCTGCCCCTTCGGTAGACCTTGAAAGGTCTGGTTGGAACTCAGGCAGCCCAGAGGGGCTGGGATCCTGAAGGATCCTTGGCCCCTACAAGTATGGTGAGTGGAAGGCTAGAAAGGGAGCTCTGGTTTGAGATGCTGCCTTGTCTTGGGCGTGATTGGAGAGCTCAGGCCTAGGACTGTCAGGTGGAAGGTTCCAGAAGGAGGTCGCTGGCCTTCAGGCTCCTGGGGAGGCAGAGAGGCCACCTTCAGGCCTGGGAAGGAAGAGAGGCCCTTGAAAGTCTCGACGGGCTCTTCTTCCTTGAGCCCGCAGTCTGTCCTGCTGTCCCGGATGGCTGGGGTCTGGTGGCTGGACCTGGAGGCGGGGTGTGGGGAGGTGGACGGGTTGCAAAGTCAGGTGAGGAGGTTCTGAGGGGACCCAGAGTCTTGTGGGCAAAGGGTCTGTAAGGGAGGGGTGGATGGAGGAGTTCAGAGTGGCAGCTCACATCTGAGGCCCACGGAGGCCCCGTGAGGTCACACAAAGGTACTTGAGGGGCACCAGAGGCCATCGCTGGTCCCTGGAGCAAGGGGACAGCAGAAGTTGAGGTCAGGGTCTCAGGAAGCCTGAGATCCAAGGGTGCTGTGTGTCTGACCCAGCATGATTGTCTATTTATTTTGATGCCCTATTTATATTAACTTATTGGTGCTTTATATAGCAAAGTTAATTCCCCTTTCCCTGCTCCCTCTCCAACAGAAATAATATGATGGCTCCTTCTGCAGGAGCCGGGGCCAGGCCTTAGCAGGGCCTGGTCTGGAAGTCGAAGATGTTACAAGTGGGATAAGCCTTACGGGTGAGGCTCAGAGAAGGGTCAGGAGCTGAGAGAACTGGTCAGTCTGGGAGGGGACGGGGGACCCGGCTCCAACCCCCACCCTAACGGTAACTGGCTCTGGGGCTATCGGGACCCTGGCTGCAAGGCAGGCTGGGCCAGTCTGTGGAGTGGCCAAGGGGCCTTTTCCCAGGGCCACCATGTTGCTTGGCTCCAAGGGGTCCATTCAACACTGTGTTGTCTGGCGCCCCCTGGAATTGTGCTGTTGGAGGCAACATTCACCATGGAGATGGCACCCCTGGAGCAGTGAGCAAGGCAGCCCTGGTGGCCCACCTGCTGCTGTTTCCTTGTCCTCACGCTGACTCTAGACTAGCAGTCTAGGGGCCCTGGAACAGTCCTGATCAGCACCCAGCGGGGAAGTGCCTTCTCGGGTGGCCTGAACACCCACAGAGGGCGAGAGGACCTGGCTGGACCTCAGGAAGCTGGACGGCCCAGGGAGGAGGCCCCTGCTCTGGAGGGGAGGACGAGGAGGCCCTGGGATGCAGACCAGGAAGCTGTGGTCCCTCCTGCCCCACCTCCCCCCACACCCCCACCCATGTCTGGGCTCCCAGGCAGGGAACCTGATCCTTTCCTTTGTGCTGGGGCCAGGCTAGTGGAGAAACGCCCTCTAGTCTGGGAGCAGGGGAGGAGGGCCCAGAGCTGGGGCAGCTGCTAAGAGCAGGGTTCTGGCGTCTTCTCAAACCCTGAGCGGGCAGCGAGCCTAGCCGTTCAGCCAGCACGATTTTGGTGCTTTGCACTCACTTTGCTCCCCTCTGCCTCCTCCGAGCACTTTACCCGTGGCCATCGGAGGGCAGGTGGGCAAGGCAGCAGCCAGGCCCTGAGGCCTGGGGTCGGGGGCTGGAGGTGGGAGTTGTCCGTCCCGTTGGCAAGACTGTTTTGTGGCGGGTGGTGGAGGAGACCACGATGGTTACGTTTTCCAACACTGTCTTAACTGAGGGTTAAGACACTGAGGGTCACGCTCAGCCTTGTCCAGGATCTCAGCCTGCTGTCCCCCGTCGCTCTGCTCCTTCAGTGAACGTGGCTTGGAAGGCTTGGAGCCGGCTGGTCTCCTTTCATCTCATCACCCCGTGGACGCAAACTCCCCGTGCCAGGCCCACCTGGGCAGCCTCTGAGGCTCGGGGACCAAGCGATTCTTCTCCCCCAGGCGCAGCCCCGGCTCTGCCCCTCACCCTCATCCTCAGTGCTCTTTGTAGAACCTGTCTGGCAGATGGGCACCCACTTTGCACAGCATCTCTGAATTTTGGAGCCTTTGTGTGGAAAAAAGCTTTGCAGGGCAGGAAGCTGTCCACTTCCTCCTTTATCTGGTTTTGACCCACACCTGCATCCTGGGTCACGGCCCCAGCCCGAGGAGGAGGGAGAGGCCGGCAGGAGAGGAGGGGTTAGGACAGTCCTTTTGCAGTTTATCGAAGGAGGGGTATTGGGGACCTTATTTATTTAAAAAATTTTTAAACGAGAAAGCACCACTATTTATTTGTCTCTCCTCCTCCTCGTCCTTCTCCCCCTCTCCTTGTCCCCTCCTTGGGGATGTCTCCCCGATAGAAGCAGTCCAGCTCTGCCTCGCTGGCTCTCCAGAATAGACATAGCGTGTGGGGCTGGAGACCAGAACCAAGTGAGAGGTTAATTTCCCTTCAGATGGTACAGATGCTCTTACTTCCGGATTGCCGCCCCCCTCCACCCCCCTGCCTGTCCCTCGCCCACACCCAGTACCTGGGCGTCACTCCCATCCACACTGCTAGCTCCGTGCATCCTTCCGTGTTTCCCTCCTTCCTTTCTACTGGAAAGGACTTGGCCTTGGGGGACAAATTCCTCTTTGATGAATGTACCCTGTGGGAATGTTTCATACTGACAGATTATTTTTATTTATTCAATGTCATATTTAAAATATTTATTTTTTATACTGAAGGAATACTTTTTTAAAAAGAAAAAAGAGAAATTAATAAAGAATCTACTCTTGGCAAGCTTTCCAGATTGTATTCATGTGGGGAGATGGGGCTGGAGGGGCCGGGACCGTCTCTGTCCTGGGCGCCCAGCTGGGTGGGGCTCTGCCAGGCCAGGGGCGGGCGGGTGGGAAGAGGGGGTGCTACCACCGGGCAAGGGTGCCGGCATGGGTGAGGGCGGGGTGGGCAGAATGTTGGCACAGACAGGACAAGGTGGGTGGGGCTCCAGATCATGGGGTGCCACCAGGAGGTCCTGTTCGGAATCACGCAGGACACTGGGGCCAGAACCAGGGCTTCTGTTGGGCTCTTCTGGGCCTGAGCAGCTCTCCCACTGCAGACACTGCTGTCCCTGTTCCTGCCTCACACCTGGGGACACCCTTTCCCTGCAACCTTCTTCCCAGCCTCCTGGGACCCCTTCCTTGGGGAACAAGAGAGTTTGGAACCGAATGGTCACAGACACAGGGACTCTGGAGCAGCCGCCAGTCTCTCCCCGGTGCTTTGCTGGGGTCCAGGGCTCCCCCAGCTGAGATTCCTTTAGGGGTGTGGGCAGTTTTCTGAGAGCCACCTACGTGCTCTTTCGTGAATGTTTGTGTCAGGTCGTGTGTAGGTTTCCAAAGGTGCGTAGGATAGAGTTCATGCCTCTGGAAGCTCCAAGGCGAGTGGGACAGTGAGTGAACACGTGTGTGTGTGTGTGTGTGTGTGTGTGTGTGTGTGCGCTCATTGATGGAAGAGGCACAGAGGAGGTGCTGAGCCAAGGCGGAGAGAGCGCTCACTGCCCGGTGTCAGCAGGGCGCTCAGGCTGAGGTCCGCTGCTTTCTGTGCCATGAAGGGCCTTGACTCACAGCAACACTGGCCTCACCTGGGGATGATCAGGAAGGTGGCATCACTGCCTCTTATTAAAGGGCAGATTTCAATTCAGCAAGTCTTAGGTAGGGAGGGGGCAGATTCCTGCTGAATTGAAATCTGCCCTTTAATAAGATCGCAGGTGATCCGAGTGCACGTTAAAGCCCAAGAAAGGCCGCCCTACCCTCCTTCCACCTCTCCTCCTGAGTCGACCAAGACGCCAAGTGTAAGTCACCAAGGGCCGCAGGGCGGGCAGCTGCCTGGGAGGGAGAGGCCGGCGGCTTCTGGGAGCCCCCAAACCCACAGCTGTTTCAGACTTTTTCTCCTGAAGCTCCTGGCAGGGAGGGGGCAGGCTGGCTGAATCCCCCCTCCAGGCCACACCCCCAGCGTCCCCCACTTCTCCTCTCGTGGGAGACAAGGTTGAAGCTTTTCAAAAGAAACCTTTGCTAGAAAACTAGAGGAAAACAAAGCAAACACCAAAGCCCAGACAGGAGGGAAGTACAGGGATATCAGATCCTAAATGCCATCCTGGGGGGCTGGCTGGGCTGCCCGGCCCTCGGGGTCTTCCCTCACCTCTGTGGGGAGTTCTCACCCCAAGAGAGGGAAGGTGTTTTGTTCTCTGCCCTGCCCTGGCCAGAGAGAACACAGGGCGGTTAATTGGTCATTGGGTGATCCTCCCGTAGGAGGTGAAACAGTCGGTGGGTGGGAGGAAAGGAGGCTGCCACTCTGCTGGGAAGGCTGTGCCCTTGAGGCCTGGGTCCTCGCCGTGCTGCCACATGCAGTCCTGTGACCCTCCAGAGTGAACTCAGCTCTCTTATCTGTGAAACTGCAAGAGGAATTGGTGATGAATGCCATCCTATCTACTTCACGAGGCTGCCGAAAGGCACCGGAGAGCAGGGAACTCGAAACGCTGTGTGAATTGGCACGGCCGGCCCATCAGTAGGTGGAGATGGAGAAAAGAGAACCCAGTGCCTCAGACCCCGGAGCCGTCTCTTCAGGGGAAAGGGGGTCCTCCCCCACAGTGAGTGCAGGAGGGAGGAGCTGACAGCTCTGAGTCCAAGGCTGTGGGGCTAGGCTGATGAGGAAGAGAGGGAGCAGGGCGGACAAGCTTTCAGTGAATTGCTCCTCCGACAGTACCCTGAGTCGCAGGCCTGGAGGAGTCCAGCCCAGAGAGGAGCCAGGGGCAGCCCAGGTACCCAACTGAGCCTTCTCCCAACCTGGCTCTCGGGAGGTCAACAGGACAGGAGAGACACCCCCTCCCCCTTACCAAGAAGCCAATTGTCAACAGCTATCCCACTAGAGGCACAATCCCACAGGCTCTGTAATGACCCTGCACTTTACAGTTTACAAAGCATTTTCTCACCCATCAGGAGATCCTCCCAACCATTCTGAGATGGGACTACATTACTAGTCCATTTTACAGATGAGGAAACTGAGGCCCCAGGAGGCTAAGGGACTCTCCTGACATCCATCACTCAGCTTGTTGAGAGAGGCTCCTTATATTTGCTCATCCTTACATTCATCATCTGTCCACTTACCTTGTCAAGACTCTATGAGCCAGGCTTTAGACCCAAGGAGCTCAAGGGTCAGCGGTGGAAGAAAGAATTTCCCAGGTCACCTCTGCCCTAAGTTCAGACTAGGCAGAAGGAGAATTATATTATCATGCTAAACAACCACATTTTCAGCAATAAAATTAACATCGTAATGGAAACAGTATATATTTATTTCCTTATTTATAGTCCTCTTTGTCCTAAACAGCATGCAAAGCATCTTGCAACAGAAGGCACGTCATAAAAATACTGATAAAATAAAGAGAATCAACATCGGAGAAGACAGAGACAGAGTGAGAAAACTAGGACCACAGAGAGAAAGAAAATAAATGTTTCAGATCACAAGGGGCCACATAATTATCATGGCTGAGCTTCAGAGTTGGCTCTGAGATTCCTGGCAGCTAAAGGAAAAAGGGAAATGTGATCTATTATGCAAATCTCATATTCAGAAAGGAGGAGGCTTTCTAGAGCCTCAGGGAAAACAGAGCCTGTCCTGGGACTGGGTTCTGAAGAGGATTCCTCCCTTGAGACCCACGGGGGTAGTGGGTGATGTGATGGGCCCTACTGCAGTGAGTGAATTCCTAGGGGTTGTTTCTGCAGCGGTCTTTGCAAAAGCTAATGCTTAGCATCCGATGCAGCCCAGTGACAGGGATTCTACAAGAGCCCAGGACGACACAGTTACAGACTGGGGCTCTGGCCCGACCCAAGAGTGGACTTCTGAGTCCTGAGGTTGCAGCAGGGGCTGAATAGGCCTCAGAAGCACCCCCATCCCCAGAATTTTGAAAAACCTTTTTATGGATGTATAATATGCCTATAAAATGGACATCAGATGACTTCCTCCCTCCTGGAAGATTCTGTGAGGCTGGAGTGATGCCGGGTGGTACATGAGGAGAAGGGTGGGAAGGGTGCACCGTGATGCAGGCAGGGGTTTGGGGGTCGGTGGGCCTTGAGTCTCTGTCCTCGCCTCACTCCAAGGCCACTCAGGTCCCCTGGGGTCCCTGGCTTCAGCGTCCAGGACACTTCCCGTGCCCCCTCCTGCCTGAGCAGAGCCCAGCTTGAATCTATCCCTTTGACTTGGGGGAAGCACCGCCCTGCCCTGGCCTCACTTCAGGGGCCAAATATTTCAATTATGAGGACGTGGTCAAGCCTGCCCAGTCCAGCCTCAATGACGGCGGTGAGGAGAGGGTATCTCTGGGGGGAGCGGTGGGCGGCGTGCAGAGGGAGCCGCAGACGGGAGAGGGGATGGGAGGCTGAGTGGGGTTTAGGGAGCAGACAGGCCTTCTCCGCTGGCTGAGAACAAAACCACCGGCTGGGAGGAAAATATGTGTGAGGCATTTTTGTAATTCCAAGAGGCTCGGTCCAGCTCCTGCCCAGATGGTCAATGAATCAAAGCCGGGAAGGGCTCTACCTGTCAGCAGGCTTTCTCCTGGCCCTGCTCACCAAGGCCCCACCTCTCCGACCCCAGCAGGCCAGCTGGAACCCTCCCAGTTCCCCAGAAGGACGGTTCTTCGAAGAAGAGTGTGTCACAGGCAAAGACCAGATGCGGGCAGCCCATGGGCAGAAGTCTTGGCATCCTCCTCTGCCTGCCCTGCTCCCCCGCCTTGGAGAGGGGCGTAGCCTGCATCGCCTGCTACAGTGGGTTGAATGGTGGCCCCAAGAAGATATGTCCGTGTCCTAATCCCTGGAACCTGTGTGATGGTGTCCGTATTTGGAAAAAAGAATCTTTGCAGATGTCATTAAGGATCTTGAGGTGAGATCATCTTGGATTTTTCAAGTGAGCCCTAAATGCAAGGACAAGTGTCCTTATAAGAGGCCCACAGAGGAAAGAAGAGGAGATGGTCACATGAAGGCAGAGGCAGAAATTGCAAGGATGCAGCCACACGCCAAGGAATGCCTGGGGCCACTAGAAGAGGGAGGGAGAATCCTCCCCTGGAGCCTTCCGAGGGAGTTCGGGCTTGCCAACCCCTTGATTTAGGACTTCCAGCCTCCAGATCTGTGAGAGAATAAATTGCTGTTTTAAGCCACCCAGTTTGTGGGAATGTGTTACAGCTGCCCTAGGACACTAACACATCCGTCTATCCCCTTGAAGGAGCCCTGCATTTTCATTTTGCAATCACATTGCTGGCCCTGCCCAACTTCACCTTCTCGGCTGGCCTCCCCAGTGCCCCCTGACCTCTGGCCATGTGGCTTGGTGGTCTGTTAAATGTCCCATCTTTTCACCGTTCTATACCTTTGCTCTGGCTCTTGCCTTTTGTCTAGAATGCCCTTCCTCCTTTGTTACATGGGAAATTCTTTGTGGTCCTTCAAGGCCCAGCTCAAATGTCGCCTCTTCCATGAAGTCTTCCTTGACTCCTTCAGTTTGACTGTCCTAAGTCCATTTAAGTCCATTGGAGTCCATTTTAGCTCCAATTGTATTTTTGCACAGGGCTCTAGAATTTGCCAAGCTTTTCCTTTATATGATCATGTTTCACAAGGATAATGATACCTACTGTTTTTTGTGCACCTACTATGCACAGAGCATGTACTAGGTAATAGAAATAATAGCTTCCATGTACTGAAGGCCCATGCCAGACACTTAACCATGTTACACTATGTAAAATGAGTGGAGCACAGACCGCCCGTGTCCACAGCCCTGGGAGCTAAGAAGTACAGAATCTTGGCCCTACCTTGGAGAGGCCCAAATGGAATCTGCATTTCAGTGTGATTCTCAGGGCATTCTGTTCATTCGAGTCTGAGAAGGGCTGACCTACAGCACCCAGCACAGGTACAGGGCTCTGACACCCTGGGTTTGAATCCTGGCTCAGTCCTCTGCAGCTGGAGGAGCTCAGGCAAGCTTCTTCCACTCTCTGGGCCTCATTTTCCCCCTCTGTCATGTGACTCTCCTACAGCCTTTGAGAGAAGTAGATGCCATAATGCCCGGCACATGGGGTAGGTGGCTTAGGTAGCATCTGAATATCCAAGTCCTAGCTACCTCCCCCTACCCTGCCCACAAGGGCCATCTGTTCTTGATTCATTTTGAGAACTTTTGAAAGCCCCCCGCCATGATGACCCTGCTAAGGGAAACCTCAGACCTCCTAGAGGCAGCAGAGGAGGTATTGGGGTGCAAGGGAGCCTTTTCGTCTTCCCCACTCCCACCCCTGGCCTGGGCTGGGGACCCCAATACCCCCGACTCAGTCCAGCCTGCCGCATCCTCTAGTTACCGCCCCTCACCCCAGGACCCCCGGGAGGTCCTGCTTCTCAGCAGCAGTGAACCCCCAAGGGAAGCGCTGGAGGAGGGGGAGCCGGGCGTGAGGTCAGCCCCAACGTCAGCCCCTCTCACTTTCCCTGGAGGAGGCCGCTGTGTGGGTTCCAGCCCTGGGGGAGGTCTGTCCCCGCTCCAGGGCCAGACCACAGGCAGCCACGCTGGGCTGCTGCCAGGCGGGGGGGAGGTGTTCTCAGCCCCCAAGCTCCTCTCCGTCTGGCCCTCAGGACCCCTCCCCAACCCCAGATCCAAGCAACCACCAAGGGCTCTTCCAAGCAGGTGAGGTCATTCTCTCCACCAGACCAGCCTGATGCAAAGAAGTCAGCCACCCGCGTGGCAGGATTCCCACACCCCAAGTCCCTGGTCCAAATCTTCTCTCCCAGCAGCAGCCCTGGGCCCCCCATTCCCTCCACTTCATTCCCTCCAAGGGGTCCTCAGGAGTTGGCCCCAAACACCTGTTGGGGGAACAGACCCCCTGACCACCCTCCAGAGTCTGCGTGGGTCCATGAGGACAGGCCCAGAGTGGGTGGGCCTTTGAACAAGCTCAGGGCACAGACAGGTGCCAGAACCCCTGGCTCCAGGCATCATTCTCTGCCTCCAGAACTCAGGCTGCATTGACTAGGTTTATTCTGTGCTCACAGCTTTTATCACAGCTTGGCCAAGACAAAGGCTTTCTTCCACTTTTTAGGGTTTCCCAGTCATACCGGTCGGGATGCCCAGAATGTTTTTGCCAAAGGCCTGGGGAGGTTCGTGGGCCTCTGGAGGGTGGGTGAGTACAGGATCCCCCAGGAGACCTTTGAGGAGGTTCAAATCTCAGAGTTAGTCAAAAGCAGTAGATCTCAGCTGGGGTGATTTCGTCCCAACTCACACCTCCCCCGGCCCTGGGACATTTAACAACATCTGGAGACATTGCTGGCTGTCACATAGAACTAGTGGATGTGCTCCTTACTGGCATCCAGTGGGTAGAGGCCAGGGGTGCTGCTAAACATCCTATAAACCACAGGACAGCCCCCCTTGCAAAGAATCATCGGCCCAAGTGTCTATGGTGTGGAGGCTAAGCCCAGGTCAAAACGAATCCATCAATCAACCCATCATCTCTCAGCATCTAATCTGCTCCCAGAAGATGCAGCCCCCCGAAACTGACTGGATCCGCAGCTTCAGGCCTTGTGTGTGAGCACATGCATATACACACACGTGCACACACACAGGAAGTAATCCGAGAGGTCAACAACAATGCAAGTTCACACACAGACGTGGTGGGCAGCCTTGGAAAGCTCAGAGGATGGGGAGGCAGGAAGCCTACATCCTGGTTCTGGGCAGGCGTCTCCGTTACTGTGTGCTCTGGACCTGCCACTTTACCTCTCTGAGCCTCAGTTTTTGCATCATAGAGATTGGTTTAGGGGAGCACAGGCTTGCAGCCAGACTGCCCTGGGATTGGACCCTGGCTCTGGCCCTCACCAGCTATGGGAACCTGGGCTCCTTACTTCCCTCTCTGAGTCCCCATTTCCTTGTATGTAAAATGGGGACCCCATGTCCTACCTCACAGGGCTGCTGGGAAGATGAAAGAAGATAGTACACAGAAGGTGCCCAGCCCAGTGCCACCACCTGGCAGGCATTGCATGATGGCGCTCTTCCCTGACACTTCCGAGGTTCACACCAACACAGAGTCTCCACCAGGGTTGGCACACTATGACCCACCAGCTTAGGGTTGCAGATAAATCCAGGATGCTACCATTCAAATTTAACTGGATGTCCGGTATTTTTATTTGCTAAATCTGGTCCGCTGTCTGTTTTTGTAAATAAAGCTTTATTGGGTCACAGCCTCGCCTGTTCATTGACACATTGTCTCGGTCTGCTTTTTGTGCTACAATAGAGTCAGTATCCAACAGAGACCTTAATGGTCTGCAAAGCCTAAAATAGTTAGTATCTGACCCTTTACAGAAAAAGTTTGCTGAGCCCTGGGCTAAGTTGGGAAATGATTGCCTCAGGGTGGTGGGGGTGTGTGTCTGGAGCCCAAGGAGGAACTGCCCCTCTTTCTGGGCAGTGGGTGGAAAAGGTATGTGCAGAGGATGGTGGGCCCTTCTGATTACCTTGCTGGCTGCAGCCTGCAAGACATCAGAAAGAGCCTTGGCCTCAGGGGACAGGGGCCTGGGTTCTAGACCCGGCCCTCCGCTGACTTTTGATTGACCTTGGCAAAGTCCTTTCCCCTCTCTGGGCCCAGTTCTTACTTCCTTCATTTGTTCAACAGATGTTCATTAAACGCATGCAATGTGGCACATGCCACCGGACACGTGTCCCTGCTCTCACGCGGCTTCAATTCAAGCTGAGGTGAGAGAAAATGAACAAGCCCACACGTCCCCAAGCTGGTGTCAGCAGGTGAGGAAATTACGAGGATGCTGTGGCAGAGCTGGGTGGCGGGAGGTGATGTTTGAGTGGAGACCGTGATGGAGGCAGAGCCTCGATTGCCTCGCCTGCTACCTCCTCGGGGCTGCCCCGGCTGCATAGGGCAGGAATGGGTCAACTCTGGCCAAGAGGCAACATTTTTTTTAAACCCCTTTGTGTAAGACCCCTAAGAGAGGGGCCTTTCATCTCACCTTCTGATTTGGAGAGGAGAGGCCGCTGGCCAGTAGGGCTGCCGCCTGGGGGGATGGCGGGGGTTGGGAGGGGGGTTGGGTAGTGGAGGAAGGCCCGAATTCTGACCAAGGCCAGCAGCTACCTCCCTTCCTGTTTTCCTGAGCCCATTCCCAGGAGTGTCCTGTCCCAAGCCCACAGCTGGCCAAACTGGCCTGATCCCAGTGGCCAGGCCAGGGGACCAGGAGGGCTGTGCTACAGGGGCTTCCTGCAGGGCACAGCTCAGACCCTCGGGCCAACCAGCAGCCCTGGGCAAAGTGGGCCAGAGGCTCCTCCCAGCCTTGGCTTGTCCTCCTCCAAGGGCCTGACCCGGATGTCCTGGGAGGTAAGGAACCCGGCCCAGCCCTGTCTGGATGGGAGCGGTGGTTGATAGGAACTGTGACAGCCGTCAAACCTGGCATATAGCCCCACCCGTGCTCCCTGTGCCCCTAGAACCCCCTGCAACATTGTTTTATTCCCTCTTCCACAGAGGAGCCTCTCAGTTCTGAATTCTTTCCTCTGGACTGTTTTTTCTGCTGGATTAATCTGATGAACAGATTACCAATGATTATGGCTTGATGCTGTGCCAGGGGTGCTGGTGGCCCAGTGGAGACACCACTAGGTCACACATTTACATTTTAATTGGGGTCTTCGGAGCCCTAAGGCAAATGAGTGACTAATGGTGGAATTTTAGACACATGGCAAGTCAGTGGGGGGATAAGACCCTTGGATTATAGTGTGTATAAAAAAATATTTCCTTACAGGTGAGCAGGGCTATAAAATTTACTAATGTAAAACTCATCTCATAGGCATTCATTTATTTAATTTCCTAATAACCCGATTGGAGAGGCAGGTCTCATTTGAGGCTTTCATTCACATATTATTCAGTGCCTGGCTCTGTGCCGGCTACTAGAGCCGGGGGTGTGGGTGCGTGAAAACACAAGAGCCGTTTTACAGGGAGGCCATGTGGTCACTGTAATACAGAAGACAACTGACTCAAAAGAGGCAGTGAGGAGGAAATGGAGGCTCAGAGATGCGGTGCGCATCCCAGCAAGGGATCAGCATGGCCCACTGGGGATGGGGGGATCCACTGCTCTCCACCCTCAGGGGAAGCTCACTGGTGTTCAGAGAATGAAAGGACTTTGCATCAAAAAAGTTTGGGAAACTCTGGGTTAATCAAAATCAAAAAGATGTCTTCGTTGTGGGACTTCTCAGAGCCTTTAGGACAGTCAGGTGGGACGGGCGAGTGCAGCATGTCCATAGATCTTTCATAACTATATTCTGTGGACACGGTCTGGGAAATGCTGATCTGCCCACTTCCTTTAATGTCCTGTTAGGCATCTTTCCCAGAGGCCGCTGCCTGCCTGCCCCACACGAATTCTGTCTGCAGACCTTTTGTCTTCCGCTTCCCTAGACTTCTGGCACGACCTGGGCTTCCTGAACAAAAAGGGAGACGGAGGGGAGTCAACAAGGCACAGGTCTTTCTGCCCCAAATCTCAGCTTCATCTCACACCTGCTAAGCCAGGGACCGGAGCTAGACTCCAGGGCAGGGCACATGGCACCCTTGTGAGGGGTCCTTGCAGAGATGCCCCCAGCCACACTAGGCATGGCCCCGGGGGCCCTAGTCAAGGCTGGGGCCCGAGTAATCTTTCTAAAACACAAATCAGCCGATGCATCTTCTGCTTAAAACCCTCAGTGGCTCCCCAGTACCCTCAGGAGCAAGTCCAAAGTCTTACCTTGTGCTCTGCCCACCCCTGAGCCTCATTCCCCATCACTTCCTGCTTTATTCTCCAGCAAAACCAAACTGCTTGTGGTCCCCAGGACATGCCATGCTTATTCCTGCTTCCCTGCCTCTGTATATCCAGTCTCCGTGTCTAGCGCATCCTTCACATTCTTTTTCCTCTGTATCATTTCATCCTCCTGAGAAGCCTCCTAATTGGGCCTCTTCTCCTGTGAGAATTCTCCCCGCACCCCCAAGCTGGTGTCTCCCCCATATTCTTTTTTTTTTTTTTTTTTTACGAATATATGTGTTCTTTATTAGGATGCTCACAAGAATGACACATTAGCACTGTCCTTCTGATGTGATAGAGAATACATACATCTGACCCACATCATGGCAGGAAATAGGCAGGGGTAAGGGCTCTCAGAGCTGGTACCAAGTGTCTACTGAAGAAATCTCCATTCACCAAAGCAAGGATGTTCCCTTGAATTCCATCATCTCTGCTGTAGCTCCCAGTTCTCCATGACTGGCCCAGAATCCTCCATTCCAGAACCTCTTGCCACACCTTCAAGACCTAGGTCAACTGTCCCATGTCTCACTCACCAAGGCGCCTCTGGAATTTTGCAGCATATCTCTTTGGTATGTTGCTGCCCTGCCACCCTCAGAGGCATAGGTGGGAGTTGGGGGGAAATATATTACCAAAAGCAAACAGCAGGGGTACATCAGAAACTGACTCTTGGGACATACACCCAACAACTTCACAGAATACATGTTTCCTCCCCAAATGATACATAATGCCCTAGAGAACAAAGGAAACCCCTTGATTATTCAAACACGATCCTGTATGCTGGGCACAAGGGATACAAAGTGGACAGTGTTTACTTCCATCATGCCCTGCACAGTAGGAAGTTGGCACCTGAAAGCTGGAACCAAATCTCTACCTTGGCTCTTCCCTGCCTTTGAATGGTGTCAACCACCCTGCTTCCACCTGTTCTGGGCATGCATTTTCCAAAAGGGAGGATAAGATGGCAGAGAGAGAGTGGAAGTGGAGATTACAGGAGAGGCTGGGGAGGAGATAACAACCTAAAAACAAGACAAAAACAATACAAAAATACAAAAACCAAATTGAGCACTACAATATTTTATAACAATAGAAGGTAGCTGGAAATACTATATGCTAACAGACAAACGATACATAACCCCTGGGGTAGGAGTCAGCAGCAGGGAGTTTGGCAGAGGCCACCTGTTTAGACTAAGAGCCTTTCAATGGACTGTTGGATGGATTGGATCTGCTGCTTCAGTTGTGAGCCTTCTTTGATGGTGACAGAACAGGCGATGACAGGCCTGGAGACCCCACAGGCTCGCCCCAGGGCCTGCTTGGAGCGCACAAACACGTAGGGCACATTCTTGTCCTCACACAGCAGTGGGAGGTGCAGGATGATCTCCAGGGGCTCGGCGTCTGCAGCCATCACAATGAACTCAGAGATGCCTCTGTTGAGGGTTTCGGTGACCTCATTGGCTCCTTTTCGAAGCTGCTTGTAGTTACATGACTGCTGAACGAGGTCCAATAGTTTCTTGGTGAGGTGGGCAACTGCAAGAGGGTAGGCCTTCGGATTTACATCGGCCTCAGTCATTGAGTCCACCTCGGCGGTCTCCTGCCTGATGCCGCAAGGACCTCCCCCATATTCTAAGAAGTGATCTTATATGTGTCTATCTCCCCAGCTACACCGCCCCCTGTTCTATCCCTCTGAGTCCTCAGAGCTGTACAGAGGACCATTCCACAGCCGGCACTCACAGATGTGTACCAACTCCTATGTATCAGGAGACACATGGGGTCCCCAGTGGGGAGTGCAGGACCACAGGCAGGCTGTGTGGCTTTGGGCAAGTTCCTGGACCTCTCTGTGCCTCTGTCATCTTATGTAGGTTGTGGTCACTCTGAGTTAATAGACGTATAACATAGAACAATGTCTGGCCTGTGCTAAGAAATATGCCTGTTATGCTATGCTGACAATGGTGGCATCAATACCAGTGTCCCTGTGCTAGCTCTGTCACTGACTGGCTGGCCGTGGGCAAGAGCCTTTTCCTGGCTGAGACTCAGTGTCCCCAACCTCAAAACAAGGCCATAGGATGGTTGATCCCTGTAGTGGGTTGAATGGTGGTCCCCCAAAAAGGTACATCCACATCCCAGAACATGTCACTGTGACCTCATCTGGAAAAGGTTTCTTGCAGATGTAATAAGTCAAGGATCTCTAAATGAGATTATTCTGGATTATCCAGATAGGTCCTAAATCCAATGACAAGTGTCCTTATAAGAGAAAGGCAGAGAGGGAATTCCCTGGTGACCTAGTGGTTAGGATTCTGGGCTTTCACTGCTGTGGCCTGGGTTCAGTCCCTGGTCGGGGAACTGAGATCCTGCAAGCAGCACGGCATGGCTGAAGGAAAAAAAAAAAGAGGGAGCGAGAAAGGCAAAGGGAGATTTGAGACACACAGGCAAGAAGGCCATGTGAAGACAGAGACAGAGACTGGAGTGATGCAGCCACAAGCTAAGGAAAGCCTAGAGCCATCTTCTAGAAGCCACCTGGAAGAGGCAAGAAAGGATTCTCCCTCAGAGCCTTCGGAGGGAGCATGGCGCTGCCCACACCTTGATTGCAGACTTCTGGCCTCCAGAACTGTGGGAGAATAAATGTCTACTGTTTTAGGTCACCCAGTTTGTGGTCATTTGTTACGGGCAGCCACAGGAAACGAACACAATTCCTAAAAGGTTCACCTAGCTCCTGTGAGAACTGACCCAGAGATTCTCATTATTATCAGATATGTTCTCCATGGGTAGCCCCAGGGTCCCTGAAGTCTGAGAAGGAGAAACCCTATTCCTTCTCTGAGATATTGATCCTGGGACACTTAACACTTCCTCCCTCATCATCCCTTAATAACCCATCAATACCTGTGGTGGTTAGAGCTGGAAGAGTCTTTTGAGATCCTTCCTCATGCCTCTGCACCTTAGCATAGGCTATTCCCTCAGGCAGAAATGCTATTCCCTGTTGCTTCCATCTGCCACTTGACTACTCAGTCTCCCAGTGGGCTCAGACATCCCCTTCTCAATGAAACCTTCTTCAAACGCTCACCCACCAGCTGCCTGGCAGAGTAAACCCTTAGCCCCTTGTCCTGATGTTGCAGGGGCCATGTCTTTATTCATTTCTCTATCATCAGCATCTAACTCAATCCCCAGCCCTGAGCAATCACTCAAGCCACTTGTGCTGATGCGAAGGCAGGCTCCCATCAAACACCCGCAGCATCCAGGTTAGGAGACCAAGCCTGGGTTTGCTCAGGGCCACTCAGAGGATGGCCTGGGAGGCCCTTGACAGTGGAGCTGAGAACTCTGGCTTCAGCCACTTCCAAGTGACTGTACCTCTCTGAGTCTCGGTTTCTTAATCAGTTAAAAAAAAAAAGGAAAAAGAATGTACAGCAAACCTCAAAGGGATGAGAAAGTGCTTGTGCAGCATTTCAGAGTTACAGCTGTTGTCTTGGGGCTGTGGCCGCTGCCGTCAGGCTGGGACCAGACCTGTGTGTCTCTGTCATCCAAACACAGCGGGGTCTGCCTGGGTGTGCTCATGTCCTCAGCCTGTAACCCTTTCTGGGGTAATGAGTTCCATACGTTTATCTTTGCTGGGTACTGTGAATTCCTGTTTATCCAGAGACCCACAGAAATAAACACAATACTCAAATGACCAGAATTTTCCATCTCAGCATGTTCAAGGATAACCCCAGTCACAGCTATCCCCTGGGCCTTGCGAGACCCTGAGTGCGCATCACATACACGTCCCCCCAACCCCCATCCCTGGCATGTTTGGTTGCATTTCACCATTTGGTGGGGCCAGTTATAGAACTGCAGACCACAGGAGCTAGAAGGGCCTCAAAGAAACCCCTGTGGGTTTCAAACTGGGCCCTGAGGAGCCCTGGGGGGCGGGGAGGTGACCCAGGGCTATTTGCGGGAGTGGGGAACGAGGCACGCTGAGAAGGCAGAGCTCAGGGTTTTACATATTGGGCTATCACATGAGATTTTCCTTTAAGGAGGGGGGTTTCTTTTGCTAAAAACAAAATAAAAACACCCGTAAAATGTCAGAAACCACCAACAAGGTTCAAATCTTCCTCACTTGACAAAGGAAACCTCTGGAGCCCTGAGCACCTTAGCAGAGGTGGCCGATTGTGCACTGGTTGCTGGATCCTGAGGTCTGGCCTGAGCCCATAGGGGGCAGTGGGCTTCCCACCATCCTATGCCTAGATTCCTGCCAAATCAGAACACCCTCTGCCCTGCCCACCCCCCGGGCGGAAGTTGACTGGGCTTCCCTCGTGTATCCCAGACTGACCTCCTTCCAGCTTTGAAGAAGAGGACCTGCTCGGGGACCAGGGGTTTGGTAAACACGACTGTGGTCACTTTCCCCATCCAGGTCATCTCCTCCTGCAGGGAGGGTCCTGCCCACACGGCCCCCCGCCCCTCCTCCTTCCCGTGGAGCCAGCAGTCTGGACATCTGCTGGCATGTGGGTCAGAGATTTGTGCTCGGGAAGAGCCGGGAAGCGGGGGGTGCGGCCGGGCAGCAGGTGGTTTCCCGAGGAGTGGTTCAGTCGTGTGCGAGTAGCGCAGGGCGGTCACAGGCAGCCCCACTGACCAGGGTCGGCTTAGTGATGTGCTGAGCTGAATTCTCAGAGCCTCACTCCCTCGGTGTGTGTGTGTGTGTGGGTGTGTGTGGAGTCCCTACCATGTGGGGTCCCAGAGGTGAGCAAGACCCAGTGACCCTCCAGGAGCCTGCGGTCCAGCGGGAAGACAGACGTGGAGGCACTCAGATGCTGTGCTATTTAGGGGGGCGCTGGGAGCTGGAATATAACAAAAAAGGGGGTGTGTGAATGAGATGGGGGGGTGGGGTAGGGAGGGACTCCAGGGAGAGTGACATTGAATCTGGGAGGAATTGGAGTAAGCCAGGCAGAGGAGCAGGAAGAATGGTGTAAGAAGACAGAATGACTGAGACAGATGATGACATTAGGTGAGATGATGCATGTATGACGCTTAACAAACATGCAGGCCACGGGCGCTCAAAAAATGACAGTGATTCTTGTAATTCCTTGTCTAGAATGACGGAATCATGGCTCTCAGGGGATCTAAAAGGTCATCTAAGCCAGTGCTTCTCAAAAAGGAAGGGGGGAAATGGGTGTGATTTTGCCCCAGGGGACACTTGGCAATGTCTGGAGACATTTTTGATTGTCACAAAGATTGGGTAGGGAGGGCTGTGCTGCATTAGAGATAAAGGCCAGAGATGTTGCTGAAAATCATACAGGTGCTAAGGGTGGGCCTCAACTCAGTGTCAGCCACACCAAGGTTGAGAAGCCCCACTCTAGGCTCACTTCCCTCAGACTTCCCTCCCTCTCTGAGCCACCTCCACCAACTGACTGTCAGGTCTGCACTTGAGCACACTCCAGGGACAGGGAGCTCATTACTGCCAGGCAGCCTGTTCTGTCCATAAGTTCAGCATACTCACAGTGTTCCTTTTCACCATGATTTGAAATCCCTTCTGCACGTTCCTATAACCTGCAAGCATTTGTCCTAGTTCTGACCCTGGAACTAGCCTAAGTTGAGCATCTGCTTCAGATGCCTTCTAATGTTTGTGACACTTCTAATGTTTGTGAACCTTCAAATGTTTGTGAACCTTCTAATGTTTGTGAACCTTCTAATGTTTGTGACACTTCAAATGTTTGTGAACCTTCCAATGTCTGTGAATCTTCCAATGTTTATGAACCTTCAAATGTTTGTGAATTTTCAAATGTCTGTGAATCTTCAAATTCTTGTGACTCTTCCCTGTTCCAGGCCCCTCCATGTGATCAGGAAGCTTGACCTGGGACGTGGGGTGGTCCCCTGCCTGTATGAAAAGCACAAGGATCTCAGCACCCCTACTTGGGAGCCAGCAGGGCCAGGCCCGAGGAGCCTTGTGTCCCTGGGTTCTCCTGCTGCCACTTGACGCTCTTGGTCATGCAGCTTCTCGGAGCCTCAGTTTTGTCTCCTGTCAAATGGGTAGGAAGACAGCCTGGCTTTTTTGCTTGGTGCCATGATGCTCAAAGGAGGTAACAGATAGGAAGATGCGTTAGAAAGGTGAAGACACTGCACAGAACAGTGTAAGAGGTTAACCTTATGGGCCAGGTTTTTTTTTTTATATTTATTTATTTATTTGGCTGCGCCAGGTCTTCGTTGTGGCATGCGGGATCTAGTTCCCTGACCAGGGGTTGAACTTGGGCCCCCTGCATTGGGAGCGCGGAGTCTTAACCACTGGACCACCAGGGAAGTCCCTGGGCCAGGTATTTTCATGTATGTGACTGTCTTCCTATTCGCTGATAGCAGAGGCAGAGTGGCAGTGGTGATCCCATTTTACAGAGGAGCAAACTGAGGGGGCAGAGACCACAATTAAGACATGGCAGGAACCTAAGTGTCCATCAACGGATGAATGGATAAAGAAAATGTAGTATACCCATACAATGGAATACTATGAATACTTAGCCACAAAAAAACCCCGAAAATTTGCCATTTGCAACATGGATGGACTTGGAGGGCATTATGCTAAGTGAAATAAGTCAGACAGAAAAAGATAAATACTGTATGATATCACTTATATGAGGAATCTAAAAAATAATACAAACTAGTGAATATAACAAAACGAAACTGACTCACAGATATAGAGAACGAACTAGTGGTTACCAGTGGAGAGAGAAAAGAGGGGAGGGGCAAGACAGGGGTAGGGAATGAAGAGGTACAAACTATTATGTATAAAATAAGCTACAAGGATATATTGTACAATACAGGGAATATAACCAATAGTTTATACTAACTATAAGTGCAGTATAACCTTTAAAATTTATGAATCACTGTGTTGTACACCTGAAACTTGTATAATATTGTACATCAGCTATATCTCAATTAAAAAAAACATGGCAGGGCCAAAAGCTGAACCCAGATCCTCTGGCTCAAATTCAGGACCGCAAATGCCAGAGCCATGGCAGCCAAGGGAGGGAGAGGAACACATTGGGGTGAGAAGACAGGAGGCTGCCTGGCACCACCAATGGGAAACACCGCCGTCACACACGCTTCTGTTGCCCCTTTGAAGCTTCCCGTAGCTGGGTTCACCTAAACACAGGGAGCGGGCCCACACCCAGGGCACCTGCCCCTCTTTCATACCCCCCTCCTCTTCCGCTTCCTCTCCAGGCCTGTTTCCTTCCTCACTTCAAAGCTCACAGGTCCTCTCCTTAGAAGCCACTTTCTTTTCTTTCTTGGAATCTGCCCAGGAAGAGACGCCTGCGTTTCTGTTTCGATTTCTCCTCAGGCCCCCGTGTTTCCTGGGGAGGTTGGGGCGGGGGTGGGGGGATGTGGCCCATAGGCAGCCACCCATCAGGCTGGGAAGCGTGCCTGCGGGGTCTCGGGCCCTCTGCTTCCAGGTCCTGACACCCGACCACCCCCTCTCCTTCTGCCTCTCTATCTGTCATCAGTTTGCCCTCTTCAATCTCTGGCTCAGAGACTCACAACTTCAGAGATGGGAGGGTTTTTGTTGGAATCCAGGTTCAGAGAGGGGCAGGGGCTTGCTTGAGGGAACACAGTGAGCAGGGGCAGATGGGAGTCTCCTGCCTTTCCCACTGTGCCAGGCAGGAATCCTCTCTCAGCCTCTCCCCCACTGCCACCCTCAGGACATTTTCTGGGTATGCTTCTGCCTCCTCCACCTGTGACATCTTTTTCCACTCCTCACTTTGTTGCCCAACTCATTCTTTAAGACACAGCCAGTGTCACCTACTCCAGGAAGCCTCCCTGGATTGCCTCCCACTGCGCCCCAGCTCCCTGGGCTGAGAGATGGTCCTCCTCTCTTCCCATAGCACTATGACTACATGGCCTCAGGAGGAAAACTTGTTACTTTCACACCAGGACTCATGCTCATCCTCACACGGGCCTGTGATTTCTGGTGTCATGAATGGAATTGTTGGCTTCTCTGCCTTCCCTCACTTGTGAGCGCCTTAAAGCCTACACCTTAAATCTTTTCTTTCTTTCTTCATTTTTTAAAAAAATTATTTATTTATTTATTTATTTATTTATTTATTATTTATTTTTGGCTGCACCAGGTCTCAGTTGCGGCACGTGCGATCTTTGTTGCAGCACGTGGGATCTTTAGTTGCAGCATGTGGGCTTCTTAGTTGTGGCATGCGGGTTCCTTAGTTGCAGCATGCGGGCTTCTTAATTGAGACATATGGACTCTTAGTTGTGGCATGCGGGCTCCTTAGTTGCAGCATGCGGGCTTCTTAGTTCCAACATGCCAACTCTTACTTGTGGCATGCATGCGGGATCTAGTTTCCTGGGCCCCCTGCATTGGGAGCATGAAGTCTTAGCCACTGGACCACCAGGGAAGTCTCAAATCTTTTCTGTCGGGACATCTGTCATACAGAGTAAAGTAAGTCAGAAAGAGAAAAACAAATACCGTATGCTAACACATATATATGGAATCTAAGAAAAAAAAAAAAAGGTCATGAAGAACCTAGGGCTAAGACGGGAATAATGACACAGACCTACTAGAGAATGGACTTGAGGATATGGGGAGGGGGAAGGGTAAGCTGTGACAAAGTGAGAGAGTGGCATGGACATATATACACTACCAAACATAAAATAGATAGCTAGTGGGAAGCAGCCGCATAGCACAGGGAGATCAGCTTGGTGGTTTGTGACCACCTAGAGGGGTGGGACAGGGAGGGTGGGAGGGAGGGAGACGCAAGAGGGAGGAGATATGGGGACATATGTATATGTATAACTGATCCACTTTATTATAAAGCAGAAACTAACTCACAATTGTAAAGCAATTATATTCCAATAAAGGTGTTAAAAAAAATCTTTTCTTTCTTAAACAGCTTTACTGAGATCAAATTCACACATCATACAATTCACCCGTTTAAATGGTTTTTAGTGTATTCACAGACAATGGGCAATCATCACTATAGTCCATTTTAGAACATTCTGATCACCTCAAAAAGAAAGCCTGTTACTTTTGGCTATTATCACCCACCCCCCATGTTCCCCCTCATTCCCACCCCCAACCCTGAGCAAACACTAACCTCCTTTCTATCTCTGTGGATTTCC
This sequence comes from Eubalaena glacialis, assembly GCF_028564815.1. NCBI lineage: Eukaryota > Metazoa > Chordata > Mammalia > Artiodactyla > Balaenidae > Eubalaena > Eubalaena glacialis. Next base: position 72,579,362 of record NC_083730.1, on the reverse strand, counting down.
CTAAATATTTCATATGAATGCAATCATACAATATGTGGACTTTTGTGACTAGATTCTTTCACTCAGTATAATGTTTTCAAGGTTCATCCATGTTGTAACATGTATCAGTACTTCATTCCTTTGTATGGCTGAATAATATTCCATTGTATGGACGGACCACATTGTGTTTATCCCTTTGGATTGTTTCCACATTTTGGCTGTTATGAATAATGCTGCTATGAATATTCCTATACATGTCTTTGTGTGGACATATGTTTTTATTTCTCTTGGGTAGATACCCAGGAATGGCATTGCTGGGTCCTATGGTAGCTCTATGTTGAATTGTTTGAGGAACCGCCAGACTATTTTCCAAAGTAGCTGCACCATTTTCCATTCCCACCAGCAGAGTATGATGATAGATTTCGCCACATCTTGACTGTCACTTGTTATTATCTGACTTTTTAATTCTAGCCAACCTAGTAGTTGTGAAGTGGTGAGTCTTACACATCTTTTATGTGCTGGGCAGCAAGGCCTGGCAGGGGAGCCCTGCAGGCAGATCCAGGGCTGGAAGCCCAGCTCTTCACTTCTGCTGGGGGACTTCACCTGGCTGAGCCTCATCCTTTTCATCTGTGGAATGGAATAATAGTAGGTGGTCTAGAGATCATGAGTGGAAAGCACTTGGCATAAGTGCTGGCATACAACACGTGCTTGATCAGTGTGAACTACAGTAACAGCTACAGTGATCACTCCAAAGCCTGGCAGTTTCTGGCGCACGGTGGGCCCCAGTGGATGTGGGTGGAGTGACCAGCGGCAAGTTTGCCCCAGGGAGGTGCCAGCTGAGGACCTGGGCTGGACGCAAGGGAGCCCAGGGAAGCGCTCACAGCCTCCCATCCAGGGGCCCCTTGCCTGAGCCCTGCCCCATCCAGGCCGCTCTTGTCTGGCACAGGGAGCGGGAAGCCGTTTTCTTTCTCAGGCGTTTTGAGACTCAGCACATGTTAACCTCCTCCTGATGGTTTGAATTAGAAAGCAGCTGATGCCTTCTGGAAACCCAGGGAAAAACATTATTGTTGGAGGCCAGTCTCCTCGTTGGCAGAGCTGACTGCCCTGGCCTGGCATTTCAGAGCACAAAAGGCTTCGCTGGCAAAATTGGAGCCTTCCCTTGGGGGCTCCCCTCCCCTCTTTCTCCCCTCTTTCTTCCCTCCCCTCTTTCTCACCCAGCCCCAGCCGGGAGGGGAGTTGGGACAAGAATCCCAGGCTGCACGGGCCCATCCACCCCAGCAGCATGTTGGTGGACTGAGGTCTGACTCAACTCCCTGCCTGGCAAAGGCCCAGGGTCTGGTACAGTGCAAAGGTGGTGCCCTCGAGGGAGCAGGGAGGGGAGGCTGCAGGGGAGGGAGCAGGGCCAGGAGGGGATTGGCAACAGGCTGGCCGGACACGGAGCCACGAGCCACGAAAAGGAGAGATGGTGTTGCTGATTTCACTGGACAGATGAGGAAGCTGAGGCTCAGAGAAGTGATGTCCCCTGGCAGGGTCGCAGAGCCAACAGTGGTGGCCTGAGGCCTGGACCCCAGGTGGCCTCCCAGGCCCCACCTTTCTGTTTCATGCTGAGAATGGCAGTAGAAGTGCTTTGTGAACCAAAAGTACACATAGGAGGGGTTTTAAGTATCCTTCTTACAGCAGTTTTCCTCGTCCGGATATGCCCTGTCCGGAGGGTCCCTGGGGAGGTGGTCAGAAGATGCTGGAGGGGCTTCCCTTCGAGCCGGCCATCAGCTCTGCAGCAGCTTCTGCTTGGCCACCGATGGTTAGAGCCACATGACCAGGGCTGCCTTATCTCGTCCAGGGTGGCAGGCCCAGCTCCAGGAAGCCGGGCTTCAGATGGGCAGTGGTGATTGTCAAGACCTGCAGCGCCCCGATAAAGCCTCCGCAGCATGGGACCGGACAGACCTAAGGTCCCATCGCTCCCCTTCCTTCACTGGCCTCGACTGCCCTGGCTCCTTACACTCCTCCCCCTTCCCCATGAGGACAGACTGGTAACCCCCTCCCACAGTCCTTTGTGGCTCCCTGGGCTTGAGACCAAGCCAACCCTGGGTCAGGAACACAGCCACATCTCGGCCAGAGTGTGGGTGCCTCCATTTGCTCACCCTAAAATGAGGCTTCTCTTGTCTCTGCCCCACAGGGTGTTGGGAAGATCAAATGAGGTAACATGTGATATGCATGAGAATAGAGGCTGGCACGAGAGAAGGTGCCAGTCACGTTCTTTATCCATCTCCCCAGACCTGTGCCTTAGCAGTGCTGTCCCTTTGCCTGGAATTCCTCTGGTCTTTCCAGACCCTGTCCCTCCTTGAAGGGCGAGTCTGAATCTCACCTTCTCCCCAAAGCCACTGGACCACCAGGGAAGTCCCAAATCTTTTCTTTCTTAAACAGCTTTAAGAAACGTCTGTCCCCAGGCCCCATAACCTCCCTGTGCTTCACCCTCACATCAGTTGGCATTGGCCTCTTTGAGGAATAAGCAGAGGCTGGAAGGAGGTACCCTCATGGGCTAACCAGGGCTATCTGGGGTGGTGAGCTGCAAACGATTTGGACATTCCCCCCCACCGCCGTCCCCCATTGTGTGTGTTTGCGTCCCCTCTTTTCTACATTATGCATAATTTACATGAATAATTAGAAAAGAATTCCAAACAAATGCTATTGTCAGAAACATCTGCTCCACTTGGTTGACCACTTCACTGAATGATGCAACTTGTGTCTGTCATGGCTGTGTTGACCGTGATCGTCCAGGCAGTGGTCCTTAGACCTGATCCCCCGTGCACACCCGCTCACTCTCCCTTCCGGTGTGACCCTCACTAACTCGCCAGCCTCAGCTCTGTCGGCTCCAGCCCCGAGGACACCCACCACTAACCATCTGAGGTGTCCCCACAGTCCGCACCTGCTCTCCCTTCCCGAGGTCCAAGTTTTGGTCCAAGTACAGCTCAGAATCATCTCCTTTGGGCTTCCCCTGCCACGCCCACCCAGAGCCCATCTACTTCAGCACTTCACTGGCTTCCCCAGGCCGCTAGTTAACTGTCTCCCCATTAGGCGTTACTGTCCTTAGGAGCAGGGGATACATACCTCCCCGCCCCCCCCGCACCTGGCACGGTGCCCGGCACACAACAGAGCAGGTGCTCAGGGAGAAGAGCACTGATGATGGTGATGGATATGATGGCCGCCACCACTTCCGGAACACTGACCTTGCGCCTTTACCTGCTCAGCTCTTTACCCGGATTCTGTCACCTAACCCTGCCCTCCCCGCTACCCAGGGACTCCGGTGCTATTAAGTGCATCTTACAGAGGAGAAAAGGCCACCGAGAAAGAAAGGCCTGGACCTCAGACCGTGTCCTGGAGGCGCAGCCCCTCTTCCTGCCTTGATTTCCTCTGCTGTGCGGGGGGTGCCTGACACCTGCTCGCCTTTCCTCCCTCCAGGTGGTCATGAGGGTCAAATAGGACAGTGAGCATTATGTCCAGTGCAAACAGCTGTACGAACCCCCGGGTAGTGGATAAATGCATATGGGAGGACCCATCCAGCCCCGCCAGCTGGGGAGGAAAGGGAATTTTTCACGTTCCCTCTCCCACTTGCTCTCTAAGGATAATAGAGAAAGTGAGCCGATTACAGGGGCCCTCTTTGCTATAGGAGGACTCAGGCACGGGCCCCTGCACCCCCCATCCCCCCATCCCTTTCCTTCCCCTTCACCGGCTCCAGCCACACTGGTTTCCGTCCTAGTCAGAGCCAAGCCGCTGCCCAGGCTGTGCTCTTTGCTTGCAAAGCTCTCCCACTCCACTCACCTGATCCTGACCCACCCTTCCAATTTCAGCAGAGATGTCAGCCCCACGGGGCAGCCTTTGCCAGGCCCTGGCCCTGGCCTGTGCCCATCAGAGGCTGGCAGAGCCCATAGCCTTTCGGTGGTACTCATCTTTGTTCTAATGAGACAATTAACTGTGTAATAAGGACATTGACCTCTCCCGCCAGGCCATAGGCTCTGCTAGGGTGGGGAGGCCCTCCGTCCTATTTGGGTCAGGTCCTCGGGACAGACATTCAGCCAAGCACATGGGTGTGGCTCGGCAAAGGCTCACTGACAGACAGAATGAATGAAGGCAGAATTCAGCCCCATCTCTCACCAAAGCTCAGCCCGGCTGTGCCGTGGGTCCAACTGAGGATGCTCATCGGTCCTCAGATATCAGCAGTGTGTGGCATATGGGCTCTGGAGCCAGACGGGGTCTGAATCCCAGCTCTGCCGCTTCTGAGCTGTGTGATGTTGAGGAAGTTGCTCAATCTCTCTAGGCCTAATTGTAGCACTGAGATAATATTAGTGCCTCACTGGTGCTATCCATATGGGTTACATGAGTCAAAGATTACAATGAGTATGACTGCAATTATTATTATTATTACTGCTGGTAATGACTCAAAGGAGTCTTGCTCCCAATTAATAACTTTGTTCTGTAGCAGTAGGGGCCCAGGTCTCAACAACAAAATTGGAAAGGCCTGGGAAGGGAGCCAGAAGCCCGGGGGCTCTACCTCAGTGGCCCAGCCCGGCCGTGTGACCATCTCGCCCACTGGCCAAATGACTAACACCGGCAGCAATCATATTTCCTAATTTGCTACCTCACAAGGGTGTGGGAGACAATCAAACAGAGACATGAATGAGAACTATTCTCTCTGCAAATATTTCTTGGACACCTACTGTGTTCCAGGGCTTGAGGAGGACCAAACAGTCAGTGAGACCACAGGAGCCCTCCCCCTGGGAAGCCAGAAATTAAGGGATTACTAGGAAGTGAGCAAGTATCCTATAAACGATCGTTCTGCTCGTGGCCGATCTCTGTCTGCAGTACAATCTAACGGTTCAACGGGGAAGTACCTCCCGCTCTGCCTCCTTCTAGCGATGTGATCTGGGCACGTCCCTCAACTCTCAAAGCCTCTGAGTCTTCCTTTATGAAATGGGCTTGGAGGTGCGCATGAACTATCCCCCGCCTCACCACACTGGTGGAAGGATGAAGCGAGCTCGTGCGTGTTAGGGCTTAAGCACCACGCTGGACATGGCTAAGCTCTCTCTGGATGGTCGTGATTGTCAATGCCATGACCTTTGCCATGACCTTGCCACCTGGCCCTGAGCTGGCACCTGGGGTTAGTGAGTGAGATGCGCATGTCCTTCAAAGAGAGAGAGGGACTAGGAGCGTGGCTGGCACCTGGGGACTGTGTTCCCTTCCCATCACAGGCTGACTTTTGTTACACACACATACATGATTGTACAGGAACATAAGTAGGTTTGAAATATTCCAGAGAGTGAGGTGAGGACATTTAACAATTACCTTTTACTTTTATGTATTGTTCGAATAACAGATTTTTTTTTTTTGGTTTTTGTGATAAATATACAAAATATAAACTTTACTGTTTTAATCTTTTTTTTTTTTTGCCACGCTGCACGGCATGCGGGATCTTAGTTCTCCGACCAGGGATTGAACCTGCGCCCCCTACCGAGGAAGCACGGAATCTTAACCACTGGACCGCCAGGGAAGTCCCTGTTTTAATCATTTTTAAGAGTACAGTTCAGCGGTATTAGTACATCTGTATTGTTTTGCAACCATCACCACCATCCCTCTCCAGATCAGTTTCCACCTCCCCTAACTTAAACTCTGCACCTTTAAGTACAAACTCCCCGCGCCTCCTCCCCGAGCCCCTGGCAACCTCTCTACTCTACTTTCTGTCCTGATGATTTTGACTATCTGGGAACCTCACATAAGTGGACTCATATAGGATTTATCCTTTCGTGGCTGGCTTATTCACTCAGCATAGTGCCCTCAAGGTTCACCCATGTTGTAGCCTCGGTCAGAATTTTATTCCTTTTTAAGGCTGAATAATATTCAATAGATTACTTTTGCAATTGGAAAAAATAAAGATTGACCCAAGACACCAACAGAAAGAATGACCGTGTGAATGACCGACAAAGGAATGGTAGATGACTGCTGGGGCCTCGGATGGGGCAGCGGGCTGGTAACGTGGCACAGGAGCCCCGTGAATCAGCCCTGGGTGTCCTCTATCCTAAGAGGAGGGAGTCGGGCCTCCTGCCAGGGCTCTGGCCCCACTGTCCCACGGCTGAGAGGACAATGAAGACAGCCTGCCAGCCAACGGCTGTGACTCACAGGCTGTGAGGCCAGGCAGGCCCCCGATGCCCAGGGCCATTCAACCTGGGCAGTGAGCAGCTCAGAGTTCCCGGTCCCCTTCTGATACCGGCCCTGCTCCCGGTCTCTGGGGACAACCCAACTGGCCTGGTGAGTAAGGAGACTCCGGACAATCCCTCCTTTCATAAACCTCCACTGCTGACTAATGCCTCCCAGTCACGCTGGGCCCTTCCACCCCAGAACCAGTCCGTGCCCTGGAGCTGGCTCTGTGGGGTTTGGAGGGAGGCTCCCCCATCCCTGCTGGTGCTGCCCTCATGCCCTGTCCTGCCAGCTTCTGGGCCCTACTAGTCAGCCCTTTCTCTCCCGGGCCATTTCCCTTTCCTCCTGTCAACCCCCAGCCCTCCCAAGCCCTCGCCCCTGGGCCTCAGGTTGGTCCTGCCATGATCAAACCTTTGTATACCCTCCTCCTGCCCATCTCTGGCCTTTCCTGTTAGAACGGTTGGGGTCACCAGGAGATGACTCCAATGGGGGGATTGCAGGCACTCAGGCAGACCAGTGGGGACTATTTCTGAGCATGAGTGCAATGGTGTCTTGAGATGCCTCCAGCTCCTTCGGGGCCCACGGAGAGGCGCTGTGGAAAGAGATGGGCTTTGGAGTCAGACTCGAGTTCAAATTCTGACTCTGCCCCTCACTAGCTGGGTGACCATGGGCAGGTAACTTAACATCTCTGAGCCTGGATTTCTACATCTGTTAAAAAAAAAGGGGGGGGGGAATTCCCTGCCGGTCCAGTGGTTAGGACTCTGCGCTTTCACTGCCGAGGGCCCAGGTTCCACCCCTGGTCGGAGAACTAAGATTCCACAAGCCACACGGCATGGCCACAAAAAAAAAAAAAAAAAAAAAAAAAAAGGACTGGGCGTGGGAATAACAATTCCTCCCCTCCAGAATGGATGTAAAGCACCTTCCAGAGGGATTCTGGACTTGGCTTGGGTGGAGGTGACTGGCCAGATAGAGGACTCAGGAAATGGGGTTGGGATGCTTTGGGGAGCAACTGCCCTCCAAGGGGAGGCCTCAGCCAAGGAGCACGCGGCTGGTAAGGGCCGAACGGAGTCCCTCTGATGCCTTGGCCCTCAAGGTGGATTGATTCCCAGCTGAGAAATGGCCTCTTGTTCTCAAGGTTGGCGGGAGGGTGAATTCTTTTATGATACTATGATACCATGTGAGGGCAGGGAGCTGCACCCCTGGAGGGGAGCCTGGCATGGGTAGTCCCGGGCATCAGATGACAAGCAAAACTATCCTTGCTCAGTTGTGGAAGGGAATCTCCTTCCTTTTTCGCCAGGAGGTGGGAGGGGAATGAGAAAGGGCCATGGCCAGCTTCTCTTACTAATGAGGCCTAACTGAGGCAAGCGTGGGAATGACTTGGCGGGATCCGAGAGGCAGCTTGGAGAACTGGGAAAAGCTCTGGCCTGGGAGGTGAGAACTATGGTCCCAGCTGCCCGCCCCACCTCCAAGACGAGTGGCCATGCGTGAGTCACAGTCTCTCAAGTGACACAGCTCTTATCTTCGAAATAAGGAGGTGAGATGTGAGGTCTTTCAGGCCCTTTCCAACTCTGAGAGTCTCTAACTTTGTAGCCATCTCTTTAAAGATGAGAAGCAGAGAGGCTGAGCTAAAACAGATGTGGCGGATAAAGCCAAGATAATCAGCCGAGCGGTTTCTCTCTCTCCAGTGCCCTGCGTCAGCAAGGCCTTGGGTGACTTCTGGCATTTGTTCATTTCGATAGGTAATCAAGGCAGCATCTGTGGGCCCGAACTTCCGGATGAGAGGCTGATCAAACAGTTTTTACCCTCACCCCTTCCTCTTTCCTAACCAGCGTGTGTGTGATGTGGACATTCTGAGTCCAACGAGGCTCCAGGCTGGCTCCCGGCATGGAGCGTTTCCTAAATATGGTTTCTTTGCTCAGAGCCCCTGGTCCTCCTGACCTTCCACAGACAGCTGGAGTCTGGGGATGCCCATTCCCTAAAGAAGTATTTTTTATGTGTCTCCCCAGTGCCTGGCATCAAAATCAAAGGTCCCAGGGCACGTGTGTTAGAGGGGATCCCCAGGAGTCTCTGGTGTGTGAGATAACCATGCTTCCTGCCCCTGAAGGGCTCACCAACCAGGCAGAGAGAGGAGGTGACCCAGTATCCACTGGGCAAAGTGGCAGGAGGGCGAGAAGGGCTCTGGGTGGCTGACATGAGCTAAGGCCTCAGAGGCAGGTGACAAATTTAGGCAGCATGCAGCTCTGAGGGTTGGATTTCATTTTAAAGTAACCCCCGCCCATCTCCATCCTGCACCTGGTTTGCTTCCTTCCTCACCTGATTCCATTCTGTAATTACACGCTCACTCGTTTATTATCCGAACTCTCCTCTAGAAGGAAAGCTCGAGAAGGAATGTCTGTTGCTGCCTTATCCACCATCTAGACGCAGTGCCCGACAGAGCCCCGCGCAGAGAAGGTGCTGGAAAGCCCGTTTCGCCTGCATAAAGGCATGTGAGCAGGTAAGCGACAAAATCCAAGTCGTGTTTCAGGGTGGCGGAGTTGCAGAGCCGAGTCAGAGTTGGGCAAAGAGGTTGAACATTCCGTCTTCTTGAGAACCCGGGACATTTTTTACTTTTCGCTTCCTAATCAGTGGTTTCTTGCCCTTCGCTGGAGCCCGGGGCGCTGAGCATCCGGGTTGGAACGCGGACTGCGTGGGAGGGGCGCGAAACTGTGGCGGCAGCCCCGAGAAAAGAATCGGTTTTTGTCCTCATCTTCGCGTGCACCTGTCGTCCCAAAGCCTCGACAAACACTTTGTCATTCACCTTCCAAGACTCTCTGTGGATTCAGCCTGGGGGGTGGGGGCGGGGCAGGGTGGGGACAGGCCGGAGCCCAAGGAGCCGCATTCTGCGCATTCCTGCCTCCTGACTGCTCCTGGTACCACGGCTGTGAGCCCGCGATGTCCAAAAATTCCAGCTGACTCATCCGTGGGTGAGCAAGGCCAACACGAGGGGACGGGTGGAATCTCCTGGGGTCTGCCTCTGACGAGGCCCCCAATTCATAGGGGAAAGTGGGGCGGTGGGGGGGAATGGTCGATGGCCGGGATTTAGGCCGTTTCTGCTCAGGTGTCCCTCGAGGTGCCAGGAGGTGGTGACAGGTGCAGCTCGGTGTCGTGGATGGGAGCCTGGGCCGGGACCTCCGCTACCTGGATTTGAGTTCTGGCTCCATCCTTATCACCTTTGGAACCTTATCAAACCTCTCTGGGTCTCAGTGTCCTGGAGTGGAAACGGGGGCAGTATTGGTTCCGACTCCACAGCGCGGTCGTAAGGATGAAGCAAGAATGTGGGTAAGATGCTGAGCACAGTCCCAGCACAGAGGAATTGCTTAACAGTGGTGACTTGTGCTAGGACATCCGCCTTTTGAGGCAATGACGTGACACATGCTTCCAGGCCACCAGGCAAGTGTCTAATGGGTCCTTGCTTGGTCCTCCAGGACAAAGGCTGCAAGACAGGTGGGGGGAATATTCCTGCCCCGCCGTGGGATTGTGGGTAGAGCCACCTCTCTGACTCTCGCCTGTCCCGACAGAGCCTCCGGGGAGCGGAGGGCTGTGAGTGCACTCACGGATGAGCCCACACTGACTGGGCAGAGGCTTTTCTGGTACTCACGTCTGCCTCCAGATGGCTTATAACCAGATCCCTGCCAAATTCCTCTTACCTCCCCCCAGGACTTATCTGACGCCAGAGCATTTCTCAAAAGGGGGAAACACAGGCATATCGTCACCACCTCATCACCGCATTATTACAGCCCTGGCTCGCCCTGCCTTCCAGCTGTCTTCCCCAGGGAAGTCTCTGAAAGTTTTTCCCCAGCTCCGTCCGGGGGCTGCCGGGGAGAGTGAAGTCCGGGAATGAGGATGCGACACAGGACGAGACCTTGAGCCAGTCCCTGGCCTTTTTCACTTTCCCTGTCGTCTGTGAAACGAGGAGGCTGGCTGAGGTCATCCATTTCCGGCAGTTCAGTTCCAGGGGGTTCTGGCTCCCAAGGGCGGGGGAGAGCCGGCTAGATGAACACTTGTTCCTCTTTGGCAGGAGAGCACAGGGCTTAGGTGACAGATGGCTCTGGGTTCAAATCCTCACCCTGTCCCCTTGCCAGCTCTGTGATCTTAGGCAAGGCTGTCACCCTCTCTGAGCAGTTGTCCTATCTGTGAAATGGGCATGCTAATAGCCACCTCCAGAGCCACCTTAAGGATTGAGATGATGTGTGTGTAGAACTCAGCATGGTGCCTGGCACCCACAATATTATAATTTTTCCCTAGAAATATGGGCTTGGTCATTGTCACTGAACTGCTCACCTTAGACAGTAAGAAACCACGGCCAGGTGGTGGTGGTGGTTGGTGGGAAGAGAATCCAGACCATGTTCCCGTGTTTCAGCCACCACACCAGGCCGGCTTCAGAAAGAAGCTGCAGTAACTCAGAGGAAAAGTCCCACAGTGTCTGCTCCGGCTCCCTGGGCGGCTCTCAGTACACGTGCCAAGAGATGGCTTGGCGCCGTGCTCTGCTCCTCATGCCCATTAGCGTATTTCCAGATGTTTCAGGCAGCAGCCGTGGAGTTCTTTCAGGTTCTGATCCTTTGGATCTCCTTTTCTGCAGCTTCTCTTTCCTCTGCTTTTCTCCAACTGGGCAGACTTCACAAAGGGAGGGCCAGGACAGCCAGATACCTCATAAAATGCCCCTTTTACCAGCAACAACATGAACCGCTTTTAGTACTACGATTTAATTGGTCCCATCCTGCATGTACCTGAGGCCTGGGAAATGGTGGCCTGGGGAGTTCTGGTGACTCAGGGCAGCCAAATGGAATGAGCTCTCTCCTGAACACCTACTCTGCATGGCCTCTTCACCCACATCATACTGACCTTCCCAACCCCACGAAGTAGGTGATATTAGCCCCCTTTTCTCGATGAGAAGCTAAGACTCAGAGAGGCTGTGTAACTTGCCCAAGGTCACTCAGCTATTGAGAGGACCCTACTGGCCCAACTCCAAAGCCCTAGCTCTTTCCGTGACAGACAAATGTCTTCATGGTCTGTGCATGGCCCAAGCCCTGGGCCTTTGCTACCAGCCGTCTGTCTACCAACTGGGTCCCAGGCCATGAGCTTCAAAGCGAAACCTGGCCCAGTAAGCAAGTCAAGGAGGATAGTCAACTCGCAGGGAAGCAGCAGCAAAAAAAAAGGGGTGTGTGTGAGGGTGAGTGTGCCTCCAGGTGTGAGGGCATGTGTTTATGTAAGGATGCATGTGTGTTTGTGTCCAGGGATGCGCATATGCGTGTGAACCTTTGTGTGCTGCATGTGAGGACATGTTGCGGTATGAAAATGTGTACCCACATGTGTGTTTGTGAAGGTGCACTTATGTGTGAGGGTTTGCGTGCACACACAAGTGGGCGTACATGCGTGAGGATTGAGGGTCTGTGTTTGTGTATGAATGTGTGTGCACAGGATGTTTGTGGATGCATGCATGTGTGAAAATATATTGCGTGCATGTGTGAGGACGTGTGCCTTGTGTGAAGATGTGCGTGCACACAAGTTTGTATACACGGGTGCACATGCGTGTCCTCGTGTGAGGGTGGATGTGTGCACAAACGTGGGAGGGCATGTGTGTGTATGTGTGAAGATATGTGTAGGGATGTGTGTGGAAGGGTGAAACAGTGAACGCATACACGTATGAGGCTGTGTGCTCCTGAGTGCGTCTGCGCACACACGTGAGGACGTGTGCGCATGCGTTGGAAAGCTGGGCCAGGATGGAGGTGGGGTTGGGAACGATGTGATGGCGACCAGATGGGTTTTTTGTCTTGCGAGACCTCTTTGGTGTTGAGTACCAGGAGTTTCCCAGCACCGAGGACAGATCTTTTTTTTTAATGTATTTATCTTCTCAAGTGGTAAAAGGGCAGCAAGCAAAGCTGGGGTTTCTCTTCCTGGAGGGCTGGACTTGTCCGCCCTGGGCATCACAGACGAAGGTTTACCTTGGCCGCCTGCGGACTCTGCGGGCCCAGCTTGTTTAGGCTCGTTAAGGAGGAGCAGCCGCTGAGAGCGCCGGCCTCTCCCTTCCACCCCCGGGGCCTGGTTCTGCTAAAAACACTTGATTTAGAGCTTCTCGCTTTGCTTTCCCTGGCTGGGTGTCCCGGTAGGAGGGGAAGCACCTAGGGCCCGGGCTGCTTTGTCCGCTGAGATTGGGGAGAGGGATTCGGTTTCCCCACTGAGGTGGCTCCAGCCCGAGCAGCCCCGGTGGGTCTGGCCTATGAGTGTCTGCTCCTTAGGGTGGGTGGGGTCGGGCTGAGATGGGAAGCGGGAGAGCGGAGCCTCGGGCTTGTGAGATAAAAGTCCCCTTCTGCATAGAGCGTGTGATGGTGTGAGGAAGCTTGCGTCTCTGCGTGTGTCCTGCCGGGAAAGCCCCTCTGTGTTCATTTAAACCCTTTAAAATTTTTTTCTTAACTCATTCCGCCCTCACGCTCCCGCCCCACACCTCCAATTTCCTCTACATTTAGCCTCTTGGGGATCATAAAGACTAGAGTGCCTTGGCTCTGAGGAGACATAGTGGTCCACACCCTCTCCACAGAGAACCTCCTCCATAACATCCTAAGCGTGTGCCCACCCAGCCTGCCTGGACCCTTTCCGGGCCACTAGACGGGAAGCCTCCTGAGGGCAAGGCCTGTATCTCTCTCTGGAGTCTGTCACTGCTCCATCGTCTGGCCAGGTGCCTGCTGCCTGGCACATACTGGGCCTTGGTACATGTTTGTCAGATGCGTGAAGAATGAGGTAACTCATTGCTGCTGCAGGTAGACAGCCCTTGGTAGATGGCCTTCGTCCAAAGATAATTTGGATCTTTGAGTCAAATTATATTGAGCCAAAATGTGCTTCCCTTTGGGACTTCCCTGGTAGTCCAGTGGTTAAGACTTCGCATTCTAGTCCAGGGGGTGCAGGTTCGATCCCTGGTTGGGGAGCTAAGATCCCACATGCCTTGCGGCCAAAAAATATAAAACAGAAGCAATATTGTAACAAATTCAATAAAGACTTTAAAAATGGTCCACATCAAAAAAAATCTTAAAAAAAAAAAGTGCTTCCCTTTGAAGGCAAATATACACTTTTTTTTTTTTTTATTGGGGTAGAGTTGATTTACAATGTGTTAGTTTCGGGTGTACAGCAAGGTGAATCAGTTATACATATGCATATATCCACTCTTTTTTAGATTCTTTCCCCATATAGGCCATTACAGAGTATTGAGTAGAGTTCCATGTGCTATACTGCAGGTTCTTATTAGTTACCTATTTTGTATATAGTAGTGTGTATATGTCAATGCCAATCTTCCAATTTATCCCCCCCCCCTTACCCCCTGGTAACCATAAGTTTGTTTTCTACATCTGTAACTCTATTTCTGTTTTGTAGTTAAGTTCACTTGTACCATGTTTTAAAATTCCACGTACAAGCGATATCATATGATATTTGTCTTTCTCTGTCTTACTTCACTCAGTATGACAATCTCTAGGTCCATCCATGTTGCTGCAAATGGCATTATATCATTCTTTTTTATGGCTGAGCAATATTCCGTTGTGTATATATGTACCACATCTTCTTTATCCATTCCTCTGTTGATGGAAACAGATTCCTCTGTTTAGGTGTCTTCCGTGTCCTGGCTATTGTAAATAATGCTGCAATGAACATTGGGGTGCATGTATCTTTTCAAATTATGGTTTTCTGAACATATACTCCTCTTAATGCCTCCTGGATCCAAGCTGAATGTAGTTCCCGTAACCAGTCATTTGAATTTCCAGGCCCAAATTAGGTTGGGGAAGCACCCAGAATTTGCAGACTTTAATAGTCTCAGTTTCATCAGAAGTTTGCTGAGCCTCTATAGGCTCTGTGCCAGGCCCTGGGCCTGGGAGGTTCACTACAGGTGGTTATATGTGCCTTGCACAGGATGGCTTTGCACTGGCTCCTCAGGGAGCTGGGATGCAGACTAGCCAAGGAAGGGTGCAGCCAGGCAGTCAAGTGCCACTGAACACAGCTTGGTGTTTCCCACCTCATCATGTAAGAATGACCAGATGTGCTACAAACACAGTCATTTTTATTGAGTGTGAAGGAGTAATTTAGGATGTTAAATTATGCTCGAGGGCATTTTTGGGAGAACTTTTTTTGCCATCATGATGGTCACAGGGGGTGCCAGATTCCAGATGCAGAAGCTTGTGGTAAAGCCAGGGTGAGGACCACAGAGAGAAGTGCCAGTGCCTGAGTAAGAGGGAAGTTGTGCAAGGAGTGTGGCTGACTGTGGGCCAGTGGAGGGAGGCTGCATGGGGGCTGGCCTAGGTCAGTGGATGGTGACCCTGGAAGCACATTATAATGACCTGGGGAGCTTAAAAAAAATCTGCCCCCAGATCCCAGCCCCACCTGATTAAATCAGCATCTCTGTGGGGAGACATTTAGGCACCTGTGTGTTGTGGCTAAAGATCTGCAAGTGATGCCAATGTAAAGCAGGCATGGGACAGAACTTGGCCAGCAGTGGGGTTGCTCCTTCTTGCTTAATTGCGCTTGACTTGGTACAATGAAAACACACACACACACACACACACACACACACAGGTACATATATATAGACGCATACACACACGTAAAAATCCTGGTCAACACTGTAATTTTAAACAAACAAAATCTAGCATATATGTTGTCAGGTATCACTGTGACTCTTGGGGACATGTTGATTCAGCCGTGTGCAGAAGACAATTGCAATGGTATTGTAACCTTAGGCTAATCTCTAGGGCTTATGCACAGTGCTTGACTTTTTTCTTTTTGTCCCTTCCTTCCTTCCTTCCTTCCTTCCTAGGGCTTTGGGTCGGCGTCCCTGTCATTTACCCTGTCATCATCTTGATCTGGTTTCCTTTGACTAAAAGTAGTTATCTGTGAACCCTTTCTTTCTTTGAGGGCCGCTCTTGGCCAGTCTCTTGGCTGGGGGCATCAGCAAAAGGTTGAGAGGGTTCTTCTTATGCCTTTTCAAGAGTTTGCCTACAGATTATGTCATGAAACGGGGGACCCCGAAAGCCTTTTTCTAGAAGTTTCTTTCTCAGGGATTTGCTCCAGTGGAGGGTAGGTCATGGTTCTCAATGAGGCATCTTCTTGTTGATGCCAGAGTCCCAGCCCCATGTTCCCAATGTGAGCTGGTCACTTAAGAGAAAAAGCATGATAAGGTTTGGTGATGGGGCTTCCCTCTCTGTGTGTATAAGAAACAAACAAACAAACGAAACTGAAAAGAGAAAAATCCAACCCCTTTCAGAAGATCCAACCCTTCCCTGTCCCTGGGTGGCCTTTAGCCCATCCATCACCCCATGTCACCTCCAGGGAAAAGCCTGACTAAGACTCTGGTCCTAAGAAAACCCTACGCTGAGAAGGAACTTGGGTGCAGCTGCTCGCATGGAAGGAGCTAGACTAGGGATGACAAGGCAGGCCTCTGTGAAAATCTTCCAAGGAGCTACAGAGAAAAAAACAGAAAGATTCCTCATTTGCATCAAGAGTAAACTTCCTGTCCTGTTAAACAATGAGGCATTCAAAAATCCGCCTGAGTAAAAGTCCCCTGATGCAATGAGAGGGTGAGCAATTTCATGTCAGACTGTTGTTATGGGATTTATACATGTCCTAGCCGGGCTTGAGGTGAACCTCAGAGCCAAAAACAATAGCCCTAAACCCCACATGCACAGAAAGCTCATTCCAGTGGAGTTTCCTTAAGAGAGAGCGCAGCAGACTTTTCACAAACAAAATGACTTCAAAGGCAGGCTTGCATCACCTGCCTCCCCCCGCTTGACACTTCCCTTTAGGCCAGACCTGGCCCTTCTGTTTCTTGGTTTACTTTATGAGGTTCTCACACACACACACACATTGCAAAGCAATTATCTGAGCTCGCAGGCCAACAGGAAAGTAATTGTAATTGAGTACTTCCTTTGTCAATTGCAGACCCGGCCACTGCAGTGGGGATGGGAGAGCAGACAGCTCAGCACCCAGTGACATGGCAACTCCTCCCCCCAAGGCACTCAGAGTGAATTCCCCGGGGAGCAGGATGCCAGGGGCATGGGGGAATGGGGGGAATTTTCTTACATCACTTGACTGCGCTTGCTTTCACTCCCCAAATCCTGAGTCATGACTAAAGCCGGATTGCCTCGGGTCTCTGGCTGAAACCAGAGGTTACAGATTTGGAAACCTGACTCCCTCAGCTGACTCTTGTTCAGTTCATCAGAGGAAATGTGTATTATTTTACTTGCCCCTCTTCAAGCTGAAGTGCCTTCTAATTGAGGGGATTACGTGAGGAAAGTGGCTCTGTAGTTGCTTAGTGAGCCGATGCCAGGCTAGTGAACGATATTTGACGTTGGGTGAGTTTACAAAAAGGGCAGTCTCTCTGTTTGTTTAAATGGAGATTAAGTGAAAGGAAAAGTTTTTCTTTCCCATCCCAAGACAAATGTGAAACACATGTTTTCCCTTTTGACTTTGTAGTACAAGGCTCAAACAGTGCTCCCCAGCACCCCCTCAGCTGTGAGTTTTCAAGCATTGCAGAATGTTTCCTCTCTTTGGTGGCCAAAGCCAATATGAGCCTTTATATTTCCAGACAGTGGAGCTAATGGTGATGACCCAGTTGATTCCAGGTAATTGTGTGTGGGGTGTTCCTGGGCAATTTACCAGTAGGCAGGATGAGAAGATGTAGTACAGGTGATCCCGGGAACTGGGTTCAAGTCATAGCTATGCCTTTGCCCAGGTGACCTCACTAAAGCTCAGTTTCCTCACCTGCAAAATGAAATTGGTTGAACTTGAAATGTCTCGGGTAATTTCCAACTCTGGAAAGACTGTTGGTTTAGGTTGGTTTTTCCTGTATGTGGGAGACATTCCTAGTTGAGGGCACCCTTAGCGTGGGCTCGGGGCAGCGTGGGAGACCTCAGTCAAGGAGCCTGCGCTGCCACCGTGCACGTGACTCACCATGACCTTGAACAACTCACTGGCCCTCTTTGTGAGTCTTTCTCCTTATCTGAGAGAGGAGGTTTGATGGTCTTGCCCCTGACAGAGCAGTTCAGATATGAGACAAGCCTGAATGAGACAAGGGTGTAGTTTGAGTTCCTTGGACTAAATGGATCATTCATCTCAGAAGATAAGTTTTTTTTAAAAAAAATGCTAGTCCCCAAATATTTTTTGGATTATCTCAAGAATAAAGCAATGAAAATCTGTATTCTTTACTCTTGGCTTTCCTTAAATGGCTACTGGTTCAGGGAGTGCATGCATCAAATGACCAATAAGGGCTGTGAAAATCAGGATTTCTTCCTCCTGTGTTGGCCAAAGCCATGTTCCTTGCTTTTATCATGTTGCTAATCTGCTCAGAAACCTGTTTCTACTCTGCTCAGAAACCTTCGAGATTCCCTTTGCTTCCAGGATTCAGTCCAAACCGACATTCAATTCCCATTATGACCTGGCTTCAGCTTGCATTATCTACCACCTCTTCTACCTAAAATCCTAGAATTCACTAGAATCTCTGCAATGATGCCAGAATCACCCCTGTAAATGTCTCCTCACAAGTGGGCAGCCAGTCTCTGCTTGGACACAGTGGCGGGGAGAAGCCTCTGATCCTGAAAACAATCTGGCCTTTTTCAAATCATTCCTAATCATTAGGAACTTCTCCCCTATGTTGAATCAGAATTTGCCTCGTGGTAAATCCCAACCACCCATCGCTCCTATAGGAGCTACTCCAATTCAGCTTCATTCCTCTTTCTCAATGTTTGAAGACAGCTGTCATGCCACCCCTGAGAAATCTCTTTTCCAGACTTAACAACTGTGGTGTCCTTAACAGATTTTCATTGACTTGGTTTTTGGATTCCTAAATGTCGTTGTCCTTACCTTCCCCTGGGCATGCTTCAAATGGTCAGTGTCTCTTAAAAAAAAAAAAAAAAAAAAAAGTGACCCTTTGAACTAAACACAATGTTCTAAATGTGCACTGGTTGGCAGAGCTAGTATCTCCTTTGTTTCTGTAATAGTCAGGTTAGGTGAGAGATACAATAGTAGTTCAGTGGCTTAAAGAATATAGAATGTTTTTTCTCTCTCAAGTACCTGCCTGAGGTGATTGATGCAGGTTAGCAAGTGGCCCTGCTCTCTGCAGTCATTCAGGGACCCAGGCCCCTTGAGCTGGGGCTCCGCTATTCCATGGGGTGTTCTGGTCCAAGCTGGATGGCTACCAAGTCCCAGATGCAACCAGGAGGAAGAAAGAACAGAGAGTGAGGAGGGGGTGTGTCCACCTCTTAAGAGCCCAGCTCCCGACACAGACCACTTGTTAGCATCTCACTGGTGAGAACTCTGTCCCGTGGCCATACTCAACTGCGAAGGAGGCTGGGAAACATGATACAGCGTGTCGGCATGCATCACCACGGAGGAAAGCGAGAATGGTTCTTGGTAGCCATGAATATGGACACGGCTCACTGGTCTTTCAATTCTGGGAACACACCAAGCTCCTTCCGTGGTCAGGGCCAGTGCACTCCCTGTCCTGCCTGGAATGTTCCATCTCCCTGTCTCCTCTTCCCCTTCATATGGCCTCGGCCTCAATGCTACTTCCCCAGAGAGGCCTGCCCTGACCACCCAGGAAAAGTAAGCACATCCCTCACCACATTCTTTCCGACCTTCATTTGTGTGCTGCTAGGCCCCTGTCACAAGTTTCAGCGATTTTTTTTTTTTTTCCCTTTGGTGTTTACTTCTTTCCCCTAGTAAACTACAGCCTGCATGAGGGCAGGGACTCCACCCGTCTTGTCCTCCTGTGTTCACTGCCCAGCCCAGTGCCTGACACATACTGGGGGACTAAATAAGGATTTGTTGAATCAGAGAATACATAGAGACTAGATGCTTCTTAAATACAGTCTTTTCTTCCAAGTGCGTTCCACTGTTAAGTCACTAGCAGTGAACCAAAAGCCCTATGTCTCTTCTTGCATCAACTGTTGCTGAGACATATTTCTCCATCTGCTTCTTAAGAAGTTGATTTTTTGACGGTGGAGGCAGCATTTTACCCTTAATATCGATTGTATTTCTGCTGCTTGTTTTTGACATCATTCTAGTCCCCAAAGACCTTTTTTTGATATATCAACGAATACATTTATTTTCCCCTTCCGGTATTATATTATCTGAAATTCTGATAGATGCAGCCTGTGTGTTTCCTTATGCCGTTGTCAAACATTGATGGAGATGGAAAAAAGGGCCAAACATGGAGCCCCTGTCAGTTACCGGAGTCTGTCCTCCATCCGACCATCAATCCATCACCAGCTGCCTTAGGGAATGAATGTTTTCTCATACAAACCACGCTCTTGACTAGCATCTCATTGAGCCCAACTATGTCAGGTGCCTGCTGAAATGAGATACACATTAGAACTCAGGGCCTTCTGTTCCTTTCCTGCACAGGACCATAGAAACTTCCAGCCAATGGCAAGAATCCCTTTGACAACACCCTCTAGTTTACCAGTCTAGTAATCTTATAAAAAACAGGAAATGACTAGTTCTTAGTGAATCCATGCTTAGTGATTCCTAACAATTACTGTTCTCTCATAAGTGTTTACAAACCTTTAATTCTTAATTTCTTCTGAAACGTTTCCAGGATCTAACCTTTCCAGAAACCCTGCCACATCGGTCCATTTTCTGTCCCCAAATGTACCTCTATCCTCATACCTCTGTAGGAAAGGTTTTTCCTGCCTGACTCTGAGTATCCAGACCTCTACCTCCCCTCAAGAGCTAGCTGGAAGGGGGCCCCCTCCGTGGCGCTGTCCCTCCACATTCCAGGCCTCTCTGTGCTCTGGGTCCTTGTGGAATTCGTTAACCGCATCCCTCCTCAGGGCTTGCTGCTGCCACCTGGGCAGACTTTCAGACCTTCCTCTCATGATGCTCAGCCTGGCCTTGCACCAAACCCTCTCCCAATGAGGTGTGTGGATTGAGTTGACCACTGAAACCAGCATCCACTTATGCCCAGAGACTAGCCCATCAGTGGAACTTCAGCCTGAGCTGTTATCTAGGCTGGCTGGTCTTCCAGTGTGTTTGGAAATCTTTTTATTTTAGGTTTTTTTTTTTTTTTTGGTGAAAGAAAAATTTGGTGAAGTATTGATATACTGTAAAGTCCCAAGGAAGCTATAGACTTATTGGATCATTGACTAAGGGACACCAATCTGGTTGATGTAACATTCTGGGAAATCAAGATAGGTAGTGACAGATGATCAAACTACAACATTTACAACATCCTGAATGTTGCAGCGGCAAAGGAGACAAATCAAAATTCAGAGCAACGTGCAAAATATTTCACAAGTGTTTAATCACCTTTCAGAAACATATTTAGATTTACAAAAGATTTCCAGTAGGGTTTCTTTCACTACCTTTGTAGATTTATTTTTTTAATTTTTTAAAATTAATTAATTAATTAATTTTTGGCTCTGCTGGGTCTTCGTTGGTGCTCACGGGCTTTCTCTAGTTGCGGCGAGTGGGGGGGGGGCTATTCTTCTTGCAGTGCGCAGGCTTCTCATTGTGGTGGCTTCTCTTGTTGTGGAGCACAGGATCTAGGTGAGCGGGCTTCAATAGTTGTGGCTCGCGGGCTCTAGAGCACAGGCTCAGTAGTTGTGGCGCACGGGCTTAGCTGCTCCACGGCATGTGGGATCTTCCCGGACCAGGGCTTGAACCCGTGTCCCCTGCATTGGCAGGCGGATTCTTAACCACTGTGCCACCAGGGAAGCCCTACCTTTGTAGATTTAAAACAACTTAATTTCCGTGTAACTTTGGAAGAAAAAGTCAGTGTTATAAAGTGAAATCCACCTGTTTAACTTCCCCCCAAGCAGCATCAGAATCTGGCCGAGGTGCTGATGCCACATCACACAATATTTGGGGGGAAAAGTTAGGTCTTTTAGATCATTGAGTCCAATTCCTCCCAACTGCAATTGAAAATCTTGTACCCTGCAAGGGAGGGGACTCAGAAGGGAATGATTCTGCCATTCCACTCACAAAAGGAGCTCCCGCTCCCGCCTTCCTAGTCCCCCGTGGGCCTGCCACTTCCTTCAGACCAAAGAGAAACTTTCTTCTCTATCGAAATGCCGATGACTCTCATTGTAAAAACCCTCTCTGCTGCTTGCTTTCCAAGCCTTAATAAATCTCAGATTAGTGTGAAAACCACCCAGGCACTGACTGTCCACATTTCCCAATGAGCTGTCTGGAGGTGGCTTCTTTTTCATGAGTAACTTCCCCAAATGTTTGGGAAATTGCTCGACACCGTGAACTTACGACCACCATGTGAACTCAGGGCAGGGAGAGAAAACTCACCCCAGTGTCAGTCCTGACCTCTCCCCTGTTTCTTTTTCCCCTCCTTCCTTGCTCTCCCTTCTTGCTCAAGGCAATTCAGGCCCCTTTTCTCCACTAAGAATGGAATTTGGGTTCCCAGCTGTCGCCAAGGACTTACGTACGACTCATGGATTTTCAGCTTTGCCCTTTCCTATAACTTCTCCGCAATTGATTGTTCAGCTTAGGCTGAAGTTCCAGTGAAGGGCTAGTCTCTGGGCATAAGTGGATGCAGGCTTTCAGTCGTCAACTCAATCTGCACACCTTGTTGGGAGAGGGTTTCGCGCAAGGTCAGGCTGAGCATCACGAGAGGTAGGTCCGAAAGTCTGCCCAGGCGGCAGGAAGCCTATTTTCCAGTGATCTCTACCCCGTGCTTCACGACCTTCATCCATATTCCTAGGAAGCTGCGATGCTACAGCGGTTCTTGCAAAAGACCACATTAGAGTTTTCCATCTTAATGCTTTCCCTGGCCTTCACTTCATGTGCGCTCAGGACCACTGTGACCGTTTCCAGAGTTACTTTCCAGCGTCCACTTTTCCCTCCCTCGTTTCCTCTGGGGCGAGCCTCCATGACCCGAGGGCCTCTGTCACCCCCTCATCAGGTGTTAGTTAGGCTGAGGCATGAGCAGGTGCTGACACAGAACTTCACAGCAACATCAAAAGGCAGCACCTTGGGAGTGACTGTGAGAGAGGACCATTCTGGGGGTGGCTGAAGGCACACAATTAAAGCAGTTGGGTGACCTTAATGTCCAGAACCCCCATCCAGAAGCCAGCTGATTTGTACATGTGTCCTCCCATCCACAAAATGGTAAATGAAATCTGTTGGAGGACAGAGAAACTTTGATTCCTTTTTTTTTAATTGTGGTAAAATAGACATAACATAAAATTTTACTCTCTTGACCATTTTTAAGTGTACAGTTCTGTAGCAGTAAGCACATTCACAATTGTTGTGCGACCATCATCAGCATCCATCTCCAGAACTTTTTCATCTTCTCCAGCTAAAACTGTACCCATTAAACTATGACTCCCATTCCTCTCTCCCAAAGCCCCTGAAAATTACCATTTACTTTCTGACTCTGTGATTTTGACTGCTCTAAGTACCTCATATAAGTGGAATCATACAGTAAGTGTCCTTTTGTGACTGGCTTGGTTCACTTAGCATAGTGTCCTCAAGGTTCATCCCTGTTGTAGTGTGTGTCAAAATTTCCTTCCTTTTTAAGGCTGAATAATATTCCATTGTATGTGTATACCACATTTTGTTTATCCATTCATTGTTGTCTGATTCTGGTCTTTTTTAAAAGAGTGAAGTTTGTATTTTAACAATTGAAGACTTGGAGAGTCGGTGGAGTACGGTGGGAAAAGCATTGAACTGGACATCAGGAAACCTGGGTCTCAGTTCTGGCTCTGCAGCTAGTGGGCTAGGAATGACGGCTCCTGCCGAAGTGGGTTGGAGCAGCCCCCGAGTCAGAACTGGCTGGGCTACCTGGGAGGATTGCAGACTCCTTGGATCTGGTCTCTGGGAGTGGAGTCTGAGAATCTGTATTTCTGAAAAGCTCCCCAGGTGTTTTTCTATATTCAAGTTTGACAGCCACTGCTCTGGGCCTCATTCTTCCATCTGGGCTAGACCACAGATTTTTTGAACAGGGCTGCACCCTTGCTCAGAAGAAAGCCAGGGTTTCATAGAGGGACAGTGGGGACTCCCAGGTGGACGGGTGCAAGGCGCACAGCTAAGGGGAAATTCAGGGCAGGTTCCCACCTCTACTTGCTTAATCTCTTTTGCCTCTAAGTGTCTACAGAATTCTTAAAAGCAAATTTAAAACCAATAGGATCAATATTAAAAACCACTTCTATTGAAGTTAAATGAATTAACTAAATGTGTTTTTGAAATTACTGTTGAGTTTTAACATGATTGTTTTATAAACTTAATTGGTTTTGAGTTCTCTTTGGGTTTGTTTTTTTTTTAATTTATTTATTTTATTATTTATTTTTGGCTGCGTTGGGTCTTCGTTGCTGCGTGTGGGCTTTCTCTAGTTGCGGTGAGCCGGGGCTACTCTTCGTTGCGGTGCGTGGGCTTCTCATTACGGTGGCTTCTCTTGTTGCGGAGCACGGGCTCTAGGCACACGGGCTTCAGTAGTTGTGGCACATGGGCTCAGTAGTCCTGGCTCATGGGCTCTAGAGCGCAGGCTCAGTAGTTGTGGTGCATGGGCTTAGTTGCTCCGCGGCATGTGGGATCTTCCCGGACCAGCGTTACAACCCGTGTCCCCTGCATTGGCAGGTGGATTCTTAACCACTGTGCCACCAGGGAAGCGTGTTCTTTGGGATTTAACATAAGGTTGTTTTAATTTAATTTTAAGCTCTGGCAAAAGGTTTCCATAGAGCTTTGAATGTCCCTCCTGCCATGCTGCTGACAGGCCTTTTCTGTAAATGGGTGTTTAGTACGTACATTTAGTGTCACACGTGCACTGTAGAATGCGTATTTTGGTCCATATGTCATAATTCTGCCTAGTCTCAATACTTCTGATTCTTGATTTTAAAACATGATTGTAGACCTTTAGGCAAAGTCAGTGTCTGACACCTGTTCTCTCATCTTGGCTCCGTCTGGGCCTCATTTGCTCTCAGACGAGTCCCTTAACCTCTTTGTAGGGGACCCTTTTCTGTGGGCATTTTCCTCCCCTCCTAGCCCCTCTCCTCACTGCCACAGGGTCAGGAGAATGGGCCTCTGTGTGGTGTGATTCCCACCCTTCCCAGTCATTGTGGTCCACACTCCCCCCTCCCCGACTCAGCTGGGCCATCAGACCCTCTCCCAGGAGGACCAGTACCTGGATCCAAGGGGCAGCCTCTCAGCCTCCCTATGTAGCTAGGCCTGTGACTGTTGACCTTGGACCATGAGCAGCCATCTTTGGCCAATGGACTGGGTATCAGAAAGAGCCATTATGAAGAGAGAGAAGAATGGGTTGTATGTGTGGAAAGAAGCAGAAACAAGACCCCAGTAACCTTGGGTTTCTAAAGGTTTTGCAGTTTCTAAGTCTAATCCCTTTGCAACCTCTGACTGTAAGCCTTGGGTTCCACCCCTGCATGGGTGTAGCAAACTCTCCAATTTTTTTTTTTTTTTTTTGCTTAAACTAACTCAGGATGGGTTTTGCCACTTGCAATTGTAGAGTTATAACTAACATATCCTGTAAAATATGAGTCCAATCCATAGGAGTATTATAAGAATAGATTGAGATATTTGTATGAATATGCCATAGAAGTAGTAGTATTATTATTTTTTTGGCTGCGTTGGGTCGTTGTTGCTGTGCGCGGGCTTTCTCAAGTTGCGGTGAGCGGGGGCTACTCTTCGTTGCGGTGTGCGGGCTTCTCATTGCGGTGGCTTCTCTTGTTGCAGAGCACGGGCTCTAGGCTCGTGGGCTCAGTAGTTGTGGCTCACGGGCTCTAGAGTGCAGGCTCAGTAGTTGTGGCGCACGGGCTTAGTTGCTCCGCGGCATGTGGGATCTTCCCAGACCAGGGCTCGAACCCGTGTCCCCTGCATTGGCAGGCGGGTTCTTAACCACTGTGCCACCAGGGAAGCCCCGCCATAGAAGTATTAACACTAATTTATCTTGTAATAGTATTATCATATGAGCCCACCCCCCCTTTTTCATTTAGATTAAAAAATACTATATTCACTGGCTAGACTTAATATTCCAAAGTTACTCTTTTATTTGGGATAAGGCATTGAAGGCTGAGTGGATTTTGAGATGCAAAGAAAAGGGTGGGCATTTTGAAATGCAAATATTTTCAAATAAGAGTAACATACTTAAAATAATTGACCGCCTTATGTATTTCAGGAAAGGTGCCAGGGTGAATATTCACCCCTCTCTTGCTTGCCCAGCCCCAGAGAGTTGCGAGCAAGCAAGGGGTGGGCAGCCAGGCAGTTACAGTGTGCTCTAGGTGCCAGGATGAGAAGAAGGAGAGGACAGGGCCACAGGGGAAGGCATCTGACCCAACTCAGGAAGATTTCCTAGAGGAAATGATGCTTAAACTAAAGAATGAATAGAAATGAGGAGAGGCCACTGGGAGAGAGTGTTGTAGGCAAACAGCCTGCTCAGAGCCCTGGAGGAAGAGGAGAGCGTGGCACATGCCCGCCGGGCACTGAGCACCGGGATGCTGGTGAGGGGGGCAAGGGCTGAGCACGCAGGGCACACGGGCTGCGCTGGGGAGTCTGGACTTGACTCTGAGGCCCTGGGGAGCCGCTGGAGGTTTTAGGTAGGATAAATCTGTTCATACTCATTCTAGGGAAGGATTCTTTTAGCCAGGGTGGAGGGTGTGTGGTGGGGTCATGTCTGGTGGCAGAGAGACTGGTCAAAGGGCCGCTACTGTAAACTGGGTGAGAGAGGACGGTGCCCTGAGATTTGCTTTAGGAGAGAAAGAAGGGTTGAGGGGAAGAGAAGGAATTCAGTTGACTTACATGACATTCCGAATGATTTCACTTGATCCTCACTTGTAAAGAACTGTTATCTGCATTTTACAGGTGACATTCGTGGGTGGGTGCTGAGTTACTTGCCCAAACACACACAGCTAGCAAGTGGTCCCTGGGCGGTTTGGGGTGTTAGAATATTATACCATTGCCAGCGTGTAGTCTCTTAGCACAAATTGCCCCCCTTGTAGGGCTTGGAGAGATGAGATGCAGAGTAAGTGGGTTTAATTGTGGGAGAAAAGGTCTAGGTTCAAGGCCCAAGTGGTTACCCAGGAGGGCAGGCCTGCTGTGGTGTTGCCTCAGGGAGTCCTGGGAGAATGGGAGGCGGCCGGGGTCATAGGAGAGGAGCCTTCAGGATGGGGTAGAGGGTCACCAAGACCAGACGTTGACCGTTTAACAGAGTCATTTAACTGATCAGTGTGCCTTAGAGAAAGACAGCCTTCGACTGCAGTGAAGGCCCTATATTGAGCTGGACAAGGTGTGGACCAAGGAGATGGAGGGTGGGGGAGAGCAAGGCCAGCATGCACGTCTTGCAACCCTCAGACCCAGGTTCTACGTGAGTGGTGTGATCGGGGCAGTCGACACAACCTCTCCGGGCTGTGGGCAGTGGTCGTTACCCACCTCACGAGACAGATATGAAACTTCAAAGAAATGATATACGTTAGAGGCACTCTGTAAATCCTACGTAAAGGTGAGTTCTGTGTTGTCCTGCGTTGTGGTTATTGTCTGCTCAGGTCCTCTCCAGAGACAGGCTGTTAGTCTGGTCCTCACCACTCACTTCTCCCCAGATCAACCCCTCCCTTGAAGGAGGCTCTATGGGATCTGGGAGAAGTGGTGACCCTCCATCCCTAGCAGGTTGTTGGTTAGAAGAGCTGATTAGTTTAGTCCCAATGCCTTGTCATTCCCCCGGGATTAGAAAACTCAGACAGAAAGAAGTTTTCAAAACACTTGCAACGGAAAGAAAAACAGATTTGACCTTAGTTTTAGGGTCAAAGAAAAATTTCTTTTGATCCATCTGGCTGCCCGGTATTGCATCTTAAATTTCAGACAGCTCCTGCCTCAACAGCTCCAAGGGGACCTAGGACCAGTGACTATGGGTAAAAGGTAATTTAAAGGGAAGACGGGGCGGGGTGGGGGGTGGATTTAGGGGCTCAAGTTAGTGAGTTCCAGTTTCCAGAAAAAGCCAAGTTTGACTTAGCAGTCGAGATACTCACCTGATTTTCTGGTAGCACAACTCAAGTTAGAACAGTGGACAGGAAGCTTGGAAGAGTAACTCCGTTGTATGCAAACTCCAGAAGGTACTTATTGTGGAAATTTATGTGCATATGAAAGTAATTCCCAGAGAGGGCCCTCTGAAAAGCTTGGCCCTCGGCCCTGCTCTCCACTGCCTCACCTGCAAATGGGTAAAACAGCTCAAGGAAAGAGTGAGGATTGATGCAGCTGTGTTTCTAATGACTCGATGAC